>NC_056679.1:41289575-41960409 GCF_018350215.1 Panthera leo | reverse complement strand
GGCAGAGGAGAAAAAGCCCGACTCTTGTTACTTAGGAATTCTCTCACTTGGCAAATCTTCGCACAAAGGGCATTGAATATATCTGAACCTCTGTCTTCCTCATCTGTTAAAGAAGGTTTATGTTTCTACCTCTCTGCAAAGGTTTCTGGTAGATAATACATAAAATCTCATATGTAAAGGTATAAAGTATTATACAAATATGAGATATTTTTCAGGTTCAAGGCATTGTGATATAATCTGTGGGAAAAAAACCCTCATTATATGACTGATTAAATGAGGAAAAGGGAAAACAAATACTAAAGAGCAAGAGATTAGATCAAAAGAGGAACGAGGCCAAAATTTACTGTATTGTCATGAGCACCAGACAAAAAAATGTTAATCCAGGGATTCTAAACTCTGGGTGCACATTAGAATTACCTAAGTATTTAAAAAATGTTTTTAACTGAGCTCTAATTTATCTGGTGTGAGGTAGAACTCAGTTTTTGGTATTTTTTAAAACTTTCCAGCTCATTCCCATATATAGCAAGAGTGAGGGCCACTGCCAGGCCACAGGAATTGAAATGATTCTAGGGAGAAAAACTGCATAGCACAACCATGAGATGTAAAAAAGATTAAACAGCATGAAAAGTTAGAAGGACTAGGGACAGGAATTGAATGATTAAAATGTTTAGGAACATCACAAATGAAAATAACTGTTTTAAGGTCTAAGCTTTTTTCTTTAGAAAGCTAAGGGAGCCACTGTGGAGAGATATGAGAGACAGTCCTTCATAATTAACAGGGAAGTTGTTCAGACAAACTTAGGCACAGGCCAAGAATTAATACTGGCAGGGAAGCATTTTACAGACTACACCTTAAAGTTACTTAGGTTGAAAGCAGAGTTTAAAATGGCTATTGCTACCTGTTTACTCACTCATGAAAAGTTCCTAGAGGAGGTAAGTTTTGAACAGGGTTGAAATGATACTGTTTATACAGAAGACAGGAACACAATAGTGTTTTTCATGCGAAAAAGTTTGGGTTTGGGTTTGAGAGTCATGTCTTCCTAGTCTGTCATATTGCTATTTCCCTTAAACCAACCAACAATGAGGTAATTAACTGATATATTTGAAATTGTAATGAAGGGAATCCTGGAAGTCTTTTTTGGTGTTTATTCCCCACCTTTTCCGTGTTTAAAATTATTTCAAAATAAAAAGTCTTAAGGAATGTAATGTGTTTAAAAATATATTTAAATATATAAAATGGTGGTCTTGAGGTAAAAACATACTGAACTTATACTAAATTCTAAAATTAATTTGCTTTTGAAATGTATTTGAAAGTCATTTTCTAATAGATTATTCTTTGGCATGGGAAAAGTAAAATTTCATTAGTTAATTGAAATGTGGCATACTAGTGTGAAAAAATAGTATCTTCCCTACTTATGTCATACAAATCTGTGCATATGTTGTAGTCATATAGGAGAGGAAAGGTTATATACCAATGATGAACCTTTTTTGGAGGCATTACAGTATCTTTTATTAATGTAGAAACCTCAGAAATCCCAATGTTATGTTTAATAAGTGGCCAAACAGCAATACTTATAAATATTCCTTGCCTTGAATTTAATAAGAGATTTAGGAAAGAAGGAAGCAAGGATAACAGGAAGTGAATAATATCTTATTTTCATATAAAAATTATGTAAGGAATATGGAAAACAACCATTTTAATATTTTCATGGAGAAAGCCCAAGCCATAATTCCATATTTTACTTTCCACAATTCACATCCTTTTCCAAGTGAATTATTTTCGTTAACTTGTTTCAAAGAATCTTGATATTTGGTACAGAAGAAAAGTGACGTAATATTTTAAGACCTTAAACTTTTAGGTTTTCAATTTTGTCTGTTTCAAATGTATCATTTATAAAGGCCATGCGTCTAGTAGAGAAGGTATGGGGCTTGGTCCTAGAAAGCTGGGTAACAGCCCAACCTTGAGAAGTGTATTTTGTACGCCTAATCTTCCTCATCTGTAAGTGGGAAAAATAATAATAACTCTGTTACCATGTGTATTGTATAAATCAAGCACTTGAATAACATGTCACACAAAGAGTAGCACCATGTAAGATTTAGTTACCCAAATCATAAGAACATATTGCTTAAGAAAAGAAAGGGTAAAAATAAAATAACTACATTTGAGATTTCTTTAGCTTCGCTTAAAACATTTTGACGATTTGTCTCTCCTGGGGATTTTTTTTTTCTTTTTTTGGTAAAGGCTGCATATTAATGCATGTACCTATGAGTATAGATGCTTGCTAGTTCAAATGGTACTCCTTTGATTAGACTCTTAGCAAACAGCCATGTCTCTCAATAGACACCCTGAATGTGGAGTAGTTTGTCACAATTATTTGGTAATCTCTTTCAGTGTAACTCACACAGCAAAAGTGACAATATTCCTGTCACTCCTCAGAAATGTCCCAGCTCTGCGGGTTTCCACATTCAGGAGAATGAAGAAAGCCATTACGAGGTATGCCATATCTCTATAGAGACCGTCTTAGTACTGAGCAGTTTGCATTTTCCTAGTGATTGTATATAGTCTGAGTTAACTATTATAAACATTTTCTTTGCCATCCTCTTTTATGTTCATATTTTTATGCTAGTACTTTTTTAAACAACTTAAATAAATTTAGAACAAAAAGCAAACAATAATATCTTTCCTCTTTGGTAATAGTGCAGCTATTAAATTCAATATTCTTGCCATTGAATGCAAAGTGTTGATTATTACCTATTTTTGGAGAAAGTAATGAGCAACTTTCTTTTGGAGTTAAAGATTCTTAATTGATTCATTTTTATTAGTTGAGCTAAAAGATGTGAACATGTATTTGTTGAAAGATTTATTTGCTTCATATCCTACAGTTAGGGACGATAGAGAAGACCATGTTGCTTAATATGAACAGGTTAACTGGAATTTTTATTAATCTTTTCTCTTTCTTCTACCTTTTCTCAGCTTGATTCTTTACTTCCTCATTTTTTGAATTGAAAATAAAAATTACCTTCCTTTTTTCTTAATGAGTCCATCCACTGTAAAATGTAGAAGATCCACATTTTGTTGTTTTTTCTTTTATCTTTTCTTTTTTTATGTCGTGAGGGCTATTCCAGTACCAATCGTTCTAACAGGACTGGTTGCAAAAATCTATTATATTTATTTTAATTTATTAAAATTGTGGTATAAAACACATAATATTTACCATTTTAATCATTTTAGAGTTACAGTTAGTAGTGTTGAGTATGTTCACATTATATAATAGATCAATTTTTAAGATCAATGTTTTTAAGGAATTGTGTTTCAATAATTAACTCTAATATTAACACACACATATTTGTTTCATGTATTTCTGCAGTCATAACATATGGATTCCAGAGAGATGATGAATAGATAGATAATATGTATATGTATATGTGGTTAATAGCATGCATTCTATTTTCTCATTGAAGCTAGTTTTTTTCCCAATTTCCTTAAAGTTATTGAAAACATTTTTATTATTAGTAGTAGTACAGAGTTGGTTTTTAAAAGGTATTTATTTATTTATTGTGAGTGAGAGAGAGGGTGGGGGAGGGGCAGAGAGAGAGAAAGAGGAGAGAGAAAGGGAGGGAGGGAGAGAGAGAATCCCAAGCAGGCTCCATGCTTAGTGTGGAGCCTGATGCAGGGCTCAATCTCATGACTGTGAGATCATGACCTGGGCTGAAATCAAGAGTCAGACACTTAAATGACCAAGCCACCCAGGTGCCCCAGTACAGGTTTTTCACACTAGTTTTTGCCAAGTAAAGGCATCTGTCATTCTCAAAACTCCCAGTAGTAATGTAGGTCAGATAAACTATTTTGATTAATAGAAATTTTACTGAGTAAGCAACTTCTTTCTAACAAACCATTAATTGAGATGGAAAAATGTAATAGTGATATTTTGGACAGTTTTATCTCCTAATACTTCCTTCACATATTTTATTTTTCTTTGTGTGGATCTAATTATTCAGAAGCATCCTTCTTACCTATAGCATATATTCTTCTTCCTATTTTGCTTTTATTTCCTCTCTCTTTCTCCAAAATCTCAATCACTTGGCAGTTGAGAGAAGAACGATAATTTAACCTCTTGATTTATCATCATTAGTGTGTATATTTCAAGTGTGTAGAACATGGAAATTTCTCCCATGAATCACCCTTATTGCATCCAATAATAACACAAGAACAGTTATTCTATGGCATAAATAAATAAGTTTTATTCATAAATAAAAACTCATGTAAATATTTACAAAGCCCATGAACAACATTCTGAAAGCCACTGAAATCCCGAAGATTTCCTTATTTTTTGTAGAGAATTTAAATAAGCCAAAATTAAAATAGTTTTCTGTGAATGGTATTTTTATTCTTCCCTGGCTATTTTGTAAGGCCCAATGCACAAGAGCACAGTTTGTACAGGGTTTATTTGTCTAGAGAAGATAGGTAAGAAAGAAAAAATGATACTCCAAGTTATCATGTTGACTTATATTATGATTCCAATTATCAAAGAACAGTGAAAGTAAATCTACTGTGTTATACTTATAAACAAAAGAAAGTAAACAAATTATTTTTAAAAAATCTCCAAATTCTCATTTAACCATCATATTCCAGGCCCATTGTAGTCTGAATGGTTTCAGATTAGGTCATCTCTAAGGTCCTCTGTCTTTCTAGTGGTCTATGATACTACATAAAGATAATGACATTGACAGCTGATATTTTTGTGGCACTCATACTCAGTGCTGGGGTCTGTTTCAAGCTCTTTATGAGTATATTTGGCCATCATTTACATTTTGTCCTTTAAATAGTTTTTCATTTTGTTATTTGTTAAATGGCTTTTCATCATAATATACCTTATTTACTAAGTATACTTTTTTTTTTTTTAACACAGAGAGAAAATCTCTGCTGACATTTCTTAGAAAATAAAACTTGGAGGCAGAAGTAATGCCTGTTTTGCAGTGTTATAAAGCATTCTGTAAGGGACACCTGGGTGGCTCAGTTGGTTAAGTGTGTTCAACTCAGGTCATGATCTCAATGTTCATGAGATTGAGCCCTGCATCAGGCTCCATACTTACAGCACAGAGCCTGCTTGGGATTCTCTCCCTCCCTTTCTCTGCCCCTCCTCCACTTGTGTTTTCTCTCTATCTGTCTCTTTTTGTCTTTCTCTGTCAAAATAAGCAAACTTAAAAAAAAAAAGCATTCTGCAACACAGGGTTTCTGTATAATGTTTAATGTCTATAGAACAATAACAAAGGGGATAGTTTCAGTAACCAGTTCCTTAAAAGTTATTAATCTAATATTAATCATTTTTGAAAATTAATAATGGAAAGTGATCATAACCTACAAAGTTGGTTCCTGTGCTATGCTGTTATTATTTTTCCTTTACATCGAATAATGTGGTAAGCCTGGTAAATATATTACTAATTTTTTATTTTCTCACAATTTATACTTTCCCACTTTAATCACTTTACTAAAGTAAAAAAAAAACGTTAGGTCTTTTTATCATAAAAATATTTAATTGAATAAAGCTATACTGTTCAAGTAGAAAGTCATATTTTTGTCAACTAATATTGATTAATCTGAATGAAGCTATTAAGTTTGTATTACAACTTTAGATACAAAACAAAACCAAGGCTGTATGACCAGCAAAGTTTTAATCATTCTTAAATTATCGGACTTTGCCCATCATGCTTAACTTAGATATAACAATTACTGCTCACTCATAGAGGAATGCTAGTATCAGCTAATGGGTAATCTTTTAGCAGACATTATTCCAGACTCTTCATATATATTACCAAATTTTGTCTAATCTATGATGTTAAGATGTTAATGTATAACAGCTTAGCATAACCCATTTACCATTGAGAAGAATTGCTGTTGATTAAACTCTGATAAGTGCTTATATATGATTTCCTTAATATGTATCCCACTTTAAGTTATTTTAAAGTATAAGAAAGCTTACATATTAGAATCATTAAAATGTAGCTCATTTTAATTCTGACAGCAACCCCATTATTCCCATTTTACAGATAGGGAAACTGAGGCACACGGAAGTTACGTAAGTTGCTTGCATTCACACAGGTAGTAACTAATGGAGCTGGAATATAACCACAGGAACTACAAGGTTAATTACCCTAAGATAGTATTGAAGTCAAAACAAATTCGCAGGCTATTTAGTCATCAGAGACCATGGAAATTATATATTCATATTACTGAGGCATAAGTTGAAGACAAGAAAGATGGAGGAGCTTGCCCTAGGTCACAGAGCTAGCTAGTGATAGCACTAGGATTAGATCCAGGGTTTCTGATCCTCGAGTGATCTAATGACTACTTCTAAGCTACGTAAAAAATTTCTATGCAAATGTTAGAGAAAATAGTTCATATTTGAAAATTTTTCTTAAACTAGATTTTAAATAAGGTCTGGAATTTAAACGAATTGTCATATTTAAGTTTTCCTGACAGAGCTCTGTCACTGGATACAAAAAGCCTTCATAGTTAAAATTCAAGCATAGAAAAATAAGTGCACATTGTTTTCATGCCATAAATGCATATTACCTTTACTAAGCCTCTTTGATCCATAAATTTTATTGTCATTTCCCTTCTATTATGTTCAGTTCCCTTTACCCATGAAATAGCATAGGATGCAAGTGGATAGAGCTTTCAGTGTCTATATTCTGCAATCTGTAGGAAAATGTCTCATAGTTATTGGAATTCACACAAGACTGCATCTCAGTATGAGTAGCTGTTCCCTGTCACTGTTTTTGATGCTTGAGCTAAAGTATTTTTACAAAATGGTCTAGTGTTCAGTGTATGAATTTTTGAGATAAGACTTTTCCCTTGTAGCAATGAAATCCGAAAATCAATGTCAGATGAAAATCTTAGCTCTAAGAGTTAGGGAGATTGGTGGAAGACTTTTAAAATAAGTATGAATTTTAGCCGCCAGACTTTGGAAATGTGGCAGTTATCACAAGTGTGAAATTCATGGGTACAGATGGTTGATCAAGATATCCCAGGATGGACCACTACTATAAATCTCCAGACCAAAACTGGGAAAACAGTTTTGATAAGGAAAATGTTTTTAACCTTTTACATAAATTTGTGACACAGGGTTTGCTGGTCAGAGATACATAGAAGTTAAATTATCATTGGCTTCACAAACATTCCAATGGTATCATTTGATGGAAATATTTAACAGAATAAAAATATGTCAAATGGAGAGTGAGAGGAGCATGTGGGAAGAGAATAGAATTAAAATGTATTAGATTATTACTATTATTTTGTGTGTTGCATTTCACATTCATAACCTCATTTAGGACAATAAGTCTTCCAGGTAAGTATACTTTTCCCACCATTAAAGACGGAGTTACAGGTATACCTTGAGCTTAGGTTCACCGAAACAAAGGCACACTGAGAGCTAGGAGAACAGTGGTTCTCCATGTTTGTAACCATAGCATAGAACACTCTAATTTAAATTAATAGTATCAAATGGAGTAATAGCAAAATGATAACGTTATCTGTTACGTTCAAATAAAAAGGGAAAGATATAAAGCCAAAAGGCTTTTACTTTTGTCTCACTTGATCTTGGTCTTTTCTTTTTTCTCTTCTCTTTCCTTTCCTCTTTTCTGTATTTATTACAGATTAACTTTGACTTAAGTAACTAAGTCTGGATCTAAATAAACAGAATCTAGTATATGAAATATTATACTACATACTTACATTTTCCTGTTTTGGGTGTTTTATATAGTTGTGTGACCCAAGCACATTTAATTTTCAAAGAATAAATGTGTTCTGTCCTTAGAATAGAGATTACAGTTGATATCAGCTTTTAAGTTAAAGTAATTAGTAGTCAAATCATTTAGCAATAATTACATGTTATAATATTTTGGAATAATTTTATCTAATAATACCAAATTAATTCACAAGCCAGTTTGTTTTCATTTTTTTTCTTTATAAGAACAAACTTTTCTAAAATCCCAAAGGTAAAAATATTTAAGATATACACACACACATACACGCACACACACTCTTACTATATACATTGATATACTATATATTTTGGGAATAATTCTCAGTATATCAAAATATTTAAATTCTCGTAACATCTAAGATTACCTGCCAAAATGATAAAAGCTGTGTTACACTTCAGTCACTTATGGTGAAACTTTGCATATATTACAGTCAGTAGAGAAAGGATGCTACACGACAGACCAGCTCACTCACTAGATAAGGATTTATTCCTCTTTTCATTCTTTTATCATTAAGGACCCAAATCTGCACGTTAGCAAAATAACAACAAATACATATCATGGTTTTCAGCTTGTTAGGGTTAAGTTCTCACATGCCCAACTGGGAAAAGTCAAAGATCTTACTTACATGCCATTTTATGTAAGATTAGCCTTGTGGACAGTTTCTAACAAATCCAGGGACAATTGCTGACTACCATTTTAAACCATACTTAATGACTGATTGAAAAGTCTCCTTGATATGTATTTGTCATGTGTGATTTATATTATATAGAGATAAATTTTCCCTACATCTTTGAATTTTTGTTAATTACCACTTATTCGCTACCAAGTCAGTATAGATAAATTTGAAACAAATTACTAAGAAGTCAAAGAATTTTTAGTACAATAGTACACAGACACTACAGACATTCGTGTCTAATGCCTATGTATGATGTTTTCTACAAACACATTAATATTGTTATTTCACAGTAGAAACTTATGTTTGAAAATCATAGGAGGTATTAGCAGTATGGAGTAATATAAAAATATACATATTTCACCAAATCTCTCCTACTTATCTCTACCTTCTGAATGTGGTTTGATTTAATTTTTTAAATGGAGCCATAAATACATCCCCTAAGCCAGATAAACAGAGATTGGGTGCTAGACATTCTTTCCTTTGTTCTCACCCATAAACATGATGTTGAGACTATTCTGTGGAGTGGAAGCAAATTACCCTTCTTCCCCTTGTTGACCTTTTCCATAATTGTACTGAAACCAGTCTGTAAATCCTACATTAATAATCCCTGTCTGCCTGCCTGCCACAAATATTCATCCAACAAATATACCAAAGATTCTGTTACATGATATGCTAAGTACAGGGGCGCCTGGGTGGCGCAGTCGGTTAAGCGTCCGACTTCAGCCAGGTCACGATCTCGCGGTCCGTGAGTTCGAGCCCCGCGTCGGGCTCTGGGCTGATGGCTCGGAGCCTGGAGCCTGTTTCCGATTCTGTGTCTCCCTCTCTCTCTGCCCCTCCCCCGTTCATGCTCTGTCTCTCTCTGTCCCCAAAAAAATAAAATAAAAAAAAAAAATAAATAAAAAAAAAAAAAAAAAAAAAACAAAAAACGTTGAAAGATATGCTAAGTACCATGCTAAGCAGGCAGGCACACGTACTTCTTTTTGTCTCAGGTATTACAGGGGACACATTTTTATATTCAGCAAGTTGCCATAAAGTGCAAGCAGTGGTACAATAAGATATGTTCAAGAATCAAGAACACATGGCAGGAGCAAATTTAACCTAGGAGAGGAAAACATAATGTTACTGTAAGGCTTGAATGAGTCTACCAGGTAAATGATCAAGAGTGGTGTGATTTCTGTGGTTGTGGACAAATGAGAATGTTTCTCAGAAAGATTGCCTGTGTGAAGCCTAGGTGTTGGGAAGAGGCATCACAGGTTTGAGGAAATTTCCATTGGGTTATTTCTCTTCTCAATTCAGATGTCTTTCGGCTCTATTATCAAGACATCATCCTGGCTCATAATATAGAATGGCAATAGCTATCAAATTTGTAATGCAATATCCACATATACTTTAAAAAGATTAAGTTTATTTTGAGACAGAGAGAGAGAGCGAGCATGAGCTGGGTAGGGGCAGAGAGAGAGGTAGAGAGAGAATCCACAGCAGAGAATCTGATGTAGTGCTTGAACTCAAGAACCATGAGATCAAGAACCTGAGCCACAATCAAGAGTCAGGTGCTGGGGCACCTGGGTGGCGCAGTCGGTTAAGCGTCCGACTTCAGCTCAGGTCATGATCTCGCGGTCCGTGAGTTCGAGCCCCGCGTCGGGCTCTGGGCTGATGGCTCAGAGCCTGGAGCCTGCTTCCGATTCTGTGTCTCCTTCTCTCTCTGCCCCTTCCCCCCTTCATGCTCTGTCTCTCTCTGTCTCAAAAATAAATAAATGTTAAAAAAAAAAATTAAAAAAAAAAAGAGTCAGGTGCTTAACCGGCTGAGTCACCCATGTGCCCCTCTACATATACTTTTGATTATTAAGAACAGTGACTATATAATGTTTCTCAATGCGTGTTCAATATTGTTTTAAAAACTTTTGAACAATTGTGAAATCAGGTATGCATATTAATAGATGCATTCCTACAGATTTGGATTTTTAAGTGAATTTTATACATAATAATTGTATATACTGTATATGAATATATGTAATAGATATTACTTAAGGTTACATGTGTATGTGGATGTGCAAATCTGATTTTATATGTAATAATTGATAACCCCCTATTATTTATTTATTTTGATTTTATTTATTTTTTATTAAAATTTTTTCAAATGTTTATTTATTTTTGAGAGAGACAGAGTGCGAGTAGCAGAGGGAAGGGAGTGGGAGACACAGAATTCAAAGCAGGCTCAAGGCTCTGAGTCGTCAGTACAGAGCCTAATGCGGGGTTGAACCCACGAACTACGAGATCATGACCTGAGCTACAGTCAGATGCTTAACCCACTGAGCCACCCAGGCACCGCAATAGCTCCCTACTATTAAGAAAGTGCACATTAATGTTTTCCAAAAGCTAAATAAATATACTTGATCCATTGGGGATTGTTCCATTGGAAATTCATGGAGAAGATTTCCGTTTGATTCCCTGTATTCCAGCAACAGCTATAAATCAGTGATCAAATTTTCCTCTAACTTAAGTTTTTTTTTTTTTCCATTACTTAACCCTGTGTAAAGGATGGCCATCACTGTCTTTTACTTTTTATTATACATGTTCTGCCAATTTCTTCTTCACCACAGAGCAAGTGGCCTTGGGTTTATTCACAAGAAGAACCACATTTGACAGATTTGCTGATGGTGTCAGCCATGGTTGCATGCTTGATGGACAGCACCAAACCTTGCTGTGGCCCAGCTCCTGCTAATTAGTCGTTTGAAGCCACTTTGTGTGCCACAGGCACATAGGCTTATCAGCCAAAGACATCTTTGCCATTCAGAATGACAAGTGTGATGCAGCTGTTTGTGGAGGGAATAGAGTGTACAAAGAGAGAGAAGGGCCTTTCAAACAAGTGACAACCATAGTACCTTTCACTGAAGGATCCTGAAATTATAACAAAACAACCAAAAGGTAGAATACAAAAAGGTGTAAATCAATATCTGTTACATCGGCATGGAACCCACACATGAAATGACAATAAATAATATCAAACTGTGAGAATGAGAGAAAAATATCCCTGCCTGATAGTACTTTTTAAATCAACTGAGGTTGCATGTTGTGATTAATACAGGCCGGGCATTTGCATATAGAATTAACATAGATGTGTGGAGTTTTCAGAAGGTTCTGCATATATCTGTGGATACTAATAGAGAAGCCTGATGGAAAGCTTTGTATTTAAAGTCCTATAGCGTACATGGTCATAAATAATTTATTGGGACACTAAATATCTCAGGACATTGAAGACCCATTGGGAAGAGTGAAGGTAATACAAATACATGTGAGAAGAGGATAGAAATAGAAAAGATAGAAAACTAGGAAATGTTAACATTTTTTTAGAAAATTAAAATATTGAAATAATAATGAGTGAAAATTTCTTCTCTGTGATGATTCTGAACTGTGAGATTTCTTTCTAGTTACCATTGAAAGGATTTGTAAATCAAATGGAAAGTCAAAAGATCTATTGTTAGAAGTGCACATTGGCAAATTAAATAGATATTTTTCACAAAAGCTTTCATATTATAAAATCCTCATTCTAATTTCCAAATATCTACCAAGAATAATGTTTTTATAGATGATATTTAGTATTTTATAAAACAATTTTAATTGTATGTATGCATATAGGATATAGAAATTCTTATAATAAGATACTTCAAACTTGAAATGGGTTTTTGGATGTTTACACTAGTTATATATATTTATATAACAGATATTATTATACTCTATAAATATATATAGTGATTACTGCAGAGGGCATATGAGATGTCATTTGTTGTGTCACCAAATCTTGGTAAGTATGGACATAGAATTATAACTAGTCTTTTTATCTGTTCTATAGTCCATAAAATTTTGGATATAGATATAAAAATGTTTTACCTATTTAAAAAGGTTGAGACACACTTATGTATGCCAGTTAAATGGACAATGATACATATCATATAAACTACATAAACCCAGCTTTGTCTTGATGTTAGCTTTTATTTTAGCTTTATAATAAATAATTTTGAGTTTAAAAATGCTAAAGCTTATTTATAAATAGAAGTGGCATAGAATCACTCTAATTATTGAGCAGTGGTTACCTAGATTTACTTTTTCTCCTTTAGATGATTCAAACAAACAGTGGAGTATGTTAGGATTTATGTGTATATGTTGCATATGTTAAATACAGATGAAATCTTCAAAAAGAATAGACTAAGTACATACTTTCTCTTTAAATGCCATTTATTTCTTCAATTTTGGAATTACTGGAAACCTCGATTATTCAGTATCTACAGCATATTACGCATGAGAAAGAATTTTGGAACCAAGACCACCAGGAGATCCATGTTAAGCAGGTCAGGAATGGAGTCCGAATATGATCTTTTTGAAAATTTTCAAATTTTATGAAGTATCTAATAGGTTTAATGTGAAAGGTGGACAGGAAGACTGAGGCAGAGTTTCATTAATGATGAGTATATAGGTTATGTAGATAAATGAGTAAGTCTTTCAGTCTGAGGTTTAGCATCAGCTTTTTCTTAATGGAATAGAAAAGAACAGAGTAGAATAAACTGTATAGAATTATAAAATAGGTTAGAACAGAATAGAATGAGGAAAGAAGAGGATAAGGGAAATAAACAGAAGATACATATGAAGTATATGTTATATACAATTGTTAAATATTATTTTACTTTACTTCACATGTATACATTTGTTTATATTTGAGTGCTTATACCATGTTTCTATGTAAAATGAGTTGCTCAGTGTGGGACAAGTTAAAAAATTTGAAAGTCACTGATAAAAAATAGCCCAGACTTACATACCACTTACCATTCGTCAATAACTCTTCAAAATCACTTTGATTATATTAACTTGATGAATTAACTTCTCAGTGGGGTAAACTCTTCTATGATTCTGGTTATAGTTGAATAAAGGAAGGTATAGGAGACACGTGACTTGTATAGTCACACAGCAGATAAGGGGCTGTGGCAGGATTCAAATCCAGAAAATCTAGATCTGTGGGTTGTGCTCTTGGCCACTGCTCTAATGCTTCCACCAAAGGTGGCAGCAGATCCAGGGTTTGAGACCAGCCTCCTGACTCACAGTGTAATACAACTCTCTTTCACTTCGGCAGTGACCTCTCCTGTCAGCCTAAATCCCAATCCGAGGGCAGAGTTTACAGATGTAAACTCTCAGCCTTGTAAAGAGGGTGTATAAGCTCAATGAGTCTAAGAAGTTCTCCCCTCAGTGACTTCTCTTGGTGATTTACAGTAGGGTTAGCATACAAATGCACTTAAGTAATTTAATTGTAAATGCATCTATTTACATTTAGTTTTACCTACTCAGTGGTAACCTAATTTGACTCAAATGAAAGAACACCTATTAATACTATTTTCCATATAACTCACTTTGACAAATAGCCTAGGCCATGAATGATACTATATGCTAAAATTTATTTAATGATGTTAAAATGAAGAACCTTGAAATTTAAGGAAAACCTCCATTTATTAAGATGCATGTCAGAAAATAAAACAAAAAGGAAACAAAAAAAATGGTGTCAAAGGTGTATGCATGTTTGTGTACCATGGTGTCAAAGGTGTCACAAATGGTGTCAAAGGTGTATGCATGTATTAGCCACACACTTGTTACCAAAGAAGTAAAAGTATTTTTTAAGTTTCTGATTCTTCCTTGCTTTTCAGACAAAATTTTAAATGATATATGTCTAACATATTTTTCAAATAAGGGTTCATTCAAAAAAGCAGCAGCCCAAAGTCTTTTTTATTGAGGCCAAATTCTCGCTGTTTTGGACATTGTTACCCATTCAAATGTGTGTGTTTTTTGTTTTGTTTGGTTTTGGTTTTTAAGATTTCTATGTCTTATCACAAATATGGTATCTTCTTTTTTTTCCAATTTTGCAAAGAATGTTTCAGAAATAAGATCAAAATGAAATTATTTTTTCTAGTTTTTATCTACTTTATAAAATATAAATCCCAAACACAATGATATGTTGTAATTATTACACAAACACTGTTACATGGTGAAAAATGACAAAAATAGAGCTACATTTTGGGTGGCAGCCAACTCCAGCTTCTTTGTCAGGTAATGTAAGTTTATGAATTTTGCATGCAATTCAGACAGTTTCTGAATTTGGACACATTAAAAGAATGGCTAAAATTTAATTTGGTCAAGTACTGCTCACATATATAAAATGTAAGTAGTTTCAGATTGACCACTAATATTAGAAAACTAGCCAGTTAGATGTATAGGGTATTATGAAAATAGAGGGAAAAGTCATTCATTACTTGATACTTTCTTAACATATTTTAATTTTTCTTTATGTCACCCACATGTTTGCATCTTAAAATAGGGATGAATGTGAGGAGATTGCTACTACATTCAAACATTTTATGAATCTGTTCTCTACCTACAGAAGATGGAAGTTCCTTGAAACCCAGGAGTCAGAATCTCCCAAATAATTCCATTCAGGGTCAGTTAAAGTAGAAAAAGTAACTAAACAAACTAACCAACGAACTAGCCAACTAAATCCCGTAACACATGTAAGTTTGATAATGAGTTCTGAAATAATGAACTCCATACATTTAAAATAGGTAACTATGTGAGTTTAGCCTGCATCTAACAACAGGAATTTTCTTTAAAAACATACTTTTAGGGGCGCCTGGGTGGCTCAGTAGGTTAGGCGTCCGACTTCACTCAGGTCGTGATCTCATGGTTTGTGGGTTGGAGTCCCGCATCGGGCTCTGTGCTGACAGCTCAGAGCCTGGAGCCTGCTTTGGGTTCTATGTCTCCCTCTCTCTCTGCCCCTCCCCACCTCTCACCTTGTCTCACTGTGTCTGTCAAAAATAAATAAATGTAATAAAAAAATTACAAAAATAAAAACATACCTTTAGGGAAGAGGTTTATACTTCTTTTCAAATTGGTTCTTGTAGCCTTGTACATTCCAACACTCCTGGTCTATCGGTAGATCGTTATTCCCATGTTTTTGGCCAGGAAGCCAAGCAGCTTTAAAATGTACTTTCTGGGGGTGCCTGGGTGACTCATTTGGTTTAGCATCTGACTCTTGATTTTGGCTCAGGTCATGATCTCATGGTTCATGAGTTTGAGCCCCGTATCATCGGGCTTTGCGTTGAAAGTGTGGAGCCTGCTTGGGATTCTCTGTCTCCCCCTCTCTGCTCCTCCCCGCTTCTCTCAAAATAAATAAATAAACTTTTTTTTAAATGTACTTTCTGTCTGAATTATCTCAATTTTGACTGGAATGGCTATTTAGGACATGATACCTATTTAGAACAAATGAATAGTATAAAATGTCAACAAATTTTATATTGATATTTAATTTTGAGCATTTTGTAGATATGCATTTTACTGAAATTTTATAGATTTGATATTGTTTTTTTAAAGAGGCGGCTGGATTGTTTATTCACTTATTGGCATGGTTATTACATGAGGTATTTTCCATTTGAAACCATGGAAAACTTCCACTCAACACAAAAAGGGAAAGCAAGAACCTTTTGGGTGAATCTAATCTTAATTCAGAATGTATGTAGAAAACACAATACTTAGTATCTTAAATGAGGCAAATATTGATACAATAAAGAAAACCAAATTTAAATTCAAATTATGGATTGAAAACATAGACAAATTGTGGTAGCATACAATGTAATACTATGCAGCAGTGAAGCAAAGAAACCACTGATACATGCTACAACATGGATGAGTATTATGCTAAGTGAAAGAAAAAACAAATAAAAGGTTACATATTGTATAACTTAATTTATATGACATGTTGGAAAAGGTAAAGCTATAGAGACAGAACTTAGACCAGTGGTTGCCAAGAGCTGGGGCTTGAGGGGCTCAGAGGAAGTTCTTGGAGTGATGAAGATGTTCTATAATTTGATTGTAGTTGTATGTATATCAAAAAAAATTGCATTCGATGGATTTAAATAGGCAAAGGAGACCTTATTCAAGACTACAGTTAGGAGAGAGATGAATTCAACCTCTTTGAAACAAATGCAGGAAACCTTTTAAGCATTGGGGTGAGCTCGTGGGAAAAGATTGAAGCATGTTAGGAAGGAAGCTGGTCAATGTGATTAGACTGGCTGTGCTTACTGACTGGCACTTAGCAAAGTTAGGCTCCTCCCTTCCCACAGAGACCAGGAGATATGGAGGCCATTTTTCTTGATGAAAAATTACATTACATTTCAAAGGGATAACCACTAGGTCTTTGAGAAAGACATTCCTGAGTCATGAAACTGGCAAGAGCTGAGAAACCAAGTTATGTCTTGAGAGGACAGAGACAGAATTTACAAGTTTTGTTTTTGTTTTTATTTTAAAGGAAATGTTCTAAGACAAGGGAGGTCAAGGGCTTAGCGTAAGGAAGGAGCCTGTCTCAAGTTGAAGCAAGGTAAGGGGAGCATTAAGAGCGTCTTAGGTTCCATGATTGTGTGTGTATCAGAACTCATAGAACTTTATTCCTGAATGGGTGACTCTCACTGTATGCAAATGATTTCACAGTATGCCAAAAAAAAAAAAAATTCAGCTAGGAAAAATATCATCATGGGTGTAGACTGAAAGCAGTAGAATCATGATGCCCCAGAGAAAGGAAAAAAGTGAGATTATAACTCCACAGGAAATGAGTCTTTTACTCTTCCATATATGGACCATCTAACATCTTTCATTAGTGACATGATAATTCATAAAACCCAATATATGCACCAGGTCTCTGCCGAGAAATATAAAACAGAGACCCTAGATGCTATAGATAAATTGTTTGCTGGCTCATCTTTCTGTTTACTGGATTGTTAAGCAAGAAGTCTTTGTTACCCAGAGGAGCATATTTGATTAAAATCAATACACATATATCCACATGCTACACCACAGTCACTATTCCACCTTCATGGAATTGAAGCATCTGTACTATTCTTACCACCACTACTGTGGTACATAGTTATAGTGAAAAGCATCTCAGCAGGAGTGAACTTTGCTTTTTGTCATGTGCCTCTTTCTCAGAATGCAACAGTCTAGTGGCCGAAAAAGAAAAGAGAGTTTCTATAGGTTGACTCCTAAAATGCTGAATGCTTTATTTTAATTCCAGAACCACAGTGGCTAGTCTCCCTGTAGCGGCAATGGGAGAGCAAAGTTCTTGTTTTCACCAGGGAATAGGTGACAACCAGGGTCATGGGGAGCCAGGATCTCCAGGGAACAGCTGGTTAAGGGGATCCACCAGCGCCTCTGTCCCCACCCTTTAGTCACTTCACTGAAAATACAAAAGGCTTATTTAGCAGCACCCTTAGGCATATGCATCACAGAACCACTCAACACAAGTATTTCCTCTCTGAGGCTTCCCCCACTCCCCCCTCCTGACCTTGAGAAGTGTTGACAAAGGACATAAAAGATGGAACAGACAGAAGTTTCACGATGAACCAAAAAATTATGTTCTGCTGCATGATGAAGAGAAATAAAAGGGAGAAAGCTAGATATATGTTTGGTTTAAATAAGTCTCCACAAATTCTGTAACGCTTTGTGCAAACTTGGCCCCAGATCAGAGGTACTCAGCCTGCACAGTAATCAGGACTTTCTCAATAAACCTCAGCCTGTTACGGTTCTTACCACATTTACTTTCTCAATATGATAGTACTTTACAGCTATCTACTCGATTATGGCCAGAGTTCCTAGCAGTTATTGATAACCATACCATCGACTTTATATCTCAGCCAGCACAGGCAGGGGGAAGGCAATCAGCACAGTGAATTTCCTAACCTGGATATATCTTCCTGAAACGCGAAGATGATGACTCAGTTCTACAATTGAGCTTGTGATTCTCAGTGTGGCGAAACTTCTTATGTCATTTTTATTTTTAGCTCTTTGGCACAATTATAGAAAATTCTTGTAGGAAAATCACAGCTTCCATAAGGAGGAGCCCTGACTGCTTTTCAGAGGTTCAAAATGTTGGGAAAATTCATAAACCCTGTGCAATGCATTCCTTGGTGGGGAAATGCAGATAAATTTTTGTTTACTGAAAGAATGAAGCAAGATTGCAAGACAGTTTCAGTTTATCTTTTCCGTTCTCTACCCTCTCTTTCTGAACTCTGCCTTGTATTTCCTTTGCCGGAGCTACTATCAAAAATCCACACTCTTCTAAGGCCTACCTTTCTTCAAAAATCACATCTCTGAGATTCAAGGGTCCATTTCCTGCGTGTGCAGCATAACTAAGTTGTGTGAACATGTAGTTGATGAGAATGACAATTTTGAGTAACTACTCTTTGACCTTCCCCTCATTGAGATGTGAGTGAGTAAAATGAGTTAGTTTCACATAAAGCCAGAGGTATTTGCAAGCTGAATTCAGTAAGACCATGCCATAGTGGTTTGATACATCAGAGTGACTTCAATCGCACAATATATGGGGCCAAAATTTGGGATCACCACCTACATAACCTTATGTATGGTTATTATCCACATTATGTATGTAATCACTCCTTTATTAAAAGTGGTGTTATGACTTTTAGTTCTGGAAAAATATAATTTTAGATATTCTTATTATGTAGGAAAATGACATTTAGATTTTACAATTTGGGTTTTTAGTAATTTTAGCAATATAGGTGTGCTTTTACTTCTAAGTCAGTGTCTAGTATGCTTCAAATACCAGAGATGATGTGAAATAATGATATGAATGCAAGATCTAGGTAATATTTTACAGCAAAGCTGTTACTTAATGGTCTTTTCTGATATCTTGTTAGTAATTAGCATATTAGTATTACTGTTATCAGTTCTAAAGTATAGCAGTAGCTGGTACCGAGTACTCTTTTTTTTTTTTTTTTTTAAAGTTGATTTATTTTGAGAAAGAGCGCAAGCAGGGTAGGGAGAGAGAGAGAGAGAGAGGAGAGAGAGAGAGATGGGGAGAGAATCCTAAGCAGGCTCCACGCTGTCAGCACACAGTCCGATGCAGGGGTTGAATTCATGAACCATGAGACCATGACCTGAGCTGAAATCAAGAGTTGGACACTTGGGGCGCCTGGGTGGCTCAGTTGGTTAAGTGTCCGACTTCAGCTCAGGCCATGATCTCACGGTTTGTGAGTTCGAGCCCCGTGTCGGGCTCTGTGCTGACAGCTCAGAGCCTAGAGCCTGCTTTGGATTCTGTGTCTTCCTCTCTCTCTGCCCCTCCCCTGCTCACACTCTGTCTCTCTCTCTCAAAAATAAACATTAGAAAATTTAAAAAAAAAAAAAAAAAAAAAAGAGTTGGACACTTAACTGACTGAGTCACCGAGGCACCCCCCAAGAGTACTCTTAATGATTTTATATTGTTATGAAGGCATGCTATTTATGAGGGCACTCTACAGTTACAAATCAGTACATTCCTTATTTGAAAGTTTCAAATGTTTTTATTAACATCTCCCTTTTATACAAATATTCTCATGCTTCCTTTTCTACATTATGTTTGCTAAAAAGTGTCTGTTGTAGAAAATAGAATGGGGCATTTTTTCCCTATGGCAGAATGCACATCTCCGTTTTTAATGCATGAGCAGGAGGTTTGGTTCATTAAGCTCAGTGGCACCGATAGTAAACTAAAGAGGAATGAAAGGAAGAGGAACTGAAATACCATCATCCCACTAATGATACTGAAACTGCGCAGCTTTATTGGGAGACTGCCCAGACAGCCACTAATGGAAGGCATGGTCCAGGATGTGAACTTGGTGTTGGAGTGCCAAAACTACACATCTAGAAAAAAAAAAGCATTGCCTAGAAGAATGCCTGGAATAATTTAAGCAATTGTCCAGAATTATGGTGTGTGTGTGTGTGTGTGTGTGTGTGTGTTACTATATTTGTTGGTGGGTGGGTTAGAGAGAGAGCATGCACACACAACAGGATGGAAGAAAAAATGAAAGTGGGGAATATTCAATTACCTTAAGACTGTATTGAACAAGGAAAGCAGTTGTATCACATATATGTATCTCAGGATGCATGAATTGGAGAATATCCAGAGAGCTCAGTGTCACTTTTTGACTTAAAGAATGTGGCTGGCTTCAGAATGTTAAATAATTTCTGAGAAATGTCCACTTTCCTAAGAAGGGACTAGAATACATGCCTCTTCATATCCCCATACACTTCCACATCACAATGCTATTTAGGTATTTACTAACACTCAGTTATAATAATTAACACTATTATTTCTCTTATAAATGAATATTATTGTTCCTAGTTCACCCCTGCACATGAGGAAGTATTCAGAAATGTGCCCTTTGAAAAGAGGGAAGAAAACAGATTCTCTGTTCAAATTGGGCCTGTGCCCAGTTTGAACAGAGAATCACTCAGCTGGGGATGGCAGCTTTCGTGGCCTCTGGCTAACACAACCCCCTCAGTGGCTTTTCACAGCCACTTAGAATCAAGTCCCAGCAGGCTCCAAGCGGAAGCCGCAGCTGCGGACACTGGGGAACACCTATGTGGCCCTCGGCACAAGTCACAGGTCCCTTTCTGATTTCAGTTCTGCTCATGTTTTGTGTGGAAGGTTGGAGGGCAGGTAGAGAAGGGACACTCCTCTCACCCGATTACCCCCTCCTCTTTGATACGCACTCAGAGAGAGGGAAAACTTTTGGAAATTGCCCAGGTGTGCTCTGAAAAACACAAGTCAGAGTTTGGGTTCAGTGACACCTTTGCCCTTCAAAAAACTACAGAACGAAACACAGAAGTCCCCCTTTTAATGTTCCAACAAAGGCAAATAAATTCAGTAAGAAGGCCAGGTTTGATAATCGTACCTGAGTTCATGCTGAACATTTAAACATGGTAGGGGAATCCGTCTGTGGTTAAAGCTTTTCCTGCTGGAGGACTTCACTGAGAAGAAAATGGTATGTTTTACCATACCAAGAGGGAAAGACATGGAACATATGGAAGAAATGGAAAAAGTCCAGCAGGAGATCCTTAAATAGAAATGAGTTTTTAGATAAAGAAAAGACTTCCATGAGGAAGAAATATAAGCTATTTCTGAGACCCAGGTGTTCATAACCCAGCATAAATCTCCATTTACTATTGCAGACTCTAGCAAATTACCTTATTACAATTCCTACAATTTGTTTCAATTTTATTCCTATATCCTTCAAGGTAACAAAATAAATTAAGTATTCTAACTTACTAGGGGAATAAAAGGCCTTGATAAAATTAAAAACATCTTAGAGTTCAGAAACATCAACTGGTGAATTAGAATATTGGCTGGTTTGGCACTATAGAAGCACAATCGTGAATTTTACTCCAACCACCCCTCCCCCCCCGCCCTTTCTCCCAGTTTATCTTCCATTAAATGTTGAGCCCAGGAACTTCATATTTTTTAAAAGATATCCACTAAAATAAACATCTTGGAACTTAATGAAAGCAAATTCTTTGAGATATCATAGATTATTGTTCTATAACATCATGGCTCAAAAGTGAGTGAATGCGTTCAATTCAACACAGCCTAGTTAATTAAGTACATTCTTTTAATACTTAGTTTAACATGCATGTGTTAGTATATTGCTTATCCACAATATTTAGATACTTTCCTAGGCACTTCAGGGATAAACATTTTAGCCAGTTCTTAACTTCTATCTCCAAATCTTCTAGAGCTTGGGACAGATTCTACGTACATGTTAATAGTGCAACCCTTGTTACTGTATGCTGTGATGGGGCACATCAGGTGGAAGAAAGTTGGACAGTGAGATAGATTCAGGCTGACATATCAAAGAATGCCTCATGGAAGAAGTGGGATTTGAGTCGAGCATCAGAGAATAGTTGGAGAGTCATCAGAAGGTTAGAGAGGTAATTGGGAAAGAAAATTGTGACAGAGTAGTGCACTTTAGACAAGGTAGCAAAGTGAGGGGCAGAGGATAGGAAGTTTTAGGGTACATCTTGGTATAGGGCGTGCACTATCAGGAGGGGTTCATTTTGACCCTTGATCCTAGCTGAGAGGTCAAGAAGTGGTAGAAGAGATACACTTTAATCGAATTTATTGCTGATATGAATTTGTAAACCAGAAATAATATTATGGCACTAAAGACTTAGTGAGACAGGCAGGAATAGAGCTCAAGTTTACAAATGTTTTTAAAAATATTTTTGAGAGGGGCGCCTGGGTGGCTGAGTCAGCTAAGTGTCCGACTTCAGCTCAGGTCATGATCTCACAGCTTGTGAATTTGAGCCCCATGTCGTTGGGCTCTGTGCTCACAGCTCAGTGCCTGGAGCCTGCTTCGGATTCTGTGTCTCCCTCTCTCTCCGTCCATCCCCTTCTCTCTCTCTCTCTCTCTCTCTCTCTCTCTCTCAAATATAAAATAAAAAATAAAAAAAACGTTTTTGAGAAAAACAGCACGTAACGTGCCATTTTTTTTTTTTTTTTTTTTTTTTTTTAATTCTCGAAGCTTCTACTAAAGGAATTTTTTCCTTTCAGGCAGTAATGTTTGGGAGGTGGGAGAGATGGGAAAACAGAGAAGGAAAAAAAAACATTTTTATTAATAACATTGATGTGGCATATACCCTTTATTTTCTTCTCCTCTTCAAAGGCATACGTTCTATTTGACCTTGTGAACCTCATCAGTTTACGAAAGCATTTATTTTGTAGGTGGTCTGGTCAGCTGTCATTATGATGGTACCTAATAAAAATATTATAACGAGGCAAAAACCAGTTTAGCTTTGGGATTCTTTACTTATGCTGTCCTTCCTTTTACCTCCCTCTTCCTGCCCCCTCCTTTGAGCATAACCACCACAACCCACTCTCCCAATACACATCCGCAGAAAATCAGCCTAATTCCCAAGATCCTTTCAGTATTGCAACATTTTAGATTGGTGAATGCAGGACATTACACTCACATAAATTAAGAGTGAGAGGCAAGCATAAAATAAATGTGATTTCTACTACATTGTAGGTGCTGTGAGAACACAAAGAAAGAAGCAGTTTGATTCTGATAGAGGCCGAATGAAAGATCCAGTAGAGTATGATATTTAAGATCTATCCTGAGTGGTGATTAAGAGTTCGGTGGGTGAGCCATCAGGAGCAAAAGCCCTTCCGGTGGAGGCATCAGATGGAAGAGGGGAGAGGATGAAGACGTAGGCACGTAGTGATGTTAGTGGAAGAGCTGCTCATCTGCAGAGGCTGGACCAGTACTTCCCAAACGGTGTCCCATGAGATAGGGCAAAGCAAGCAAACAAAACAACATGGCATAAAAACGGCAAATATTTAAACCTCTTTAATAAGCCTATATGTTTCATTACTCCCTTAAGATGCTTTTATTATTTCAGGAGGCATCTAATGTAACTAATGTTTTATGGAACATAACTTGGGAAAGGCTGACTCAGTAAGTAAAATGTGCCTATTTTGTTAGAAGAAGGAAAACGAAGGTATTTAAGATTCATTGGATGCTTGAAACTGGGACAAATTCTTTCAAACAAACAAATACACACACACACACATTAGTACTGATTATACATCTGGCAGTATGTCTATGGCTTCGTAAGCATAAGAAAAACATGAGTAAAACACAGTGTAAGTCTCTAAGTAGCTGAGAGTGTGTTCAAGTTTCACAAAGGAGTGAACATTATTTCCAACTGTTGGGATAGTGAACACTTTTGAAGAAGGTGACATTGATCAGTGTCTCACAGCAAATAGAGATGTACATGAAGGACTTTCTGGGCAGAGGGAGCAGCAGGAACCAAAGTTCTGTTTTGAGCTCAGGGAATAGTGAGGTGCCCTGGCTCAACTAAATGTATGCAGCATGTTTTGAAAAGGGAGATGAGAAAAATGAGGAAAAAGAGTTTAATGTTATCTAGATACTAAAGGACACTGAATGTCATGAGAAAGAGTTTGAAAGTCAATCTCTAGATAGTGTGAAGTTGTACATTTGTGAACTGTGACATCATCATAAGAAAGAAGAAACTGAGAACTTCATGAGATCAGCATTATTTATCTTTAATTAAAATAGTGTGGGCAGATAGAACTTAGGCACTCTGATATCTTTTTTTTTCCTCTGATATCTTTTTGAAGACAGTTTTGTTTTATGGGATTTATACATTTTTAAATGATGTCCCCAAACTGGACAGCTTTCCCATTAATTATTGTCATGGTCGAAGTTTAGTTGCCATTACCTTGTATTTAAACCAGTGAACAAATTGCCATCGAGTAACTGATTTTTGGGTATGTTTTGAGGGCATACGAGATTGAACAAATATTTATCAAGTGCTTTTCTGATTGAGGGGAGCCATATCTGCATATATGACACTTTTTGAGGGCAATTATATTCTATGTAATATGGAATTAAAATGTAAATACAGGGAACCTGGCTCAGTCAGTTTGGTGTCTGACTCTTGGTTTCGGCTCAGGTCATGACCTCAAGGCTTCATGGGTTCCAGCCCCATGTCATGTTCCTCATGGACAATACAGAGCTTGTTGGGATTCTCTCTCTCTCCCTCTCTCTGCCCCTCCCCCCTTACACCGTCTCTGTCCCTCTCAAAATACATAAGTAAATAAAGAACTTAAAAAAATAAAAACTTTAAAAAAAGTAACAAAAATGTAAATACAATAATTGAGAACACAGAAAGAGGAATGTAGGATGCTTGTCCTTAGTAAAGAAAATGAAAACAGGGCCCATCGATGATGAATGAGGAAGATTTGGAAAGGTAGAGAGGAAGCACTAAGTTCACGTCTTAGGAGAAAGCATGAGCAAAATTGCGCCATCAAGTCTCATTGCCTCATTTGCCTGGGATTCAAGAGGATTAGGCAGGATTCTGACATGATGGATAAATATTGTTTGTGGAGTGGAAGCACACTAAGGAAATAGAAGGCGAATTATGACAACCAAGAGTTTCAATTTAGAGAAGAGTAGATTACTTTTAGATTTCTAAAAATGTTAACCAGAGTTTCTCTGTGGCACATGAGATAAATGTTAGTTTTAGAAATATATTGCCACCAAGATAATTTCTTAGAAACCAGTGTTCCCTGGAAACAGAAAACTACTTGTTTTGGAATTTGGTGACTTTGCTTTCTAGGCCCAATAGGCAATATAGCAGGAAGTTATGTTTTAGATAAGAGTAAATTTGCTTTTTTAAAAGTGGATTGTACTGCATATAGATTTAGCAGATTATACATAAAATATAACAACAACTAAATTAAAAACAGGCCATGTATTTTTAAAGCATTGCTTAAGGTCACTTTAGATAGACGTCCAAAGCTATCCTGCTTTACCCAGTTCTAACACTGGTGAACTTTCCTTTCCCATATTTCACACATGCAACGATTTCTCTTCATTTGCCTTATTTCTGTGGTTATGAATTCAAAAATATTTAGAATTTCAGCATTTAGAGAAGGCATTGGAAATAACCCTACAGTTTTAGGACTATAATGGTTAAAAACTGATATTATTTTTATATGCCTGTACAATAACCCATTTTTAGATGTCTGTTGTTTCTTTTATAAAATATTTAAAATATTTTCAAATAATGTGCTTTGCAGTTACATACTGTATATCTCTTACCATTGTAAAATGCTTTCCTGATCACAAATCAAAATTGCAAATTACAGTTAACTTCTAATGGTTTAGTTAGTTGCAAATAGATATTCATAGATGACCTAACTACTATAGTTGAAAAGTATTCTCGTTTAACGTGTCTGACGTACATTACATGAATTATTTTATTCAAAACTCAAAAATATTGCTGTCTTCCATTTTTTAGAGGAGACTACTGAGGTGTGAAAAGGTTTAGCAATTGGTCCGAGGTCATACATTCAGGGTTAGTGTTGGAATCTGATTTGGTGCTCCAGAATCTAGTTTCTGCCACAATATGAAACTCAGTATCATCAGTTTATAAGCAGTAAACAATTCTTTGTATTAGTATATTGAATTATTACCCTACATTAAGGAAAACAACCAAATATATGACCCCACTGTCTATTACCTGCTTTATATATGTCATGTCAAAAAAATACCAAATATATAAATGTAAAAAAAAAAAAAACAGGCAGATATTCAGATAGTCTTCAGACAATTAAGATTATTTATACCAGGACTATGAAATATTAAGTACAATAGAATTAGGGAATGATTATCTTAATAAACATATATTTTTGCTTTAAATTTTATATTATTTTCCTGCCCAGTAATATAATTATTTGCTTTCCTACTATTTTTTGTTGTTGTTGTTGCTACCGATGAGGTTTTAAAGTCTTTCTGTTCATGATTGCCAGCTTTCATTACTGAGAGTAGACCATCCCATTTGAAAGGCACGTGTCTCATCCCTCATCAATTTTCCTTTAGTTTGGAGTTGTTGCTGTCACAAGTGATGATGTCTGATGTTTGAACTTCATAGGATGATTGTACCCAGAGGCTTTTTAGGCAGCTGTGTTTGGTGTCTCGTGGACATTAAAAGGAATGCTCTCACCATGGCTTCCTAACAAAGTACTAGTCATATAGTAAGTACTATGAATCCAACCAGTGTTTTATCATTATTCTACTTAGTTTGATTTACTCTTTAGTACATCAACGGCACAATATAGCCAATCTCTTGTTTGTTCTATTCACTGCCACTATGCATCGAGCTGAGTGCTTTGTAGCTATTTTTCCTGAAATAATAACATCTCCTTTTTCATCCTGTATCCTGAAGCATTTTTTGGATTTGTCCTTTGGCTTCAGGATTTGTTTGCATTCATTTGTACTAAACTACATTTAAAAAAAAAATTGTCTTCAAGCCAAGCCACTTAAATTATCTAAATGTGTTAGTAAGTTTTAAAGGATGTCTTATTTCATTTCCTATTCTGCCTTTTAATTTTACAGTACTCGTAATTGTGCAACCTATTGTAAATCTAATTTGAATAATCTTTTATTCAATTAGATGCTTGATGTGTTGTCTCACAAATGCATTTCCTTTCATGTTTCTTTCCTATCTCTAGGTTTAGGTAAAATGAGTGGAGCTGTCTTTTGTCAAAGATACATTTTAGTTGAGGTTATTTGAGCAAGGTGGGAAAATGGGCTTCTTACAAATTCATGTTATTTACACACAGTTAATCCTAAATTGCCTTTTGATATAGGTAAGTACATTAGTTTATTTTACAAAGCTACCATGCCATCTATAAGGTTATGTGTCTGTGTATATCTCCCAAGGGGGGAAAAAAAAGAATGATAATTGATAGCCAACCACTGGGACTAACCATGTTGGGCTCCCTCATTTTTAGCCATCTCTTTTCCATATAAGAATGCATTTTAGAGTAAAGGCTGGCCTATGACTGTTGCCAAAGCAATTTGTAGCCAGCTGTAAAATTAGCTTAAGATTTGTACTTGTTTGCTTTTCCACGACTCTAGAGAATGCCTCCACTAGTGGTTTTGATAGTGGAAATTCCTACTATTCACATGATAAAATTCAAAATAGGAGAAACATAATTATTGTGCATTAGGTATTTCTTCATTTGGCTTGAGAAGTCACTGTTCTCTACTCTTTTAAAATTAGCTCACAGCAAATCTGCTAAGTGTCTGTTTTCTAAAGTGACTCTCTTCACCATGGGAGAGGCATAGCTTTTCGCAAACAACAGCTTTACTGTTTCTATAGTGATGCTGCCTCCTTACTACACTGAATGACAGTATACCAGAGTCTTAGGTTATTCACACTTATACATGTATTCCATGGTTTAATTGTCTTCTAAATATATGATGCTCCTGTCCAATTTGGAAGCGGACATTCATTAGAAAAGAAAGTAGAAAAACACTGAAGCTATTCTGGTGTTCTTACTTGTCCTCTACTTTGTTCTTCACTTTCTGCTCTCTGGTTTATTATACTTTAAAACCACCAAGATTTCTTCTTAATCTCAAATTCCCAATGATTCTCCTTCTCTGTAAATTTCTTTGTTTACAAATAGATTTTCTTTTTTATACATTATTTATTTTGTTTTCAGTTGTAAAATGTATAACATGCCAACTATTCCTCACTTCACTTTCAGGATCACGGATACTAAAACCTAGTTGTTTATTTTGCCTCTCCAGCCTCGTACCCAACATCACACTCCATAGAGATGAAAATAGGCTTTCAGGGTCCATATGTGAAAAAGGTTCTTTTTATTTGGCTTCTTTTCTGTTTAAATCAGAACCCCTGCTCTTACATTTAGCCCCTTTGTGAGTTTCATTGCCCCTATTCATCTCCTTTTTTTTCATCTCTGCGTCTTCTATGTTCTCCTTTATGATATAGTCTTCATTTTTGTATCTGTCATTATCTGTGAAGCTATTTCTGAAGGTATTTAAAACTCTCTTGGATTGAAGACTTGTGTCAAATGCTAACGAAGGAAAAAGGATTATTGGATTAAAAGTTTGTCTGTGATCAGCAAGCTAAACATTAACTATCCATTTAGGTGAAAGGGCTTGTGGGAGTCAGTGAAATAAGGAAGTGTTCCCTGTTTCCACTGAGCTTAGGAGAATACAGTTCCAGGTAAGGTATATTTAAATCCACAGGAGCCACCCACTAGAACAAAGAAAAATATAGGTTCTAAGGAGTTGAAGAATAATCTTTTTTTCCTCTATGAACATCAAACATTGTTTACTTGGTAGGTGCATTCCAATGAAAGTGTTATTTCGTGACTAAGGTGTTGGTTTAAACATAAAACTAACTGCATGATGCCTAGAGGGAGAAACTGGAGTAAAAATTATCTAAATGCTTTTACAAATATCTGAAGCCTAGGATGGGCAGAATGCAGATACATTTTCCCAGAGAAAACCCCTAAAAACCTGTTAACTGAGCTGATGACTCCACGGCTTCTAAGTTCCTATTCTCTAGTTCTTTGACCACTTCTGATTTGGGATTCTCCTTAAACTTAAAACCACTTTAGGAGCATTGCAGAGGTTTACGTGCAAAGCAAAAACTGCCAGGAGAGAAAGTAATCCAGTGATACTCAGATTTACATTTCTTTTAATCTTGCTTTCTATTAATTCTAATACTATTGTGCATTTATAAAATATAGTACTGTTTTAAACAGAAATCTACTTTTTATTGTCAAAAGGACATATATGACTTTCTTGCCTTTCAACTAGTACATTTCTTTTTTGTTTCAAGTTTTTAGTTAATTTCTAGTTAGTTAACATATAGTGTAATATTAGTTTCAGGAGTAAAATGTAGTGATTCATCACTTACATGTAATACCTAGCGCTCATCACAAGTGCCCTTCCTAATACCCATCAACCATTTAGCAATTATTTTCAATTTTCTTTTTTTTTTTAATTTCTTAATGTTACTGATTTTTGAGAGAGAGACAGAACATGAGTGGGGGAGGAGCAGAGAGAGGGAGACAGAGAATCTGAAAAGTAGGCTCCAGGCTCTGAGCTGTCAGAATAGAGCCTGACGCAGGGCTCGAACTCACGGACCATGAGATCATGACCTGAGCCGAAGCTGGACACTTAATGACTGAGCCACCCAGGCACCCCTATTTTCAGATTTCAATGTGGCTAAGATTCATTGAATATCAAACATTGCTAGGAGCTTTCATATACATATTTAATCTTCTCAATGAAATCTATGAGGGAGATCTTTTTATTTTAATATTTAGATTATAAACCTATTCCAGTATCAAAGAAGAATCCAATACCAAGAGGTAAAAGCAATCTGAGTTTCAGGACAGTATTCCAAAGAAATATAACTTTAAGAAATCAGAAAATATCATCATATTAGGTAAAAATAGAATATGTGAAACTATCAAATTTTTCTTTTTCTTTAAAGTCATTTCTTGCCTGGTGACATTTAAAACATTTTGATCTTTGGAAGTCTCTTTTCTCTACTTATTTCAAAAATAATTTCTTTGACATAGTTTGTAATAACCTCTTTTTATTATTCATCTCATTTTGACTGCTAATTAGGCTATACACACCATGACTAGAGATCATCATCGTTGATTCCCTTGTCTATAAAACAAAAACAAAAATCAAGTAATATCAAACACTAGAGAAACTGAATTTCTCCTAATTCACTCCTTTAAAAATTAAGTTCATTAGTTTCTTTGTTGACATGCTGAAGAGCAGAGACATGCACTTGAATTTAGAGAAGGAGTCAGATTTGAATTAACAATACAAAACTTGATGTTTTGTAATTTTCTTTTTTTATATACTTCACTCTTGCTAAGGCTAAGTTATTTGTTACACTGAGCTTTCTTTCTTAATCAGTAGCAACTCAATATCTAATCTGGTGTCATGCTTTCATTTTTTTACTGAGAAAGACAGATGCACAGTAATTGAGTAATATATTTTTTTATTTCCCCAGTCTCTGATTCTTGATGCATAGTATCCACTTTAATTCACAGTACAAAGTCTAATCAGTTCTGGTCATTGGTTTAAGTAAGTCCTGGCAATATTTTAGTAAATAACTTTATCAACTACTAAACACTGTGAGAATTCATACTTTAAATTTACAGCTATGTTTACAAATTCTAAAGGGCCAATGAGCCCTTTCATATCTGTTTATCCTGGAACTCATGCATTATTAGAGTTAGTGATATAATGTGAGGAGACCCAGAATATATACTTAAATTCTTCCTGAATACTGTAAACACATGTTACATATTAGGCAGCATGTCAGATCCTGAAGTCATACCTTTCTCTTGAAGGACAACCAATTCTAATATATGTCTATTTGTTAGAAAAGTTGACTTTGGATTATAAATATAGATATTGCTGACTACCAAGACAATTCATCAAGGCATTAAATATTGTCATTGTAAATTCTGCTTTCCTGTCTTCTCATCATATGAATGATAATGAATTGATTAATGTCTACTAAACTATAGCAGTAAACTATAAATAAATTGGGGGCAGATTACTTTTTGGACTGTAGATAACAAACATACAGGATTATATAGAAAAGACCTGGTGAAATGTGATTTTTATGGTATGTAGAAACTTTTCCCTGGTTGACATTTAAAAATACATAGTGCAGTTCTTTTCACTGAAATAGACACTGGAATGGAAACTGCCCACACTCCCTCCTGTAGAAAAGTAGGAAAATGTTTCCAGCAGCCTCTCACCCTTGCTTTGTATGCTCTGAGTATCTGGCATCATGTGCACTCAGTGAGAATCCAAATGTATTGATGTTTACTAAACAGCATGGTGCACAATTTCCTACCATAGCGCGTACGAAGAAAAGCAGAACATATGCTTGAATATTCCAAATAACTTGTTAGAAAATGCATGTGGATCTATATCTAATATGAAATTAATTTTTCACACACACACAGAGCCCTGTAACCAGATTTTTACACAGTGGGTTGTGATATTGTAATCCCTCATTCATGAACTATGTGTTTGAATTACACTACTTGAATTATCAAAGACATCTTGCTGTTTGAATGCCGCTGGCATGGTATTTGAAAGAATTTTATAATCAAGTCTAGCTCCTTTAGGGGAGATGTTGATACTGCCCCTGTAGGTGGTACAATAGATGTTAGTTAGTGGCTTGAAGCTAATTTTTCTATTTCATGTACTTATGAAACATTGTTTTTCCAAAAGATACCAGAATTCTGATAGACTCTTCCTTTCCTGTCTCTCACACACACACAAACACGTGTGCACACTTTTGCATGTGGAATCTCTTAATTTCCTCATCTATAAAATACTGTTAAAAAGATAATTTAATGAACTTTTAAAAGTTTGAAAATTTTCAACAATTTATAGAGGATTGGATACTTAGGGAAGTCTTCAAACCTCCAGATGCCCAGTTAAATGAGTGTTATTCAGTGAAATGAATCTTGTTTAGTGTTTTGGCCTCAAAAGAATCATACCAAGTATATTTTAGCAAACACCTATTCTAAGCCAAATATTTCCCTAGGAATTCTCATTTATCTTTCTTAGTTGTGACAGCTCCATTATATTATAATTATTTCCATGTGATGGCTGTGTAAAGCTGAAAGAGTTCCACATATTGTTATGCAACACGGTACTGCTTCTGATCCTAGTTTAGTCTAGCCTTACATTATTACTGACTTTGACTAAGATCCAGAAAGTATGTTTATCATATCTGCATGTTGTGTGAAGTAAAATATAAAAAGGTAGATGACAGAATCAGGATGAAGAAAATTTCTAAGTGACTGGAATAACAAAGAAAAAATTAACTGTTTTATGTGTGATATTCTACATATGCATTAGAGCTGAAGAGGAATATAATTAGAAAATGCATTTGATCTAGCTTTGCAATGGGTCAAGTGATAAGATTCGGAATGTTAAATTCATCATATCATAATTCATTGTAATCTAGTAGGTTTACATTGTTTCTGAAAGATGGTGATATTTTCTTGGACCAGATTAAGAAATATTCTGGGCCTGTGCAATGAATGTAATGATTTGACTTTATATTGGGGTAGTCAAATCCTGTTTAGAGTTTTACCTTCAACTCTGGGCACCAAACTTTCAAAGATGCATTGCTAGAGCGGAAAGTATATGCAAAAGAGGTAAACTTGGACAGTTGTGGTCTGGACTCCATTTCCTGTTTCAACCAGGGATGATATATCATCCAGAAGACTTGGGAAGCTGGGGGAGAGAGGGTGGGAGAAGGAACTGTGTATGTTCTATATATCTTCAAATATTGAAAAAGATTATCCTGGGAAAATAAAATGAACCAAATCTATGGCATTCATGGACCAGTGCCTGGAGATTAGGAAAAAAGCCTACCACATTAGAAGGAAAATTATAGAAAGGAAAAATATCCTACAACAGAACAGCTTGTAATGAGCTTCCTTTCTTTGGAAATGCATCTCTCATGTTAAAAGGTAAATTGGACTGTTTGGCATTCACTATTCCTTCCATTTTAAATGCTTAAGACTCTATACTTAAAATGTAGAATGAAGTAATGAGAGAAAATAGCTTATGCATATTTTAAATATGAAAATGGCATCCTCCTACTTTAAAAAAAATTTTTATGGGTATTATGGTGACATTTCATAGCAGGCCATAATAACATAAAATAACATAAGTAGACTGACTCATGAATGTTGTTTACAAAAAGAGAATCCTGTTCAGATATAGATTAAGTTGACTTTTTTTCTTATCAAGGTGATGTTTCTTTTTTTCAGAATAAATAATAAAAAAAGGAAATGCTTTATATAATTATCTATTTTTTAATGGTAACCTTAAAATGTATCTATATACACATAAATATGGTAGATGTTAGAACTCAAGTTAAAAAACATTTTTTTAATGTTTATTTATTTTTGAAGGAAAGAGAGACAGAGTGTGAGCAGGGGAGGAACAGAGAGAGGGAGACACAGAATCTGAACCCGGGTCCAGGCTCTGAGCTATCAGCGCAGAGCCTGATGAGGGGCTTGAACTCACAAATCGTGAGATCATGACCTGAGCTGAAGTAGGTCTCTTAACCGACCAAGCTACCCAGGCGCTCCAGAACTCAAGTTTTTAGACTTCTAAATTTAAAAATTGGAAAGTACCTCCTTCCTACAATTATCCATAGAAAATGGCACCATAAATCTCTATATTTATTAAGTCTGTTGTCACCATCCCTTCAACCACTCTATATCAAGGTTTACAGATATTATTGTGAAAAACATTTTTGACTTCATAAAGTACATTCTTAAAGTAGATTGTAACTAGACAAAGGAGTAGAAAAAATATATTGGCCAATATATTTGAACATATTTATTTAATTTTAACGACTTTCAAGTTGAATCCCACTTCAACTTGAAGTTTTATGAATTTGATTCATAACCATCCTTGGAAATTATATTGGCTTTCATACATACTTTTTACTTGGCCTCACTGAAGAATTTGATATGAAGAAAATAAGAAATAATATCTTTAGAAGTGTTAATATAGATAAAATATTTGATTAAAAACTTATTTTCTTTTATTTAACTCATCTTCGTACTGTTTGTGGGCTTTTTAATTTGCCACACCCATCTTTTTTCTAGGACTATGTGATTTTATGAGGAATTACCAGATACTTAATGCTCTTCCAAACAATATAGCCTTGTTAGATATATTCTGGGGACATGGATATGGCCAGATATGCTAAAATTATTTCAGTTTTATTCATCACAACTACAATCAGAAAGGGTGGGTCAACATTGGAGATAAAAACGAACAAACAAAATCTTTATGTTTCCATATGAGTATGGACATTTCCATATGAATCATCACTAAAGAGATGAATATAATTGTATTTTACTTGGCTAGGTCTGATAATAAAATAGTTGTGACACATAGTGAAAGGTATATTTCAACCCCTTGAAATCAAAGATTTATAATAGCAACATCATTAATTTTGATACTTTCCCTAGATTTGGTTCATACCACTGTTTTTACCATATGTCCTTTATTGAGAATCTTCAACATCTGGCACTTTAAGATAATTTTATAAGAATTCAAAGACTGGTAGTAGATAGACATGTTAAAATAATCAAAACACTGTTTTACAAATATGCTAGAGGTATGTGTAGAAAGAATTGTCACTCATTCTGATTAGGAGACTTGAAGAAGTCATTTAAGGGAGATAAAGTTTGACTTGTGTCTGGAAGGATGAGACATTTGCCATGCAGTAAAGGTAAGGCAGACTATTTCAGACAAAAAGAATAATAAATGTAGAAAAAAAGAGATAAATTAGCATTAACAAAAAAAGTTTGATTTTATAAAAATGACTGGAATTAAGTCTTGAAAGACCTAAATTGTACTGGGGCAGATCAATATATGACCAATATCAATAATCAATGTAAATAACATGGTAAATATAAATAATAAGAAATTTAAGCTGATAGTGACTTGGGCATACAGGTATGGCAGAAGACCACTCTGAACACAGTATGGACAGAGGAATTAGAGTATATCTAATCCTGATTCAGAAAGATGAATGACCAAGACTGTCACAAAAATCCAGTTTTGAAGCAATAAGAAACAAATTCACAACCAGCAGTAAACCATGATGATCAGTTTATTTTTCTTATCCTCTGTGCTCACAGAGGAATTAAAGATAATTGTGTTTTAACTGGAGTTCAGTTCCCCTCTATAGACCCAACCCTCCCTTCTCTACTTTTCCTCCTTTCCATCCAGAAATTTGAGGCCATAATCTATCTTCAGTCCTCTAGTTACCAGAGAAACAATGGTGAATAAAGTAAGGAAAGTATGACAGGAATGTGTCTAAGTGTGTGTGTGTGTGTGTGTGTGTGTGTGTGTGTGTGCATGCGCGTGTGCATGTGTGTAGGGTGGGGAGGCTGACAAGGTTTTGCAAATTCAAGTGGAATGAACAAATACTTGACCAACAGCAAAATGTCAATATAACATGTCTTATATAAAAACTAAATATGTAGGTATGCAGAATAAATCCTCAGTTTCCTGTAAGAGTATTATCATTGTTCAAAATATTTCTACTAGAGCACAACATATGAGCAAGATAGATGGGAAGGTAAACAGGATGGAAATGGGAAATTCCAGCCTTTACAGTCCAAGAAATCTGTGTTCAAATCCCATGTCTATTGCGTGCTAGAAGTAAAACTTTAAACAATGTATTTGACCACTCTAAGCTTCAATTTTTTCCCCCTTGAAAGTCTGCACAAATACAACAAATAATGTATTCAGCATCTGGGTCATTGTAGACCTTCAGTAAATGTTACTTTATGGACAATGATAATGATTAGGACTCTGTTAGGACGAGGATGCTCTTAAAACTTCTCTTTGTTGCTACTGCTGCTAATTGTTAAACTCAGTATTAATTTTGTCATCTGAGAATCCCCTCTTAAATGTTCAATCTTCAGTAAGAGAGCAGAAATTGTGATGAAGGACATCTTATGGTGGGCAGCTTTTCGTCATGACTGTCAATTGTAGACCTAGAAAAGGTGCACGGTCTACGGTTACTTTCATCAAATAACTCATAAATGAAAATCTTGTGTGGCTTGATTGAATCTTAAATTTAGCGTGTAGTCAGTTGACTTAGACCTCTGTAATCACACAGTTTATACATTTTTTAAAAGAGCCAGTTTTTTTTCTCATGTTTTAAAACTCTGCACTTCTTAGCATGGCGCCTGGTACATGGTAGACATGTAATAAATACCTGTTCACTAAATCAGGTGGAAACTGTATTTTTCCCAACTTCTCCTTGAAGTGAACAGAAGTTATCACCTGGAGCCAGTCAACTTCTGCCATATACCCTTATACCATATGTCTTCAAATCATTGTCTGTAACAGCAAGTTTATTTCGCACACACAGTGCAGTCGCCCAGTATCTATCTTTGGCCCTTATTCAGTCTGAATCACAGGATTCATGTCTGTGATGTTTCTAACTCATAACATGACAGAAAAATAGTATAAATACCATTTACAGAACACTCAACACATTTTTGTTCCTATAGTTCTGAATTATTTCTTTTCTTGCACAAGGTTGGTATTCCTCAAACATTTGTTAAAAATATGTGAAAGGAAGGTATGTTGGTATATTTGGGTAAATGCCTCTGTTAAGAGAATATGAAAACCTCAACCAATAATTTAAATGATTGTAGTATTTCATATAATTGTATATTATCTACTATAAAAATGTTGACGATGAATTGAAAACCAGTTAGTGTTCTTGAAATTTGCCATGTAAATAAATGTAATTATAAAACTAATTATAGTATTTTGTCATGGTAAAATTACCTAATTTGCCCCATTGTACTGTTATCTTCATAGACTAATATTGAATCTAGCCATGCTAAATTTGTACTGCATATTACATTTTAGCAGCAGTTTCAGGAACCCATTATTAACTGTCAAATGTCATAGTATATCAGTGAAATTTGAATCACTCATTATGTTTTGGCATTTATGTTATGACAGTAAACCAGTCTAGGAGACCTATTTAGAGAGTCACTTTAGCTAATTTATTATTTAAATAATGTACATTTTAACTATCTATCAATTATATATATGTGACTGGCTACATACTATAAACTTTTAATTAATCAGAATCAAATTAATTGAAATCCACATTTATTCAGCAACTCACAAAAATAACTACAGACTTTTAATAACTGATTTTATTTATTTTTTATTTTTTAAAGTTTATTTATTTTGAGAGAAAGGGAAAGAACACGTGTGCACACACTCAGTGGGGGAGGGGCAGAAAGACAGAGAGAATCCCACGCAGGCTCCATGCTGCCAGTGCAGAGCCTAACTCAAAGCTTGAACCCACAAACCGTGAGATCATCACCTGAGTCTAAATCAAGAGTCAGACACCTAACCACCCACGTGCCCTTAATATGATTTCAAAAGGAAAAATGAAAGAATAAATACTAATATTTGTATAGTTTCAAAAAGTGGATTATACTTCGTAGAGGCAGAAAATGTTCATGTCAATGAGCTTTACTTGACTCCTACGGATTTACATTACCAATGATTTTGAAAGACTTACTTTTCAACAATAGCAAAATTCAAGTCAACAAAGATAGATGATAGCTTGATATACATCTATGATCATACATTATGGATTTTTTTTAATAGCATGTTTAACAATTACTTTTCTCCTAACTTCCAGTTATTCAGCAACTTTCAATTATTCAGCACATTTCATGTTTCTAAACTTTTTGAAATTGTAACTCTTCTCATCACACATCCATGCTTCTGCTTTGTCTTTTACATTTTATGATTCATACAAAAATATTAAATCATATACTATTCAGTTACTCAACATTGTACTCTACAGCCTCCCTAAAGGGAGGAAATATTACTTAAAGATAGCAATGAGGTATTTTAAATATTTAGATACCTAAAGATCATTCTACAGTCTTAGTTTTTCTTATTGAGACAAATTATTCCCTGGTTCCGCATTCATAAACATCACCAGAAAGAACATTAATAATCATTAGGTGTGTGCCTCAATAGAAATTGGGAAATAGTTTAATGGGATTTTAACTTAAATGAAGACCAACCATGAGTAACACTTTCTTTATGATGAATCCTCAGGGTCTGGGAGATAACCACTAACAAGAAAATGATCACTTATCTTTTGGTTTGCTCTTTCTTCTTGTGTGAGTTTCAGAATAAAAGGCCTAAAAAATAAAACCAGGATAACAATTCAGTCTTATTAAGTGGTGAATACAAAAAATGCAGCACAAGAAACTGATTTGATCATTACCATAAAGAGTTTGAGAACCATACAGATCTAGCTTTTGGATTTCTAATATTAACATTCATTGTCTTAGAATAACTGTGTTTTGCTTGCTGGGTTTTAAAACTGTCAGAAATTTAGTATACCTCCCTACTGCAGAGTGGTGGTGTTAATATAAATGTGAGCAAGTTTTTTTCCCCAAGATTATATATTTGCCCCACATAGTGATACCTATAGAAATGATGAAATAGAAACAGATTCTCATAAAACAAAGATTCCAAATGTATCTCATGTAACATTTATTCCTGCCTTTTCTTCTTTCAGTGTTCTGGTTTCTCTTTCTTCTCATCATAACAAAGCAATCTACTCCACACCTTCTATCGTCTATATTTTTATACTTAGTAATGGAAATGAATTAATTAATTAAGGCCCACCTTTTTGTACTTTTATATTTTTAATATTCACTATTTTTTTGAGAGACAGAGAAAGACAGAGTGTGAGCAGGGGAGGTGCAGAGAGAGAGGGAGAGAATCTGAAGCAGGCTCCAGGCTCTGAGCTGTCAGCACAGAGCCTGATGAGGGGCTTGAACTCATGAACCACGAGATCATGACCTGAACTGAAATTGAACACTCAACCGACTCAGCCACCCAGGCACCCCTATTTATTGATTAATTTTTTTTAACTTTTATTTATTTTTGAGAGAAAGAGAGCATGATCAGGGGAGGGGCAGAGAGAGAGGGAGACACAGAATACAAAGCAGGCTCCAGGCTCTGAGCTGTCAGCACAGAGCCTGATGAGGGGCTTGAACTCATGAACCACGAGATCATGACCTGAACTGAAATTGAACACTCAACCGACTCAGCCACCCAGGCACCCCTATTTATTGATTAATTTTTTTTAACTTTTATTTATTTTTGAGAGAAAGAGAGCATGATCAGGGGAGGGGCAGAGAGAGAGGGAGACACAGAATACAAAGCAGGCTCCAGGCTCTGAGCTGTCAGCACAGAGCCTGACGTGGGGATCCAACCCACGAACTATGAGATCATGACCTGAGCTGAAGTCAGGCATATAATGGATTGAGCCACCCAGGCGCCCCAGTAAAGACCCACTTTTAAGTGAAAATTTGTACTAAATGAATGAATTTGAAACCATACAACTTAGCGATAATCTTTAATTCTTCATTAGACCATATAAATTTCTGGTTCAAATGATTGTTTGACAACAGATAAGGTATACATTTTAAAAAATATATAGCTTTTTAAAACTCAACCAGTTGACATTGCTACATGTGACTTCCAGATACAGTTGCTGTATTTCAAGAGTTTAGAAGTAACTTGGAAGAAACATAATATGAAAATAATGTCTACCACACTGGAGAGCCTTTATAATAATAGCATTTTGAAAAAGAAATGGACGCTCCTAACTCATCCTACGTTATGTTCATCAGGCATCCCTAAGTGATAGGGAAAATACTTTGTGGCGTGTCTTAGCAGAGACCCACTGAAAATGATCTACTCTATATTGACTGATGCTTCTGACTTATGAAAAAGTCAAAGAATTAAAGCTGCCCCTGTAAAATAAAAGCTAATAAAGACCAAAACACATCATTTTTTTCCAATAGGTTCTAATCACTCAAAACCATTGAGTCCTTTTGGTAATATAAATCACAGCAATTTGTAACAGCACATAAGGAAATGGTTAAAATTGTAAAGAAAAAAAATTGACTACATACAGAAATAAAGGCTACATCATTCTGGAATTGAATGCTCTATTAATATATTATTAGTATTCTTTTGTGAGGCAAATGCACCCATCCACCTGAAGTGATCATTAATGAGGATAATAAGCACAAGGATCATAATGTGCCTGTAACTTGCTTAAGGATAAATTATTTTAATTATACTTAAAAATTGACCCTAAAATCCTTTACCATGATCTGAAACTATTTAGACAATATATTTTTAGGAAAAGAATAAAAGTAAAGGGATAAAAAATGTGTTAAAGTTCTGTTTTAGTGATACATACTTTCAATTTTTAACATATTTGCAAAACTCAATCTGAAGGAAAGATTTGCTTTTAAAATCTTGTATTTGTTCCTGTTCTGCACCTCTTGTCCTTTTTCCAACTTTCCACCATGACAAAGTGATTGAGAACATGTGTTGGGTTTCTTCCTTAGCACTTTTGTTCAGTAACTGTTCTTTTTTGGTACTTTCCAAGCAATTGGGCCGCTTTCAAGTGTATTTGCATTTTTAAAACAACACGCAAAATAAAACACTCTCAGATCTGATTAATGCTCACAGTTTAACTTCTGAAACACAAACAAACAGGCAGTGCAGGCCAGCCACCTGCAAAATACTAAAGGGGGCCTACTGATTATTGGGAGAGAGAGCATTGCATGAGAAATTTTGTAGGCAGGAAAGAATATGCAGGGTTGGCTCTAGAGTCAAACAGTTTGCTCACCAATTTTGGATAGAGTTAAATATAAATTAAAGAAATATCTTAAGTGTGCTTTGGTAGTGATATGATGAGATATTGATAGTAAATAATTTATAATCACTTTTTTTATGAAGTGGCTTCAACTATGACAACAAAAGAAGAAAACTACATAGAATTCGGACCTAAGTTGATCTTGTTTCAAAGCACCTAATATCTGTTTTTCTTTCTAGTCCTGCTTTCTGAGGGAGGAAGGTGCACTGAGTTAGGCTCGAAAATTGGTGGCTCAATGACCAAAGAATGTTGGAAATGTTTCCACTGTTACCATGAAAATGAGAAATAAAAATGCAGAATGTCTGCACTATAATTTCCTATAATACTGTAAAGCACTTTTTGTATTATAATTTTCTATAATATCCTATAGTGATTAGGCTCCCTGGAAATTGTCTATGTCACATAGTTCATACAGTGGCTTTATTGTTGTTATTATTATTATTAGATATTATCCCAATAAGTCAGTTTCAGAATATGCTTAGTCATATGTTTTGTTTTGGAAAACCAAAATTCAGAAAATTGATTTCCTAGGATTTGTCCCAATGATCATTTATTATTTGCTAGTCAGTATGCTAAGTGTTTTTTCCCTTCATTATCTCAATTAATGCTCAAAGCCAAATTCTCACATGGTTATTATTTTGCCACTATCTAACAGATGAGCAAACTGAAGCCTAGAGAAGTTAAGTAATTTTTCTTTAAATTTTTTTTTTTTCAATGCTTATTTATTTTTGAGAGAGAAACAAAGTGCGATTGGGGAGGGACACAGAGAGAGAAGGAGACACAGAATTCAAAGCAGGCCCCAGGCTTCAATCTGTCGGCACAGAGGCCAATGTGGGGCTCAGACCCACGAACTGTGCGATCAGGACCTAAGCTGAAGTCAGACGCTTAACCAACTGAGCCACCCAGACGCAAGTAACTTTTCTAAGGATTATATGACCAGAGAGGACAGAGACAGAATTGGAATCTAAGCAGTCTGTTTTCAGACCTTGTTTTTTGCTTTGCTTTTTGTTTTTTTTTTAAACCTTATTCCAGCCCTATGAGACAACTAAATTAACCTCTGAGTAGGAATATTTACATGTTTGAGTGATATCAACTACTTTTAAAGCAATAGGATGTTATGACTTTGAAAATGTGACTTTCAACTTTCCCCTGTTACAGATAAATTATTGCAGAGGTAAGGATTTTTTACTTGTGGTGAGCTGCTAAAAACTGTCAGTTTTGGAAAGTTACATCTTCCCAAATGTCTAAAAGTAGACCATTAATTTTCTCATTGTTTAGCTTTTATTTCATAATTCGTTCTCAAAACGTTCTTGCTTGCCACCATTTTCTTACTAGGGTGTGCTGGAGGATGACAAAATAGTGAGTTGCGAATACATATTTAGTTGAAAACCTTGGACACAGCAATGATGCAAGTCACAGGGGATTCTTTCTTGAGGGAAATGTGCTCATTTCGTGAATCTAGATTGCTCATGTCATATGATATAGTAATAATTTTTGTGGGCAAATGATTCCATCTCTTTATGTTAAAAATTACTGGCTTTAAGGGACTTACAGAGTAGTTTGGGAGAAGTATGGGTACATCATTATAATGGAGAGTGACAAATGCAATGAAGGCTATATAGGCAGGGAGGATATCCTGCATGCAAATGAATCCACACAATCTGGAGTATTATTTTAAGAGATATTTTGAGGGACGCCTGCATGGCTCAGTCGATTCAGTGTCCGACTTCAGCTCCAGCCATGGTCTCGCGGTTTGTGGGTTTGAGCCCTGCATCAGGCTCTGTGCTGACAGCTCAGAGCCTGGAGCTTGCTTTGGATTCTGTGTCTCCCTCTCTCACTGCCCCTCCCCCACTTGCACCCTCTCTCTCTCTCTCTCTCTCTCTCTCTCTCAAAAATAAATAAACATTAATAATTTTTTAAATCCCATTAAGAGATACTTTGAGAAGGAAAACCCTCAACTAAAACTTCATGAACTAGGGAAACAAAAGTGGGCTTCATTTCCTTAACAATTTACATGTCAGATAGTTTAAAACAGATAATGAAAAGAGTAAACAACTAATTTCCTTCACAGTGCAAAATAAACACTAGCAATAGCTAAAGACACCTGTCAATATTAACTCTGAGTCAAAGATCTGCACTTAGCAGCCATTTGGGTGCAGGCTGTCTGTACAGCAGAAGGATATGGGAGTACCAGGACAGAGTATGATGTAGGGGATTTAAGTCCTTTGTTTCTCTGGAACAGAAAAAGTTAACAGCAAAGGATTTTTATTCTCAAAATCACTAGACTTAGTACAACTTACAAGCCTCCACCTACTCTCCAGAAACACATATCACTGAATAGGTTTTTTCCTGGCTTAAAATCAAAGTTTTTTCCAAGTGATTCTTTTTTGCATTCACTCCCTTTTAAGTTAATAGAACACCTACAAGATATGGAAAAAAAAATGCTTAGACATACACTGTCCCTTTCTCTAAAGATTGCTAGGTATTAGTAATTGAGGTTTGAGAACATATTATTTAAATGGCTACAAAGCTAATATAAAGGCAATAGAGCAATACTGCTAATACCACTTAGAGTAATATTACTATGACTAATGGTGGTATATTGCTGTAAAGTTGAATGCAAAACAAATAATAGATGAAAATGTTAGAGTGTATGGCTGGTTATGGAATCTTTTGTTTTCACTTTTACAGCCCACCTTTTATAAAATGGGAAGTTGCAATTGTTAAAAAAATCAATGATACTTGTTAAAGATGTTAAGGCAGACTTTTATTCAGGAGCATCGCAATAGGTATAGGGACCAGTGCAATGGCATTTATAATGGGAGAGAGAGATTGGACTCAACTCTGAATATGGCTTGGGCAGGTGGGAATTTATAACCAAGGAGTAGGGTGGGAGGGTCAGTGGTTGGAAGACTACTAGGAGAAAATATCAGAGGTTAATTGGGGTTCTGGCTAAAGCAACCTAACAGGGTTATTACTGAAGACAGGCCAGGGTGATCAGATGTCACCTAGGGATGGTGGAGGATGAGGAAACTGATCAGATATTCAGAGTGATCGGATAACTTGGATTTGCAAGAAAGTGCACAGACGAACCTAGAGGAAGGTTCAAGAGCCTGACTTAAGTTTGGTCAAGCAAAGAATCTTTGTTGCAATAAAGGAAAGGTTATAAAAGTTTACAAGGATTGCTTCTCCACAAGTGCTGTAAATTCTTCAAATCCCATATAGATTTCAGTTTCTTTCCTTGCTCTGTGATTTTGTTAATGATAACGTATAATATCAGCACTATTTCATTTATATAAAAGCAATGCCATTTTATTTATTTATAGATAAGTAAAGCTCTGGAAATATTAAAATATTTTTTTAAGAGCTGAGAATAATGGGTGAATTGTATGTAATGGAAACAGCATGGCTCACTGGAGGCATTTAGTGTCCAGAATGGAATAGCCTTTGACTGATTAAGTGGGCAGACTTTATTGACTACATTATTAAATATGAAATCTATTAAACTTAAGTACAACCTTTCCCCCCTTCAAATGTTAACATCAGTGCCAATGGGAGAGTGAAACTCGTGACATTTAGAAAGGAGAAAGAATCAGATGAGATTTACCAGAAAGAGGATATATAAATAATTGAATAGGAATGTCTGTAACAATGCAGATCTTTTAAATAACGTGTGACAAAATATTTCTCTATTTTCTAATAGGGAAAAGTTTCTAATAGAGGCCTCAATCAGTTGTTCCTAGGGCACTGCAATCAGGGTAATTTTGGAAGCTTCCTTCCAAGTTCTGATTTATCACCCCAGTCTCCCAAGGGCCCTCCATGTGATTGCTTTGGCACTGATATTTATGCTGGATGAACACAAAGTGCCACACTTAACTCGATATTACCCTTTAGGTCACGAGAGTGCTATCTTTCAAGTACGTTTGGGTGATTTTCACACCGCCCCATATCTCACCAACACTAGAAGTATCTCTTCTTTGAAACTTAGAAGGAGTCCGCTAGATCTGTAAATAAAATTCAGCAAGTCTCAGTAAATATTTCTTTTCCCAGCTGGGATGCCAGTTCACAGAAGAGGAAAGTCGATGCACTGAAGTGGGATAAATTAGTGCATTGGCTCCTAGTACCAGCTTTGCAGCTGTGTCATGATTTCCTTTAGGGGTCTAGGAAAATGTAGCTTTTCATGCCTGATATTCTTTCTATTATTGTTATCTATATCCTCTTCAGAGGTGTAAAGAGATGACCTTTCCCCTGGAAATGCCAAACTGATTCTTTCAGAGAGACTGCCGTTGCTTCTAAAGCGACAGGCCTCTGTTTTACTCTTTTGAAGAATCTGCCATTGCAATCACAGGGAAAGTACTTCGTAGGAAGAAGACAGTGCCAGGAGTCTCCAAGGTAGGCTTATTCTCACAACGGGGTGTGGGGTTTGCCACTGCCTCACCACGTTCAAGCTGCCAGAGGGCTTCTCGCATGCTTATATCTTTAGATAGCAAGACCTTCACAGTCCTTGTTTACATTCTTAAAGTGAGGCTTTATTTCTGCTCAAAGCTTGCAAGCCGACAGCTTTGGAATGTGAATTTTTCTGTGTCTTTTCAGATCCAGTAGCACTGACAGGATCTTCCCACACTGCCTCATGTTGGTTTTCTGCCAAACTTGAGTAGAGACTGGTGTCAGCTCTGCTTGCCTGCTAGCTGGACCCTGGGCCAAAGGCAGCAAGCCTTCCCTAGCCCAACAAGGTGCTGACGTGGCATTGCTCCGCAGGTTGCTGCTAATGCTCATATAACATTTGATATACTGAGGTCTTACAAACACTGGCTTCTTTCGTGTAAGTCAGGAGTGAAAAGATTCTCCTTTTTGGTCCTATGCCCAAAACAGATGCCACTGTTGGGGGGAATGCAAACCGGTGCAGTCACTCTGGAAAACAGTATGGAGGTTCCTCAAAAAATTAAAAATAGAACTACTCTATGACCCAGCAATTGCACTGCTAGGTATTTATCTAAAGAATAGAAAAATTCTGATTCAAAGGGGGCACATGTACCCCTAATGTTTATAGCAGCATTATCTACAGTAGCCAAATTATGGAAAGAGCCCAAATGCCCATTGACTGATGAATGGGTAAAGAAGGTGTGGTATGTACCTACAATGCAATATTACTTGGCAATCAAAAAGATGAAATCTTGCCATTTGCGACAACGTGGGTGGAACTAGAGTGTATTATGCCAAGTGAAATAAGTCAGTCAGAGAAAGACAGATATATGATTTCACTCACGTGTGGAATTTAAGAAACAAAACAGGACATAGGGGAAGGGAAGGACAAATAAGATAAAAACAGAAAAGGAGGCAAACCATAAGAGACTCTTAATTACAGAGAACAAACTGAGGGTTGCTGGAGGAGAGGTGAGGGGGTGATGGCTTAAATGGGTGAGGGGCATTAAGGAGGGCACTTGTTGGGATGAGCGCTGGGTATAATATGTAAGTGATGAATCACTAAATTCTACTCCTAAAACCAATACTACACTATATGTTAACTAACTTGAATTTAAATTTAAAAAGAAACAAAAATAAATTGTTGAACAGAGAAAAAGAATAGATGCCACTTAGGACATATATTGTTAGAATGGTCTAGACATTGACACTGTTAGGAAATGGAAATTCTTTACTCTGAGAAACCTTGATTTGTCATTTGTGTAGCATTAACTGATTGGCCAACTCTTGATTGCCATATATACTTCTTTGCAATCCAACCCATCTTGTACTGAAATAGACTGAGGACCTAAAATACATCAGGCCATAATAAAACTATGCTGTAGATGTTCGTAAATTTTTTAAATTTAAAAATTCATTACATTCATATGACCTTGTACACCTTTAAGTTATAACAAAGCGACACGTTTTATTAGTAGAATTGCATTTCCATAAAGTCAAAGGTTTACAAAGCAATCGGCAATTATTTGGCAGTTACACCAGAGTGTATTGCTCCACATAGTTTTTTCTAAGACTATATAGTTATCCTTATGCTGTATTTTCTTAAAATAATTTTAAAATTTCTGTTTTAGAAATGTCTTCACAATCAGGTTAGTAATTAACACAAGAAGAAATTACTTTATTTGATTTCTTTATATTATTTCACCAGAAGCAGTATTACATATCAGTTTAATCACCAAATTTCTTCTGTAAAATTGCACACAAATGATTTTTGTGCCTGAAAACATTCAGGCTTTCTGTTCTTGAGAGCATTTAAAGACTGACTATAAAACTTAAAGATGATTTTTATGAGATATTTCATAAAGCTAATCTACTTCATCTAAACTTTATCCTTTAACTGCAATTTAAGCTGACGTGTTGGTTAAATGTTGGCCCTACAAAGGATCTTTTCATTCAAATGCAGATACTAACAGAAATTAATATGAAGAAATGCCAACAAAAGAACAATGAATCAGAGTTCCTATTTACACGAAAAAGGAAATGTTAATATTGGTGAAATAGAGCTCTGAGTTAGGGAACTCAGAGAACAAATAGAAAGTTAGGCAACAAATAGAAAGTTTTCTGAAAAATGAAATGTATTTGAAGTACGGATATCTATTTAGTAATTTGGATAAAGAAAAGTTTTATTTGTAATTTCTCCTTTTAAATGCATAAGCTAGCCAAATAGCCATTGGTTGTTCTTTCTAAAAATCATGATTTGATATGGTCACATATTCAGGAAGGTGATATGGATAAAGCCATACACAAATGCTTTTGTTTTGAAAAGATCTTTCCAAATATCTGATATTCAGAGCACTGACTAGTAGACTCCCCGAAGCTCGCTTTCACCATTAATTGCTATAAAATATTGAATAAAACTGTGCAATGAATATGTAGACATAATACAATTGATATCAGAGGAAGTAGGAGAGAGAATGGGAGGGGCTTTATGAGGCATCAAGTCTCTAGTGTCTAGTCTGAGCCAGACATTCTCCTAAACACTGTGAAGGAAGAATCGATGGAGGTGTGAGGAGTTGTTACCTAATCAAGGAGGCAGACACATAAACAAACCATTAGAGCATATGAGAATTATTAAAATGGAAGACAACAGAGAGCTCTGAGAACATCCAGAAAAACATGCAAACTCTGTCCTGTGGAGATTGGTAATCCTTAAGTGGCAGGGCAGAGAAAACTTCAGAAGTGTGTTGAAATTTGAACTGATTCTTAAAATATAGGAGTCAGGCCAAAAAAAAAAAAAAAAAAAAAAAAAAAAAAAAGAAGGAAGCGAATTCCAGATGGAGGGAAAAGTATACATTAGCAGCTGTGGACTTAATCTGAATCTGAATAAATCAGTATGGCAGGACTATTGTGTGTGGACATGGTAAAAGACATGGATTTGGAAACATAATGGCTTATCAAGAACATAAGCCATATGCCACTTTCATGTCATACTAAAAAATGCACACCTTTTACCTGTAACAAAGCAATACAATGAAATATTTTCAGCATATTTTATTAGGATCAAACTTGATTTCTAGAAAAAAAAATCACTCTAGCAAGTGTTTGAAAGTAACTGTTGTATCATTTGTTCAGGTTAATGGAGCCGATCAATTAACAGACTACCCTCTCAAATAGAGTCTCCTCTAAGAACCAAAAGAGAAAACAAATCAAGTGAAAAATGAATAAATTTACCATATTTAAACTTTACAGTAAGTCAGGGTGGCTTTAATAATTTAATTGTACTATTTTCCTAGTCAAGATATTATTTTAAAGAATTAATTAACTGAATTGAAAAAAAGATCCCACACATTTTAGTCATTCCAGGACTTTGATAGAGTGAAGCCTCTTGGGTTATTAGGCACAAAATAAAGGAGAAGCGCATTTTCTGCTGAGGGCCTGTTTTTCCCTTGCACAAGCAGTTTGAGGTTCTAAGACTATTGCTATGGTCAAGACAGATATTATCCATAGGTGTATGAGTTTGGAGGGGTACTTGCTCTGCCTTCAGTGTGTGGGTATTTCCAAAGATATAACCACAAAGAGAAAATGATCTATCAAGCTTTAATATTTGCTATATTTATTCTCCCTATCAAATAATAATATATAATCTGATATCACTTATCTAGTTGGAATTGGTTGGGTGTAAGTAAATGTAGAAGGAGGAATAGAAGGAGAAGCAAAAGGAGAAATGAACATACAGACCAAAATGAAGAAAAAAAATGTGTTTAAACTTCTGATGCACAATCTATGTTTTGTATTAGGGTATAAGCAAAGCAATATGAATAAAGGTCTATATTCATTCCTTAGTTACCTCCAGCATTGCTGCTTTTAACAGTACAGGTTTCTATAGTGTACAGGTAGATCAGGTGCTCTTTTACAGACTGCTTTCTGGTCACTTAACATCCTTTTCCCTCATCTCTTCTACTCCCACCTCCTTAAACATATATTGCTAATCAATCAAACTAACAAACAAACAAACACATCTTGACTGCTCATTTATTTTCTAAAGGATTTCAGTAAGCCAAATGTACCAGTGGAATTATACTCATTTGCCCCAAAGCAAAAAAAGGCATTTGAACTTCAAAAGTCAAACATAGATTGAATTCATGGTAAAGCACAAGATTCCTAATACCCTCTGACCTCTTCAAAGACTTTGCTATAAAATATTGTTAACACTCTGAGAGCTCAGAATTTAAGACAGATGTGGAGAATTTAGCATCTCTGCTAGATGAAATTAATTGGCATGATTAAATTCTTGAAAAATAGTAAAGTTAAAAAATTAAAGACTAAATACTATGGAATTATGTTAAAAGGAAAAGATAGAAAATTTAAGAGATTGAATGTTATATAGGGACTGCTATAAATTCTTTATATTCAATTATATGAACTTTTTAAAAGGAAAGGCCTTATTAGATTTTTTATGAAAAAGCAATAAATCTTCAAAGGTACATGCCCCTCCACTCCAAGGTAAATCCCTCCCTCACCAAAGTAAGAGTGAATGCATTTGGTTTTTAGGGAAAATTGTGATTGTAGAGATACCTTTTTGGAGGGAATACAGAAGTATAGAGAGCAGGTGATGAGTATCACACTTTTGGCATGAACATTACTGATATGTATGTTAGGATGTTTACTGAATATCCATATTTATAGTGGACATTCTATTCCCATAATCTCATCTCCGACTTTCATCACTTACTAATTTGGGTTCCTATGGTAGTTGTCCTGAATCAAAGGGATGGGATTGAGAGACCTGTAATGAAAATTTTAAGAGGGATTCATGATGTTCTGGAGGGAGTACAATGAGATAGTCTTCATAATATCTTGAAAAACAAGACAAACCGAAACAAACAAACAAACAAAAAAACCCCACAAATACGTGCGCGCGCACACACACACACACACACACACGCACACACACACAGGGAAAAAATTATCTTTCTACCATTGTTGCTACAGGTTTCAGAAAATACTTTCCAGGCATAAAACTATTATTTTAAAAATAAGTTATTTATTGTGGTTGATAACCTATTTTCAGGTGATCAGAGAAACTAATTACTAGTCTTTCACATTTATGGTCTAACACTAGATGTCTTAAATGCAGTTGAGCTCTCATAAGTTAAAAAGAGATTATCTCCGACTTTCTCCCATTTCTCTTGATGTGCAGTGTATTTTACTATTCTTTTATAATCTCTAAAATGGTGATAAACATTTAGTTTAAGCTAATCTATCATCTGTCAAACCTGCTACAGTGTGCTAGAAAGTAGCAGAATAGTATCACATTTTATGTTTCTATACATGTTACTGAAGTTAGTAAATTCTTTCTTATTGTGGAAAGGACTAAAATAAGAAAATCCTTTATTCTTATATTTGAAAGTAAAACAACATTTATGAAGCCAAAAACCCATATCTATCATGCATTCAAATGATCCACCTTTTCTCATTTATCTCTCTGTAGAAAGAAACTGTGAACCATTATTATCACTGTTTTGAGATTTATGATTTCATCTCTTTATTTTATTTTTAGAGTAACTTACAGAATTCTTAATGTTTCACTCTTTCAATAGATCTTATCCATGATAATATATGTCTCACTTTTGCTCAAGTAGATAAGTGCATATATATTTATGTTCATACATATATAAGTACACATAAAATTGCATTCTCAGTGAAGAGAACAGAAGGAACAGTAGACAAATACATTAAGGGTTTGAATTACTGCTTAACCATTCACACACTTGCCTTGCACAAGTTACTTAACTTTTTCTAGGTTTTGTTTTTTGTTTTGGTTTGGTTTAGTTTTGTCAGTAAGCTGGCACAGTAACAGTAATAATAACACCTAATTCATAGAGTTGCCATGAAAAAATGTATATATCCTGTTTGACATAGTTTCTGGTGTAATAGCTCAATAAATAGTAGCTATTAGTTTAGTCCTTGGACAGTTGAAAAGTTGTTTATATTTTTTTAAGAAAAAAGTCTAGCAAAATCAGGAAATGAATAAATGCCCCAAAACCATAATTGTTTTCTAATAACAGTGGGTCCCATCTCAGAAGATTAGGACATTTGTACTTTGTCAGCACTTAGCACATATTAAGGAAACAATCAATCAAGACATTGTTACAACATGGCAATCCTGATCCATTATTCATTTATTTTTTTAATGTTTATTTATTTATTTTGAGAGAAAGAGAGAGGGTGAGCACACGTGCATGCGAGCACAGAGGGGACGGGGTGGGGGGGGGGGGGAAAGAATCCCAAGCAGGCTCCATGAGAAGCACGGAGCCGGATGCAGTGCTCAATCTCATGACTGTGAGATCATGACCTGAGCCAAAATCATGAGTCGGACTCTTAACAGACTGAGCCACCCAGGCGCCCCGATTCATTTCTGAAATACTAGTTTTAAGGCAAAGGTCTGTATGTTAGAGCTGATTGCCCACCTTATCACATTATCTTTTTTTGTTTTTTGGTTTTTGGGTTTTTTTTTTTGGTAAATGAGAGAAGTGGCTTTTCTCTCATGGACTAAGTCCACACTACTGCTATGAAAAAATAATAAAATGAGAAGGACATCAGCCCAGGACACAGACTAGTCATATTTTCATGAGCATTAGTAGCATAACACCAAATCCACTCTTACTTCTTTTGTAATTAACTCATACTTTGTCACCTGTTAAGTAGAAGAAAGGAATTTAGTGGTGAGTAAATGTTCAAACTCCATATTTATACTTCCATTTAGAAAGAAATACATCTGGGTTCTTATTATTTGCAGTACTTACATAGTCTATAAAGTTGCCTCAAACACTGAATTTGTGAATACCGAACCATTACTCCTGGGGCAAACACAGGGCTAGATAGCCTCTACGAGGTTCTGGTCACAACATTTTAATATATTATCAGTACATAACTGTGTCGTATATGTGCTCCTATTTAAAGACATCTTATGCAATACATATTTTTGATTCATTAATATTGAACTTGTGACCAACAACGCTGTAACTCATGCTTGAACAAAGCTTATCTAACACACATATTTCCTCTGGAAGGCACATCACAGCCCTTTTGTGCTTAGGAACACTAGGCAGCACTTTATCACTATACTTGGGGTCCATTTTAAACAGCAAAATCAACAACAGAAAGCACAGATACACAAAAAAACATGGCTCTAAATAGACTGCGGGAAAAAAAATGCTTGTTTACAAAATGAGAGCTGAAACAGGAAGGCAGAGTGCTTACACTTTGACTTCAGCTGGGAATATGTGTGTTGGGCAACTCACATTTTTTAATCTCTGGGCATGTCCAAAGTGACCGCAAAAGTACTGTGATTAGACTTTGAGATAGCAAATAAGTTTCAGCAAGTAGGAAAATTCATAAATATGAAATATCTGAATCAATGAATAATGAGGATTGACTATACCTAAATAATCTGTATGTTTAAAAAGTTTTTTTTTCATTACACTAGGATAACAATGGTCCAGAGATGATTTATAATAATAATAAACATCCACTGAATAAATGTCAGCTCAGGTTCTGAATTAAGCACTTTATTTTTTATTTAACCACCTTACCTTTACTACTCTTTTACAGGTAGGAAAGTAAAGGCTTAAAGAAATAATGCCACAATGTCACAGCTAGACCTGAACTAGTCAGGATTTGAACCAGTCTGCTTGAGTCTAGAGACTACAAACTCTTAACCACTATGTCGTCCTTCTCATTATAAGGATGCAATATTCAATTGTTCACAACAGAGCAACATTCGTGACTAAAAGAAAAGCATGTTTCATTTTAGTGCTCCTTTGATCTTTGAATCTCATGTTCAAGGCTTTATTTGTTACCTTTGAACATGCTATTCAAGTGTAAAATAATATTTCCCTCTTTGTATACATTATGCATCCATATTCTTATTCATATTTTTGGATATATAAATAATTTCATGTTTTTCTCTATATTTCCATTAAAAATTATTCATGGATGAGTCGTGTTTTTTTAACGTTCATTTGTGAGTCATTGAGAGGTTTCATTATTTAAACATAGTGGGTAATGTCCTGGACCAACCTCTCCGAGCCCATTTATCTCATAGTGAAACTTGACTAGCAAAAAAATAGCAATAGTACTTTTGGAATCACCTTTTATAACAATATTTCCTTGGGACAAGGGTTTCTGGGTAGAATGACAAAAATATATGTCCCCAGTTCAGTTGGTTAGATACTCATAGTCACTTGATGCCTGGAGGGTATGGAGACTCCCCCGCCTCAAAGGCATTGCTGGAAGCCTGAGAAAGGAACTGGAGGGAACTTTAGAAAATTTGGATCTGGTGAGAGAGTGAGGAGAAAAAACAACAGATGGTGATCAGAAGTTTGGGAAGAAAGAAGTAGTTGAGAATAAGGAATGAGGGGACCAGAAAGATTTCTAGTCCTTCTAAACAGCCTTTCTACCAGGGGAGCCTTTTAGGGCCAGGACATCTTCCTACCTAAATAGTAACTCTTTTCACCGCTACTCCCTCTGATTTTGATGGGTAAGCTACCTTTTTCACATCTGTATTTGTTACTTCTGATCAATTTTTTCCCATCTCCCTATTACCCTGAAGAAGATAATTCTATAGACTTTCACATATATTCTTGTCCCTAAAGTTCAAAATTCACAAATAATTGAGATGTTCTTAAAATATTTAGTGTTAATAATAAAAAGATAAGCTTTTTTAAGAATTCTCTTCTTCTCCCTTCCTCTCTTTCTCCCTCTGCAATTGTTTTGTCTTTCAGATTTTAGCATAAATCAAGATTATCTAAGGGCCGTGTATTTTAAAACATATAGATCCATGGATTTCACCTACAGATAGTCTGATCAAATAGGTCTGAAATAGAGTTCAAAAATCTGCATTTTTAAAATGTGTCCCGGGTGGTTCTGATAGAGGTGATAAGGGACCACCTTGAGTCCTATGACTTAGTGTTTAAAAAGAAATGAAGTTCATACAGGGGGTTACCAAAGGATCTTTTCATACCAATATGGAAAAGTAAATGGAATCAGCATTTCAGAGATCCCAGAGAAAAGCTCTACACAACGTTTGAGTACACAGTCAGGAGCAAGAGGTTGGTAACAATGGTGCCATCTTTTGGGAAGAAGTGTTGAGAATTTGGTCTGGGAGAACTTAACTGTTCTCAGCCACAATGGGCAAGAGAAGAAAATGAAGAATAATGCAAATAAATCTTTCCTGTTCATACCGTTTCCTTGTCTCTCATTACTGGTAATTTGGCCATTAAATGCATTACCTTGATTGGGTTTAAGCAGAAAATTCAGAGAGAAATTAAGATTGGAGGAACATGACTTGCAGTACTTATGTCAAAAGATAGAGAAAAAAATGAAGATTAATTACTTTTGGTCTACCAGGTCCTATATACGGTGGCACTTTCTGGAAGGTTGTTCCTGTATTAGTAGATAAGCAATATTATCATCATCATTATTATTATAATAGGCATCATCATACATTGCTACTGTTTATTCATAATTAAGGACTGAATGTCATGGACTGAATTTTACTCCCCCCCCAAAAAAAAATTCATATATTTACCCTAAACCTCCAATGTGATTGCATTTGGAGATAGGACCTATATAGAAGTTTAATTAAAGTTAAGTGAGGTTATAAGGATAGAGCCTCAATCCAATAGGATTAGTGTTTTTTTTTTTTTAAGAAGAGAGGTACATAGGAATCTCTCTCCCTCTCTCCCTCTCTCTCTCCCTCTCTCTCTCTCTCTCCCTCTCTCCCCCTCTCTCCCACCCCTGCCCCCGTCCCCCTCTCTCCCTGTCTTCCTCTCTCCCTGTCTCCCTCTCTCTCCCTTCATGGGCCTTGAAAAGGCCAGGTAACAGATATAGAGAGATGATGGCCATCTGCAAGCCAGGAGGAGAGCTTTCACCATAACCTGCATCAGCCAGCACCCTGATCTTGGATTTCCCAGTCTGCAGGACTATGAGAAATAAATTTCTGTTTTTAAGCTACTCAGTTCATGGTATTTTCTTGTGGCTGAAAATAAGCAAACTGAGACAAGAACCTTAATATATTCCCATTTTGTGGTCTTAGGAATTTGAAAAGAATTAGTATGATCCATTTTAGTTGAAGATTCCCAAGTCTAGAGAAGTGAGGTAACTTGTTCAAAGTCACACAACTAGTAAAAATTGTGTGTGTTTGGGCTATTAGGTGTAATTCAGTCTAACACCAGAACCTAAAATACTAGTGATAATCCGATAGATACATATAATTTGACTTTTTAATTTTTTATTATGGGCTTATCACTTGAATATTATATTTTTCTTTTAAAATAACTTTTCATCATAAGTAATTTATTTGATAAGAAATGTACCAATCCATCATTGTATAAACTTACTGTTACATGTTGAATAGAATCGTTGTCAATAAATTTATTATTATTTCTGTTTTTAAAGGATTTGTGATTCTGTATGATATAGTCAGAAATTTTGCAATCTATTCAGAGGAGATTTTTTTTCCCTAATAGGTGGAAATATTTCTAGACACTAGAGCTTTTGTCGCAGACTTCAAAGGACAGTTGTCTAGGGGCAGCATGTGTTTTTAGAAGAGTTTCTCAAATGCTTTCCTGTTCTTTGTTACACTTTGTATTTTTAAGTTCTTTGAAAGTAGGTACAGTGCCTCATATTCAAAAGATGTTAGAAGAACCCAAACTAGATTTCTATTGGTTTAATTCGACATTTCTTTGAAAACATGCAAGTTGGCAGAGACAGAAGTTCCTCAAGGAGGTCCCGAATTTCAGTTCAGAAAAGACTGGTTGTCCATAGACACACTGTTTCAAAGCATTTAACACTGTGATGTAACCTGAGAAGAACACAGAGCCCACATAAGATATCTGAAAGATCAGCTGGGCGTATTTTCAAACAGAAAAATTTTCTATTAAGGTTGGCTCCCTTGTTTGAACTAAAAGTTTCTAATGTTTCAACTCAATGTACAATCAAAAGAATTTGCAATCATTGTAAATGGAAAAACCAACAAATATGTTGGCTAACCATTGGTATATAATTTCACTTAAAGAGAAGGAATCATAGGTGTTATCTTTAAGTTAAGCCTGAATAGATTTTAAAGAAATTTTTAATTTATTTAAAATAACTTCCTTGACAAAAGAAATAACTATATCTTGCTGTTTATGTCTTCTTCCTTTACTTTGTTATTTTAACTTGCATTCTAATAGTAACAAAAAATAGTCACAAAAAAAATCTAAGTTTCTGTAGTGGTGTCACTCTAACATTCTGAGCACTCAGTCCCATTTTCTGCACTTCCATTTCTACTACTGTGTTTTAGTGGCACTAAATCATTGTTTTTCCTTGGTAGGTGGTAAAATGGAAAGAATAGCTATCTCTAGGAAGGAGGGACCCCGAGATATTAAATGGCCATGAGGGACTGGCCCTCTCTTCCCTGAAGAGTGACTCAATACTGCAGGAGAACAGGTGCTGTCAGGCATTACCTAGCCTGGTCCGACCTTCTGTTTATGCGAATGTGGCAGCACCATGGTCAGCAGCAGTTCTCTGCAGTTTCTGTTCCCCCTTGTCTCCCTAGCTCTTGAAGACTTGCAGATGCTAAAAGCAGCATCACCTGGTGGCTCCTTATGTTCCCAGATTTCTTCCTACCTCATTTCTTGCTGGCAGTGAGTCCTAGTCATAATTACATAGCTCTTTGCCTCCTCCAAAGGGTTCAATCACATGCTTTCCCCTAAAGATAGATATACCTTCCGTGACTCTCTCAGAATCTGTTACCTTAAAGTACCACAGCTCCCCCATTCTGCTCATGCCTAAAGGGCATTGACAGATAAGACTTGCGATCTCTATCTGTCGTCTCTATCATCATCTATCTGTCTATATATTATATAATCCCTAAATATCATATAGGTCCTTTCGGAAAGTTACATAGATACTAACCAAGTGCAAAACCATTTATCAAATCCAGTGTGCCTTAAAGAAGGCTGTCTTCAAGCTCTATTTTAAGAAAACCACTGTCACTGGCATACATTGCCAATATTAAGTATACTGTCATACTGAATTGAACAAATGAATGTCATTGTATTCTTCTATCTTATTTAGTGGTAGTGGTGGTAGTAGTATTGATCAAATCATAATATATAAACAAAATATTATCGTGGGAGAAAATGAGTAATATTAAATCCTTAGATATCCAATTATTGTTACTTAAATAGTTGATTAAAGTGGTTACAGATGTATAATATCCCCAAAATGCTAATGTGTTAGAACTTCCAACTTAAAGGGATCACAAGTAGAAGAATATTTGGTAATGAAGTTACCGTAAGCTCTTTATAACAAATGAAAGAAAATTAATTTTCTCTCCCCTTATATATTCTAGAAATTATGTCCCCAAAGTATGTAGAGTTATCTAAACTGCATACTTATGAAAAGATTGAGCTGTAGAGTACTGTTTATATTAAGCAGTTACTGACAGAGCATGAACATTTATTAATACTCCCACATTAAGCTAATTTAAATTATACATCCCAAGATCTGCTGTTATTGCTTTTTGGGGGTGAAGGTTTGATTAATGATTTTCTAGCAAGTAAATTACAATGGCCTTATTTTTTCCTTTGGTCATGTAAGACAGTAATAAAATGTGATTGGCCACTTACAGATCGCTTGCCAGGTTTCAGCATAAGCAAAGCTGAAAAATTAAATTACAGAATTTTAGAAGTATGTTAGCTGTTTTAAAGTTACAAGTGTTCCATTATTCTAAATATAGCTTATTTTTAGTAAGCTTAGTGATTTTAATATCAATTTAAAATACATCCAAAACGGGGGATAACAGTTTCTTTCTTTCTTTCTTTCTTTCTTTCTTTCTTTCTTTCTTTCTTTCTTCCTTTCTTTCTTTCTGAAACAAATTCTTTATGGTAAAACTCATATATCTTTTTATTCAAATATGACTTGCTTTTTAGGCCCTAAATTTTGTTGATATGCCAAAATACTTATAAGATATTCGAGTACCTGGAAAACCACAGGTGGTAAGGCATCAGGGATGCTGGAGCAATCAACCAAACACACAAGCATAGTCACAAACTCACAAATACACACACACAGAATAATAAAGTTAAATACTTACAAGTAGAAAATACTTTATATAAATATGTAGACATGAAATAGTAAATTACTTTAAAAAGGCCTATAATAAGAGTTGAAAGAGAAAACAATGTATTATGAAATCAATTCTATTATAGAAAAAAAACTTGAATGCTTTAAAGGAATATTTAGGTATATGAAAATAATTTTACATAAACCTTGTTTGGAGACAACATCAATACAAATCTTTTCTGAAGGCAAGAACTACTTAAAAGCTTTAACGGATCAAATTTAGAAAAATGTATCATTTAGACTTTTTTTAATTTTTGTATGTGTAGTTTCTAACATTTATTTCTTTATCTGTTCAAGAGAAATGGGAGAAATGATTCACTGGAATTTTGAAATCTACTCTTAAAAATTTGTCTTGTTTATCAGGAAACAGCAGTGTGTGTGTGTGTGTGTGTGTGTGTATACGTGTATAAGGGATAGAGGTAGAGATGGCTGGAATGTCTATAGAAAGATCCCTTTCTTTTTCACAGCATCTCTTACTATTATAGTATTCACACAGAAAGTCAAGGAGAGGGAAAATCTACTTTAAATATTTTTGGTGGGGCATCTGGGTGACTCTTGGTTAAGTGTCTGACCCTTGATTTCAGCTCAGGTCAAGATCTCACAGTCATGAGATGGAGCCCTGCTTTGGGTTCTGCACTGGGCATATATCCTGCTTAAGATTCTTTCTCTTCCTCTGCCCCTCCCCTGATCTCTCTCTCTCTCTCTCTCTAAAAAAAAAAAGTGATAATTTTACTCACTGCTTAAAAATTCTGCTTTATTGTCAGTAATATTCATATATTTTTCATAGATGGAAATTCATTTGATATAAGGGGACTCTGGCCAAGCATAGTGCTCAATAATTTGATTTGTGAACAGGAAAAGAAAAGAAATATAATAGAAAAGAAGACAAAAAAGAAAAGAAATGTAACTCTCATGGGACTATCAATATGAATCATCTTTCTACAAAGAAAGTATAAGAAAACACATAACTTTAGGTGATAGAATTATTTTCTATTTCTAGTATTTTCGGTGGGTAATAAAACAAGTTTAATACTTAGTGAAAAAAAAGGCATAAATATATTCTCTCATTCAGCAAGATTGGAATCTGCTTAATTATTTAGCAGAGTATATTAATCAACAGTAACCCACACTGGAGATTTCCTTTTATATTCAGAGGACACAAAATTAAATTTTTCTATTGAAAAGGTATTTACATATTTAGCGATACTTTCCCCAAGTTCTTTGCAAATCATTTTCTAAATATATACCCAGTGTCCTGTATTTCACCCCCAGGAAGCTTTTATACACTGCTTGTATACAAGCTGATTTTTGCTTCCCTTCCCTCAGCCCCCGCATTATCTATATGTGTTTACACGTTCACTGTAATGGCCCCAGAGGAAATATTATGGTCCATCTCATCGATAATCCATGTTTTAAATTCTCTAAATACATGGATGGCATTATCAGCTATCATTGTACTGATATTCATTTTAAGAAGTATCTAACTACATATTTATCAGCTTAATCTGTATCTTGAAAGGTCCCTAAATGTGTATTTATATGATAAAGTATACTGACACAATGCAAACTGGCCTTTTATACATTGTCATAGCTGTTTTTTTTAATTATTAAAATAAAACACAAAGTTATAGGGTACATTTAAAGTACACGTTTAGTTGCGCAACTTAAGTTTTTGTTTTTTTTTCTTTTTGGAAAATTGTTTCATAAATCTATGACAAAAGTGTATCCATGGCTTTTGGTCTCCTAACTTTTATAAGTTTCCTGGAATCAAAAATTTTGAACAAATCACATAAAAGCCAATAAAAATATAAGGAATGCTTAGGGTATTTTCTTTTTCTTTCTTTTTTTGGATTAAATTTATTATTCAAAAGCATGGATATATGTAGCAGGACAAAATATCTGTTTCCAATAACAGAAACATTCATTGATATAAAATATGACTTTTAGGTATGCTCCATTACCCAAAGAATTCCTACAGAATGGATACTCTTGATTTGCATGTTAGTAGGGTTATGTGATCTTTGAGGGATTTTTTTTCCATTTAGAGTATTTGGAGTACATTCTTTATTCTTACTTGTTTCATACTTTATCTACTGATTCAAACTAGATGGGGCACCTGGGTGGCTCAGTCGGTTAAATGTCTGACTTGGCTCAGTTCATAATCTCATGGTTCATGGGTTCAAGCCCCGCATCGGGATCTGTGCTGATAGCTCAGAGCCTGGAGCCTGCTTGGGATTCTGTGTCTCCCTCTCTCTCTGCCCCTCCCCTGCTCATACTCTCTTTCTCTCTCTCTCAATCTCTCTCTCTCTCTCTCTCTTAAAAATAAATAAATATTTTAAAAAAACTAGACACAAAACTTGTGTGTAATGTTGGATATGAAGAATTTGGAAACCATACTTAAATACAGAATTAAATAGTAATAGGTATATTTATGTGGATTTTTTCCCCTAAATTAACTAGACTGAGGTCTCTCATAAGGCAATCCAAGATCTTCACTCCCCCCATTACTCACCTTGTCAGTTGTGTCTCAGAAATCTGTTCTTGAAAACGTGCATTGGAAAGTCGACTACCACTGAGTGTTAGAGTCAGGTTTGTTAGTTGCACAATACATTGTGTATAACTGATGTAAATGTGGATTTTGAAGCCACAAATGTACATATATGCAAGGTACTTTCACAAAAAAACATTTATAAAGGCACTTACTGACTTGTACCTTGATTGTACCTTCATTGAAAATCCAAGCAATGGCACTAGTTTGCATCTGACAGTCCCTTTCCTCTGAGCCTCTCCACTGACAGCTCCTCTCTGTGGCCCCAGCAACAGGCCTGGCTCATGGATCAGCACACAGGCTTGTCCAGGTGTTTCTACATTAGATTTAGTATTCTCTCTATGTCACCTAGGAAAATTGGCCCACACTTCTGTCCCTGAACAAGTGTCTGTGTCTGGGATAGAGGTGCTATTTGAAATGGTTTTTGCCCCTGCCCTCAGACTCAGGGACTGAAAGTGAAAGTGAAGAAAACGTCTCCCTATACCAAGTTTGGGATACCATTACCAAAAGAAAAGGAAGTAGATTCTGGTCTGAAAACAATGACAAATATCCACTATATGTGTCTCTAAAATTTTGGTAGGTCTAGACTCTAGTGTGTTCACAGAGAATATTGAAGTGTGTGTGTGTGTGTGTGTGTGTGTGTGTGCATGTATATTTGTGTATGCTTCTCTAATAGACCTGGTATTCTAGAAATTCAACTAGATCAGGCAGATATTTTTGTTAGTGATGTTAGGTGGTTTATAATATTTGGGTTTTTTCCATCTGTCTCTGTCTACATTTAAAACACAACCACTTAAAATCTCAAAGCAGTGAGATTTTAAGCAGCACTTCTACTTAATGAAGGCTTAGTCAGAATTATCTTTGCTGAGGGCACACACCTGCGTGTAGCTGGCATCTCAAACCCGGGTCTACCTGAAGTTCACTGCCGATAATAATTGATTTTCTTCCTTCAGTCAACTTAACATAGATCAAGAGTGAAGTGGCACTTGGCTACATACAAAATCTCAGCAGCTGCAATTTTGCTGTTGACTGTCAAACAGAGTCCTTCTTTTATGGTTTCCTTGGAGGCTGGGCATGTTACTGAATTTAATTTTTAAGCACTGACTGATTCCTTCCTATGCATTTGAGTTTGGGAGACATCCCACACCGCCAGATCTGAAAAGAAAACCATCTCCTTTACCATCACTGAATTTGTACCTTTCCCCTTTATTAAACACTTCTAATAGTATTATAATATTTCATTCTCATTACCTAAACATCGGCAGATGATATTTTATTCTTAAGTCTCAAACATCAGGATTAATAAAATGGGTAATACCAAAAAGATGTACATAAAAACCTGGTCCTATGTTGTTTTATGCTCAGATTGGAAGTAGCTTTATGCCATCCTCAGTTTAGAAAAGAGATTAAGTTTCCCTATTTCTATACTTTGAGGAAAATAAGGTATAGATAGCCTTGGGGGCTACAGTAGGTCAAAGCTCCAGTGAGACGCTTACTGTTCCTTTTGAAGGCATCATTCATTCAAAGCCTGAACACAGTAATGGAGAAAAGAGCGGGGAGAGGGGAAGAGACCATGAATTGTTCTTCCCTCTTCAATGCATGTGGCTTTAAAGAACTGGGATTTGAATCACATTAGAATTAATTTGCTATGCATACATTGAGAAAAGGAGTAAAGGAAATAAATTTTCTTTTTCCAAGATAATGTTTAAAATAAGACCCAGGTCATTGCTGAATTATTTTATAGCTGACACTGCTTTCATACATAATGGTAACTCTATGAGGATTTACTGGTTTTCAAAAACCTTATGTATAATTCTGTATAGAAACAAATTAATATAAAAGATAATTTTCAACTCTGAAGTTAAATGAAGCTACATTTGATGTTAGTAAAGTATGGCATTGTGTGCCTGGAGAAATCCATGTCAGTATTCCCATCTTATTTTTCTCCAGTGTTCTCCACTCTTAGTTTCCTAAGCCGGGAATCCCAGTTATCCTACTCTCTCCATTTCCTAACCCTCACCTAAATTGTTCTCTAATACCCAATTCCTATCTTTAGAATGTCGTGTTTTTCCCACACTGTCCTAAATGAGCCCCTAATCATATTTTATCTGAATTAATATAATGATTTTATATCTTCCCATGTAAATTTCTAGTGAGAAAAATAAAACAATAAAGAGATTTACTTCAGGAGGACTCCAGATAAAACTTCAGATCTGTGTTCACTCCTCCAACGTTGATAGCAGGGATGTGTGAGCTACAGGGTAGATCTTGGAGAGTCTCCATTAATATTTATTAAAATAATAATAATTGTTATTATTGTTGTTATTTTCCTAAATCCATATATGTGAATTTCCTAAGAAAGTGGACTGGGTGGGTTATAGATTGGGCAATTCAAATATGGCATAAAGTTAGTTTTATTGTTTTCTTTCATTATTGTTATGAAATATGTTAATTATGAAAAGTACAGAAAAAATGTGCTGTTCTATAGAGCTCTAACATTTTATAACCTATGGCTAATTCTTAACTGTATTGCTAGATCATAACTATGTTAGAAAAAAAATACTGAATTTATTTTCAATAGCATATTATGCTGTTTTAATTTGCACTGCTTATAGTTCATTTAATTAAACATAAGAAAAACAGGCTTAGAGGGGGCAAATCACATAATTTTCATGCAGTGTACATAGTGGAAGGACTCCTGATTTTTTCCTAAGACTAAGATGTTTGTTGGGAAGACTTTTATGTGTGCCTATATTTATGCATTGCTTATTTAGGGACCTGCAGGCTATTGTAAAACTCATTATCATAATTTTCTTCATTTTTTTTCACTTTGCTACCCTTAAAGATAGATACCCTGTCTTTTAAACATATTTGGATCTAATCTAAATGCCTAGATTTAATCACATTGAATTTTTAAAAATAAGTTGCCTTTAAAAAAAGTAAGATATTTTTATATTAGAGTTTGCTTTTAAGCTGCTCATGAGGCAACAATTACATGAGAATTCAGACTGAGACAAGCCACTGAGGTGCTGTTTTCAGTACCCAAATCGTCTCCACCTAACAGAACATCGAGGGGTATATTTTCTTTTAACTTGACTTCATTTCTCTCTAATTAGTAGTGTGCAATGTACCATTGTGATGCCTGCTTCACCCCCTTGGTTCTTGCACCTCCCCTTGGGGATTTCCCAGCTGTTTTGCTCTCCTGTTGTAATTGAAATCGTACTTGTTCCAGCCTGTAACTGATAGTGAACCCAACCATTTTATGTTTGTCATGCAACAGATGTACAACAGAAACACTCAAAGTGGCAGATGGAAAAACTGCCCTACTAGAGTGAAATCAGATCCACTCTTATATCACAGTCCCATTCTCTCAACATTCTGTGATTTTTCTCCTCCTTGCAAGTGCTTTGTTGCTGCAAACAAATCATAGTATCTGTTGGCTATGTGGTGATTCTTCTTTAGTCTTATTACATGATTCTATATCTAGAGTAAGGGCTTCACAGAATAATGTAGACAATTTAACAAATATAATAGGGCTTTCTATAGACTTTTGTCAAGTCTGGTCACCACTATTAAAATAATTAACCTTATAGGAAAATGTCTTGTTCACGAATGAATCGAGATATTTGAATTAGCTAACTATATTTCTTAAAAAAAAATACTTGCAAATGCAAAATGAATCTCCAAATCCACTAATTTCAATTATAATTACATCTGTAATTCAAGAGTAATTCAAGTAATTCAAGAACCCTTTGCATAAAAAGAAATATTATCTTTCCAATATAATATAAAGGACTTTTGAGTAATTGATTCCATATTATAGGATATAGTATATATTCAAAAATAGTGCTGGGTGCCTTGTAGATTGTTTGATAGGCTTTTGTGAGGATATATTAGGTCCAGAGTAGCTTAACTAGTATAGAGAGAGACAGAGCCTGGACTGAGCAGGACAGAGTCTAGGGTAATTAGCCATTTCTTAGGATGGAAAATCCTCTACAGGTGGAATGGGACATCCAATTAAAATGTCCATTAAATTAAGACTTTTTAGGTAAATATGTAATGAATATAATAAGTATCTAATGAAGTTAGATCCAGAAGGAAAAATATGGAAGTAAAATATTTGGGTAGTGGCAAATCAGGAAATAGAATGAATAACAACTTCATATTGCAAATATTCTTTTTAATTTTTAGCAGAAACTCAGCCAATCTCTGAGAATGTGAGGACCAGGCTGAGAGGGAAAAATAATTGACAAGTACTTAGGATTGTGCTAGGGTACCAATCAAGGGTCTTAGAATCCAACTCAGACCTCTGAGCCCCAGTGAGACTGCAAGGGCTCATTAGCTAACTGAGGCAGAAAGCTGAATGAATAACTGATATTATCAGAGAGGTATTTTTGAAAAAATTATTGATGATATTATAGCCAGTGGGTTTAAGGATAGAGAAGTAAAGGCGGGAAGATGAGTTAAAGGGTTGCTTAAATAACCACATAAGATACCAGAATTGAACAGAAGACCTGGGGAGTGCCCATGACATTGAAGACATTTCAGATGTGTAATTGGCATAAGAGTCCATGAAGTGTGAAGCAAAGAAAATGTGGCAAATGGCCCAGATATCTGTAGCCTGACTGAATGGACACTGTTTTAATATTGGTAGAAGGTGGTGAGTGTGTTTGGGGAGGGGGGATGGATATTGGAGAAAAAGAGATTTGGGAGATAAAGTGAAGAAATTAGACACCTAATATCTTGAAAATTCTGTTGCTATATCTAGATTCAGTGCAAAATAATTATTTAGAGATAGGAATCTGAAGAAAAGTCAGATTAGATATACATTAAAAAGTAATGATTGCATACTAACCAGTTACACAATATTTTACATATGTTTCAGAATCTTCTATAAGAGGTCATTTTTGAACATAACTATATTGATAAATTAATAATATATTATTTTAAATGATTTTAATACCACCCTTCCCTTGAAATAACTTATGTTTATACAAAATGTATTAGAAAGGAAAATGGTTAAAATCTCATTATTATATTTTGCAGTTTATGAAAGCACAGATTGGATTATCATTAGAAGAGCTAGTTTCCTTGCACCAATTTAAAATTTATTTGCAGTTCCTTTCTTTTTGTTCTGAATTATTCAAATAGCTGACGTTATTTTTAAAGTGATCACTTCTCCCTTTTGAATAAAAGTCTGTTACTAGAGATTAGTGCCTCATACATTATAAACAGAACAGACAAATGAGCTGCTCTAAATAATTGTAGTATATCATGTTTTCCTTTTAAGTGAAAAAAAGAGTAGAAACATGGCACTTATATTTAGCTATGTTTGTAATAAGACATGGCTATAAACTCATAGATTTTATTTCAATTGTAATATTAAAATGCAAACATTCACATGGGTTTTTATGTACTATAGTTTTTCATGCTAGCAAGAAAAATTGTGTTAATATTGGTTCAATTTTAATGAAGCAGAACAAAAGGTTGTAAAATCTATCAAATACATTTTAGCTATTAATATCAGAGCAAGGTTTCTCTATTGAAAGCCTGGCTAAATTTTACATTATTCTTAAGTTGTCTGTGAACATGTAATAATTTATTTTATTTACAATAAATTCAGAATTTACTTTCTTCCAAATCATCAACACATCAAAAATGTGTTCTTTTAAAAATGTGAATATTTTTGAAGATTAAATTAAATAAAATACTTTTATAAACATAAAATTTAAAAGTCCATGGTACTGCTGAGTTTATTTTACTAGTCTACATATCTCAAATGGCCGAAGTGTAGCTAGAGAAGATCTTTAAAGGAGAAAATGTAAATGGCTTTCTGGTTGGACTCTAGTGAGGTTGTCGAGATTCACAGAAGACTGAAAGATGAGAAAAGATAATGTGGAATGAAATATATGTTCTGTAACATGAACATATATTTAGAAACCTGGAAGTAATGGTAATGAGTACAAAACTGGAAAATTTGGCACAGTGGATTAATCTCATTTTTAATTTTTTATGCTTTAATTTTAATTTTTGATGTTTAATTTTTTCTTTTATGTACAGTGAAAATCAAGTATTCAGTTTCATTCACACCATCTTCCAATTGCTATGCACTTTCTGGCACTGATTAAAATGGGAGAGGAAGAAGCTCTTGGTGTTAATTCCCATGGGTGTGTGTTTGGCAGTCTTGTGGTATAACTCTTATCTATTTCCTGGGGATTGCCTTTATTTTCTTAAAGCTTATTTGATGAAAATATTACCAAACCTCATAGCTACACAAAGATGGCTTAGAAGGTTGCTATTTCTAGACAAAGTCATTGAATCATAAAAATTTGAGACGTGGAATACTTGGGACATATTTTTCGTAGGCTTTGGAGCAGGGCAAAAATTGAAGAAAGGTTTCTGTCCACTACATAGTTTGTTTTCCTCGTTCCCTTACCAACTAGTTGATTTGGAAAAAGGAAGCAGAACAGAATCAGAACAAGAAATAAAGAAAGGGAGGCAGAAGAGGCTTAAAAACAGCAGGGTGTTCAAAAGGAGTTCAGCTAGGTGAGGGACAGAGGAATGCAGTGATTCTCTAAGCATGGTCTTTGGAGCCACTTATTTTTGCCTCATTTTGTTCAGATCAGTTGAGTTCTCTATCCATCACTTTCCTCCTCTATAAAATGAAGCCACTAGCAACAGCATGTTAGTTCATGAGAATTAGGTGACTTACTATGTATGAAACATTTGGGAAAAGACCTGACATACTGAAATTGCTGGGTGAGCATTTGTTAAATACAAAGTAAAGGGAAACTCAAAAGGCTATTTGCTTTTGAGAGATTTTGGAATTAAGGCAGACAAAAAATTAAAACATGTACCCTAAACAGTACTTCAAAAATATTAGCTGGGCAGTTGACCTTCATAATTTTGGTATCTCTTGTGGCCTAGCAATTCCATCCATGGGTACACACGCCAAGGAAATCCTCACGGTTTCCATACAGGTGGCTCCATGCATTAATGAGAATGCTAATCGCTAGTGCTTGCTTGGGTACTTAGTATGTGCCGAAGTCTTTTGTGAGCAGTTTTTGTACATTAACACATTTACCCCTCGGGCCAGCTGTTATGAATAGACTGTTTTATAGGGGAAGTATTGAGGCCCAGAAAAATGACTTGTTGAAGGTCACACACCTAGTCCATCAGGGATGCGAAATTCAAGCCAAGACAATCTGACCTGATGTCTGGTTTTTACCTATCAGTCATAGAAAATGGAATGTCAGACACAGGGAAAGCCACTGACGGGTTCATTCAGAAACGTTTACTCACAGTCCACAAAGGGCCAGAAAATAGATATGCCAATGAAGCAAAAATGCGGGGTTGGAGAGGATGGTATTCCCAATCTCAAAAAGCTCAGCTTTTCTTGGATGAGACAGACACATAAGCAAGAATTACCATTTAGTGAAGTAAGTGCTGAAGGTGCACAGAAAATAGAGTTAACTTTTGTCCTTTCGTGTATGGGGTTCAGGTAAAGACATAGTAGAGAAAGGAGACTGTGAATGGAATCGCTAAGAAGGTCAAGAAGTTTGATAGGTACCAGGATGGCTTTCCAAACAAAAGAACATCTTTTAAAAAATCATATGAAAATGATATTTAAGTGTGAAAGGAGTGAGATAAAAGGACAATCTGTAAAATTTGCATAACATAAAAAAGTCGTCAAATTTAAGTAGGCTATTGATAAGAAGATCCCACATCAGATTTTCATTCTCTTTTATTCCTAAGAAATGTAGAGCCAAAAATAGGGGCCAAAGGTATAAGAGAACCAGCTCTGCATTTTCAACTTCAGGGTTCCTTACTGTTCCCACTGTTCCTTCAGTGAACAATATCAAATTCAAACAAATACAGTTTCTTTCAACTCTGTTTCTCCATGTGACTAAATGTACTGTCACTTTTGTTTCTATCTATTCTGTACCCAGCTGCTGTTTTCTTTGTTTCTGATGTTTCAACTCACTTAACATTACTTTTTTGCTCAAACCTCAGTATTTCTTACACCTGGAAAAAGAAATGCTGGTTCTTGTATTTTTCAAATTCATAGTGCTTTTGATTTTCCACTTCTATCCCCAATTAGATGTCTAAGGTCATATTTTAAGCTTTTTTCCTCCTTGCTTTTTATAATTTGAGTAAATTGCTTTTTTGTCCTTAAAAATCTGTTAATAAGTATATGAACTGGGGAGAGGATAATCCCTTTCAAATTTAAAATATAAGATTGTTACCTAATATTTCTGTATAAAAGAAATAATGCCCACTGATTTTAAAATCATTATTTAAATGTACATAGGCTAGGGTTCTAATGCAAAAAATATCTGCTGTGATGGTTAGGAGGAAAACAAATTTCGTAGCATGATAACAAACCCTCAGAGTAACATTAACTCAGCATCTCACACAGATTCGGTGGGAAGAATGGAACTGCAGATCATCCATCACTTTTGTATCATGACCTCTGCTGAATCCGCTAGCAAAGTCTGTGTTATTGAATCACAATGACAGACCCAAATACAAATGTCACGACTTTGCTGTGTTCCCTGGGTCTTGCCACATCACCATCACCATTTTATATTCCCTTCCTGGGGATGCTTGGGAAGATTTAGAGGCTTTCAACCTAATCTGACTGGCTCCACGCAAACACCTGGAGCTTTGCCAAGAGCCGAGCCCGATTATGTCAACAAGACGTCTCCGTCCACAGGGGACCTCCAGACGGGTATGCAGGAGCTCTGGGAACTGCCATGAATTAGCTTTATATGCTCCAAGAGGCAATTTCCTATAAAAACAAACTTCAAAAGCTGCCAGAGGAAATCGTTTCCCATTGGAACTGGGCCTAGCTGGCGATTGTCTTTAGCAACTGTGTCCTAAATACACTTGGTAGTCAGTCCTCAGGACATACCATGCTTAGCACTTGGACTTCAGTTTCAAGACAGAACCAAAGCCCAATTAACACGGCGCAGGTCAAAACACTCCTGTAAGAAATGTGGAGCGCTGTTCAGCACCTGATTATTTAAGTTATTGTTTTCAAGTTTAAAAGTAAGCTTGCTAAACAGATATTTTCTGATCTCGACTTGAAGAGGGTTGCTCCTATAACTTGAAAGAGGTCATTCTATTAAACATTCTATTAAACATAGCATCCAGATTGAGCAAAGCCCAAGTACTCCTCAGTTCATTAGTCTTTTGCTAAAGTGTTAAATGGAACAGTGGGAAGCTTCACTTACAGGTATGTTTAACTATTAGTGGCATTTAACTTAAGACTTATGCATTTTGATTCTTTGTTCTATTCTTTCTGAAGAGTGTTCTAACTGAAAGACCACCAGGAAGCTTAACTCTTAGATTCCCCAACGTGCTATGAATTTGTCATCTTAACAGCAGTTGGTTGGTGTTCAATAGCTAATTATACAAGCAGCACAATATACTGACTTTTTGAATGACCTGTAAAGCAAACACCTAGAGTTTGCAATGATTCTAGTGTTCTTCTGGGCTTTTACAAAATTTAGAAATACCCGTAAATTGTAATTTTGGGTATGGTTTTATAATATATATGCATCCAAGAGTGCATAAACATTTAGATTATTAGGCATATAGAAATTATATTCAGGATAGTGAATTGGCAATTGTGTGTTAAGGGGATACCAGAACATAAAGACTATGTGGAAATAAAGAATTCCATATTAATGCAAAGGAATGGATTTGTAAAAGCTGAGTTTTTTTCACTTTACCACAAGGTAGAATAGGTATTCTTTTCTTCCATAGAAAAATATATTTTGGTAGTGGTTTTACTGAACTTAAGTATGTTAGCTAATTTTCAGCTATTTAAACAGGACAAGGTGGAGACACCTGGGTGACTCAGTGGGCTAAACATCTGACTTAGGCTCACATCATGATCTTGCAGTTTGTGACTTTGAGCCCCAAGTCAGGCTCTGTGCTGACAGTTCAGAGCCTGGAACCTGCTACAGATTCTGTGTCTCCCTCTCTCTCTGCTCCCTCCCCCACTCATACTCAGTCTTTCTCTCTCTCTGTCTCTCTCACAAATAAATAAACATTAAAAATTTAAAAAAAATAAACAAACAATACAAGGTGAAACTAGTCATGGTTAGGTCATTTCTGTTACTAATCACCTATTCTATTTTCATACACAACCAAGGAAGAATTTGTTCAAATTTCAAGTTTACAAAAATGGTTCTCTGTAAAAGGCCTACTCTGCAAACATTATCAGATACCAGTTCACACAATTGTGACCTCTTTTCTATATGAAATTGCTAACTTAAACTAAAAACTATATGTAGAAATAGGGAGGAATGTTACAATCATTTATTCATTCATCTATTAAAAATCATCAAACATGTACCCCAGTTAAAATAATGTTCCTGGCTGTTTGAGGAATACAAAGATAAGAAACAGTGCCTACCTTCAATGTGGTCGTATTTCCCTAATAAGAAGGACAGGTACACAGTAGGTAAAGAAAGAAAAGAAAAAAAAAAAAAAGACAACAAAAAACAGAATTTGATGCTGGCCACAAGAAGGAAAATAATGTGAGAGGAAGATGAGAGTATGATTCCCGTGGCCTTGAGATGGAGAGAGGATCAGCCAGGATGTTAAGGGGGAGTTGGCATTTCCAACGATGCCCACAAGCAGAAGTTATACTTCTAAAAATATGAATAAAGGAAGGAGAAAAGTCAACAGGATTAGTATGGTCAAGATAAGACCTGGGCTCCAGGGAGGGGTTTCACTTTAGTTTTGTTAGAAAGAAGAAAGAAAGAAATAAGAAATAAGAAAATATTCTCTGTTACTGTGAGGAATCAGTAAGGAGCATCACAGCTCTCTTTGGGGTAGTTTACCAAGTATTAAGGTGTAGGATTGTTGGGAAAGGAAAGATCGATAAGCTGGGACACTGCTTGGTGAAGTGTTTGATTTAAAATAAGGGCACCGTGAATGAAAAGAAACACTTTGAGATGCAAAAAGACTTGATAACTGATTCTTTTATGGTGTGAAGAGGCAGGGCATTCAGATCTTGACCAGAGGGACTTAGAGCTTATTGGTTCCATCAACTAGCTTAAGGACAAGAGGAAGGATACTGATGGCCTTAGAAATAAACTCAGCTCTATGCATGATTAGTGTAGTGCTGATATATCATCCAGTGGCTTAAAGACCTTGGGAAAGGAGCCAGGACCAGTGAAACATTGGGTAGTCATCTGATTTGAGCTAATGTTTAAACATCTCTGAGTTGATAATAACAGCTGTTTTATAAGATAACAATCATGAGAAAAAAATACATTTTTAATTTTATTTGATTAAACATTTAGGAAAAGGATTTATGTATTATAACCTAAATTTAACCAAATGGGATCATCCTATATTGAGACTGAGAAATGAATAACCATTACTCGTATCTATATATACTCATTCATGTATGGCACATACTAAATATAAACATGTATCAGTATATGTGAAAACTATTTCTATAGATTTGATTTTGCATAAATGTCTATGAAACATTAGTAATTAGAACTTATCATTTAAGGTAAAGCTTAGGGGAAAACATGGTATTACAGTGAGTTTAGATTTTTGCAAGGTGTTTTAAATACTATTGAATCCAATCATTCTAATTCTGTTTTTAGTTGTTAGTCACCTTTAAATACACTAAATTGTATATAAAATTGTATATGCTCTAAGTTTATGATACGTTTTACTTTTTGAATATGATCAGACATGAACAATTTTTATTTATAATCTTTAAAGAATGATTTGTGTCTTGGGTTAGATTGTGTTCTTCTCAGCCAGCAGTGCTCCTATACCCTTTGTGTACCGTTATTGTAGCAAACAGAATTTTTTTTTTTGAGGTCGTTGATCAGTTACTGTCATCCTTTAACTCTGTGAAAATTGAGTGGTCTCCTGTGGTTTGGTCTGAATCCAGTAACACATTTAAGCAACTGTGTGAAGAGAAAACAAATGTATTTGAAATATTTCCCCATATATATATATATATATATATATATATATATATATATATATATATATATATAAAGATGACATACAAGGAATTATGTAGCCTTTTTAAGCTTTTGTTTTTTTCCACTGATGTTTTCATTATATCGCTCAACTGATAGAGATCTGTTGGCAGTGTTGTCCCAGAAGATGAGAGCCATGTGCTTAAGAGGGTAAAATCTATGTTTAAATTCCCCCAACCCCCAGACTGTAACCCCAGTATACTAATAGTGACATACAAATCTGAGGCTGAAAACCAGCCACTCATCACGACAATTAATTTGGACGCGTCTTAATATACAGGCCCATTTCTCAGTCTCAGATTTAATTTGGTGCTTCAGATGAAATCCTATTTGTGAAAATCAAATGGAAGTCAACTGAAGATTAGGCTTTTCTGCTGTTTAAATGTCCTCAGCTTTGATATGACACCAGTGTGCCATCTAAGTTTTATTTCCGTATCCCTATCCCTACCTCTCCGTCTCAGAGATCATTTCTTCCTGCCAGTTAACAAACACAAGTGCTGCACAAGAATTAGTATGCTCGTCACAGCTGCTGTCATTTTGGAATTCTCTTGTAACAACTTAGAACGTAAAAGGTGAGGAAAACATCACCTGCTTAGTGCAGCTTAATCTCTCGAAAGATTGGTGTCCAGAAGCCACACCTCATACTTTATACTGTCAATTTTAAAAAGGCTTTTAGCTTGAAACAAAAAGAGGTCGAAGGTGTTTGTTTGTTTTTTTTTTTTTTTTTTAATGTAGAATGCTGCATAACAGTCAGTAGAAATGATCATTCACATTTTGGATCAACAACCTAGCATGCACCAAAGATCTGTATGACAGAAAGAGATACCACTGCACCCAAAGAACTCCTCATCTGCAGCGTGCACCCGTCCATTGAGAGCCTGACTCTATGTAACTCATATTCCTCTTCCATCTAGTTCCTGTTTGTAACAAACCATGCTATAAATTCATATCTCTGTTTTAACCTACCCAAGGGACCTCACTTTTGTAATAGCTGCAGCTGTTTCCATTTAATGTGTTTTCTATTAATGTTTTTACTTTGATGTTTGTGCCCCAGGCACAAAGTTTGTGAAAGGTATAATTTGAAAAGTTGAAGTTAATAAAAAATATTCTCTTGCCTTAATGTATATATGTGCTAATCATCTTGAACTCATTCTCTTTTTCCTAGAAAAAAAGTTTTTTTCAAAGTTATTTATGTAATTGTGAAAACCTATCAAGTCTTTATTTAAGATATCTTCAGTCATTTATTGGCCGTGGATCAATTAAAGTATCTAAAATTTAGACATTTTGAATTTCAGAGAAGTGATCCACTAATTTTACTGTGTTGACATCTACAACTAGGGTATAGGACCTTGATTTAAATACCCATGTCTTATAACTCAGAACTTAATCTCTTGAAGCTTTTTCATAATATAATTATAAATAATACCTTTGATTATATGTTATATATTTATGAGTGTACATATATTAATATTTTATCTTCCGTTCATATTATATTTAATTAGAATATATTTATGACTTAGCTTTAAGAGCCTGGAGATGATGTTTATTTATGGAAATATATTTAATGTGGCCTGCTCGTTTTTGGAGAAGTCAATAGTGAAGGTGTGTTAATGACCACTGACAAACCAGCCAAATTGCTTCAGGTAAGTAGCCGTTAGCCTTTTAAAAAATCAAGTGGAATTTGAGCCATCATGAAATCACTAGTTTAACCAGACAGTATTTGTTTCCCTTCATATCCATGGTCCTACACTGCTAGTCACTGAGAAGCAAAGCACATGCTGCATATTTTGTCTCTTGCTCCAAGGAATTGCTCTGGCTTTATTTACATTAAGGTTTCAATGACGGTTGTGTAATATTTATAACCCCGCTTGGCCAGTTCATGCTGTTTTGTTTTCCTCTCAACAAACTCAAAACCAAAGTAATAAAAAGTTGGAACAAGTTCCTTTTCTTTTATATAATTTTTATATGTTGTAGCCTTAGGGTTGAATGTAAATGAGTTATTTTTTTAATATAAACTTTAGATTTTTGAATAAAGATTTGCTAAGTTAAAAATGGGCTGTAAACTTGAGATTTTGAAATAAATTCTAGAACTTAGAATTCTAGGACGAATGTATAGTTTTTTAACATTTCAAAGGGATATCTTTTTCTCTCACTTTTTTAAGTTAACTTTACGGAGTCATTAATTTGATATGGTGGAACCACCCCTTTCAGTGTGCAGTTGCTGTGTGTTCAACAAGTGGATACAGTTACACGATCAGAATATGGAGCATGTCCATCATCCCCAATAACTCCCTCTGCCCCTTTTCTGTTGACCCCACCCCCAATCCCATCCCTTGGTAACCTCTAACCTGTTTTCTGTCCCAATAGTTTTGCCTTTTCTAGAATGTCACATAAATAGAATCTTACATTGTGTAACCTTTTGGTTCTGGCTTTTTACTTGTCTTTCATGTTTAATAATGTCATTACTAGTTTCTTTTTATGGCTGTTGGCAACATCTAATGGAGACACACATCCTTATCAAATGTGGCTGTGGTAGGAGGTATATTTTTTAACTCAACTCACCTAAGTGATAAAGAAATGTGTATGTTCTCCTCAAATTATTACCATTATTTTGATATATGGCTTACAATAAAATTTTTTTCTTTTTAAATTTATTTTTTGTATTAAAATATAGGTTAGTTAACATATAGTGGAATAAGGATTTCAGGAATAGAATTTAATGATTCATCACTTACATATAACACCCAGTGCTCATCCCAAGTGCCCTCCTTAATGCCTATCACCCATTTAGTCCATCCTCCCCCCCAACACCCTGCCAGCAACCCTCAGTTTGTTCTCTGTATTTAACAGTTTTTATCTTTAAAAGCCACCCTCCCTCTCCGTTTTTATCTTAGTTTTCTTTCCCTTCCCCTATGTTCATCGGCTTTGTTTCTTAAATTCCACAGATGAGTGAAATCATATGATATTTATCTTTCTCTAAATGACTTATTTCGCTTAGCATAATACACTCTAGTTCCATCCACATTGTTGCAAATGGCAAGATTTCATTCTTTTTGATTGCTGAGTAATATTCCATTGTATATATATACCACATCTTCTTTATCCATTCATCAGTCGATGGACATTTGGGCTCTTTCCATACTTTGGCTATTGTTGATAGTGCTGCTATAAACATTGGAGTGCATGTTTCGAATCAACACTCCTGTATCCTTTGGATAAATACCTAGTAGTGCAATTGCTGGATCATATGGTAGCTCTATTTTTAATTTTTTGAGGAAACTACATACTGTTTTCCAGAGTGGCTGCACAAGTTTGCGTTCCCACAAGCAGAGCAGAAGAGTTCCTCTTTCTCCACATCCTCGTCAACATCTATTGTCGCCTGAGTTAATTTTAGCCATACTGACAGGTGTAAGGTGATCTCTCATTGTGGTTTTGATTTGTATTTCCCTGATGATGAGTGATGTAGAGCATCTTTTCATGTTTCTGTTAACCATCTGGATGTCTTCTTTGGAAAAGTGTGTATTCATGTCTTTTGCCCATTTCTTCCCTGGATTATTTGTTTTTTGGGGTGTTGAGTTTGATAGGTTCTTTATAGATTTTGGATACTAATCCTTATCTGATATGTTGTTTGCAAATATCTTCTCCCATTCTGTTGGTTGCCTTTTAGTTTTACTGATTGTTTCCTTCACTGTGCAGAAACTTTTTATCTTGATGAGGTCCCAATAGTTCATTTAAATTTTTTTTTTACATTTATTCATTTTTGAGAGACAGAGAGAGATAGAGCATGAGTGGGGGAGGGGCAGAGAGAGAGGGATACACAGAATCAGTAGCAGACTCCAGGCTCTGAACTGTCAGCACAGAGCCTGACATGAGACCATGACCTGAGCTGAAGTCAGACACTTAACTGACTGAGTCACTCAGGTGCCCTCCCCCATACTTCATTTTTGCTTTTGTTTCCCTTGCATCCAGAGACATGTCGAGTAAAAATCTGTTGCAGCCGAGGTCAAAGAAGTTGTTGCCTGTTTTCTCCTCTAGGACTTCGTTGGCTTCCTGTCTTGCTTATGTTTAGGTCTTTTATCCATTTTGTGTGTATTTTTGTATATGGTGTAAGAAAGTGGTCCAGGTTCATTTTTCTGCATGTCCTTGTCCAGTTTTCCCAATACTATTTGCTGAAGAGACTGTCTTTTTCCATTGGATATTCTTTCTTGCTTTGTCAAAGATTAGGTGGCCTTATCTCTGTGGGTCCATTTCCGGGTTCTCTATTTTGTTTCATTGATCTATATATCTGTTTTTGTGCCAGTATCATACTGTATGTTTTGATGATTACAGCTTTGTAATACAGCTTAAAGTCCATAATTGTGATGCCTCCATCTTTGTTTTTCTTTTTCAACCTGACTTTGGCTACATGGGGTCTTTTCTGGTTCCATAAAAATTTTAGGATTGTTTGTTCTAGCTCAGTGAAGAACGCTCATGTTATTTTGATAGGGATTGCATTGAATATGTAAGATTGCTTTGGGTAGTATCGACATTTTAACAATATTTATTCTTTCAATCCATGAGCATGGAGTGTTTTTCCATTTCTTTGTGTCTTCTTCAATTTACTTCATAAGCTTTCTATAGTTTTCAGTGTATAGATCTTTTACCTCTTTGGTTAGATTTATTCCTAGGTATTTTATAGATTTTTAGTACAAAAAAATTTGCCTATTTGTATGCCCTTTATTTCTTTTTGTTGTCTGATTGCTGAGGCTAGTACTTCCAATACTATGTTGAATAACAGTGGTGAAAGTGGACATTCCTGTCTGTGTTCCTGACCTTAGGGGGAAAGCTCTCAGTTATTCACCATTGAGGACAATATTACCTGTTGGTTTTTTTTATTGTTTTTTTGTTTTTTTGTTTTTTTTGTTTTGTATATGGCCTTCATGAACATTTAAGGAACAATCACTGTGGATCTTCAGGGTACATTTAATAATTTATTCAAATTCCTTTAAAAAAGTTTTTTATTCTATGCCTTCTCTCTGATTCCCTGCACTCTTTGTCACTTTTCCTTAGTATACTATGTTAGTGTTGACTAAGACAGATGAGTGATTTATGGACATCTTAATTATTTTAGCTTTTTCCTACTGTTCTAAAACATCATGTACTGATAGACTTAAAAAACAATGATTTCCTTAGATGATTAATGGTATGTAGTATTGTTTATAGATGCTGCTGGTTTTACCTCAAAATGTTGATTAAATAGCATAATTAAAAGACTTATATGTGTTGGAGAAGAAGTATACACTTTTATAACTAGGGGCAGACTTAGTATTTAGTCCTGTTTTCAGTAATGTTGTCATTAGTTTAATTTTGGAGTGCTGTATTTATATTTATCTCCTGAAGTGGTTACATCACAGGAATTTTGGAATTATTTTGTGTTTAGGATAAAACTGACTACCACATAGGACTTTGAAGTCCCAAAGTGTGCCTTGATTTACCTCTATATACTACAGGTGTACTGATTTTCATTTATGCTTTCATTTATCCCTACATCAGCCCTATAAAATAGTTATTAGTACTTTCATGTTTTAAACTTAGTATTCTATGTTATTTCTTCTGTTCTGTGTGCCAGTATCTTCCTCAGATGTTGTTAAGATACTGGCTTGAATTTAATTAGTAAGTGAATATGTTTGCAATTTTACTTCTAAGAAACTGGATACAGAGAAGAGATGAGATCTATTTTTATATTCAGTAAATTTTTTTTAATAATGGTTGGTTTTATTGTTTAATTACTAATTATTGATAATGTGATCTCTGGGGAAGTCACTTTTTTTTTGTTTTTGTTTTTGTCTTTTATTTGTTTAATTTTTAAAGGTTTATTTATTTATTTTGAAAGAGAGACAGAGAGAGCGAGTGGGGGAAGGGCAGAGAGGGAGGGAGAGAGAGAATCCCAAGCAGGCTCCATGGTAACAATGTGGAGCCTGATGCGGGGCTTGAACTCACGAACCGTAAGATCATGACCTGAGCTGAATCAAGAGTTGGATGCTTAACTGAGCCACCCAGGCACCCCTTTTTCTGTCTTTTAATAGTGTCCTCTAACTGTCCCATGGGAGCAAAAGGGACTATCATCCTTACTGTCCCTGTTCATTATTTTTAGCTGAATCTCTTTGTTACCCATTCATTAATTAACATTTAAAACAACTCCATTGCTTAAAATAGAACATGGAGAAGATATGAACTCTTGATTCGCTTTCCACCATTTCCTACCGTCTTTGTTTAGGCTTAGCCATCTCTTGTAAATGGTGCACAATCACCCAGTTTCTCCATGTTTTTGGATGTGTTCACTCCACAAATCCTAACTATCAGCAAGTCCTGTCTACACCACCTTCAAAATATAACCCGCACCTCAGCATTTTCTCTACCTCAGTCACCACCACTCCCCAGGTATAATTTACCATCATCTGGTGCTCAGAGTATCCTTTTCTATTCTTGCTGTCCAAATTACCATAAACTTAGAGGCTTAAAACAACACAAAGTTACCTATGAAATTTCAAAATCAGTTTTGCTGACCTATAGTCAAGATGTCAGTGGATTGTTCCTTTTGGAAATGCTGGGGGAGAATCTGTTTGCTTGGCTTTTCTTGCTTCCTGCAACCCTAACTGGTGACCCATTCTTTGCACCACTCCAGTCTCTGGCTTCACATCTCCTACCACCCTCTGAGTCAATTCTCCTTTTACCTCTGTTTTACAAAAACACAGGTAATTACTGGTAATCCAGGGTCATTATCCCACCTCAAGAATCTTCATCACATCTGCAAAGTCCCTTTCATCCTATCAGGTAGCATTCACAGTTTGCAGGGATGAGGACTTGCATATCTTTGGGAGTCATTACTCAACTTACCACAGCCCTGAATTGCTTTGCAGAAACCAAAACTTAAACTTTTTATATGCTTTGAGTTTTTTGCTTCTTCTTTCTGTCCAGAATATGGCCTCTTTTCATCATTTAGGTCTCTGCTCAAAAGCCATTTCTTCAGAGAGATCTTTCCTGACTCCATATTTTAAAAGTCTCCCCCTCTTCCCTTTTCGCTCTTTAGTTCTGCATTATTTTCTTCACAGCCCATATAACTCTGATATTATTTTATTTGGCTTTATATGTAATTGACTCCACCACCATAAGACAGGGTTTTTATCTTGTTCATTGATGCATTCCCTGGATTAACTATATTGGCAAGAACATAGTAATCTCTTTAATACATATTGAGTAAACAGTATATTATTCCAATTACAAAAGGAGTGAAAACTGAGACTCACAGGTGGTAATTGTTTGAGATCACAGATCTAGTAGTGTAGAAATGAGATTTCATCTCAGATTTGTCTAACTTGAAAATCCACATTCTTTATATTGCCTCTTTCTTTTTAATGGAATTTAATCATGACCTTTATTAGTATGCATCTACATTAGCCACAACAAGAAGAACCAAACCCAGAACAGACATCATTTGCATTTTTTCAGGGAATCCTGGAGAGTAATATGCTAATAAGTGCTATTGTCAGTGCTTTCCTGACATTGTGCCATTTTGGAATCCATTCCATGACCATGTGGTGAATTCAAGCTCAGGGAATGATTTATGTAAGTCCTTGAATATGTTATACAATATGGTCTTTAACATGCAAGTTATCTTTCTATCATCCTAAAAATGATTCTGGAATGTTAAATACACTCATTCTTTGGGTAGTTTTATTGAAATCTTTAAGGAGTCTCTAGGTTTTAATTTGATACTAGAAATGTAATTTTATACAGGTAATGCATTTTATTAAATTTACTGTTTCTTTAAGGATAAATATTAATGCCTTACCAAGTCAATGATTACGATCAATATGCAAAAACTTAGTATAATATTTTAAATAAATGAGAATAGCTTCCTTCTATAGTGTCATGTATTTTGTGATTTCTTTTGGCACCATTTATTTTATCAAGCTGGTTGTCTATCAGCCAAATTCTTGAATAGATGCGTTCATGTGGAGTAGTTGCTTGGGTGTGTGAGAAAACAGGAATTTCATCATGTTGATTTTGTTGAGACAGTCGACTTTTATCACTACTTTGGCAATTTTGATTTAGCTAAACAGATAACCTAACAAACTTGCATTAAACTTTGTTAAAGCTTTTGAAATACCCTGCTTCATGATACTGAGAATTTATACAAGTAAAGTTTAGTACTGGTCCTCAATGCTCCTCAAATATGCTATGAAAAAAATACAATGTATCCTAAAGTAGCAAGTGCATTTGCATTTGTTCCATGTGTCCTTTAGTGACAGGCCATATGGAATGAAAGCATTCTAGAACCATGTTTCTCTTTCAGATGATTAGAAAATGCTAGCAAATTAAAATTAAAGAAAGCCATGTTGTGTAGATTGTAACAGAATAAACATAAGTATCTTAAACTTATGGGGCTATTTTATTCCTGAAGAGTTTAGCCTCTATTCTTAATTTGTTGACTATGCTGATAATAGAAGTCTCCTGTGGCTTGAAATCTTTAGTGTTGGGACACAAAGAAAGCTACAAAAACCCATCCTTTTATGTGGGTATAATCTTTTGGATGGACTTCAGACCTTGGGATATTTCTGGAATATGTTCCATTCTCTCACCTTGCTCATTTTTTTGAATTAGAAAATCAAGTTTAATAATCCTATGTCCAATTGGACTTAACATTTTTTGAACATTTAGCTATATACATATTATTTCAAGCAAAGGAAGGTGGAATTAAAAATTTAGTCCAAGCTACCTTTGACAAGTCAAAGAATAAATTTTGTTGAAAATATCTTAGTATGTTAAGACAAGTTGTTAAAAAATAGATTTGAAGTAGTTAAATCGATTCAATAGATTGCAATTTTGTATTAATAAGTAAAATGTTTTTAATGGCTTAAGTTGAATTGATTAATTTTGACTAATAAATAATGAAAGGAATTTTTGGATACAAACAACTAAGGCTCTAACAAAGTTGCTTAGGTACCATTCATTTTAGAAGTCCACATGGTGCCTTCCTAGGAAGAATGTTTCATAAATATTACATGTTTTATAAATTTCGGTTGACTGGGTGAACACATAAGATGAGATAACTGCATAGAAAAGGAAATCAGAAAACCTGACATTTTTGATGACTGATGTAATATAGTGTCAGAGAAATGAGTTTCGTTCACTAAAACAAATTCTTTGTGGTCTGAAACTAAAACATACTGCAAATATCCTGGACAATTTTATGAGCTCTGTCTAAAATTACTTAGAATGTTTAATATTTAATATTAGGGCACAGTGGCTGAGATGAACCAAAATATGCTTTGAGAATAGGGTGAGATTTTAGGCATTCTCAATAACTAGTCTGTGTTCCTGAAAGATCAATGCATTATCACATGCAGTTAACATTATATTAAGATGTCTTATGAAAATTCGTTATCAAAGGAATCCTTGGCTAACCCTTTGATATAAAGAAGCAACTTGCAAAATTGTTACTTTCACTCTATATTATAAAATCTCTACTTTTATTATTTAATCTATGTTTTTTCCCTATATATTCATGGCTTATTTATTAAAATCTGCCTATACTTAATTAAATATTTTGAAGGGATTGTCTTTATAAATGATACTTTATACTTTTTTAATTTTTTTTTTTAACGTTTATTTACTTTTGAGACAGAGAGAGACAGAGCATGAACGGGGGAGGGTCAGAAAGAAGGAGACACAGAATCTGAAACAGGCTCCAGGCTCTGAGCTGTCAGCACAGAGCCCGACGCGGGGCTCAAACTCACGGACCGCGAGATCATGACCTGAGCCGAAGCTGGCCGCTTAACCGACTGAGCCACCCAGGCGCCCCAATACTTTATACTTCTTGCATTAAATTGGAAACATGTATATAATGCCCCATTTTTATTTATTTTTTTCAAAAAAAATTTAATGTTTATTTATTTTTGAGAGAGAGAGAGCGAGCACAAGTGGCGAGGGCAGAGACGGAGACACAGAATCTGAGGCAGACTACAGGCTCTGGACTGTCAGCTCAGAGCCCAATGTGGGGCTTAAATTCATGAGCCAGGAGATAATGACCTGAGTCGAAGTCAGATGCTTAACCGACTGAGCCACCCAGGAGCCACTATAATGCCCTATTTTTAAATGGGGCATGATTCAGTATGCTGTCTTTGTTAGATATGTGAAAATACTGTAATCATAAAAGTGACTTAATTTTTATATTTTAATAATTATGGAAAACTAAAAATGTAAACATATTAAAAGTAGAGTCACTTTTTCTGTTTAGCATATAAATATAGTCTCAAATTCCTTTACATATATAATTTTTAGTATTGTTAAATTTATAATCTAATATGAGATAGAATACATTTCTATTTCTCAATAATTTTACATGTCTTTAATATTTTACATTGCATTATTAAATGTATAGATGAGTGTATACTACAGGCTCTAAAAACTCAAAACTATTTGAAATATATGTTAAAGTCTCACAATACAGTTCTATATACAAATATATGAATAATACCCATATGGTACGTAGGTAGTAGCTTATATCCATCCAGAATTCAGAGAAGTCAATTGTCTTTATTTAAAACATATCTTTTAAAAGTAATAATGAAAATCAATAATAGGTTAATGATTTAAAAACTCTAAGGTATCACAAATTCAGACTAATTTCTTGTTCAACATAGCTGTAGCACTGCATAGTAAAAACTTCTATTCATAATTATGACTGAAACATGTCAATAATTGAAAGTAGGATTTGCTTGATATGATACAAGTTCTAAATCTTTGAATATTGGTCATCCATTAAGCATATACATTTTAACTTTTTAACCAATTTCATCAGAGATATTCATTCCCTAGCAATTATGGATAAATTTGAAATTACTGAGCCTGCTGTATACTCAAGATCTGCATGCAGAGACAAAAGTAAATACATGAAGTAAATAAATCTTATACATATGTTTATGTGTGTAAATAAAAAATTCTAATACCTAAGTATACAGTATATGTGTGTGCTTATGTATTAAATGAAACATATTACACTTGATCCTTGAACAACACAAGGTTGAACTGAATGGGTCTTACTTACACGTGGATTTTTTTTAAGGTTTATTCATTTATTTTTGGAGAGTTAGAGAGCACATGTGCAAGTGGGGGAGTGGTGGTGAGAGAGGGAGAGAGAATATCCCAAATAATTCAGAGCCTGACCCTAGGCTTGATCTCACAAACCGTGAGATCATGGCCCGAGCCTAAATCAAGAGTTGGATGTTTAACCAATTGAGCCACCACGGTGCCCCGGATTTTTTTTTTTTTTTATAAATGCAGTATAGTACTGTAAATGTATTTTCTCTCCCTTATAGTATTCTTATTAACATTTTCTGTTCTCTAGTTGATGTCATTATAAGTATACAGTATAATACATATAACATACAAAATATGTGTTGATCAACTGTCTATGTTATCAGTAAGGTTTCCAGTCAACAATATACTATTTGTAGTTAAGTTTTTGGGGAGTTAAAAGTTATATGCAGATTTTCCACTGCAAGGGGGGAGAGGTTGGTGTCCCATACCCTCCCCACCACCACCCATGAGAGTCAAATGTATGCTGTTAGTATCTGGAGGGCATTATGCCTAGCAAAATAAAAAAGAAAGTATGTTATCACCTACATGTGGAATAAAAAAAAAAAAAGGCCAATTTCACATAAGCAGAATAGAATGGTGGTTACCAGGGGCTGAGGAGAAAGGGAAACAGTGAGATACATCAAAGGGTACACATTTTCAGTTATAAGAAACGTAAGTTCTAAGGGTCTAATGAACAGCATGGACCATACTTGAAAGCTGCTGATAGTAGATCTTAAGCATTCTCACAACACACAGACAAAGGTTACCTATATTAACTAATGCAAAGTGATGATTGTGTTCATTATCTTGATCTTGGTGATCATTCTATAATGTATATGTATATCAAATTATCACATTGCACACTTTAAATATACATAATTTTATGTCAGTTATTCCTCAATGAAGTTAAAAGAAAAAGAATGAAAAGCTAAGGGACTAGTGAGCTGACTCATGCTGCTTTATACTGACATGTTCAAATTATTGATATAGATTGAGGCATAAAATTCAATAATAAAGAAAACAACTCTCAACATTTTATAAAAGCAGTGTTCATATAGTATGCAATTTTGAGTAGTCAGTTGACATAAAATCATATAGACAAACTCAGTAAGAAATCTGTGAAAATAAATGTGCAAGATAAAAGAACTATCTCCAGGCCAAATTAACATGTTTCTTAGCTAAATCTTCTAGACATGTTGCTAATTATTTCCAGTTATGATATTACGACACATTGGGAATTGAGTGCACCACAAAAATCCTCACATAAGGATAACAATTTCATACAGGAACAATTAACAGATGTTTTTATTTTTAAGTTGGGGATTCTGGTCACAGAGTTTGTAGAACTGCTATGAAATTAGGATGACTTAATAAAAAAAAGTTCCTGCATCATTTACCACTCCAAATTTATTTCCTCCAGAAAATAAATGGTCTGGCTTACTCTCTTAAGGATGCCATTTAAAATACTGCCTTTTTCTATGAAAACTGACTAAGTACTTGGTAGAAGATATGTTGTGCCATTGCTAGTGAAGTATGACTCTTACGAGTTTGGCTTCCAGAAAGTCTCAGAAGGATATAAAATGGTCCGTTTAGCTTATGTTTATATAAACCCTATTACTCTGTAAGGTTCAAAAAGGAATAGCTACTATATTTCTGTGATTCAATTTTCCTCTTGTTGCCTATTTCTTTTTGATCCTCTGAAGTATCTTCATTTTTTCCTAATCCAGAGGTCTAAGAGAGATCTGAGTAGGAAAACATGATTGTACTTATTTATCTAGTGTAAAATACTGCTTTCAGCTGAACATAAAAATGGAGACAAACATTTCCACCTTTAACGTACAATTGCACAACAAAGAATTCACGGTCACCAGAGATACAAAAGTTTTACAAAATAGAAATAACTGAAGACATAGAGTTCAATCTGAATTTACATTATAATCAGAACCCAGTAACCCTAGTTTATAAATAATTTTATCGGAGAAGGAATCCTTTTAATCTCAATGAGTTGAATAGAGACTAGAAAGTTAGAAGTATCAATAAAAGAAAACAAACCTAAAAGAAAACAAACCTAGAAGTAGAACAGATAAGAAACTAACAATGGTTAGAGAGGAAAATTTAGGTGATACAAAACAAACTTAATTTAACACTTTATGAAACAAATAGTCTTATTTTGGAGAACTGCAAAATGGGACAGAGGGCAGAAAGGTTTTATAGGATAAGGAATAAAGAGGAAAATAGAAAAATATCTTATTGACTAGGGCCACAGAGTCCCCCTTGTTTGGGGTGAAAAGGAATAAGGGAATAAGTGTAGAGCCCATAGTTGGCTTGATGTTTGGAGATCGGCTGCCTAGACGTACTGTGTGCTGGTCAAGGAGAACATTTACAGGAGCTTATCTTGGACCTAGAAACTTATTTCAACAGTCCCCCCTTTTGATCATCCTCTTGACCATTTAAGAGGTTTGATCAAAAATATCAGTCTTAGTGTGACTCTTAGTTACCATTGTCTTTTCAGGTCTCAGTGTAGTATACACAAGAAACCATGTCAGAGTACACTCTTACACATAGTTACAACGTTTTGTTCTTCTGTCATTCCAGTCAGAGACCATGTGTCAGCTGGTCAATAGCTGCCCATGTGCATTTAAAACTTTTGAGAGAACATGGCATATTAGACAATAGTAATTATTAGCAACAAAACAATGTCCATGGTTTCGAGAATACTCCTGAGCCAGGGTCCCCATGACCCAAATCAGCCAGAATCAAATAAGTCAAGAAATCCCAAATTGAGGAACACTTCTATAAGTCAGTTGGCCTATTTATATATTTCTTAATAACTGTGTCTACTTCCCCCAAGTGTTTATTCAGTGAAGCTGTTTGAGAGAAACTGAGACATTGGAATTCAGGGTCAGTTTTGATTATGGACCCCTAGCAGAGTGCACAGGGGAGTCCGAAGTGTTTTACATCTCTAGTCTTTAAGCTGTTGCAATTGTAAGCCCACTAGCTCGATGGACTTTCGTTTATAAGCTTGTGATCTCTTCAGAGTGGAAAAGCAATTCAGATAGAGGATAAGTAGACTGTGAGTACTCAGACAAAGGAGGATAGAGGAAAGTAGTAGAAGTTATTTCAGTCCTATATGTTTTTGTTTAAAGTACATGTGTCTTTAATTTTTCATTGGCCTTTGCAATGAATCATCCGGTGAAGCTATTTTGGAATTTTGAAGCCTTTTGATAGCTTCTGCATGATAATTAAAATAGGCATTTCATTCTGTTTGATTTGGGAACGATTTCTTTCAAGCACTCTTGTTGATGTAAATGGTCTTATCTAACTGGTATGCTCCTCATAATGGTCATTGTAATTCTTGGTTGTCTTAGTAAGATTTTACCATTTTTGTCAGTACCTACAGCTTCCAGGGTCACAGTTCTTAGACATAAAATAAGCAGATGTGCCAAAAGGATGGTATGCTCAATTCTTTGAAACTTGAGGATCCCGTTTCTGTAACTAAACTTTGGGTCTCTCAAAGCCACTTTAATACCTAAGAAAGGTACATTGTACATTGCCGAGTTGGGGAGTTTGTGATATTTTACATTGTACCTCACTGTGCATAAATTTTCTTGAGGTTAGCAGGGTGGTTTAGTGTCAATCTAACCCATTCCCTGACCAATTTATTCCAGCACAGGAGTCTTAGAGTTAGGTTGTGAGCTTTTTAACAGCTTTATAGTGCTCCACCCCACGTCTACCAATGTTGTGGCTTTGGCTTCCGAGATTGCCATTTGCAGTTGGTCTATTATTCCTTTCAAGAGAAGATTTCTTTACAATGGTGGATACCCTAATATCTTTTAATAGTCCCATTTGCGCCTGCTTAGATTTTTATTTTGATTAATTTCTTATTTTAATTTCTTTTCCCATGTCCCCTATCAGTTTATGCTGTGGATTTACCTTAAGGCTTTTTCCTAAGAGCTACCACCCACAGTGGACTCCCAATGTAGTTATCCCAGAATTTTTCTGGAGACCCAGAATCTTTCTGGTAATTTTAATAAATCCTGAATCTTTTCAGGACCTCAGAACCTTTCTGAAATCAATTTCTCTCTCTCTCTCTCTCTCTCTCTCTCTCTCTCCGAGTGGCTTACTCACAGTTCTCATTACTATGACAGAAACAGTGTACTCAAAGGGTTCAGTGGCAACCTGGCCTGTGAATCTCATTGTCCTGCAGGCTGTTAGCAGCCTCATTCCTTATCACCAAAAATTGTTTAAAAATGATTGAAGAAAAACAATTTAGGTGACACAGACATTTACTTAATGCTTCATGAAGTGGGCAGCTTCCTTTTAGATAACTGCAGACTGGGTCAGAAGGAAGAAAACTTTCAAAGGATAAAGAATAGAGAATGAGAAAAAAATAGAAAAAAATATCTGATTGGCTGGGGCAATATAATCTACCTTGTTTGGGGTGAGAAGACTGCGAGTTGGATTGGCATTTGGGGATTCGCTGCCTAGAAATACTCTTGTTTCTTATCAAGTGGAGAATTTACAGGGACACAGAAGTTATTTAAGTTTTGGGTTGCTGATGTGGTACGTGGGCAGAAGAGGCTCCATTTTAGGCCTAGAAATTGATTTCACCAAACATAAATCCTCTTTTTATCTTATAATGGTATCTAATACCATGAATAGCACATAAGGTAGATTATGTTTTGGTTTGTATTTTAATGACTAAATTTATTGTCGTTGGAAAGCAGATAAGCATTTTAATTTAATCTAAATGTTTATAAAATACTTTATTAGAATAAGATAAATATTCAAATTTTCTGATTATTCATAATATTAATAATATTAATACCCTAAAAATTACTTACTTTGAATTACTCTGAATAAAGAGAAAGAAGTAAGCATTATTTTTTTTATCTTAATGTACCCTAGTTCTCTTTTCTGTTAAACCTTTTGTTTGTCCCTTAGAATGGATTAGAATGAAGAGAAATTGCAAAACATATTTTAAAAAAATACAACAGTTACTCTCTCCAATGTGCTCATATTTAGGGATTTCATGAAAGCCTAACTAGAGGTGTTGACTTTTAAAATCAAATAGGTTCCAACCATAAAATAATCTACATATTTTTTGTCATGGTAAATATTAACTTGAACCACTCTGGACTACAGAGTGGGTAAAAAAGAGAATCTAGTCTTTCCCTACAGTCCTTTCAAGATTGTTCATTTTAATAAAGAGTCAAGCAAAATCCCTGTTGAAGGATTTGTTTTTCCTTCTCATCAACTGCTGTGGGAGAAAGCAAATGGAAAGTTTTATGATGGGAAAAATAAATATATAAATCAATGCTTGAGTAAACAGCTCTGTTAAGATTTGAAAATCCAAGTTTGGCAAAACAGTGGTTCGGGTAGGCTTGTTTTTATTTGTTAAAATACGGACTCCACAGCCAAGCACTTTATCTTTCTTATGCTCAGTTGAAGGAAGTGATGACATACAACACATTTTTTTGGTTTTGGCTGCCCTAACAGACCCCTTCTTTGTAGGGTACTTGTTGTAATCACACACATTGACACCCATTTTAAGCTTTACTTTAAACAACTTTGGCTTTTCATTTGAAATAAATTATCATACCTTTTGACAGAGAACACGAATTCTTTTTCTTTCTGTGTATGTTTCTGACCTTGTCAGCATTTGTAACATGGAAGGGAAGAATACTATGAGTTATTAATTTGTCTATTGATTTGATATATTTTCAGTTTAGTTTTTTTTTTTTTTAATTTTCTTTTCTGCTGATACTGTGCCACAATATAAGAGTTTAGACACCGTCATTTTCTGTGCTTATTCAGGATAAATGAATTTTTATTTAAAAAATTAGATGCTCATTGAACTTGGAGTTGAAATAAATCCTCCTCTCCTGAGAAACATGATCAAGTATTTTTTTTAATTATAACAGTAAAAAACAACAGAACTTAAACACCAATTAAGGATAGCAATATAACTAACTATAAAAGAGAATTTAAGACTTCTTTTTTTGGACACATTTTAATTAAAATGTGTGTTTTGTCATTTGCTCAGCAAGTGAATCTGCACGTGGCTAGGAGAAAAAGGGCAAAATCATACACCTGAATTTATAAAGGCTGCTCCTTACCACAGCAGTGTTCTGAAACCAGTCAAGATTTCAAATCTTGGTAATAGATATATATTCTCAAAATGTTATCAATGAAGAAACTAGATGAGATTCTGTTCTTTAAGAAGGAAATCTCTGTATCTTTTATATTCAGCAGCAGTGATTTATTTGGATATTTTTATTTTGGTCCCTAGTAAAATAGTTCTCTAGAGTGATATAAAAAAATTCTTGGGATCAACTATTTATCTCCATAAATTGGAAAATCTAATTAAATGCATAATTTTATTGGCATGAAATTTCTTAATTAATTTTATTCAAAAATATCAAAATATCATTACAATATTATTAGGATATTCTGTTAAAATTGGAACTAAAGTAGAAAATCCTAAGGTATTTAATGTACTCATTTAGCTTCTATGTATTAGATAGTTTTTTAAAACACAAAGCAGATTATTGCAAATGGTTCAGTAAGTGGACTGTAGTTATCAATTGATATGTATCAGTCACATAAATGTGAAAGAGACATATAGATGTGTATCTGTGTGTGTGTGTCGTGTGTGTGTGTGTGTGCACGCACGTGTGAAAGAGAAACATTTTATATAAATTAAAATTCCTAAACAAAATGGTATCCTTTGAAGTTTTAGTCTTTTGCAGACTCCGTTTCTGGCCCTAATTTAGGAAAAGGGAACAGGTATATACAACATTCATCATTAAAGGAATTAATAAACTTCCAAAACTTTGATCCCAATGTGTTAGCCGTGCAAATAGTAATTATTATACAGTCAACTGAGTTCATACTCTATACAATATTGCCAAGACAACAAGATTTACAAAACTATGGCTTGTTTCACACAAAAAAATGTTTCTTTAATAACCCATCAAGATAGAAAATATTTATAAAAGTACACATGACCTTTTGAAATACCTACAGAGAAATTTCCCCTCCTACTCTCTCTAGGCTATCCAAAAACCTAGAAAGGAAAATTAATAAATTAATGCTAACTTAGGTAAAGTCAAGGAAATCCAGTTTAAAAATATTTTGAGAGTATGTGGTGTTTGTGCGTGTGTGTGTGTGTGTGTGTGTGTGTGTGTGTGTGTCGGGGGAATTGATTGTGCACATGCCCCGTACACTTGGGTTCTGACTCTTGGCATATTGGCACTTGATCACAATCTTACTGATCTAGAACTGGTTTAGTTTGTTGGTTTCATAGACACCTTTATCTAGGGCTAGATCGAAGTGTCCTGGAAAGAGTATCCAGTCTGTCCTCAGGTGTACATGCTGAATTCTGTACGGCTAACATTTTAGTAAATTTAATGTAGTTACTTGATTTCTTCACATCTTAATTTTCTAGTTTGTGAGAAGGAATTAAATCTACAACTTAAAGATTTGATCTGGGAAACATATATGATATATGTAAAGCACCTGTCCTAATGAATAGCAGTACTCAATAAACTTTTCTCTAAACTTTGAAATATCATGAAAAATAAATGCATTTGTATTAGAATCGTGTTATGTAATGAGGATGACCAGCCCAACATAATATTTGATTTTAATTTAAAAGTCAATTAATAGAACTAGTGCATTCAAAGCTGATTATTTCATTGGGAGCCCTAATGAATATTTGGATATTTGTACCCAGATAGGTAAATGTATATATTTTTTCTGTGCATCAAGCCAGGCTTGCTCCAGGCATTGGTGACTAACAGACTTATACTATTACCTAATATGATAAGTGTTTATTTTTATGCAAATATATCACTTTAATAGCATAAACACTCAATAAATTGCATTTATATGAATATCTAAGCAGACTTTGGAATTAGTTAGAAATTGTGCATCTTGTCTCATAACCATCATTGATTAATAACAGCTTAATAAATTTATGCTAGAGAAAATTGTAAGTGAGAAAGAAGAAATAATTAAGCTACAAAGAAGTTACACTAGTTGGGGCTTAAATTTCCATGGCGATTATTTATAATTAGTCTGCAATAAGTTATTAAAAACGTTCTGAACAAGCCTGTTTATTTGGAGGGCATAGCTTTCTTAATGTTACATCTTTTATCTTCATAACTAAAAGGAGTCTTATTTTCTTGTCTTTTCTTCTGATACTGTGCCACAATTTTGGCATAGCCACATTAAATACTATGTGTTGACATTTTAAAAGGTAAGAGGCCTGTTGTCCATTGTTCCCTGTGACCAGTGGGTAAACTAAACACTAGTGGCATTTACATGTTTTACTTCAGAACTACATTTGCACATTAATGTGACTATGTTTTACTAATTAGTATTAAACTTCTGGTAGCCTGTCTCTGACTCCACTCTGTCCTGCTCGTATTTTAAAAGCATGGGTTTTGGTAGTAACATTCATTATTTTTCAGATTTCCCCCCTTGGTTGTTTAAAGAGGCTAGACTCTTTTTGAACCTGAATTTCACTATGTCATGTATAACAGAACACTTGTCCTTGTTCTCTTTTTAAGAACACCTGAAGGATAGGGACCCCTGGGTTGCTCAGTTGGTTAAGCATCTGACTTCGGCTCGGGTCATAGTCTCATGCACAGTTTGTGAATTCAAGTCCTACGTCAGTCTCTGTGCTGACAGCTTGGAGCCTGGAGCCTGCTTCGGATTCTGTGTCTCCCTCTCTCTTTTACCCTCCTCTGCTCACACTCTGTCTCCATCTCTCTCTCAAAAATGAGTAAACATTAAGAAAACAATTTTTAAAAAAGAACAATGGAAGAATAATTTGCCAAGTTGGATAGGATGGTTAACAACAAAGAATAAAAGCTGCTATAGTTAATGAAGAACAGAATAATAGGCAAATTATATTCAATACTATCTGAAAAACCACCATGAAATCAATACAATTTCCAAAGATATCTTTGTTTTTATCTTTCAGATTTTTATTTACATATGCTAGGTAAATAATACTCATCTTTATTTTGATATCTGTTTTTTTCCTTCAGTCCTTCCTCCCTTCTCTCCTTCCTTTTCCATTCATTTACACATTTCAACAAATATTTATTGAGTATCAACTATGCACCAGGAGTTATTTGGCAAAAATCTCTGTGTTTTCTTTTATATTCTGCTTAAAGAATACAATACATCTACTTTATTTTAATGCTTGCCTTCTTTGCTTACATTCAAATTAGATAGTGTTTTTACTGCTTTAGGAATTGCTTTAGGAATTCTGAGAGTCAGAATGCCTTGAGGCGGTCATCTCTATTCTATTAATTCCAGGAGCATCAGCCCATGGTAGCGATCTTCTCATTTTTTGACAAGTGAAAAGAGTTGGTGCTTATGAAAAATCAATTTCCACAACCATCACTGACTCCATTCATCATGCTCCTGCCAGAAAAGGGGAAAGTGAACAGTTCCGTGTGAACAATTTGCATTTATGCGTGTGAGGAATTACGCTGATTGTCTATTGATTGCCTATCCCCATTTAGGCTGCTCCAGTGTTACTAGCAAGCGTGAACACATATAACCACAGGATCGGGATAATGTTGGAACAAACTGGTGTCTGTGATGGTTGCCGCTGGAACTATAAATACTGAGAGTGGTGTTACTACCTGACCTTTTTAGGAAATAACGTTTAAGCCAAGAGAAAAATAACTGATAAATCTGTTCTTAATTATTTTCTCAAATGTTCTTTTTAATCTTGTAACAACTAAACTGTGGTCACCCAGTCATAAGATTAGTGTTTGTGTGTGTGTGTTACTGCTTATGGAAATAACAGTCCATAGTCAGATGTTGTACTCGGCGCTGTTCTATTTTATGGCACTCAAATGCTCTCTTTCTTCCACACACTACTTTAAATCCCCCCAGGCTGCGTCAGTGCCTTAGGCTGTGAAATCGGAATAGAAAATAAGTTGCTTCTAGACAAATCAGATACATTTTATATGCAAATGATTTCTTTCTCGGTATCATCAGAGTGTAATAATTTCAGTGTTTGACATAGTGATTTTTCAGTGTCTATAATATGTCTTTTAAATATTAGAGTTCTCCTGACCCAACACGGTTTGATTAGAGTGGAAGCTAAACCCTCCAAGTTTTTCTTTTCCTTTGCTCTGCTTTCTTTTCTTTTTTCTTTTTAGATGCCTAGTTTAGAATTACCTGATTCTTAAAGATTTGGTATATAGTAATATTAGGGATTTTATATTTTATCACCTTATATATATTATACCTCCTTCTTCTAAACTACATTTTTAATCCTTATAGGTGTGATGTGTATCCTGAAAGTTCTACCCATAAGACAATATTGAAAGAGGAGGCTCAATTCAGAAGTAATTTTATGAAATCTTTATGTTTCATGATTTTCTACAGGCTTGTGAAAATATTTTGGGCTGCAAACTTTGTAACCAAGAAGAAGAAGGAATGAGAGAGAGAGAGAGAGGGAGAGAGAGAGAGAGGGAGGGAGGGAGGGAGGGAGAGAGAGAGAGAGAGAGAGGGAGAGAGAGAGAGAGAGATGGGTCTGAAGAATATTGGAATTAACTGCCAGTAAGCAAAAATATTTCAAGTATGAGCTATTAATTTGATGAATTATTTTAAGCATAGAAAAATAGCATTATTATGGAAGCTGAATGGGAGCATTCCTTAAAATATCTTTATTAGTTATTCCCCTCATGATTACAAAATCTTTGACAATCACACACCTGGTACACTGGAAGATGCTTAATGCAGGACCATAGGGGCCTCATTAGCAGATTCTTCAGTACAACTGTTTTGCCCCCTTTGTCAATTAGAATTTCTTTGTAAAATGGCAAGAATACCTCTTTCCACTTGTTTTCCCCCTGGTGGACAAAAGATTTATGAGGCTATAAACTAATAATTGAAATCAGCAGTCACAGTGTTTTGATATTCACTGTTCTAATAAGTTTTTGTTTCCTTACTGAACTAAAATACAATTTTATTTATAAACAAATATGAGGCAGAATTTGTGGTAGGCATGACTTCCTATTGACACAAAAATGCCTATGCTAAAATAATATTCAATGAAATTGCAATCAAGTCTCAAAAAGTGCTATTAGAAGTTCCACTTCATCATCAGTGTTAAGATGATCACAAATGGTAAGTGTGACAAAATAAAAAATATATTTGAATTAGCTAAAATTGAATTATATGGGTGTTGTTTCTTCATGTATAAGAGAAGATAGCAAAGAAAAAAAAGTTAGCAATATGTATCTTGTAGTGTTATTGGCAATACCGTAGAAAAACTCCCAACCAGCTTCCATAATGATGTTTATTTTTCCTAAGCTTGAAATATTTCACCAAAGTAATATTTGCTACTTGAAAATGTTTTGCTCTCTGGCACTTGGTTATAAGATTCTTCAAATTTCTTTTGGTGTCTTTTAGATACATATTTAGAAGTTAATATAGCTCTCAATAGAAACGAAGTGTATTAGTGTTAGAAGTGTAATTTAAGCTTGTGTCATCATATACTTCAGCGCTCCTTCTTGCTTATATAAAGTGGAATAAACAATATAGTTACTACTAACTGAGTACCTACCTGCCCTGGTATTTTGCATTCATTATATTCCCGGTAACATTAAAAACTATACATTTTTTTAATCTACTTTTTAACAGATGAGGCAATTGGGAGCCTGAGAAGTTAAATAAATTATCCATTGTCATACAACTAGTAAATGACAACACTAACCTCAAATTTGAGTGGATTCATTGGACTGTAAAATCCTAAATTTTTCATACTGATTCATTTTGATTTACAAGGTATTAAAAATATGATGTAGACAGAAGGTAACTTAGAGAAAAAAAATCTGTATTTATACTAATCCTTTCCTTCCAAAAGAGAATTTTAAGTCCATAAGAAATTATTCCAAACCTATGATCAAAACCTTTTTGTAAAGTTAACAGCATACTCAGTGAATTGTGTCTGCATGGTTTTATGATAGTAAATGACAGTAATAAAAACATAATTCTATAGCATATAGTCCTTTTTGGTTAGCACTTTCCACACATATTCTCTTTTATGCCTTATTGTCTTTCACTTGATATTCTATGCCTCTTTTTTTATTATTATGACTTGTGTATGCTTCAATAATAGATTTATTTTTATTTATGATAATTATTATTTTGATAACATTGCTTTATCTAGTAACAATGGCCCAGGCCAAAATATGGAATATTCTTATAAAATTTATGAAAGCTTCTGATCATATTGACTTTGTTGAATATATTTTCAGTGGTATTCAATGAATATTCATTAGGCATCCATTGTTTTTGCCAAGGACTAAGGTAGATAACTAGAGTACAAAAGCTAATAAAACATGATCCCTACTTTCATGAACCTGTAAATACTTACAAGACAGAAGTAGAAACAAAGAGATACACTGAAATTAGAAGGCGCTGAACTGGAAGTATATACAGATTGGTGCTAAATTGTTATGATCATGAACCCTTGCAGGAAACACACAAAAAAGTGTCATTTCAATAATGATATTGACCCTGAGAGACAGAGAGACCTGCTACTGTATTTAGTGCCTTTGTAGAATTTACTGATTTCTTTTCCTACTTTGGCCACACATTTGGTAATAATTTAAACATTCTTGTTTACTATAGAATAATTACTAAAACAAGTAGATTCTAGGGAGATCTTGTCATCTTTATCATTTTGCCTGTTTTCCATTATAAGAAAGCTGAATAAAGTTTTCTATAAATCTTAAGATGTATTCTACTTAGTCCTCAGACTCCAGGTGTTCTTCCTTTCTTTTCTGTTAAAAAAAATGATTGTTTTTGTCTTTAAATCATAGGAATACCTTTAGTGTGGTTTCTCAAAATGTAATGTGCATGCAATTCCCTTGGAGAACTTGTTAAAAGGCAGATATGCATTCAGTAATCCTGTGGTAGGGCCTGAGATTCTGTATTTCTACTAAGCTTTTAGGTTTTGATGATGCAGCTGGTTTAGGGTCTGCACCTGAAGAAGCAGGAGCAAAAGTAGTCATGACTAATCTGCATTTTGTAAGGCTGATAGCATATTTAACTTCTGTGGTCAATTAGCCTAGTAGTGCTTTATGGGGAAGCAGGAATGGAAATATATTCAATGAACTTGAATTTAATCAGATTGAATTTGAAAGACTTATCAGGCAAGTATCAGGAATTGGGTCACATTACCTGCTCTTAAGTCTGTTAACAGTTAAAATCTCTTTTTTTACTTTAACAGTAGAATAATTTGAGGTTAAATTATTCCATGACTATATAATTGTTTAAAAAATGCTTTTATAAATATAAAAATCATATATCATATATTTGCTATAAATAGTAATGACATATTGCCTATGTTGACTTTTATCTAGTCTGTGTTGTTCATGGCATGTTGATGATATATCATTGCACTATAGAAATTTGATTAAAATAAAATTTCATATGCCCTGCCTTGCTTCAGTATCAGAGAGAAAGAAATTGAGATTCTCAAATATAATTGATATCCTTACATTTGCCAAGATTTGCTTTGTTCATTAGGATAGACTTGTGGGCTATAAATGTTCTACATATTTTTTTTCTTTTAAGTTTATTTATTTTGACAGAGAGAGAGAGAGAGAGCGAGCGAGCAGGAGAGGGGTGGAGAGAGAGGGAGAGAGAGAATCCCAAGCAGGCTCCATGCTATCAGTGCAGAGCCCCATGCTGGGCTTGATCCCATGAACCTTGAGATCATGACTTGAGCTGAAATCAAGAGTTGGAAGCTTAACCGACTGAGCCACTTAGGTGCCCTTGCTGTATATATTTTTATTATTTGATAGTAATGTCCAGCTTTCTCCTGCAGGTCTGGTCATTTGCATTACTTTGGTTGCAAATTTGAGAGGAAACTACCCAGAATACTTTTAAATTGAGAAAGCTTGTCCTTTGATCTGCTTTTCTAGCTGGTTCTTGAATGTTCCTCCATTCACCCCTACCACACCCACCACTATTCCTTCACATCCAGCCTTCCCAGGATACATCTGGAAAATGGAAACCAACTGGATGGCTATCCATCTGCCTCCCTTTATCTTTTACCATTAAAGAGTTCAGAAATTTTATAGATTGTTATAATTATGAATACCTCTGAAGAATAAAGAACTATTAAGATATTTAATTAATGTTTATTAAGACTTGTGTATTGCTTTGAATAATACAAAGGATTAAAAATTTTCAGGACCTAAAAATAATATATTTCATCATCTACTACTTATAACTCTCAAATTATTTAAAATTATGTTAATATTAATCACAAATATCTCATGTTTTTATGCTATGCACTGTGTGCAGTTCTTCATGTACATGATCTCATTACAGCTCATTAAAATGCTGGTTATTATTCCCATTTCAGAGAAGGAAATTGATGCCTGAGAAGTTAACTAACTCACAACCCTGTTGAAGGACAGAAGTAGTTAGAAAGTTTTCAGATCCTAGCCAAAGTTCTTTTATACCACCCTACAAAATTGTTTGTATTTAAACGATAAGATATATTAGACTATAATGCTTTTCTAATTTTTCAATTTGAAGCATTTGAAAATTAGTGTGTTTAACAGTGTTGTCTAAATCCATATATATCTATTGGATAGTCATTTAAACTTTTAAGCAATGCAGTGTTTTTTCTTAGATTTTGAAGGCTATAGGCTAGAACAAAGTGTGTTTTTGATGAAGAAAGGGAATGATAGGGGAATCATAAAACTATAGCTTTTAAACTATAAAATAATCCTGAAAGTTACTGTATATTTGCATTTGTATTTCTCATTAGAGAAGAAAAATGGTTGTAAATGGTCTAATTTCATACTGATAAAAATATTCTATAAATATGAGACTTAATTATGGACCAAACTTCAGGTTTGAGTATGTAAATGGAGTTTTTATTTATATTGCTAAGGGAAAAATAAAAGTAAAGTGCCAGCTAGGATACTTTCCTAACTTAATTTGTAGGTATCTGGGGTAGAAAAGTAGCTGTGATGAAATATAGAATTAAGATTAGATTTTTAAAAGTATAAATGGACACAAATGACCCTGTTTTCCTTTTGCAAAATGCATAATAATTGCTACCATTATGCATGTGCTAGTTGCCAATATTTGAAAATTAAATGGATTGATTGATGGATGCTTGTATGGAAGATACTGTGCTAAGCACTGTACTAATTTGTCTCGCTAAATACAGCAGAATAGGGTATATTATCCCAAGTTTATATTATTATTATCCCAAATTTATAAACAGACTTAGATTGAGTGTTTTACTCTAGGTTCCATCGGAAAGAATTATAAACAGCAGAGTCTACAAAATCCAGGAACTGTCCTAATCTATATAGTAGTTATTTAATTATGCTAATGAGTATATGTGGGTTGGAGAACTGTGTGTAGAATAGATGACTAGCTGTTTGCTTCCATAACAACGACAAAGGTAATCGTACACAGCCAAGATTACACTGGGCAAAAAGTGTTCAGCAGATGGGCCTGTTCTAATATAGTAACTAATAGTCTGATTCATGTTGGATACTGGCTTGGACACAAGTTTCCAGCAAGAAGTGGTTATCTATTCTTCCAACATCTTCTAAACTGTGAGTTAGTCAACATTAGATCATACCACCTGGGGCTAGTCTGAACTACCAGAGCTCTGAACAGCTGCTAGTCTGGTAACACTGAACTGTTCATGATACCAAGCTTCAGAAAGGAAAAATTAAATTGAATTGTATTTGAGATTTAAAATAAAATTTAATGTAAATATTTTTAGTGGGAATGTTTATACATAGATGAACACACATCTATGTGTGGGTATGTATAGATAGATCTACATCTATTCACACCTACCTACACAAGAGTCTAAAATTTGACATTTTTCCCCTGGATTTGAACTATTAAAAATATATTTTGCATTCATAAAAGACATGCTGTCAGCAGCTAGAGCTACATTGGCAACCCATTGAAGAAGTCATTTTTTTTTTTTTTTCAAGAATTGATTGATGGTTTACTTCGGAAAAGAACATTGGGCTTTGGGAAAAAATGTCATAAAACAGAAAATAAATATGAACTACTGTGGTATTTGGCAACCTTTTATCAACTCTGCTAAGCCAAAAGGGCAATCTGCCAAATATTGTATTGCATCCAGAGTGGATAAAAATACTGTAGCAAAATAAATAAGGAAAAAGTCACAGTATCATCTTAATCTGAAGAAAATATGAGGGAATTGGAATAGTGACTACTTTTTATGTCAACAAACCTATTAATATTTTTCTTTCATAAAATATATAATGGAGGGAAGGTTATAATCCCAGTAGGCAAGTGGCAGGTTGAGTAACTCATGCCTATTTTTTAACTTCAGTGATCTTGATGTCTGCCTGTGTAACATAAAGGGATTAAAATACATCACTACTCATTTCCTTCTAGCAATAAAAATCCATGTTTCTAATTTTGCACACTAATATAAGATTTTATTTTTATTTATTTTGGTTTAAAGTTTGCATCTTTCTTGAAATTCCCTGTGGATACAGACTTGTCATCCTTGGATTCTCCTAAAATGTCTTCAAGCCTTAAATTATTGTCTTTGGACCACTGCTATTGAGTATGCTGAATAAGTTTGACTGTAGAATTAATTCCCTTGTTCGGCAATTAGAACATAAAAATAGTCTCGAGAGATCTGCTATACATCCTGTAGGATTTCTGTAGTACGTGTACTTTAGGAAACACTGCAAAACTGGATTTTTAAAACTTAGAACTATTTACTTATTGTAAACTGAATAAAAATGGTGCTATATGGTACCATCAAATCAAGCATTTAAGCACCCAAAGGAGCATAAATAAATAATGGCTTACAAAATATTTATTAGGTGTCTGTAAGACAAGGAAGATAGTAGAATAGGATACATTCTGGCCAAGGTACCCCACCCATGGAACCTTTCTATGTAAGCTTAGGCAATGCCCTTAGAACCTCCAAAAACATTGCTTAGAGGTAGGTTGACCATATATCCCAGTTTGTCTAGGACCCTGCTGGTTATCTTCATGCAATTATTAAAGCAACCTCTTTTACACTCAAAAGTGTGTGAAATTGGGTAATTAAATAATTTATCATTCTACGAAGGAAGTATAACAAATCCCTTGAGGCTCTTAGGTGGCTCAGTCGGTTAAGCTTCTGACTCTTGGTTTCCACTCAGGTCATGATCCCAAGATTTTGTGGTTTCAAGCCCCGGGTAAGGCTGTGCTGGCAGTGCAGAGCTTGCTAGGGGATTCTGTCTCTCTGCCCCTCCCATACTCGCACTGTGTCTTTTAAAAGAATAAATAAACTTTAAAAAAAAAGGAAAGAAAGAAATCCCTACCAACTTTCTAGATTTGAACTTGAACTTCAGGTCTTCATAACTCTTTCTCCTACATTCCTGGACAAACTTAGGATGTGTCAATTATATTTCCAAATTTCTAGAAAAAGCAATAATAATTTTCATTTAGGAGAAGTATATGAGCTATGGCTATGAACTAACTTGACTCTTATGAGAATAATTCTAATTAGTTAACAGATTAAGCAGTAATAGGGCAAGGAGGCTTTCTATGTATGTATGTATGTATGTATGTATGTATGTGTGTATTTTTATTTTTCTTTAATTTTATTTTAGAGTGAGAGAGAGCACAAGTCGGGGAGAGGGGCAGAGGGAGAGAGAGAGAAACCTAAGCTGGTTCCATGCTTAGCACAGAGCCCTACGCAGAACTCAGTACCAAGACCCTGGGATCATGACCTGAGCCAAAATCAAGAGTCTGAAGCTGAAAATCAAGAGTCTGAGCCACCCAGGCACCTCTCTATGTATTTATTTTAGGTATTAATTTGTTTGTTAATACTTCTTCCCTTGCACCTCTAATGGGAAGATGTAAAAGCTGACAATCGTGCTGTAGTGCTTGTGAAGACATGTCCCCTTTACAATCTTCATCTTCTCCCCAACCAGGACCCTTTACTAAAATAATTTAAATTTTACCTTAAAAGTTCAGCAATTTAGGAATCATGCAAAATATCATAAAATATATCTATGCATTTAGTTATGCCAAGTACCAGTCTCCTCTGTTCTTTACGTGTATGGTGATTGTGGGAATACATTCTCATGATCAAAATATTTACTAATCTTTAGGGAAAAAAATTACTGACAAGGTTCTTAACCCAGAGATCAGTTTTACAGCTGACTTAATTGAGTGGTTTGTCCAAAATGAAATGTAGAAAAGTGTGACATCTTACTGGAGAGGGGAGGAAGGGAGAATTAGATGCATATAGAAAATAAGATAGGCAGGCTCTTGATTGATAACCGTGGAGTCACATGGCCAAATGCTGCTATTACAGCAGGATTTCATTGATATTAACCAGGAAAATGGCTGCCTGTATCAAATCATGTTGTGGTCACTCAGCAGTCTCTGTCAGGCTCAGGGCTGAGCTGTTTGAGTTATCCCTGGCACCCAGTGAGCCAGAGACAACTGGTTATTACACTGAACTAATCACACAGATCACTTAACAGCATGTCTGTCTCAGCAAGTTGGAAAGCACCTTCATATTTTGTAGATTATTCTGCAAGCCAATACAGTTGCCACACGTGTTTCCAGATACTGTTTAACGTATTTTACTAAGCAAAAGAATATAGCTGACAGTTCCTTCTCATGGGTCAAGTTAACTGTAACATTATCAACCCGTTTTTACAAAAAGCAGTCTCTAAACCTGTCTTCCATATGCATATGAAAGGAACCATTATTGTAATGAAATTCCAAACACCCTAGAGTAATGAAGAGGGAAGGGAAAATGAAATAAAAAACCTCCTGGCCTCGTACTGAAGACTGCCAGAGAAAAGGGATTGCTTCAGTGAACATGTGGTTTGTGATTTCAGAGAGTGGCTGCAGGAGTTCTGCTGTAGCCTGTGGTTGGGGGCAGGTGGTCCTTACTGGATACTCAGTAGTAGGCATCAAATGTGTAGGGAGATTCGCTGAGGCTTTGCTATCGTGAATATTATGAAATAGTAGCATTTGAAAATAGGGGTGGTTGAGAGTGGACACTTGTTTCATTGAGCTCTTAAATGTCACCTTTCGACGTAGTTACTACTGCATAGGTTTCCTCAATAGCAATGCATTCTTCATCCTTGCTTTGGACAGCTTTTCATTCCAGTCATTTATTGCATCAGGGATTGCATGTTTATAGAAAGCAAAGAAGAGAAAAAGAGTGCTTGTTTTATGGCATAGGGCTGAGAACAGCTCATATGAGTTGTGTACCTCAAGGGACAGGATACCCACTCTAGAGAGGCTGACATCATAATTAATTACACCCATTTGTTTCATAGGAATTCCGTCTTGACTCCACCATGTACAGAGTTGATCCCATTTGTAAAACTGTATAGCACACTTTAATAACTTGAACTCTAGAAATAGATCTTTAAAGTAGTAATGTCTTCCATACTTTATGACTTGACTGCTAAGTTAAAGACGGTTCAACACCTGGTTGAATTTGGGAGAGAGAAGGTCCCCTATAATAATCTGTTAGTACGGTTAGAGTACTAGTGACTCCACTGTCACTCTTGTTTAATTAGTAAATCACCTCTTAGTTGGAAATAATTGAAAAATAATGAAATGAAAGGGCAGAGTGAGAAATCGATACATTTTAAGATTGTCCCAGTTGCTTTGCAATACTACAGAAGTAAATTACTTTGCAAACCATATAATAATAGTTTTTTTATTATTTGGATGGATTTTTTATAGTTTAATGACTCTCATGAGAGAAAAATTAAGTACTTTTAAGCTTTACAACAACTCATGGTACCGGACATACTTTATAACAGATTAAATAACATGAAATGGACAGTACCTGCAGGAGTTTTCATTTGAATGAGGTTCTCCATTGTCTTTAAGAAGTAGGCCATACAAAATATGTTATCATAATGACAGTTATTACATCTCTGATTTCAAAATATTCCTAAGGTAAAACATGTGAATAATGTCAATTTTTTCCTTATTGAAAAAAACTGTGCCTAATAGTTATTAATTCACATTTTCATTGTTTTAAATATTCTATATGAATAAATAGCCTTGTGTGTGCCAGACTCTTCACAGGATTTTATATTGGAGGGGCAGTATGTTCAAAAGGAACTCACCCTTTTGAGAAGTTTTGTCTTGACAAAGATTCCTGACTTAACCAAACTTTAGTCAGGTTCCTGAGCCTTGTCTAAGGCTCATCAGTGCACTTCTTTAAAAAATACAATTTTAGCAGGATGATGCTAAGTTAGTTGAACTATAACCTCCACCCTTGATATCCGATCACCCTCAATATCTGTCCCGGTTCCTCATCCTCCACCATTGTCCAGGTGATGTCACATTACCCCAGCCTGTCCCATTAGATTGGTTTAGCCAGAATCCCCATTACTCCTGATGTTTTTCCTCTTAGTAATTTTCCATCCACTGACCCCCATCCTGCTCCTTGGCTAAAAATTCCTGCAAGCTGGATTTGGAGTTGAGCCTAATCTGTCGCCCACGTTGTAAAATCCCATTGCAGTGGGCCCTGTGCCTATCACAATGGTCCTGAATAAAGTTTGCCTTAGCATTCTTAAGAAGCTCACAGAGGGGGCACCTGGGTGGCTCAGTCAGTTAAGCATTCTACTCTTGATCTGAGCTCAGCTCATGTCTTGATCTCAGGGTCATGAGTCCACCCCGCATTGGGCTTCATGCTGGGTGTGGAGCCTAAAAAAAAAGAAAAGAAAAGAAAAAAAGGCGTCGCTGAGTATTTTTCTCTTTAACAGTATCTGGGATCACTTAAGACTAAATCAGTTATTAGAACTGTATTTTGGCAACTTTGATATATACTGACTAAAATTAATTTTTATTTTTTAAAATTTTTTTTTTTTTTCTTCAACGTTTTTTTTTTTTTTTTTTTATTTATTTTTGGGACAGAGAGAGACAGAGCATGAACGGGGGAGGGGCAGAGAGAGAGGGAGACACAGAATCGGAAACAGGCTCCAGGCTCCGAGCCATCAGCCCAGAGCCTGACGCGGGGCTCGAACTCACAGACCGCGAGATCGTGACCTGGCTGAAGTCGGACGCTTAACCGACTGCGCCACCCAGGCGCCCCTAAAATTAATTTTTAAAAGCAGATGAAAGCAAATAATAAATAGCTCTAAGGGAAAAAGAAAACTGATTAATGAATTTTGTGCATAGTTGACTGGTTTAGAGGTGTTATTACCATTTTGTTATATTTCCTTTGGAAACTTTTATAAAAAAATTCTCTTAGTCCACACATTATAAAAATTAAGAATTCAATATATCATATATATATATATATATATATATATATATATATATATATATGATATATGTTTTAAAATCTCAATTTGGGGGTCTGATAAATTATTTGGAAATAAGCTATTTAAATCATTTTCTGAAGTTAATACAGTCAGTTTAAACAATTTGTAGAGAAATAGGCTGTATAGATTTTATTTTTTTAAAAATGTTCAAAAGAATTTTAAAATGCAGAGGCCAGTCTCCATTTGCATTAATATATCTTAACTTTTCTGAAATATGAACTACATATGCATTGAATTCATATATATAATATAAAATATAAAATAACCAAAAACTGACATAGCAATTTTGAACATCCAAGAATTATATAACATTTTCTTGCTTGAACTTACATAGTAGTCTGTAGAGATAGCTGCTTGATGTTTAAAAGCATTTTTTCCCTAAATCCTCAACCAAATAAAATGATAAATTCTGACACTCTTGTAATTTGCATAACAATTGGCCACAAAGAGTAATTCATTAATATTCAATGAAATTCTAATTTGCACAATGCCTGCAGCAATACGTAAACTTCATTTAGCTTTAAGATGGAAATTTGTTACAGTGAAAATATCGGTAAGTATAATTTTATTAATCAGCCCCAATGAGCATTTGATTCTGTGACCTTGGCAATGTCTATACTTTTGTCCTAGAACACACACAAAAATGGAAATTTAAGGTCACTATGTCTTCCTCTGGTTACTACTTATTTATACATAGTTCTAGATAAACACACTATCTGTGCAAAAAGCCCTCATTATTCAAAAGAAAACTAATGTTATTGGTTAACCTTCTTACCCCTGAAAAATCAGGTTTATTTTTAATCATGTTCATTAATTTAGTCAAATAGAATTTGTTAATATCTATTTTTTTCCAGGCAACTTATGAGATGCTGGGGATACATTTTGACTTGCTTTGGCCTCCTAGGGCTTTCAGACTACACATTTTGAATTAGGAAGGTTACATTTGCTGTGAAATAGGAATCACATCATTTTGGTTTGAACTGAACTAAATAGTAATAGTAATAATAAGAGTCAACATTTATTGAGTGCTTATAAAGTACCAGATACCATTCTAAGTGCTTGACATATATTAGTTCATTTAATTTTCACAACAACCGTGGAAAGTACATATCATTATTATCACCATTTTAAATACGGGAAATGGAGAATAGAGAGGTTGTTAAATATGTTTGCATAAAGAGCAATTTGATGTGCCTTGTGATTTAAAATCAAAGTTTAATTTCTTTTTGTAAGTTTTAAAAAAATTTTATTTATTTTTGAGAAAGAGAGAGAGCATGTGCAAGCACATGGGGGAGGAGCAGAGGGAGAGACAGAGAGACAGAAAATCCCAACCAGCCTCCATAGTGTCAGAGAAGAGCCTGAAGCAGGGCTCAAACTCATGAACTGCAATATCATGACCTGAGCCAAAGTCACCTGAGTCCCCTGAGTTACCTGAGTCCCCTGAGTCAGATGCTCAACCGACTGAGCCATCTAGACACCCCTCAGAGTTTAATTTCTACCAAGATTTTCTGGTTAGATTAAAATATACCAAGAAATTTAATCAAAATTAATACACAAGTGATGCATTTTACTGACTGAAACCTTGTCTCAGCATTTTTAGATTAGCAAAGTACTTTTCATTTATTCATTTGAAATGCATCTCCAAGCTGTCCTATTTAGGTACTGAAGATTTGTTGTTCAGTAAAGCAAACAAACTTTGTGCTCTGGGTGCTTGTATGAAGATGTTGGAGATACATGATAAACAAATAAACAAATAAACAAATATATGCATAATATACTCTCAGGAAGTGGTAAGAAAAACAAAGTAGTACAAGGTGATTGACAGTGGGGGTTGATAACGTTAAGTTGTAGTTTGAGTAGTTAGGAATTGCTTAGTTGAACAAAGATTTCAATGAATGAAGTGAGGATGAATTCAACAATATGAAGGAAAGTACTTCAAGAAGAAGGAATAGACCCTAGGGGGAGAAAAGAGATTGGTTTTATGGAGGAAGAGATCAAAGGGTTGAAGTGAGTGTACTATAAATTCTCAGACTGCAACTGCTAGACTGCAACTGTAACTCAGTGGCCATGGAAAATACTTGGGATTTAATTCTAAATATGATAAGAAACCAATGGAGATTTTAAGGAAGGAAATCAAGTGCTATGGATTATGATTTTTTTTATTACGTTTTTTAATTTTTTTTTAACGTTTATTTATTTTTGAGACAGAGAGAGACAGAGTATGAACAAGGGAGGGGCAGAGAGAGAGGGAGACACAGAATGTGAAGCAGGCTCCAGGCTCTGAGCTGTCAGCACAGAGCCCGACGCAGGGCTTGAACTCACAGATCGTGAGATCATGACCTGAGCCGAAGTTGGGCGCTTAACCAACTGAGCCACCCAGGCGCCCCATATGATTTTATTTTTTATTGTTATTTTTTGTTGTTTGTTATAGAGAGAGAAAGAAAGAGAGAGTGAGAGAGAGGGGCAGAGGAAGACAGAGAGAGAGAGAGAGAGAGAGAAAGAGAATCTTAAGCAGGCTCCACACTCAGCTTAACACGGAGCCCAACACAGGGCTCCATCCCATGACCCTGGGATCATGAGCTGAGCTGAAAACAAGAGTTGGATGCTCAATCGACTGAGCCACCTGGGTGCCCCTGGATTATTATTTTAAATAATGACTCTGGTTTCTGTATAGGAAACAGATTATAAGACAGCAAGTTGGGAAGCAACAAGGTAAGTCAAAAGTTTCTGTACCAATCCAGATGACTAGGGCCTAGATGGTATAGAAGTGGTGGGACATGGTCAGATTCAGGAAAGATTTAAATGGCTGAGCCAACAAAACTTTCTGATGGGTGGGAGTTTTAAAGCTGTCACCCAGACTGCTAAATGTCCAAATTTCAGGCAAACTCTTAAAATACTCCATTTTTTGACCTAGTTTCTGATATTGTGAATTGACATTTAAAAGAAGGTAGGCTTTGGGGGGCTAGGGTGGCTCAGTCAGTTAAGCGTCTGACTCTTGACTTCAGCTTAGGTGATAATCTCACGATTTGTGGGTTTGAGCCCCTCATTGAACTCTGCACTGACAGAACGAGTCTGCTTGGGATTCTCTTTCTCTCCCTCTCTCTCTCTCCTTCCCCTGCTTGTGTGCTTTCTCTCAATATAAGTAAATAATAAACTTAAAAAAAAGAGAGAAGATATGGTTTTATTTATTTTATTTTTTAATGTTTATTTTTGAGAGAGAGAGAGAGAGAGAGAGAGAGAGACAGAGCATGAGCGGAGGAGGGGCAGAGAGAGAGGGAGACACAGAATCTGAAGCAGTCTCCAGGTTCCGAGCTATCAGCACAGAGCCTGACATGGGGCTTGAACCTACAACAGTGAGATAATGATCTGAGCCAAAGTCGGATGCTTAATTGACTGAGCCACCCAGGTGCCCCAAAAAGGTAGGGTTTTAATGAAAGTTATGAGGAAAGATAATTTAAAATCACTGATTATTCCTTATAAATCAGTGGTTGTATTAAAAGGAATATAGGAGCAGACAATATGTAGTAATTCTTTATTCCCTAATAATAAATTATAAATGAAATAAATACTGGTTTTTATATTTCTTAGTTTATAATTACTGAATATTGCTATACATTAAGGAAAATAATTTTATTACATATTGACCACGTTGATAGTAAAGTCAATCATATGTTCATAGGTGACTCATCAGGGTTATAAGTTAATGGTGATAATACTCCAAAGCAAGAGATTGTTTCCCTGCCAGTATTATTGAGGTATAACAGAAAAATAGTTATAATATATTTAAAGTGTATAATGTAATGATATACATTCATATATATATTTTCCCCACCTCCTAGCCCCTGGCAACCACCAATCTACTCTGTTTCTATGATTTTGAATGTTTTAGATTCCACATATAAGTAAGATCATAAGTATTTGGCTTTCTGTGTCTGACTCATGTTACTTAACATAATGTACTCCAGGTTCATTAATGTTGTTGCAACTGGACAAGATTTCCTTTTCTTTTTAAGGCTGAGTTTTATTTATAAATATAATATATTACATTATAATCATATTATTTATATACTATATATTTATATATAATATATATTACATATTCTATAATCCAGATATATTACTTCTATATAAATATATATAATTTATATATCTAAATTATATTATTCTATCTCCCTGTATAAATAATCACATTTTCTTTATTCACTCCTTGATTGACAGTTAGGTTGTTTCCATGTGTTGGTTATCATAAATAATGTTGCAATGAATATGGTGGTGCAGGTAGCTCTTTGAGATCCTGATTTGAACTTCTTTGGGTATATCCTGAGGAGATTGCTAGATAATAGAGTAGTTCTATTTTTCAATTTTTGAGGGATTTCCATACTGTTTTCCATAGTGACCACACCAATTTACATTCCTACCAACAGTGTATAAGTGTTCCCTTTCCTCCACATCCTCACCAGCATTTGTTACCACATATCTTTTTGATAATAGCTGTTCTAACAGATATGAGGTGATATCTCATTGTAGTTTTGCTTTGAAATGCAGAAAGATTTCTAAAGTGATTTTTATAGTGCAGTGTCTCCACTTTGCAAACCGTATAGCCTTGGCATGATGTGTGTGATGAGAGGCTCTTCACAGTAAGCTGACTACCTGTCTTTATTTAGTCATGGTGCCTACTTTTGACTATTTGATTATATAAACCAACTCCTATGCTATCCAGCTTAGAAAAGGGCAAAATGTGGATATAAATCCAGCGATTAAAGATAAGAAGGAGTTTAAAGTATGTGGTAAAATTTGGTTGTGAAATGTATAAAATATATCATGGTAAAATATTCTCTTCAAAAAAAAAGGAGTAGAATAAAGATCATATAGCAAAATAATTCAAATAATTTGGAGCCTCTTTTGCATCTTTACACTGCACCAGTGATTTCTGATTGAAAGCACCTTCTTTGGGAAGAAAATATTATGGGTCTAAGATTGTGTTTCCTCTTAGGAAGTTGATTGAATGAATGAATAAATGAATGAAGCAGCCCTGAGGTCTGAGTTTCCTGTTGAGCATCTGACCAACAGGTTTCCATTAGGCAAAACTCCCCTTCAGAATGACTGCCTCTATTGCCAAAAGATCATTTCAAATATGTCTACCTTTATCAAATGCAGAGGGAAGCAACATTTCCCTTTCTAATTTTGATGGGGTAACTGGAGTCTTTTCTCTGTGACATTACTCTTTTGTCTAGATCCAATGTCAGTGGACACTTATGCCTGCTAATAGAAATGCTTATAACTCCAAAGGAGAAAGGAAGATGAAGGGCAGAGAAGATATGTAGAGACTCTCCTAAAGGAGCATTTGGTTCTAGAGATTCACTGACCAGGAAAAGGTGATAGTTTTAATTATTAAACCAAATCTTTTAGGATATTTAGTATTCAAAAGTTAATAGAATATTATGATAAGTCATATTTAGAACACATTTTGAGGAGACAGTCATACATTTTGCAGAATTGTATTTGTGTTAATAAAGAATTTAGTGAATATCTAATTTAATATTAACGTGTGGAAAAATAAGAAAAAAAAGTCTGATTCCCATGAATGACTTCCTTCTTTCTCCTTAGTTTCCTCTTTCTCCTTCTTATTCTTTCTTTCCTCCTTTCTCTTTTCCTCCTTCCTTTTATTGCATACACAAAATGAAAGAAAATAAAACATTGAATGCTCTCTGTGTGTATGGGCTGAGAACACCACATTGTAACCAGACACATGATTGGTAGATTAGTCTAAAGAGAAAGATTCCAGATAAACTGGAAAAGGGATTAATGACTACTGAGAGTTATAATCTCCTGTTCTTGTATGTATATGATGATACCCCTTATTAAAAAAAAACATTTTGTATTTATTTTAATGTGTATACTCTTTAAATACAATCATTTATGTGGGGGAATTATATACAAAAGAAAGACATGTCATATGGAGAATGTTCAATGTTAAGTTATTTTGTAAGAAATAATCATATGTGTTTTATGCACTGTAGCATATGTACTGACTTGGTGATGTCTTCATTTACCATTTGTGCACAATTATTTTTGAAAGTTAGGATTTATATGGAATATTCCATATACTAGATTAATATTTTATATTCTGCAGTAACTTTATTCTTTAATAAACTTTAAGCAGCCAGAGATTAACTCTTACAATTCAGAGAGCCATGTCAGTATGGCAAAGTGGTAAATTCTACTTAGAAACCTACGCACATTTGGATTATGGGTTAAATAATTTTAAATAAAACATATCATTGTCATCTTGAATTTTTAATGATTCCTTATCTCACTTTCCCCAAGAAATCCAAATATGGGTAGGTTGGATGTATTTAAACCAATACAAGACAATGGCCTAAAGCACTAGAAAAGTTAAAGCAGTGCTTAGTTTGAGAGTAAACTCCCAATCGACAGATCCCTGTAACCCGTGCCTTAATGGAGTCTTAATTACTTTACATAGCATAGAACAACACCTTCCATTGTTTCTTTGTTTACATCCCTCGGTTGTTCTTTCTGTCTCAATGTATGAATTAGTCATATCAAATTTCTTGAAATTTACTGAGCCGTATTATTTCTTTGCTTTATGTCTTTGCACCTCTTATTTTCTTTGCACAGAAATTTCTTCCCCACTACCCATATTTTAAAGTCAAAAATGAAACTTTTCCTTTTGTTTATGACTTTGTCTAGCATTCTCCTACTTCTCCTACTGTGCTAATTATTATCTTCTTGAACATTAATGCACTTTGATTGGCACTTACTATATCAATAATGCAAATATAGTATGATTATGTATCTACATGTCTATCTCCCTAGACATTGTCTTTCTTGAAGGCAGGAGCTATTTTATTCATCATTTTTTATAAACAATGTGTGGAAGAAGCTCAATAAATATTTGTTGAATGAATTAATTCTCTAGAACAAAACTATATTCTGAATAATGCTATTTTTTTCATTTGTTCAGTTTATTATGTACATATACTTCCTATTGGGATCACTGAGTTATATTTGCCTTATATCAACATCATCCAGAACTAAAAAACAGTTGTACTTAATTTCTTTTTCAAACTAGAGAAGCAGAATTGTTTGAGGAAGTTGCCACTATCTGCAGTAGACTTGGGTTCCTCTTAAGTGATTGTCACTAATTGAAGAAATTAGTTACAAGCGATACCACTGCAATAATGAGAACGTTACATTGACATTATCATGTTGTTCCTTGGTAGGCTCACATGTTTTGCATACAAGGGGCTGCAACATTATTCTTCTTCAGCTTCTGTACACATTACAGAAATACCATCATTCTATTGTAAGTGTGAACTGGCTAAAGAAATGAGCTTCCTTCACACATATTTAAATGGATCAGGTGTAGTCACGACACAACTTCAGATGAAAGCCACCAGTTCCCCATAAGCCAATGGCTAGTGATAACTGGTCTCCAAAAATTCTCCCAAAGATCACACTGATTGTCATAGGAATATAGTGCAGTGAAACCCTAAACTATTTGTTTCATAGAGTAAGTCACTGATTAACCTGCTAATATTTCCTGTATAAAATGGGGGAGTGAGTTTGCAGACAGCCATCCTAGAACATTACTGGGCAACAGTTACTGCTTCCCAGAGGAGAGAGGAGCTGAATCCTTCTAAAAGCAGTGAGCACACACATAAACAAATTGGTGGGGAGAGCAAGAGGATATAGCAGACTTCACTGTTTGTAGTAACAAAGGGATGCTGTTTTATAGCCATAGTAAAAGTTCAGTTGTAGAACAAAATGAGCACAAACATTCCTCCTCATAATGAACTGCTTTAAATTGACAGCATTATCATGTTTTACCATCTTTGCAAAACATTTTTATTAGCTTGATCGGTAATGAATAAACAGAGCCCACTTCCTTTTCCCTATCATTTGAATGTGGAAGAGTACCTTTTATAAAAATAATGACAGCCATTAAAATACAGGGGGCATAAAAAAAACACTTCTAATGTGGAAACATTTCATTTCACCAGTAAAGAAGGAGAGTAAATTAAGAATGGGAAAATATCACATTGCAATATTTTCCTCCAGTTATATATTGACTAGAATTGTTTGGTTAAAGATATTTATAAATTGTCAGGTGGTACCTTTTATGAAAGTGTAAGCTATAAGTATTTGTTAATCATGTTATAATTTATATTTATACACAATGTTATTTATTTTAGACTACAAAGGAAAAATAATTGATGTCATATTAAATAAGTCCTTCAGAACTTGATTATCATGTGTTGGTTAGCTTTCAACACAATACCATCCTTTTTTCTTATTTCAGTCTGTGTGTGTGTGTGTGTGTGTGTGTGTGTGTGTGTTTAATTCCATTTATGAAACTATCTGATTAGTGACCCTAGAACTGAAATTTCATTAGGGTTCATTAACTTTAAATATATTTATTAAAATACTATAGATCTAGCCTTGAGTGTTTTGATAAAGTAAAAGCAGAAAAAAAGACCAAAAATGCTAATAACAGTGCAAAGGCTTTTATATGGTTTCATTGCTTAATCAAGAACTTCACAGTACAATATACATACAGGATGAAAACGCAAGTTAGCAGGCTGCAATACAGTATTGACAGCAGTAGAGTTAAGGTCAAGCAAAGTTGAATGGCAACATTACTGCTAACCATTCTTCCTTGTAGATCTGAACTTTAATCCACAGAGACTGTTAAAGCCTCAGGTGGAGGCTGGGTGATAATGGTGGCTGTTATCCTAAGGAACAGATGGTAGAGTGAGTGACACCTATAAATGTGCAGGCTGTGTTGCTTCAGTGACAAGATGCTAAACCCTTCTGGCACTGAAGTAAAAAGACAGGTGTCTTGACACAGAAAGAAGTATTGAAACTATGCCTCTAGCCATGTATAACAGTGGAGCCAATTCTTCAAGCCTAAGTAACTGAAAATCTAAATTGGGGTGTATTAGTATGGGAAGATTGCTCTTGGATGTTCTCCAGTAACTTTCCTTCCTTCCTTCTTTCCTTCCTTCCTTCCCTCCTCCTTCCCTCCCTTCCCAATGAGTCTCATTACCTTTCATCCAATAGTAAGTTAGCAAGTAATTGTTGCAGTCTAAATTTCTGATTATAATGGGTTCGTGCATTTATGTGAATAACCTCTATTTCTTACTTGTAAGACAAAATAGCAAACACAGTTTTTCTTTTTTAGAATTATATATGACAGTAGAGTTCTTCAATTACCTCTATGTCTGCTTTAAGTGTAGGGTGAAGTTAATCATGTATACATATACCGTTTATTATAATTGTAATTAGCAATGTCAGGTTTAGAGATTCATGTGGCCAACAGGGAAACCACAATAGTGTAAAAACCAATTTAATGAATGTACTTACTTTAAATTCCATTATCACTTCAACAGATTACTTGTTTTAAAAGGTATTAAAGCTAATAACATTTAATCTACTTGCTTGAATGTAGCAGCATTTTTTGGGGGAAGCCAATGAAAATAAAGCTTCAATAATCAAGTACAACAGATGTTGTGTTTTCAACACAATTCTTTCTGAAAGAAATTAGGTTCTAATAGCCAAGTCCTTATACCCTCTTTTTCTTCCCTTGGATTTTAAACGATATGATCATATATTTTTCTACAAAGAGAGATAAATTTGACAGAACAATAACTCATTTCATAATACTCCAATTAAGTGTTTTGGCACTACTAATAAATAAATAAGAACATTACAAATGTTGAAAGACAACATGAGGGTTGTTTAGATATATTTCAGTGCAGTGATAATATGAGTGTATGGTATCACTAGATTCAATGTAGTAGTGATATTTAAAATTAATTGCATCTTGGGCCCTACTTTTCCTCACCTTCGAAATCAATGATTCATCTAGAGTAGCATTAAATTATTTTCTAGCTATATTATTCTTATCTTAATTCACTACACCCACTCTTGCAGTAAATCTAATATTTGATGAAAGATTATAGGTAAATATATATCACTGTAGGCTTGAAGCGTGAATACAATCATGGTTAATTAACAGTAAATCAGTAGAGTCCAAGTTCTCTGAAGATGAGAACTGGTATATGATAGATGTTCACAGATTAAATGTAGAGCCAGATTTCAGGTCTTCTGACTGTCATATGACGATGCATTTTAAACTACTATGTTGTCTATTTTTTATATATTACATATGCAATATTGTGAGATTGTTAATTTGGTAGCAAATGGCAATTTTAATGTTTTTGTATTTGTTTTGTTTCACAAAGGATCCCTCCATAATAATGGAATCCAACCAACCAAGGGGAAAATATTACTCATTCTTTGATTCACTGTTGAAATTATTTTTAAATTATTTCAGTGATTCTATTTAATATTTTAGATACCAATATACCCTATGTAGCTACTCTGAATATTCTTGTTTGTTTGATTTGCTTTGTCATTCTACCCTTAAGTGCAAAATCCACAAATATATTATTGAAAAAAATTCTAATCACAAAATTAAGTCTATACATATTTATGAATGTTGTATGTAGCAAATATCTTATACATAATATATGCAACATATCTATGACATGTATACAACACATGTGTGACCTATGTATGCACTCATAGGCATATATACATGACATATATGTATGTGTGTGTGGGTGTATATATATATATATTTATATATATATGTATATATATATATTTATATATATTTATATATATGTATATATATATTTATATATATGTATATATATATTTATATATATATGTATATATATGTATATATATACATATATATGTATATATATGTATATATATACATATATATGTATATATATGTATATATATATGTGTATATATATATTTATATATATATATATGCACATAGAGTCAATTTAGCGATCAGACATTTTCAAAGGTAACATATAGTAATGCAACAAATTATCACAGGCTTTGGTTTTATAATAAACCACATATATATACTCTATTTTCTCCTAACTGTATAGAATTAATATGTATACATGTGTTAATATTTAATAAAAGCTCATGTTCACATAATTTTAACTGGCACATCCTTGTAATAGTTTATCCCCAGCTGTATATATTAATATAGCCAGTTTCCTACTACTTTGGAATTCTTCATGACCCTGGAATAAATCCTGAAGGTGATAAACTGACCAAGAAGAAAAATATTTTCAATGGCTGTATTACATAAAACCACATGAATATGCCTTTTATAGACCATTGGAGTTTTGTGAAGTGAAATTTGCAAAGTGCTCTGGTGTAGCAAAGTAAGCATTCTAAATAGGATATTATTGATTTCCATTGTAAAATTCATAACCCAGGTCTTTAAGAGTCTTAGAATAAGTATGTATTGACTTTGGGTCAACAAAGATTTTGGGGACATAATTCGATATATTTGGGTGGTAATTGATACACTATAATACTTACATTGTAGGAAAGTTCACATGATAGGACAAGAGTAAAGATAGTGTGGTTTATATATGTTTAGAAAGCTGTTACAACAAAATGTTATTGTATGCATTACATGTAAATCTCAAAATCTTTACAGTCCTGCAGAGTTAGTCATTTGAACAGTGCCAAGAGCCTAAATTTATTTCACTGAAGCGTTTTCCAGCACAGCCTTGTAAAGAGCTCTCTTTTAAACATAACTTAATTATTTTTATAAAACACTGCCCAAGTTATAATATACTGACTACTTCACAAATTCAAAACATAAAATAATTGTCAAACATTAAATTCTCTGTGTGCTCTGACTCACCAACCTTGATTTTGCTGTATTTATTTAAAATGTATTAATTCCCTGATGTGTTAATGTGCAAAGCCTTGCTCTCGCAGTATTGCAGATTAACAGAGCTACAATAGAAAGTGAAGTCACTCCACCTACTCTGGCAATAAATCCACTGCGTGGTGAAAGATGATAGCTAACCTTACACAATAGGGTCTGCCTTGCTACAGGCTCAGAGCTAGAAAATTTGCATAGTGATAGTAAATTGCCTGTTTAGAAATTGTCTCACATTTGAGCATTAACTTTCCTACATTGTGTTTGATTGATTATTTATTGAAATGTAACTCCCACAGAGAACTTACATTGACTGGTGTAGATAAAATACAATTTTAAAAACAGCTTAGGTGGTTAGATTCCTGTATGACATGAGATTTCTTCTTGAATCCTATATAAAGTTTCACAGATTAAAAACAGGGTGACAGATTTCTGGCCAAATGGAGGAATATTGTTTAAAACTATATATGAGATGGGGCAATCGAAAAGGAAATAGTGATATTTGATATATAAGAGAGGTGGCATTGCATATCATTGGGTTAAGGATAGAATTTTCAATAGATATTGATGGGAGAATTGGTTATTCATTTGAATGAAAACATTAAGTAGGTTCCTGTCTCACACCATACCCAAAAATCAACCCCAGATGCATTGAAGAACAAAGTATGTAAGGAAAAACTAGTTAACTTGTAGAAGTCAATATAGAAATATATCTCTGCAGTACCAGAGCCTCTTTTAAAATATACAAAAAATTATATACCGTGAAGAAAAAGGCTAATATGTTCAAATACAATTAATAAGAAACTTTATGTGAAGTTACCAGACGTGAAAGAAAAGTTAAACCATTAACTGGAACATATTTTCCACTTATTTAGTCTGTGAAATCTATGAACGATTACTGTGCAAAGTATATAATGAACTCTTATGAATCAATAAGAACAAAAATAATAATCCATTGGGAAATAATTGGCAAAGTAATTTTACAGGAAAGAAAGAATTACAGTTGTATGAAATGATGTCTCATCTTGTTAATTATGAGGGAAATGCTAGTAAAATTATAGTGAAATACCATTTCACACCTCTCAGGTTGAAAAAAAAATTAAAGTCTTACAATACCAAGTGGTCTGCATGCGGCTTCTGTGAAATTCTTGTTCATCTTGGAAACAAAAATTAGAAGATCCACTTTAACTATAGGTTAGCATTACCTAGTAAATGCCCCATAATCCAGCTATTCTACTACAAAATAGGTTTTCTGGAAATAATCTTGTTTGATAAAGTTTTGCAGACTTTAGCATTACTCAAAATTAACAGAATCCTCTACCAAAGAATAGACATATCTGTCTATTGTTCACTTTTTTAACATTAATTTAGCAAATATTTGCTAAACACATATTATATGTTAGATATTATTCTAAACATGGAGGATATAGCAGCAAACAACACTGACAAAAATTCTGTCTTCATGGAGCTTGCATTTTATGAAGGAGGGCCAGATAATAAACAAAAGAAGCAAACAAATTATAGGGTATATTGTAACATGGTGACTGTTAGCAAGACCAATAAAACAGGAAAGAGGGAAACAGGGCCAGCGGAAGTTGCAGTCTTAAATTTTGCTTTACTAATAGAGGATATTGAGCCAGGAAGACATATGTAATCCATTTTGGAGTCTGGAAGTAGCTTCAGTTGCTCTGTCAGTCAACACTAGGTTCACAATTAAAAACTTCCTAACCGAAAAAAAAGAAATCACTGTGGATAAATGAATGCCTTACTATATGGAGACTATTTTGATAAGTTAAAGGTGAAAATTTAAGTTTACCCAATTGCCAAGGAAAGAAACATTTCATTATGCCTAGAACAGTAGGCACTGGTTGAAATAGAAATTCTTCCAATGTTAATGGCCTGGCTAATAGGAGCTGTAAGCCACCTACAAGATTGCCTCGAGATGGAAGAGTGCCGGTTAAGAGTCTGGACTACCGAGTCCGATAGACATTTACACACATCTCAGCTTTGCCAGATGTCACCCAACTGAATTTGAGCAAGTTCCTCAGGGTCTGAATTACCCATAATCCAAAGGGACTTTATAAGAACCAAATTGGACAGCATCTATAAATGTCTCACTTCAGACCCTTGACACATGGAAAGCACTCATAAATGGAGATGTTTGTTGTAATTGTTGCTTGAGTGTTACAATTGCTGAGTCTTCTTGGGGAAGGCCAGGAGAGGAAGAAGAGCAGACCAATTTTTTTAATGTTTATATTTTTGAGAGAGAGAGAGGGCAAGGGAGAGAGAGAGAGAGGAAGAGAAGGAGCAGGGGAGGGGCAGAGAGAGAAGGAGACACAGAATCTGAGGCAGGCTCCAGGCTCTGTGCTGTCAGCACAGAGCCTGAAGCAGAGCTCGAACCCACCAACAGCAAGATCATGACCTAAGGTGAAGTCTGACTCTTGACCCACTGAGCCACCCAGGCACCCCGAAGAGGGGAGCAATTTTTAAAGCCCAGTGGATTTGTAAAGAACCAAGGGAATTCTGGATGTGCTAGTCAGAGTGGAACTTTTATCTCCACAAAACTCTGTATCCTCTGTTGCCAGGAAAGAAGGAAGACTAAACAAGGAGGACATAGTAGGATGAGTTTAATTTGCCGGGATGTTTATTGCTTTATTTTGTTTTGATTTTTCCTTAGAGCCTTTAAGATATTGACCTGAAGCCTAGGGAGAAACAAATACTGTTTCTTTGTGTACCCTGGGAGATAATAGACTGAAATTTCACCCTGAAATTCAGAGTGGGAAGTCTGTGGGCCAGGAAGCAATTCCAACACTTAATATTAGAACAACAGGGGGATGCTAAATGTGCCAGGCATTATTAAATGCCTTTACAAATGCCATTCAACGTAACAGTCACATTCCTATGACATATATATTGTTTTATTATTATTATTATTATTACTATAATTACAGATGATGAAGGCAACAGTCAAAGCATATAATTTACTCAAGGTTGTCAAACAGTAACATGGTAAAAAGGGATTTAAACCAAGTCCCGGTGTCTTGTGCCCATGCCATCTCCCTGACCACTTTGAACATGAGATGAAATGATAAAAACAAAACCAAAAAAGATGCAAAAACAAGATTTTTCATTTCCAAGGTCTATATCTTTAAATTTTGAAGAATTCCTCTTTTTAAAAAGTGAGTTAATTTCCTCAACATACTTTCCTATCAAAGACTTTAATATGGTCCATTGGTAATATAGAAGGTGTATATTCTCCTTGACAGTAAGGACTTCATAGCACCGGGTCTTTAATTGGTTGGGGAAAAAATTCTCACCAGGGGATTCTAAAGGCTAGCTACGTTTGAAAATCACTGGGTTACAATTCAAAATCATTATTTAAAATAACTAAAGTAGGGGCACCTGGGTGACTCAGTCAGCTAAGTGTGTGACTCTTAATTTCAGCTCACGTCATGATCTCACAGTTTGTGAGAGTGAGCCCCATGCCTGCTTGGGATTCTCTCTTTCCCTCTGTTGGCTTGTCCCTTCCTCTCTCTCTCTCTCTCTCACAAAAGTAAATAAATAAATATTAAAAAAAATAACTAAAGCAGCAATTACAAATTTAAAATTTTCTTAACTTTCACATTTTAACAGTCCTCACTTTGGAAAAACATTAGTAATACAGTATCATATAGAAAGCATTCTGTGTTTTTTACTGAGTGTGTTCTTTTCCAACCTTGTATGTCAGAGATACTAGTTTAAGAGACGAGAGTTACACCAAACAACATTGAAGGTATTTGATTCATGCGACTTACTATAAACACATACACTCACACACACAAACGCAAGTAGCAAACCTGATTACTTCGGTGGCAGACTCATAGACTAGAAATCCATTATGAATTCTACTTCCCACCTACATTTTCCAATCAGGATTAATTTAAGTCTTAGTGGTTTGGGAGCATTCGTTTAGGAAGTCAGATTAATATTTTGATTTGCTTTTGAGAATCTATTGCTATCCTCTCTGTTGTCTTCTTTGGCCTTTTTAATACGCTGCTTAGGGGCGCCTGGGTGGCTCAGTCGGTTAAGCGGCCGACTTCGGCTCAGGTCATGATCTCACGGTCCGTGGGTTCGAGCCCCGCGTTGGGCTCTGTGCTGAAAGCTCAGAGTCTGGAGCCTGTTTTGGATTCTGTGTCTCCCTCTCTCTGACCTTCCCCCATTCATGCTCTGTCTCTCTCTGTCTCAAAAATAAATAAATGTTAAAAAAAATTTAATATGCTGCTTAGACATCTCCTTAACACACCATTGGTTGTGATTTTTTTCCCTCTCCTTATTCTACAAGCCAAAGTCTTTTTCTTATGTTTCATTTTTTAAAAATTTAATCAAGGTTAAATTTTCTCCACTGAACAACTTTGTCTTAATTGACAGGGTTTCCAGTTTGAATCATTAAACTATTTGCTACCCTTAAATCCTATGTCTACCCAAATGGGATTTTTCCCTAGCCCTACTTTCTGGAAGGATAGGACAGTTGAAGGAATATGGTTGATGCTCTGGTAGGCCAAAGGAATAAATTGGATGATTTGAGCTACAAGTAATCGAAAACCTGATTCAAACTGGTTTTTTAAAAAATAAGAAAATGTGTATTTCACTTAATTATCTTGACACAATCAGATCAATGACTCAATAATGTGGAGAAATCCAGAACTTTCTTCTATATTCTGTCTAGCATCAGATTTATTCCTGTTCTCATGTTTACAAGATAGATGTGAGTGACAATTTGGACACTTTCCTTTACATGCAGGAGTCCATAAATGCAGACCTCTCTTTCTCCTTTGATCCTGTTGGACCAGCTTATATAATGGTTCTAATCCTTGATCAGGAGCAGTCACCAGGGCAATACCACATGGCTGATCCTCATGAGGATTTACTTTCTGGAGCTTGGCATGTGCCCTGCTGTTCTTGGTGCATGTGGCTGTATGTGGCAGAAGTAGACACCTCAAATGACACCAAGGGTCTATAATGAAGTGGATAGGAAGAAATGGATATTGAGCATTCAACCAACTTACCACTGGGGCTAATTAGCTCTGTGACCAGGAAAACATTGATAAAGCTCTCAGAGCAATATAAATGTAGAGATTAAAACTTTACTTCATAAAGAACTAAGAAATTAAGTGAGGTAACATGGCATGAAGTAATAATATAATACTGAGCAATGATCTATTGTCAAAATTGTTACATAGTTGTATTATAACAGTATTATGTTCATATCACTATTATTTTTTTTTAAATGTGAAAATTTATCATTGCTATCTCCTCTAGTCTCTATGAACTAGATAAATGACATTCTCAAGTAGTTAAATTTTTTTTGGTAGGAACCATGAAACCTCAACACTAATCAGTGAGCAAAAGTCAGGATGTCCCACATATGCCGTGTTCATGATGCTCTTCAAGTGAGGAAAATGGTGAAATAGTATATTAATCATTACATTCTGCTAGCCGCTTTCTATTGGATGACAAAATAAGAGGATGTAGATCAGAGTGATAGACTTGCAGATATGTCCTTTGATGTTGCTGATGGTCTGTCACTTATCAATAGAATGTAAGTTTCTGAAGCAAACTAAAACCAATGACACCATCCCTGCTTTGACAGATGCATGCTTTCTGAGGTAAATGTTTCTAGGAAAAGTCTACCTCTCTCATATTAAAAACCAAGAGAAATATATTAATCAAATGAATGCAAATTGAATCAAAAGTATTGTCCATAAAATTAAAAAAAAAATGAGCAATCTAGTCTCAGTGAAGGAGACTAAAATAATACACTTTTCAAAGAGAATAATTTGAAAATATTCATCAAAAATATTAAAAATACTCATACTTTTGGACTCAAAATTACACTCACCAATTTTCCAAAGGCATAATTGATGCAGACATGGATTTATTAACTTGTTACCATGCTGTATTTTGGTAAAGCATTAAACAAACTTAATAATATCTAATGATAGATATTTAATGTCATGGCTAATAAAGCTGTTATCATGTTAAGTGAATAAAACAAATTCAAAAATTGCAGTTAGAGTCATCCCATGTGTCACCTCCTTAAAGGTAAATATACAACAATTATTAGTATTTTTAATGCATTTTAGATTTATTAGTTTCAATAACTGGAGTTACTAAAGCAGAATTTCAACAGTGAGAGAAAAGGGAAAGATAATTTTCAGCAGATCCCTTTAAAGTTTAGAAAAATTATTAAAATATATGTTTATTACTTAGAGATTACATATAGTTTATGGAAGTATAGGCATCATAATTATGATTTTCCTTTTGGAAATAATATTAAGATGTATTGACATCAGGAATATGTTTTAACTGACCTTTTTATATAAAGATGCTATTGGCAGTCTAAATATTTTGTATTATGAAGTATATGCTTGAACTTTTTTTAAAATAACACTTTTGTAAAGACACCAATAGAAGTTTTACACTTACGATTTTGGGAAAAAATGCCCATGTGAGTTAAAATAAGAACATGACTTTAATGTTAGTAATAATCTATCAGTAAGGATTAGATTCAGTTGCGTGTAATAGAAAAACACAAAATAACAACCACTTAAAAGATACTGAGGTTTATTTATCTGCATATAAATTAGGTCTGGAGGTGGGTGGTCTTAAGTTTCTGGATTGCTTCCCTGTGTGCTCAGAGACCTGCTGAAACATCCTGGTATATGGCTTCATTCTCAAGTTCACCACAGATCCTAGAAGGTTATTTGAACTCTAGACTGGATTCCTTCATTCCAGCTAACTGGAAGCAGAAAGGAAGGACAATGGGTGAATCTCTTTTACAGAAGTCTTCCTACATGTCTCACACATTTCTGCTGATATCTCATTGGCTTAAATTGAGGCCATCTGGTAGTACCTAGATGCAAGGGGCACTGGCAGATCTTTTTTTTTTTTTTTTTTTTTTTTTTTTTTTTTTTTTTTTTTTTTAATGTGTGGTGGCATGTGCTAGCTAAAAAGCTAAATATTACAGTACTATTACTAAGGTGGAAGAGAAGAATAGTTGTTGGGGGATGCAATCAACAGCTTTTTCTGCATGATTAAATTTCTACTATTCGTGCTTGTGATACCACTGTCCTTTCCTTAATGAAATTTCTGTTTAATCTAAACTGTTTATGAAATTCTTCTCAATTATATAATCCCATTTTACCATCTTGAAATTGGAGATTTATTCTGTTATATGTCAGCCCTTAGATAAAATTAAATCATATTCAATGATAGAGCAATCATTAAAAATGAATTTAAAAAGAATAACTATGCCATCTTGAATGCAGTTTTATAATGCTCAAGATATTTCAGTTCTGCTGTGTTGTACCTAAAGTAAGTCAGAAAATGTATAGGGATGAAAGGAGTGATAATTTTTAGGGGAAAGAATATGGAATGTCTAATGAAAATATTACACATTACTAAGAAATACAGCAGTATGATTATCTCCTTCATTTTGTTTCTTCATTCAGTAATGTGTGTGGGATTTTTTTCATATTTGTTTTCTATATATTTTTAAATCCACTAGAATGAATTAAAATAGTAATTATTAAAAACTATGCATGTTTTTGATAAACATAGGAGTTTCTATTTTTGTACTGGGCATTGTTCATTAGTTTCAATTAGGTTTATTTCATTTCTTTCACTGTGTATGACATCATTCATGATATAATTGGCTTAGAATGGCACTTTTGAAAGAAACTGCCGGCTCATAACCTGGGCAAAGGTATGATCTGAGTGTCTCTTTGATTTTTTTTGCTAAACAACCTTGTCCCTGATTGTTATAGCATCCAGAGGTTAGCCAGTCACCTTTGAGCTACAGCAGGGAATGAGAAGATAAACAAGGAGAACCAGATTCCCTTTGCAGGGAGTGTGAATTTTAAAATAAAGCAGGATCGACTGAGAACACAGGGATCAAAAGCAAAAAAAAAAAAAATCACAATTAGAGAGAGGCTGGAGGACAGCCCTTGGGAATCATGTAAGGGCCAAATCTGAGGGGGGCAAGGAATAAAGCAGGACAGGAAGTCAAGAAAACATGGGCTAGAGAGAATTCCAGAGTCTGCATACAGAGACACGTAGAAACCTATGGGGCAATAAAGACCATGTATGTGTCTTTCAGAGAGTTGAAATGGCCTTTGGAGTTGCTTTGATTCTAGTCTAGACCAGCCCTGCTGCTTTAGAAAAAGTTTCTGTTCTTACAATGGGAAGAACAAAGCTAAAACACATAAATGTGGAATTGTTTAGATTAATTTACGTTAAATGAGCCATACTGTATAGTGGGTCATTAATTTAGAAATATTAATAATATCCATTATGATTTGACAGAAAAGAAAGCTTATTTATCTGACTAAAGTTATGTGTAATTACCTCTTGCAGGACACACTCCCCTATTTAAGATATTCTCTCTAAATGAATTCTAGAGTACTGCTGTCTAATAGAAATACAATGTGAGCCACAAATGCAAGCCACGTTTGTAATTTAAAATTTTCTAGTAGCTGTATTGGCACACATAAAAAGAATTGGGGGGAAATTAATTTTAATCCATTAACTAAATAATTAATATTAATGATATGATTCATTTAATCCCATATATCTAAAACAGTATCACTTCAACATGAAATCAATGTGAAAATATTAATGCAATATTTTATATTTCTTTTGAAATATAATGTATACTTTACATTTCCAGCACATCTCAGGTGGAACTAATCACATTTCATGTGGTGATTGGCTACCATATTGGGCAGCCTGGTTCTAGAGATTATCATGACTGATATCATTAGCCTCTGGTCCCCTTTAAAATAAATAAATCAGCTAGCTGACAGCCATCTCTTCTAAACTCTTCTTGCTTTTTTAATTCTTTCATTAGACTATGAAATAATTTATATTGTGTGTTCACAGAGATGCAATTCTTTCTAGTTTCTAATTCATAGGAGATAGGAATTTCCATTTCATAAATAGAAGGAACATATTCTCATAGAAACATTTGCAGTATGTTGAGGGGGTGAATAGGAGCGAGAGAGAGGAGGAACACCCAAAGCAAGATGTAAGGTTAAGAATGTGAGATGTAGTGATGAGACTGTGAGATGCAATGCAATGCAAGATATTAATGCTTAGAAAATGGCAGAAAATTAAAATGTCAAATTCTGAATACAGTGAGTTTAATATATTGAGATTTACTTGAACAGAAGAATGAAAATATCGTATCTATTTACTAGGTCTTTTCCATGAAGAAAATAAGCTGATAATAAAGAACTACAGGTGTTTGGGGGCAAATTATCACGTTGTATGTGGATACCGTTCATTGCTTGAACCCTAGGTACAGCCATTTTATCCTAAAACTCATTATTATATGACTTATTTTATTGAAATAGTTTAATATATCACTAAAGTAAGTTATGTACTAACTAATTTCATGATTGAAGTATTGCTTTTATAATTATATTTCAGATAAGATATAATTTTAAAAATCCATACCCTGAAACATTTTTTAAAATACATGAATTCATATGTTCTACCAGCTTGGCATGTTACTGAAGTTACTAAGTCCTTACTTGGCCAAAAAACTATTTCCTATGAAACCAGAGAATATGTAAGCCTAATGTTTACTTTTACATTTTTCTTCTCAAATATGTTTTCTTTTCCTGCCAAGGACAAAATATAAGTGCTGAACTAACACGATCTTCAGAGATCAAGCCCCTACTAATTATAATTTCCTATGCTGATTTTTAATTCCTTTGTAATATCAGTAACAGTTTTAACACCTTGTCAGGCCTTCAGGAACTTCCATCTGTGCAGTGTAGTGTATTCATGAAATAAACCCATCTGTACAGCTGATTAAAAATTGGATTAAATCCATGTTTTGACTTTGCCCTGAAAGAGGTGAAACCTAGTGCAGTTGTTGCTGTTAAGGGCAGAATGTGCAGTGACTGACATATACAGAGGTAACTGAACCAAAAATCATTTTTCTGTTTGATTGTTAGATAATTTTAATAACCTACATATAAAGAAAATCAAATAATACTTAAAGTAAGTGTGATATTCAACCCTATTAAAAATAAAAAGATCTCTTGCCATTATTCTTTGTCATCAAAAACATATCTATAGCAAATTCCACCCAGTTTTATGCTACTTAATATTGGCCACATCATAAAGTAATTTGTGGGGACATTATAATTACAAATTATAGTATCTTATTAATATTTTATTGCTATTATATAATATCATAATAACATGGCCTGAAATTCCTCAATTACGGCTTCCTGCCATTACCTCACTTAATTTTTTTATTGGCCTTTTCAAGTGCATGTGTTATGGTAAAAAGTAAAATAGAGTTTTAATTTACTCACTTAGTCAAAAAATATTTATTGAGTACCTACTGTATTGTAGGTACTGTTTTAGGTACTGGGAATGAAGCACTGAGCTAAACCAAAAGTCATTTGTTTTTCTAGGACTTACATTCTATTGTAAGGAGACCTAAGATATCTATATGTGCATATATATATATATATATATATATATATATATATATATACACATACATCTATATCTTGTGTGTGTGTATATATATATATATACACCTAAGATATATGTATATATATATATATGTATATATCTTCTATGTGTGTGTATGTGTGTGTGTGTGTATATATATATACACACACACACACATACACACACATTTTTACATGTATACACAGTTTTAAATAGAATGGTCTTAATTATCATTGAAAAAATATCTCTTCAGTGAGCATCCCAAGAAAGAGAGCAAGCTGGCCATAGGGAGCCATGTTTCTAATCCGAGGAGACATACCCAGCTCCTAAGTCAGGAGAGCACCTGGTGAGCTTGGGGAACAGCAGAAGGCACGCAGTCAGGCTCTGAGCCTGGGGGTTGGCAACCAAAGTGTACTCTCTTCCATACTCAGCATGGCCTCACGTGGTCATGTTTAAAGTAGAAAGACACAGATGCCGTTCCTACTGAAGTATAAACCGTATCCTTAGGAAATAAAATTTAAAAAAATAAAATTTAAAACAAAGGAGAGATTTGCTTTTACACACAACCTTTCTAAATTGAAATATTGCTCAAGGAGAAGGGAAATGTAAAAATGACATAATAATACTGTAAAATTATAAATAAACCCAAAATCAAGGTGACTGCATAGGGAGATCTCTGACAAATTAATACTTTATAATTGTGAAATATATTTTAAGCTATGAAATATTGATAGGATAAACTGGAAGTGAACCAAAGATAAATACAAAATGATAGCTTAATTTGTGAAAAAAAAATGATGTTCTTAAAGCTCAAATCCTGAATGCACTACAATATGTAGAAATGTCAAAGAATTTGAAGGTGATTTACTTAACCTATGTTGTAAATAAGATAAACAAGGTGAGGTTTACCACTTAAGGTTAATATTAACAGAAGAGAGTAGGCAGTGATCCATAGAGTGTCGCTGGTTGTGTTATTGCATTAAAAACCCCCACAAAATACTGACAGGCCTGAGTTTCAATCCCAGCTTGGTCAATTAGTAGTTACATGACTCAAGACATAATATTTAAGTTTTTGAATCTCACTCAGCTTCATCATTGCCGTGTTAGGTATGTGTAGTTTAGAATTATGTGAAACAATATTTTAGAGTATTTATCACAGTGGTGGGTACATAGAAAACAACCGGGGCTAGTAATATAACTGTAGTATAATTCCTGTGTAATTACCTCTTCAGTAATCTGTTTAATCAACTCAGTAAACACTGTGTGGAAGTACACTGTGACAGGCGTCATGGCAAGGCAAAAAGGGGAAAGGCACCATTCCTGCCATCTTGGGGGCATGATATGTAGATAATTATCTGCAATATGAAGAAACATACTTGAAAATAAGAGGTAAAATATACAGTCTAAACATGGAAGCCAAAGTAAATACTTTCACAGGTGTTCCTGGAAAGTGGTACTGGAGAGAAAAGAATATGCCTTTATCTGGGCTGCTGTAGCAAAACTACTGTGGACTGGGTGGCTTATAAACACCAAAGTTTAATTTTTCACAGTTGTAGAGGCTGCAAAGCCCAAGATCAAGGTACCAGCCAATTCAGTGTCTGGTGAGAGCCCATGTCCTGGTCCACAGACAGTAGTCGTTTTGCTGTGTCCTCACACAGTAGAAGGAACAAGGGAGGTCTCTGGGGTCTCTTTTAGAAGGGCACTAACACGATTCATGAGGTCTCCGCCTCCAAACAGCATCATATTGAGGCTTAGTTTTCAACACATGAATTTTGGGGAGACATAAGCATTCAGCCTATAAGCAAATACTTGTGGAAAGAATTTTGAAATGGAATTTGGTAACGATATTTCAGAGAATAAGATAAACAGCAAGATCTTCAAGAATGTGAGTGTGCGAAAAGACGACATAAAAACAGAAACATTAATGGGGCCTTCAATACGGTAGACTAATAAACTCCCTTGTAACAAAAGGGAACTCAGGCTTGACTTCAGAGAAGGCTTGGTTTTACTATGTACCCAAGGATTCATCTCCCTTGAAGGAGAATTCCTGTGAAATATCCAAGCATCCTTAAATCCAGGGTCACTATGTCCTAGTTTACCCCAGTTACAGCTGCTAGCTTAATTATTTACATAGCCTGATTTCACTCTCAAAAGTGTCCCATTCTGGCATGATAAATTATGTGGACACTGTACCCAAGTCTGAAAGCAACATTAGGCATATTGAAAAGGTAAAGTGATTTAATTTTACCACATATATGCCCTGCTTCCTGAGACACTGATAAATCTCTTTATTCCACTTTTTAGTCTTTAAAATGATCCTTTTTAAAAGGCAAACAAATGTTATGTCATTTTTGAAATAGACACTGTATTAGTTCATAATCCATAAATCAAAGCTGCTCAGGTAAAAGGCTCTTCGTTTTATAAAGCATCAGCAGTAATCAGCATAAAAATAGTAATGTAATTATCATACATATAGAATCTGATAATTATAAAAGATTTCAATGTCATATACTTAGAAAATAATACCAAAATTAAATCAAGTGCGGAAAAGTAACAAGCTAGTCAGTGGTAAAATGGAAAATTTTCCCAGGGAGACAAGTACCCAAACTTGAGTAGATAAAACAAAGCTGTCTGTTTGAAGGTGAGTGTGTATGAACAGTGGCTAAAAGTTAGAAGGACATGGGTAATTGTAATTATACACAATAGAATTATTACCCACAGAGTACTGATTTTGCTTGAATGTAGGCCACTTTAATGCTTGGGTGATAATAACAATACGTCATTTAGAGTATTGTAAATCACCTCAAGGGATCGATATGAAAACTCTAGGGGTGAACAATACCCAAGTGTTGGTACCGTGATGAAGCACAATAAATACATAGGCTTCTTTTATAGAACAAGTAGTACTAAAATACAAGCATTGTGCATTATGTTTAGCATGACATCCTCAATCTGTCCATTTTATGTGCTTTGGAAATATATTAAATACCTTTTAAAATGTGGTGATGAGTTGCCCCCAGAGTGAAAATGCCGTGGATGAGGAGGAAAAAAAAAATGACTCCATCACTTTCCCCGTCTTTCGGCACAGTGATAAACCATCTGTTTGGGAGCTGCCTTCTTCCTCTCATCGCAGAACCAGACGGTGATTCACGCAGGGACAGTGCAAGCACGTTAGGTTTGCAAGGTGGCTTTTTATTCCCCTAGGTAAAGATGGGGTGAGTCAGACATTGCCTCTCATAATAGCAAGTCTGTCTCTTGTGATCTTCAGTCCCTTATGAATATAAGTAAGGAGACTCAGGAAGAGTCCTATTCTGCAGCTTGAAACAGATTATAATTAATATGTTTGGACATATTTGTCTTGTTTCTTGATGCCAATGTTATTTTTAAAACTTGTAGAAATAGATATAGGAACAGTTATTCAGCTAATCTTTTGCTGTCCAATATTGTAGCCCCTAGCTATATGTGGCTGTTTGGATTTAAGTTAATTACACTTCAGTAAAATAAAAAATTCAGGCCTTTAGTAAACAGTAGGCACGTTTCAAGTGATCAATAGCCCACATGTGGCTTGAAGGTACCATATTATACAGCTCAGATATAGAACATTTCCATCACTGAAGAAAGTTCTGATGGAAAGCACTGACCAAGCATATAAGTTTCTCTTTCTTTTGTATTTGATGTCATGGGAACAATCTTAAATGGATGACATACCATGGGAACAGTCTTAAATGGCTCACTTAGAATCAGTCATGTGGTTGAATGGACACTTCATATTACCAGAAGAAATGAAATTCTACAACTTATACATTTAGTTTAATTTATGCCGTTCTTGTCTAATCAACTAAACTTAAGAGAGTTGCTGGCATCCTTTGTAATCAACTAAATTTAAATGACTAAAACTATTTTTGTGAGAGCTTTTTTATTCCTGGCTTACTTTCTACCAAATGTGAATCTATGTATAGACAGTAGAGAAATAATAATGGCTAATGTGCAAGGCATAAATGTTGATAGTCCTATGACATTGATATGCTTTGTAATGTGTAAATCATTATATAATTTGATATTTGAGAATTAACAATCAAAAAATTGTGTTTTCAACTTATAAGGTAAACTTCAAAGTTTTCATGGTTTTGTTTTTTGTTATTCTTATTAAAATGTTCTTTTTTTAAATTAACTTATTTTCAAGTTAGTTAACATAGAGTATAATCTTGGCTTCAGGAGTAGAACTCAGTGATTCATTCATCTCTTACATATGACACCCAGTGCTCATCCTGAAAAGTGTCCTCCTTAATGCCCATTACCATTTAACCCACCCCTCCACCCCCACCTCTGCAACCCTCTGTTCTCTGTAATTAAGAGTCTCTTCTGGTTTGCCTCTCTGCCTGTTTTTATATTATTTTTCCTCCCCTTCCCCTATGTTCATCTATTGAGTTTCTCAAATTCCACATATGAGTGAAATCATATGATATCTTTCTCTGACTGACTTATTTCACTTAGCATAATACCCTCCAGTTCCATCCGTGTTGTTGCAAATGGCAAGATTTTATTCTTTGTCATCTCTGAGTAGTACTGCTGAATGGATAAAAAAGATATAGTATACTAAAATGTTCTTTTATACCTATGCTGACCCCCACTCTGTGACATTTATAAATATTATGTAAACCAAGAGGAACAGAATGTTATAAGCTTATTTATATTAAGTTTACATGGTATGGAATAAAGAAAATTAAAAGACAGTAGTGTTTCTGATTGGCATAATTTTCTCAGGGACAATTCAAACAAATGCTTCAATAACAGAGTCTATAATATAAAAGAATTAAACATAGCTTTTATTTGCTTACAGTTTGTCAAATATAAAAAACTTCCAAAGTAGGTTTATAAAAGAGGCAAGAATCAGCTAAAAATTGAATATTTGCATGTAAGCAAGGCCCACCCCTGATAAAGAGGTATGACTTAACTTTGGATTGCAAATGAACACTCAGCAGAGGCCACAAAGGATGGGAGTTTTAAGAATGTATAGAAACATGATTTTTTCTCCTACTGCAGGTGTCTTGAGGCACACAGGATGATTGCTAGAGCAAATCTGATCAGATTTATGCATGAAACATACTGTATTAATAAAGCTGTTTTATTGCATTTGCCAGGTGGCTTCTTGTACATAAAGCTATATTTCTGAAGCTCATATAATGTGGGTTTTTTTCAAATTCCTTATGCCACAATGTTGGCTACCTTATGCTTTGTGTTTGAAATTCAATTTTTTCATGTTTTTGTAAAGTTTTAATTATGTTTAACTTAAATTGTGATAGCCTTCTAAAAATAGAAAAGATATAGACTATTTTTGATTATGTTGATTCCTTTTTTTTTACACATTTGTGTACATAGACCAAAATATCTTTGCTTTCCTAGGATTACTACCTAAATACTACCTCTACATGTCTATCAGATTATCTTCTCAATGATTTATGTAACTTTTTTTCATTTGATGTTTACACTAATTCCATAGGGATGATTTTATAAATCCTTTTTATAATTAGGAAACTGAGAATTAGGGAGATAAATCAATTTGCCTACTGTCCACAGGTAAGGAAAGCCAGAGTCCAAAATTTGAATCCAATTAAAACTGACAGCCCACCAATGTTCTTTATCAAAACTCTATACTGTGTCCTTGCCTTATGGCAGGTCTGTTATCTGCCAGTTTCTGTTGGTTCTGATGTTAATGCAGTAAACATGGTATACGACCTTGAATGTTGTCCTTCTAGTTTTTGTCATGATTATAATTAAATGATTAGTATTTCAATTAATGTTTTAATATCTGCCTTCCCCGTCAAAATGTAATATCCGGGACAGCAGGAACCATGGTGAGCACTTGCTAAATATTTATGAAAAGAACAAACTGAAAGAAAGACTGAATGATGAAGACTAAAGACATGAGTGAAGGAAAGAAGTGGGGAAAGGGAGAGAAGAAGAGAGAGAGGTGGGAGGAGGGAAGAAAGAAAATGGTCCATATTCTCCTGCAAGTCAAAAGCTAATTAAACAAATTATTCACTTTTAGATGATTGCTGTGAGGAAGTACTGGACACAATAGGGATATGAACCTGGATAGAATGTGACATTTAGGTTGAGTCCTGAAGAATAAGTAGGAGGTAATTCAGGTGAAACTGGGCTGTTAGGGAGCAGCCGGGAACTACTGTGTTTTATAACTCAGGTTAACAATTTAGGATTTATCAATGACCGTATTTATATTTTTGAAAAGTTCCTTTGACCTCACTGTTTGAAACAGACTTAAGGGGGCTACATGTTTTGTTTTTTTTCTTTTCTTTTCTTTTTTTTTTTCCTTTTTGCCTGAAGGGCCAGAAAGGAGAGAATTTTCCAGGATGAGGGAGAAGGCTATTGTTACAGCAGAAGCTCTTTGGCAGAAACTGACTTTTCTTGGAGGGACACAGTGACTGACTATAAGAACAGCCCTTTCATAAGGGATCCCAGGGAATAATTACCCAGACTTGTTTCTCTGTCCACCATCCGATCCCCTACTGATATCATCTTGCCTGAACCCAATAAGAAGACAGAGGGTAGGAGGTTCTTTTGAGACTGTCTATAGGGGTCAGCTTTCTGAGCTCAAAACAGGTAAAGAAGGCACAGTTATATCCAGCACAGTTATAAATTAGTCTTCTTGAAAGAGATAGTCCTCTTGAATGAGTTGATCTAAGACTTTTGGGCATACTATAACCAAACTAATGTGAGTTCATTCCTTGTTGAGTCATAGCTAGAAACTATACCAGATGGGGTGCCTGGGTGGCTCAGGGGTTAAGCATCCAACTTCACCTCAGATCATGATCTCACCAGTTTGTGAGTTCAAGCCCTGCATTGGGCTCTGTGCTGATAGCTCAGAGCCTGGAGTCTGCTTCAGATTCTGTGTCTCCCTCTCACTCTGCCCCAACCCCATTCTGTCTCTCTGTCAAAAATAAATAAACATTAAAAAAAACCAGAAAGGAACTATACTAGATGGAGTTGTTACACAAATTAAACTTTATTTGCCTCAAATAAGATCACAGAAATAACTTTGAAAGTCATGACTCCTTGAACAAGAGTGAATGTTTTTTTGTTTGTTGGTTCAGTTGTTTGTTTTTAGGGTTGGGATGAATGTTTAGATAAAGGAGCCTTGCCATCACATGTAGAGGCAGGCATAAGGTCACACATGCACTTTAATATACATGCATTGTATATTATGTAAAAAACTACGCATACATTGTATGTTGTGCTCCCCCTTGAGCAAATATTTTAGTATTACAATGAGATAAAGGTAACTGTTGGTCACTGTGGGTCACTCCATGGTCCATTTGTGCTGATGTAAGTCAGAGGTTAAGCTCAAACTGGTCTGGGTGGTCTGGGCTGGCTGGAAATCTTTGTCCGGGCAGTTGTCTTTGCTTGAGGGGTCGTTTCAGTTTCCATCATGGGATACTTTGCCCCTCCAGTCTTTTGCCTGAATTAGTAGATAAGCTGGAAAGAAGAGCTTAAGGAAAAATATGGGATAAAGGTCAGTGGGTGCAAGCAGGTGAGCAGTAAGTTTAGGTCTTGGGGTCTAGCTGGTGACAGTGTACTACTATAAAACCTGCAGATGCTAGATCCTACTGAACATATTATTCAAGGTGACCCATTTGCTTATGTAGGTATTCTCCTCTTTCTGTTGATAGTAAGAATTGAGTATTGTTTCTGCCTCTTTACATAACACGCTTTTCATTATTAAATGGTACAAGCAACCCCATTTCCCAGTGCAAATAGTGATTCTCTGTTTGCCACCTCTATATTTCTCTTTGTAGAGAGTTGTTTTTAAAATATTATAGAATCACAAGGTTTTGAGATATATGCAAATGCTACTTATTTCTCAGTGATTTATTTTCTAAAGAAAATACCCTGCCTTGACCAAAAGAGCTCCCACACCTCCTAGCCCCCAATAAAGACCTAGACTTGTTCTAGAACTTCCAATCATTTATTTTCATGCAGTCCCTTCAACTGTAAAAATAGGGCGTTTGACCAAATAAACGATCAATGAGGTTCCCCGAGGCTCTACAATTTTGTGGTTCTGTTTCCTGGAAGATCATCTAATTGAAAGCCAGTGTTTGTTGCAGTGAACATTTAAGGACATCATCTTCAAAAAAGCAGCCTATTTTAACTTCAATCACAGAGTGATGTGATCTTCTTGAATATCTAATTGCAAAGCAGCTACATGTGGTCTGTAGGTCAGCTTTTAATAGCATAAGTATATTTTGGTTGATAGAATTGTAACCACACTGTTACAAAGTGGCTCCAAGAAACCTAGAGAATTGCATCTTTGAAAAAAAGAATGTAGCTATTAATGATGCCAGAGGACTTCAGGAGATTGCCTTCCCAAATATTAATTTTTCTATATTATTCCTACTTTTATTATAGTGCTACACCCAATTAAAGCATCAAGCACTTAACCTATACTTGTGAAAAAAGCAGTTTATGATGGGTGTAATCATATTCCCATAGGTCCAATTATCTCAGCTGGTTCCCAATTAATCCATGGAGTTGTTAGGGACTCCTTTTAATTAGATCTCTTCCTCTCAAAGAACAATCTTTTTTTTTTTCATATTTTATTTTATTATTTCCTTTACTGGAACCCTGCAGTGTGGGGATACTACTTTGAAATGCAGTTGTTTGTTTGATGGCTAGTTGAGATTTAATAAAGATGATAGTTTTAACCAGAGTCTTTTGAGTAGAGATATAAATGCAAGTCCTTCTCTATGAAAATTAAAGGCAAATATGTACAAAGTGAGATGAGGCATCTCTTGTATATTTTAAGTTTAACATTTTTCTTATTAAATCCCATTGATCTTTTGCATTATCTCCCTGAATGTGAAAATTGGCATAGAATTAACTGCTTCTTTTTTTATACTATCTGATTTACCTGTTAACTTTATTACCTTTAAGGACATTAATTTATGTTTTAAATTAAGATATAATAAAGTGAGCTCTAGAAGGAAGACATTTGATCCACAGTGACATTTTGCCTGTTAAATCTCCTCTAGGCCATAGATAAAGTACTAAGGATAAAAGGTTGCTTTGTCAGCAAGAGGTTTCTTTTATATTTTCTTTCTGGTAGCTCGTATACTCTTGCTTTCTTTTTAGAGTTCATCAAGAAAACTCTTTGAAATTGTAGATTAAAATCTAAAATTATGTCATTCTTGTCCAACTTTCTAAGCTGTTAATAATATTGTTTTATGTATGAGTAAAACCTCATTAAATTCAGAATTGATACAACTTTATAGGAGTACAAGTGCCTTTGTCACATCCTGTATATCCTGTTCACTGGCATAGAGTGCATTTCCCTGAAGGGAAGGAAAATAAACCATTTCATCTTTCAATTTATTGACATTACAGGAATTTAGGAAGTTAGCCTTCATGAGGACTGAATTACTTCAAAAACTTTGTTGTATATACTCAGCCTAATATAAATAAGTACGAATTTAAGCTTTTGTTTGGAAAATCTGGCTAACCACATGAGACATAAATTCAGTCTAGTTTCTTTTATTATTTATGCCTTAGATTGTGTCTACTATTGCTATGCGGGAAAAACACACTTAATGGGGAGCCATATTTATGTAGGATGTCAGCGAACAATAAAAGTCATAAATGTATCAAAAGCACCTATAGATAGAATATTTGCAGTAAAATAGATCTTTCCTTACTGGGAACCTTTATAGTGATAAACTAAGACCTTGACTGTAGCATTTTCTCAATTCTAGTCTTTTCCACTGATGAGTTGATTTCTCAACCCATATAGCAACTATCACACTTTGTTGCTATTATTACTTTTCAAGTCTTCCGCTCTGCTAGACTGGGTAAGTGTAGCACTAAGCCTTAGGAATCTCTGCAGGCGCAGCTCTTTCTGTATTGCTTGGAGTATTTATAAGACTTTCAATAAATGTTTATGGAAGGAAGGGAGAAGAAAAAGAAAGATCACTTTTAATATCTATGTCATGGGATTGTTCTAGAGACAAAATTAACCACTACAGACATTCTTTCAGTACTTACAGAATAAACATCTATAAGGTCTTGAGGCCTTTCAACAGAGTTCACTTCATCCTGCATTCCACCCTTTGCTGCCAACAAAGTTTCTAGCTCTTTGCTGTCAATGCTGGTCAATATCATTAACTCTTTTCCTGAAAGTTACCTGCTATGTACTGTTAGTAGAAGTTCAAAAGCATCAATGGATATATTGCAGTTAGGGTGGGGGTCAATTTTAGTCTCCATCTGGCATGAACTAACAAAAATGTACGTAAACCAGACTCTCCAGTTATTAAGTGAAAATGAAGAATACTTGAACAAACATTAAATCAGGAATAATTCAGATTATCTTGATTCCTAGTTTTTCTCAAATTGAAAATTGGAAGGGAAGTAAATTGCTAGCGTATTGTTTATCGATCTAGGAGTTCCAACAGTGGGATCTGTTTAAAGGAATTAGGCTAAGATATTGCCTTAACATTAATGTATCTGCACTTTTTAGACAAAACCTCCCCTTTTGGTCTTACGAGAGATCTTCTCCCCAACACAGTCCCTGAAAGTTACTGCTAATGTGTATTTCAGTGACTCCTTTTCCTTGCTGCTTTGTCAACTGTACCCACTTCAGATGGGCACAATTTTTCTTTATGTGTGACTTTACTGCAGTTATGTTTTTAGACTCTAGATCAGACCTGGGACTCAGTTTATGTAATGAGATTGTAAGCATCTCCACTCAAACCATTAGTTGTTGATTGCATGTTTTAACTAGTTTGAAATCAGTGTTACTTCACTGTTTTGGTATACAGAGCCCTACCCGTAGTTTCAAGTGACAACTACATTAGATGTTCAGAAAACTTATTGAATGAAACCACTGTGTGGTACTCTAATACCACGTTACAATAGCCGTTATCAGTTGTGAGATATATTTATTGAGGAAACTAAAATCTCAACTTGTATTTGGGTCTTGCTGTTTTATGTAGTAATCTTCAGTCATCCAGCACCATCGATCACTGACTCATCCCAATAATTAAATTTCCCAAATACATGGGATTTAGAATGTTAGAATATCTAATGCTGTCAAGGCTGACAAAAAGTAATTTTAGTATTCTCCCTCTCTTCCTTGCTTTTCTCCTCTTCCCTCTTCTCCTTTCCCTCCCCAACTCTTTTTTCCCCACTTCTCCTCCTTTTTCCCCTCCTTCTCTTCTTCCTCCTCTTTCTTATTCCTACCCTTTCTTTTCTTCTTATTCTTTTCCTCTCTGAAATATAAAATACTATTCTAACTCAGATCTGTAGATTGCTGCTGTGTTATTCCTCATTAGAACCATCTGCACAAACCCAAAAAATGTTGGTAGGGATTGCGTTTTGGTAGATCTTGGATTATGTTACCTTTCCCTTTAATGTTCAGTTATGTTTGGAAATGATTATGTCCTATATTTGTGCATCAAGTCTTTGAGAGAGCTTTTTGCCACCTCCTTTCCTAAGCAATAGCCTCTTCTACCTTGGCAGGGCTGTGGGATGGTGGATTTCTCTTCCTTACTGATTCTCAACAGCTACCACAGTGACCGCTGCTATTTGACCCAGTCACAACCTCCAGCATCCATTCTAGAGCTGCTGCCACTTGAAAATCCCTGTACTCTTTTCTTTTCTTTTCTTTTCTTTTCTTTTCTTTTCTTTTCTTTTCTTTTCTCTTCTCTTCTCTTTTATTTTCTTTTAAGTTTATTTATTCTGAGAGTAAGAGAGAGAGAGAGCGCATGAGCTGGGAGGGGCAGAGGGAGTGGCAGAGAGAGAATCCCACATAGGCTCTGTGCTGTCAATGCAGAGTCCAATGCGGGACTCAATCCTATGCGAACCATGAGATCATAACCTGAGCCGAAATCAAGTGTCTGATGCTCAACCAACTGAGCCACCCAGACACCCCCCACCTCATACTTTTCTTAACTCAAATTTTCTTCTCATGTTTTCTCTTTTTGCTCACTTCCTTCTCTCTGTGATGGTCAGTTATGTCTCTTGTCCCACCACAACCTGAAAAGTATCACCAGCGTAGGTCAAGTAAATAAAATTACAGTTGTTTTATATTGTGAATAAACTAGGCAATTACAGTTACATGTGGTATGCTCCTTAGGGTCTTAATTCAGTTTTGCTAATCAGGGGCTGGGCTTTTCTGTATTTAACACCAAAGGATCCTGGCAGACTGGTCTCCAAGTAATAGAAAATAAATTGTAATTGTTATTAGACAAGTTATACTTCTGTCACTACCTAATATTTGTGGGTAGAATACTCTGTACCAATCCTTGTTCTAAGCAACTCACAGCCATGATTTTATGGTTTCTCAACAAGCCTAAACAATAAGTGCAGATCTTACTCTCCATTATATAGATGAAGATATAGAAGTTTCAAAATTTTAAAAAACCTTGAAATCTCTGAGCAATTAAATGAAACTACACTTTAAAAGAATGTAAATAATCAGGTTCACAGAAGATATTTGTTATTTTCAGGTAGAGAAACTGAAGTACCAATATTGAGAGTTTGTTTCTTGGCTAGAACCTAAGGATTCTGACTGAAAATTTCATTCTTTCCCTTACTCCATTAGCGCCGATATATGACTTCAGTACTTTCTCATTTTGAGTATATTATCCATTTAATCATTTCTTTAGGATAATTTAAAATAATTTTAAATGATAAAATTTGCCTGTATTAATAGACTAGTATTAATGTATTTAAAAGTGTTCCTAGTATTACTTTATTTGAAAAGTTTAAATAACAATATGGTATTTGCAAATTAACAAAGTTATTGAGAAGCTAACAAATATATGCGTTACTGCAAGAAATGCTCTTCTTTTGGGGCACCTTGGTGGCTCAATTAGTTAAGTGTCCAGTTCTTGATTTCAGCTCAGGTCATAATCTCATGGTTCAGGAGATCAACCCCTATATTGGGCTCCGCGCTGGAGCCTGCTTGGAATTCTCTCTCTCCCTCTCTCTCTGCCCCTCCCCTGTGCGCTCGCTCTCTCTCTCTCTCTCTCTCTCTCTCTCAAAGTAAATAAATAAACATTTAAAATGTATAAATGTTCTTTTTTCTTTTGTTGTATGGTCACACGTAGACCCCTAGCCTTCGTCCATTTTTCCCACTGGGATACATCCAAATGGATGCACTCAAACTGGGTACAATTTTTTTTGTGAGACAGCTCTAAATCCACCTATTTTTCTCCCCTTCAGGAAAACATATCTGAGTGAAAGTTAAGACTGATCTCTGTGCTGAAGTACCTGTGAATCTATTCCAATATACTTTTAAAATAAATGATTCTGAATCTTTATTATTTGTAAAAAATCATTTTCACACACTTGGCAATTATTAATGTCATTTTGTAACCCAGACTCTGAATCCTGGCTTAGAGCTGATCACGACGAATACCTATGAAGAACATTACATGTGAATTAAAAACCTCAACCATTTAGCTAATACCAGGTGCATCTATTCACAAGAACCAACTTTTGTCATGAAGCAATTTCATTTTGCAGCCCATTCCAAGAATATTAACAGGCATAAATAAGATCTTATATATGAAGAATACCCCAAGGACAAGAATGTAGCAAATATTTATCAGTTGGGGGCCCACAGGGAAAAAAAATCCCAATTTTTCCTAAATTATAAAGAGATAATTATTTTGAATACATTTTTTTCTCTCTGTGTATTAATTACTCATTGAATTGGTACATTTTGTATAGCACCTAGGAAAAAATATATTTTTATTTCGTCTTGTATTTTTTATGCTATTTCAAGGTTCAAGTAACATATTTTATATATATATGTGTATATAAATAGAAAACATCAAGAAATCAGGGTTTTCTTAATCAAGATACACATCTACTAACATACAAAAAAGATGTAATAGCATTTTTGTCACTGTCAATCATTTCTTTGCTTGCTCATAAGTCTCTGAATTTGAGCTGTACTAGGAAAGCGGAAGTGATCAACTGTAGCCTTCTTTGCTATTGAATTTGCACTGCACGTAACTTTGAACTTCATTCCCTAGCTCTGCTTTAGAAGATGTAGAATAATTGTGTTGCTCCTTCCTTTCATTTTTTCCCCATCTTTTTCATTTTGGAAAACAGGCATTTTAAAGCTAAATTATAAAATGATACTATGTTATGAGAATTCTTGTCACTTCCTTCACACTATTTAACCTTTAGCTTAACAGAGGTGTAACTTAATGATCTATGGTTGTTTCAAAGTCTGGAATTGGAACATCTCATATAATCTGTATAGAAAGTTTTACATACAAACGTTAAGGGCTGTATCCCAAAGGAATTGAAGTAAGTTAACTCCTTTCTAAGTCACAGGCTCCTTGTTGCCTGGGTCATATCTTTTAATTGACCTTGACTTTGTTTAAGTAAAATCTTCTCTAAAATAAAGACAGGATGAGATCGAAGGGTTTTTGTTAGTTTTGGTTCGTGTGTGTGTGTGTGTGTGTGTGTGTGCGCGCGTGCGCGCGCGCGCGCGCGTTGTGTGCATGATTGAATATTGTGTTTTTATTTCTACTATTTAGACCTCCTCCATATTCCACCTCTTGAGAAATATAATACAGAAGGCCCTACATACAATTGCCTGTTTTAACTATCAAAGAGAATAAATTCCTCAGGCGTACCATTAAATAAATGAGATCTAGGACAGACAAACTTGGCACAGGACTCCTTAGAAACATAGACTGAGTCTCCTGGTTGTCTTGTGTGTGGGATCCCTATAGTCAGCCTTGACACTATCTCACCTCTTCTACAAAATGCTTCACTTGTCATAAGGATGATTTTTTACCCCTTCCTACTTAGTGTGATAACATAATTTCTTCCACTCTTTTGGAAGTTTCCTGGGCATCTCTAGGAAAATGGGATGGGCATAGGTCACAGGTATAAAGTATTTGGCTTTAGCTCTGTTTTAAATCTGGAATTAAAATTCTGTTATCCTTAGTGGAATCATCTTTATCTTAATCCATCTTCACTGTCCTCTCCCTTATGCTTACAGACTAACTGTACTTGCCACTAAATACTGTCTTTTATTTGACTCTGGTTTTATCTTTCAGTACAACTGCTATTTAGTTAAATATGGCTTGTTTTTGTTTGCCTGTTGCCCTGTCTGAATTCTGCTTATTTTCTGATTTTATATGTATTTATGTTTTCCTTTACTCATGTATATAGATTATAGAGAAAATATATGAGCTATTTTATAAAATTTATAAATACATATGCAAAAAAAACTAAGTACTCTTGTAATTCTGGAAAATAATTTACTTTTACCTTAAATGCTGAACTCTGAATTTAAATGTGAACTGATTCATAGAGTTCATCAAATTTCTTTTTCAGTTCTCAAGAGTTCTGTGCTAATAAATTTGGATACTCCTGTGGTATGGACTAACCCAGTGATTTACCATAACTTATGTTTCATAACATCAAATAAATTTTAAGATATGCACCTTAGAAACCATCTGTTTACTTTGTATATTCCTTATCTTTAGTATCATGCCAATAACATGTAATAATGTTGGCTGTACTTAAGAAATAATTGACATTTTAAATTTCAAATCCATTTAAGAATACATTAAGGAATTTTGACTAGACATTTGATCTATTTTGGTTCCTTAATAATAGAAAATTGGAATATCTTTCTGTATTATTCATGTGATTAGAGTTCGGCAAAGTCTTGTTTTCTGTACTTCTTTACTCTTTCATCTACACAAAAACATTTTAGTTTAATTTGTACTGAGGAGCTTGACACTAACTGGTTCATATGAGAATTTGAATAATTACTATTGGATGTTTTCTTTCCACAGTAGTTAGATATTTTCCCTATTTTGGGGGAAGGTGATATAATACCTTCCCTCATGTGCTATGTAAGTTTGACTCTGTAATTTACATGTCATGGTTGAGTTCTACTCTTATATCCTGAAAGGTAAACTCTAGTCTGTTTTCCAACATGTCCACATTCTAGGAATTTTTCATTTTTTTAAATGAGGGCACATAGAAATGAACTGAATGAATAAATGAATAAAACAATCATATGATGATAATGTAAGTAAACCTGGGCTTGAACTTTCAGAACTATATTACTTTAGTAGTTAATTTAACTAACCCTTTGTCAAGGGACCTACAATAATTCAGTTACTTAAAGAATACAGAAAAAAAAAGAATAAAGTAAAACAAATAAGTTTATTTTAATGGTCCAAATTAGCTATTCCAGGTCAGTGAATGGTTGTACTCCATGACATCATCCAGGGTAGCTCTGTCATCTTCAACCAGTTCTTTCCAATGTCATTCTAGAAAAGGTGCATGAAGAAAAACTTAGCATCTAACATGCAAGTTGGCCCAGAAAGCAACACATCACTATGCCTAGCTACGGAGTGCTGGAAAATATGGTCCCTAGGTGGTCACTAACTCTCACTTACAACTCTATTATTATAAAATAAGCAGAGAACAGATTTTGGTATACAATTACCAATAGCCACCACAATCCCCTTGACGCATAAAAAAATATATTTTTTAAAAAAGTATAAGGCTCGGAAATAAATCTCACAAACATGGGTATTAGAATTGTCATTCCAATAATGTGCGGCCCTAGATTCATACTAGTGTTGCATCAGAGTTTATCCCATGAAAGACGTTGTTGACCTCCCTGATAACAGCATCAGAGGTTATTGATCTTTTTGCCAGTATCTCCTTGTTATCTTTAATAATGTACAATGGTATATCATCCAAAAGAAGTCTTAAAACTATTTACATATTCAGACTATAGCCTCATATGGTAATCAATTTAATGAGTTAACTCATGGTTTATAAAATATCTGTTAATCTTATTCAAGTTTCTTTGACTTTTCATTGTTCTGATATGCTAGGATTCAGTATATGTATTCATATTCATCTTATATTTCTCATAATTTTAAAAATATATTTATTCTGAATGTACAGCTGTTTGTTTCTTAAGCACTAAATACACTGATTTACCCATGAAAGCCATTTAATTATGAGTTTGTAGATCTAAATCTAATTTTAGACTATTTTAAAGAGCATCCATATCTTCCCACCCTTGAGTAGTGTGCTGTTTGCTCTGCCTCTTCTGGAAGTCCATGATATCAAGATATGACCATACTTACTAGGCATTTGTTATTTTGTTTGTTTGTTTTTGTTTTTGAGAGAGAGAGGCAGAGGGAGAGGGAGAGGAAGAGAGAAAATGTTAAGTGGGCTCCTTGCCTAGAGCAGAGCCTGGCATGGGGTCCAGGCACTCGTTATTAATAAGGCACCTTGTTGAGAGCTCTAAGGGATCCAAATGATTCTGACGTGCACATAAAGCCACTTAAATGCAGAGGCCTCCTGGTACATAGTCATCAGGACACATGACCTAGGATTCAAAATCTGGAGAAATTCTCTATACTTGTCAATTTCTTAATCATTGGAATTTTCTCTTGGTGCTCCTCTACTGTTTTGTTCATCCTTGTTTTCCTGGACATGTCAAAATCCACGGCATAGATTTCTTATTTCCTCAACTGGCAGATTTTATGTGATTCATCTGTCTCCATCCCCCGACACTTTCGATTCCCAATTTCAGTTAGTTTTATGTTTTTGTTTTTTATTTTTTGTAATATAGTATGTATTTCAGAAAACCAAAATTTCTTTTTCACAATAAAGAAGGTTAAGCAGGAGGTATTTGCAATGTACTGGACACCTGTATTTTGTGACAAAAAGAAATTATTTATTCAGCAGAATGTTATATAACACTGTGGAAAAATGATGAGTTTTAGTGCTAAAAAAATACTTACTTTTATTCCCAGCTCCAATATTTTATTTCAATTGAACAGACATGTACTGCATTCCTAAGATATGTCAGTTACTCTCCTAACTATACACTATAGGTTCAGAAAAGAATAAGACAGTCATAGTTCTCAAAAGTATTTACAGTCTTCCAGCTGTGTGATATAGACAATGTAGTTCATATTTATAAGGACAAGTTTCCTTTTCTGTAGAAAGGGGATAAGATCTGCCTCATAAGAATATTATGAGAAATCAAATGATGTTATTTGATTCCCATAATTATGATACATATGAACTTTTATGTTTTTACTCTGGGGTCAGCAAAATTTCCTTCTGTGGATTAATTTCAAAATTTTAACACTGCAGTTTTAGGGGTTGTTTGAATATTGTCTTTATATAGAGGAAGCAAAAAGTAAATATCCTTAAAGTACATTACAAGCTGGTGATAAACAATTTATCACAAATTCTTTTCACATTGTTATAATTCATATATTTTATTTTTCACTGGTGGTTTCCTCACATAAAAATAAATCCTAGAGATATATTCATTTCACATGAACTTCAACCTGCCTTAATGTATTAATATTACATGTATATACAGGTATTTGTGAATACATGTATGTAATTTCTTCCTTAGTTAATACTTCTCACAAATAAGAGGAATCAGTGAATTACCAGTATGATTTATAATCTTGATCTAGGAAGGGCCAAACGCTTCATTTTAGTTTCTAATATAAATACTTGATTTATTTCCACTTATATAATTTTCATTTGGTTAATGTATTTATTACATAATTATGAAAATAGTCAATTAGCAATTATGCTTCTTTATAGAATTATCAGGGAATCAGAATTCCTAAAGCCTATAGATTAAGTATAGCATGATATATTTTAAAAAATCTTTCATGCAATATTTCTTGACAACTCTGGACTACAAGATATGCTTCATAAGTGAGTTTACCCCTTCCCTACCCCAACATCTCTCTCTCTCTCTCCCTGCCTCCCTCTCTCTCTCTCTCTCTCTCTCTCGAACACATACACACACACACACACACACACACACACACACACACACACACACAACTCTTTCAACAAAGAGAATGAAGAAAAAGTTAAGAAGCCATTTAGTTAAAATAAATAGGTTCAGGAAGAAAAGGATGACAGCACTACCAGAAACTAGAGGGGGAAAAAAATTGATTAGAGAAGCCTGGGTGGCTCTGTCAGTTAAGTGACTGACTTCAGCTCAGGTTATGATCTCCTGGTTCATGGGTTCGAGCACCGCATTGGGCTCTCTGCTGTAAACACAAAGCCTGCTTTGGATCCTCTCTCCCCTTCTCTCTCTTCCCCTTTCTCATGCTCTCTCTCTCTCTCTCTCTCAAATAAAATATTAAAAACATAATGATTAGGGGCACCTGGGTAGCTCAGTCAGTTAAGCATCTGACTTCTACTCATGTCATGATCTCACAGTTCACGAGTTTGAGCCCCTCATCGGGCTCTGTGCTGACAGCCTGCTTCATTCAGATCTTGTGTCTCCCTCTCTCTCTCTGCCCCTCCCTCACTTGCATTCTCTCTCTCTCTCTCAAAAATAAATAAACGTTAAAAAAATTAAAAAAAAAATAATGATTAAATTTAGTTATTGATAATCAATGAATTTCTAAAACTAACAGAAAAATATTAAGGTTCAAAATTGACATGATTACAAGAAACTTCGTTTGTAACATTTATTTGTCCCTCTATGTGTTTTGACAGTTTTGATTGGATGCCATATGTTTAAACAAATTATGGCATATTTTATGCCTTTTTGCCATACTGCTTAGAGCTGGAGTATAGTATAATTAATCTAGAATGATTAAATGGTGTTGAGCTTGGGGTCAATGCCCTGAACTTTTTATAGGTAGAGCTGATGTGAGAGTGGGAGTGTAGTCACGAGGGAAATAGTGATAGTAGAATAGACAGCCCACTCTGCTCACCTTGTCCCCCCAGTCAGGATCCACTGATCCAGTTTTGTTGATCAGGTGACATTTCCCCATTAATATTTAAGTGGAAAATTACTTTAACAAAACTTGTATTAACAATCTACTAATAAGTTTTTTGGGAATACAGGTATGAATGTGTGTCACACTTTTCTTCTTTATCAGTTCCCATTGGAATCTTCTTTATTTATTCCTTTCTTTGTTCACCGTCACCAGAACTAACCCATAAATTCTAGGACTGGTTTCACTTTTCACTGTGCACCTGCCTAGTATATTGGAACTGTGGTGTTCAATATGGTAGCCAATAGACACATGTAGCTTTTTAAATTTAAATTGTAATTAATTAAAAATTAAATAAAATTAAAAGTTTAATTCATCGATTGTACCTGCCACGTTTCAATTGTTAAATAGGCACATGAGGCTAGTGGCTATCAGATTAGACAGTGTAGAGAATATATCCATGACTGCATTAAAAAAAGAATAGTGCTGCTTTAGAATGAGTAACAGGTTAGTTGCTTGCTTCTGAGAGATTGCTATATTATTCTACTAAGAATTGTTAACATACCACAGAATTGTAAAAATCATACATTACTGGCACATGGACTTACTGAAATTTTATCTTTTATAATAAGGCAAAGATATTTTTAATAGTGGGGGATTTTTAAACTTGTTTTTGTTTTTGTTGGCCTTTTGTATTAGTTTTTAACTAATGTGAATCATTGTTACTTTATGTCCTAACATTAAAAAACTTCAGTTTATACATTACAAACCTTGCTCACTTCTTTCACAGAAAATTTTTCTTTGAAGTCATTGGGAGATCCAAACAGGAATAGTAGATAGAAGAATTATGCCAGGGGGCAAAATGCTGTTCCTTTTCATGTATCTATAAAATGAAATAAAATATGTTTGATGAATTGCCAGTCTATTTGCTCTACTTCAAAACTTGCAAGGCACCTATGTTATTATGAAATATAGATGCCAAGGAAAACTGGAGTCTCTGAAGAGGGGATGGAAATGTTAGAAGATAGAGTACAGAACTTAGTAAAAATACAAAGTAGAAGAATTAGAATGCCTGGGTGTCTGGGTCTATTGTCAGCTGTTTGTTCTGAGCTTGTGTGTGTGTGTGTGTGTGTGTTTGTGTGTGTGTGTGTGTGTGTGTGTTTTAATGTTTATTTTTGAGAGAGGGAGGGAGAGATGGAGTGTGAATGGGGGAGGGGCAGAGACAGAGACACAGAATCCGAAGCAGGCCCCAGGCTCTGGCTGTTAGCACAGAGCCCAACATGGGGATTGAACCCACAAACTGTGAGATCCTGACCTGAGCCGAAGTTGGACACTCAACCGACTGAGCCACCCAGGTGCCCCTGTGAGCTAATGTTTTACACAGCATGGCAGTGCCCTCTGTGTTTCTGGTGTTTCATGACTTAGGAATCCGTCTCCATGAATGTGTCTCATTGAGTCTTAAACAAATGCTATTCATTATATTTATAAGTAAAACACATCATCTGGCCTCAGAAGGTTTAAATATTAACTTGATATTAATATAGCTCTACCTGCTTCCCTTTTGCTAATGTTTTACAACTGTAACTGTGCTTGTTTCATTTTTTTATTTGTTCTGAAATTTTATTTTTAAGGCTCCTTATGTCTATTTTAGGCAAAACATATTTAGATGAAAAAAAATTCCACCAAAGATATAGGTTTCATTTTAATGGATCAATTTGGCTGATTATATTTGTCATATTTAGTTTTAGTAGTTAAATTTTCATGTGGCATTCTAATTTATGCTTTTGTGACTTATCTTTTTGGGGTTTTGTTTTTGTACAATAGTGGATGGGGGGTGTGGCATTGTATTGTCACAAAAACAAAGACAGCTTCAGTGACCTGAGGGCTTAGAGAGAAGCAGAAATTGTACTTCATAGTTGAGGCCTCTTTTACACAAGGAGATGCCTTCTCTACCCCTCCACACCTTGAATTAGCAGTAACAGGCCAGTTGCCATTCTCTGTTCCTCTAATCCCAGCTTGGGAATTGTATTGCATGTCAGAAGTTGTCACTTAACTGCAGGAATGTAGGTCCTAAGTCTGAATCCCCTCTGCTCCATCTGCCCACACCCACATAAATATATAAGTGTGTGCCCTGTATTTCAAAAGCGCGCACTCTCTCTCTCTCTTGTTTCTCTCTCATGCGCGCTCTCTCTTTCTCTCTGTAAGAGGACAGTAGGGCCTCACTTGATTGAAAAAGGAATGTGCTTTGGACTGAGAAAAAGAAATATGCAGTGTTGTGTCTCAAAGCCTGGCTGGTAAATGATACACTTAAGTGCACGGTGAGGAAGCCTCCCCACACTCTTCCGTAACCGCTGTTAGGCAGATGTCAACCCCAGTCATGGCACACAATAGGCCACAGTGAGGACGATTATAAATGAGGAGCAGGGGTGCAGGCGTACCTGGCTTCAGGGTCCCAAACAGACCAGGCTCTGCCCACTTACCACTGACCGAATCCAAAGGCAGAAAGAGTAGTGGTGGTAACACTAGAAAGGAATTTATTTCAGTGAGGCCCACACTGGGAAGACAGTTGGCTAGTGTCCCAAAGGCTGTCTCCAAAGTGCTGAAAATACATCCAGGTTATATAAGGAAAATGTGGGACAAAGGTGAGTGGGTCCATGCAGGTGAGCAGTAAGGGTCAGATCGATCATTGTCTTGGGGTCAATCATGTGAGGTCTTTATTGCTTAAGGTGGTAGTTTTGGTTCCCATCGCAGGATGCTTTGCCTGCTGGGTCTTTTGCCTGAGTTGAAACATAAGCTGGAAAGGATAATTTAATCAGTTAGAAAGTACAGACAGGTCAGAATGGAGGTAGTTAAAATTCTCTTTCATGATTGCTTTCACCCTGGCTCCAAGAGGCTGGGAGTTGGGTCCAACTCACAGGCAGTACTATGCTTTTGGCAGTGTTGTGAGGAATAAAACCTTAGCTCCACCAGAACACTGAAGGTATTGGGGAATGCAGGGAAGCATAAGGCAGGACTGGACAGGACAGTGACATCCTTTCGACTTTCTTGTACGCACACACATGCACACACACACACAGGAGACACACACGTGCATGTACATATACACACCGGAGTTCTGTTGCTAAGGCACTAAGGGATCTGGGTGATGTCGTGGGGCTCTACTGCTCTCTCAGAGTGCCAAGACCTGAGTCGGTGTGTCTATCCCCACCCTGGGAGTGAGAGACAAAGTTTGCTAGCAAAGGCAGAAGAGCCACAGATGGAAGAATCCCAAAGGAGGACAGAGAGGAGGCCATGTAAGAGATTCACTCTTGTTTATCCTTTTTCTAACATGGATTTTTAAAAATATATTGGTTGAGTAATATCTCTGACTTATTTTCTTTTGCTTCCCTGATCAGTGTTCTAGGATATTGGTGAATTAGTTTCAGGACTGGCTCTGTGGACATTGGCCCACAGAAGGGTCCTGTGCTTGTTTAATGTTCTGCTGTTGCCATCTTGGAATTCTTAATACTTTTGAACAAGAGACGCTACATTTTGCACTGGGCTTCACAAATGATGAGCCAATCCTGATTAATCTTACCTGTAACAACATTTGCCAGAGTTAGAGGAATCTCTTATTTCTCTCTCAATTTCACATTTCATCAATCATCAAACCTTATCTATTTACATCTCTTTTTTAACCTTTTTAATCCCCTTTTCTCCAATCCTGCTGCCACCTCCTTATTTCAGGATAAGGTCGTCTCTCACCTGGACCATTGTAGTCTCAGAATCTTTTTGTTGCTCCTTTCTAATTCAGCCTTCACACATCTACGAGAGTTGTTTTGAGTCAAATATATCATCTAGATTGCCACTTATTTAGGAGATTGCTATTACTCATGACAAACCACTTTTTGTAAAATTATTTTTATATTCTACATATATTATTTTTCTTTTCTACATAAAATTATTTTTCTATTCCTGAGTATATTTTGTACCTAGTAGTAATTTAGTGATTTGATAATTTGATTTCTTCTGTTAAAGAATTTCCATCATTTTCTTCTTATTTGATAGTAATGATGTTTGTCCTCTGTGTCTGAGATTAGATGATACCCATTTTTAAAGAGTCACTCAGTAACTTACTTCTGGTGTGTGTGTGTGTGTGTGTGTGTGTGTGTGTGTGTGTGTTAGAGAGAGAGGAGGGGATATTGACTAAAACTTTCTCATTGCACCTACACTGTTTTTATGCTTATTCTTGATTTTGCCTTCATGCTGGGATTTTCTGTTGTAGAATAGAGTCAGTATAAAAGAGATGGTCAGTGTCAAGTCTCTGATTATGAAGTAGATTTTGTCTTCTAGTTCATTCTATTCCTCAAGCAAAGCTTAAGCCAGAGGGTTATGTTGGAACCTAGAGGTACATAGTTAATAAGGGGTAAGTGTCCAACTTCTACTAGAGAAATTTACCCTGGCTTTAGGAATTGTGCATTTTTACTTTGAAATATTTTGGACTCTTTCTGAAATCTAGTGTTAAGCTACTGGCAGGAATGGGAAAGCCAACATTCTATTGTGGTTAAGATAACTGATTTTGGAATTAAATTGAATTCCAATCATACTAACCTTTCTTTTTTTTCCATTTTTTTAATGTTCATTTATTCTTGAGAGAGAGAAAGAGGCAGAGCATGAACGGGGGAGGGGCAGAGCAAGAGAGGGACACAGAATCTGAAGCAGGCTCCAGGCTCTGAGCTATCAGCACAAAGCCCGATGCGGGTCTCGAACTCATGAGCTGTGAGATGATGACCTGAGCTGAAGTCTGATGCTTAACCAATTGAGCCACCCAGGCGCCCCCCATGCATTCTTAATATGATTATATCTTTGATTCCTAAAGTATAATTTTTTGTGTGAAAAATCAAATTGTAATGCTTATGTCATAGCATTGTTCTGAGTGAGGATAAAAAGAGATAATTGCTTGACACATGGTAAGTACCTCAAAAATTACTGCTGATTGTCATATATTATTTGTTGTTATTGTTTCTAGGGTGGGTGCAGGAAGGTACAGATGGATTTTGATCATCCTATCAGCACATTTCTTGATACTGGCAGAGTTTAAAGTGGGTACAGTCACTGTTACATATTGCAGATATTGCTGAAATGCTTTCTATACCCACATCATCTTATTGGTGGAAATGACATTTGAGACAAAAAAATTCTGGGGCACCTGGGTGGCTTAGTTGGGTAAGCATCCAAATCTTGATTTCAGCTCAGGTAATCTCACAACTGTGGACATGGAGCCTGCTTAAGATTCTCTCTCTGCCCTTCCCTATTTTGCACTCACATGCTCTCTCTCTTTCTCTCTCTCTCTCTCTCTCTGAAAAAATAAAAAATAAAAAATAAATAAAAAAAGAAGATAAAATTCTTTGTGCTGCTAAAGAGTTAATAATCTAGATGAGTGATACATATATATGTATTTGCATGTGTATCCTTCAGTAATATTATATTTTGATAATGGTGACTGTATTTGGGAGAGTCTCACAAATCATTGCATAATCATTACTATTGGTTTCTTTCTGAGTCACCGTGAGTGACTTTCAGATGAGTTGCATATAGAATGTGCACTGCTGATGCACTATACCTATGTGGTCAAGAAGAAACAGTGGCCATGTTTTTAAAGATACAGCTATGGAGCATAATAAAGATCAGAGCAAATGCACATCATCTTTTGAAAATACATGGCCACTTCCAGAGAATTATCTTAGTGGTACTTGAATGGTCTGGAGAGTTTCAGAATGGGAGAAATGCCTGAACCTCCGGTTGTGATGTATTATGGTTTAACTGTTGTGCATTCATCTACTTTAGGAATGAATTTGACTTTTGACAGCTGTATAAATCAGCCTAAATTATATTTGTCTAAACAATATACAACATAATTCTAAGAGAATCCACTTTATATTTCTCCATTGCTATTGGTTTAGGTCTCTATATTCCTAACAGCTATTTAAATCCTTATGGTAGCCTTGTCAATGTATAATTAGTACTCTAAGGCTATCCTCCCTCTCAGATTTACAATATGCTTTGGGATATATCAGCAATTCAAGTTTTTCTGCTTGAATGTGCATGTTCAGTAGCACTGAACCCAAAATATGAAGGTCTAATGAATTGGCTTTAATGGTTTCCTTGCCTCCTTAAATGTTTTTGTTTTAATTGGTTATGCCACACTATATACTGAACTACATTGAAAAGTTCACAGCATTGATGCTAATGCTCTCTTTCTAATTACTGCATAATGAACAAGTTCTGACAGTGCAGTTTTAGAGGTTGGATACCACGCTTAGTGATTATCTTCATATTTTTATAAAGTAGAAATCTTAAACCTTCCATTATAATGTAAATATTATATATGTACACATGTGCTTTAGGGTATACGTGTGTGTATACGTGTCTGTTTTAGATAAATCCCTGGCAAAATGTAGATTTAGGATAATTTATTTTTAGGTTATATATAGCAGTATATGTGTATATGTTGTATATGTAAATATTCATACATACATTGGAGAAAAAAACCTACATAATAATCAGATTCTCAATTTATTTGTCAAAAGCTTTATTTCCAGTTTAATATATTCTTCCATAAATGTATCTAGTACTTATGAATCATGAATCTTCTCTCTCTCTCTCTCTCTCTCTCTCTCTCTCTCTCTCTCTGGTTTGAAGTTTGAACAGAATATTCATATTGTTTACAGTTAAAATACTCTAATGAAAAGTGTTAGGATTATGCCATATATTTAACTGATTTAGGCATCTTGTTTTCATTATAAATGCATGTCTTTGCAGAAGAGCTTTATAAATTGTTACACTTTGATATGTAGGTGGAAATAATAACAAGAAATCTAACAAATTATGAAAGTTGGGAGGGAGGTACAACCACATTAGGAATCCAACACCCTTGTTACACAAAAAGTACCAAATATTGTTACACATACCCCTTCTAGTATTGGTTCTCCAAAGTATTGGGTTTTTTTGTTTTCATTTTGTTTTGTTTTGTTTTACAAAAGGTGGTGAGAAAAATTTAATCTGGTTTTGGCTATGCACATTTTAGTTTAATTTGCCTTTCCAGAGTTAAAATACAACTATTTAATTTGAAAGAAGTTTGATGCCAAATTACCTATCAATAGATAGGTAGAGCAATAGAGCAATAGATGATATATTGACTTTCTTTTAGAAAAAAGACCCCTAAATATATTTTATGCAAATTAAACTATACTTACTATATTAATTTTATGAGTTTTTATTACATGCTTTTATTTTTTTCGTGTTATTTATTATTTTTATAATTTAAATTTTAGTTAGTTAACAGTTCAATATGGTTTCAGGAGTAGAATTCAGTGATTCATCATTGACATACAACACCCAATGCTCATCACAAGTTCCCTCCTTAGTACCCAATTCATCTAGCCCATCTTCCACCCACCTCCCTCCATCAACCCATAGTTTTGTTCTCTGTCATTAAGAGTCCCTTGTGGTTTGTTTCCCTCTCTTCTCTACCCTACCCTCCTTCCAATATGTTCATCTGTTTTGTTTCTTAAATTCCACATATGAGTGAAATCATATTTGTTTTTCTCTGATTGACTTATTTTGCTTAGCATAATACATTCTAGCTCCATCTATGTCATTGCAAATGATAAGATTTCATTCTTTTTGAAGGCAAGTAATACTCCATCTTCTTTATCCATTCATCAGTTGATGGACATTTGGACTCTCTCCATACTTTGGCTATTGTTGATAATGTTGCTATTAACATTGGGGTGCCTATGTCCCTTCAAATCAGATATGTTGTTTGCAAATATCTTCTCCCATTCCATTGACTGCCTTTTAGTTTTGTTGATTATTTCCTTTGCTATGAAGAAACTTTTTATCTTGATGAAGTCCCAGTAATTTATGTTTACTTTTGTTTCCCTTGCCTTCAGTAACATGTCTAATAAGAAGTTGCTCCAGCTGAGGTCAAAGAAGTTGCTATGTGTATTCACTCCTAGGATTTTGATGGTTTCTTGTCTCACTTTTAGGTCTTTCATCCATTTTTAAAAATGTTTATTTTAGAGAGAGAGAGAAACAGAGCATGAGCAGGGGAGGGTCAGGGAGAGAGGGAGACACAGAAGGAGGCTCCAGGCTCTGAGCTGTCAGCACAGAGCCTGATGCAGGCCTCAAACTCATGAACCATGACATCATGGCCTGAGCTGAAGTTGGACACTTAACCGACTGAGCCATCCAGGCATCCAAGTCTCTCGTCCATTTTGAATTTATTTTTGTGTATGGTGTAAGGAAGTGGTATAGTTTCATTCTTCTGCATGTTGCTGTTCAGTTTTCTCAGAACCATTTGTTTAAGAGATTGTCTTTTTTCCATTAGATATTCTTTCCTGCCTTGTCAAAGATTAGTTGATGATGTAGCTATGGGTCCATTTCTGGATTTTCTAAGCTATGTGTCAGCTTTTGTGTCAGTACCATACTGTCTTGATAACTACAACTTTGTAGGACAGCTTGAAATCCAGAATTATGATGCCTCCAGTTTTGCTTTTCTTTTTCACGATTGCTTTGGCTATTCAGGGTCTTTTGGGGTTACATACAAATTTTAGGATTGTTTGTCCTAGCTCTGTGAAGAATGTTGGTGGTATTTTGATAGGGATTGCATTAAATGTGTAGATTGCTTTGGGTGGTATAGATATTTTAACAATATTTGTTCCTCCAATCCATGAGCATGGAATGCGTTTCAATTTCTTTGTGTCCTTTTCAGTTTTTTTCATGAGTGTTTTATAGTTTTCAGAGTATAGATCTTTTACCTCTTAGGTTTCTTCCTAGGTATCTTATTGCTTTGGGTGCAACTGCAGATAGGATTGATACTTTGATTTCTTTTTCTGCTGCTTCACTATTGGTGTATAGAAATGCAACAGATTTCTGCACGTTGATTTTATATCCTGTGACTTTGCTGAATTCATATATTACTTCTAGCAATTTTTTGGTGGAATCTTTTGGGTTTTGTACATAGAGTATCATGTCATCTGCACGTAGTGAATGTTTGACTTCTTCCTTGCTGATTTGTGATTTGGATGTCTTTTATTTCTTTTTGTTGTCTGGTTGCTGAGGCTAAGACTTCCAGTACTGTGTTAAATAGTAATGGTGAAGGCAGACATCCTTGTCTTCTTCGTGGCCATAGGGAAAAGGCTGTCAGATTTTCCCCATTGAGGATGATATTAGCTGTGGGTCTTTTGTATATGGCCTTTCTGATGTTGAAGTTTTCTGAAGGTTTTTTATCAAGAATGGATGCTGTATTTTGCCAAATGCTTCTTCTGCATCTATTGACAGGATCATAGGGTTCTTATCCTTTCTTTTAATAATGTGATGTATCTCATTGGTTAATTTGCAAATATTGAATCAGCCCTGTATCCCAGAAATAAATCCCACTTGATCATGGTGAATAATTATGTTAAGGTACTGTTGAATTTGATTTGCTGGGATCTTGTTGAGAATTTTTGCATTCATATTCATCAGGAATATTGGTCTGTAATTCTCCTATTTTAGTGGAGTCCTTGTATGGTTTTGCAATCAAGGTAATGCTGGCCTCGTAGAATGAGTTTGGAAGTTTACCTTCTATTTTTATTTTTTGGAACAATTTGAGAAGAATAGGTGTTAACTCTTCTTTAAATGTCTGATAGAATTCCCCTAGGAAGCCATCTGACCCAGCACTCTTGTTTGTTGGGAGACTTTTGATTACTGATTTCAGTTTCTTTGCAGGTTATGGGTCTGTTCAAATTTTCTATTTCTTCCTGTTTCAGTTTGGTAGTTTGTATGTTGCTAGGAATTTGTCCATTTCTTCCAGATTTCCCAGTTTGTTGCTGTATAGTTTTCCATAGTATTCTCTAATAATTATTTGTATTTCTGTGGTGTTGGTTGTGATCTCTCCTCTTACATTTGTGATTTAATCTATTTGGGTCCTTTCTCTTTTCTTTTTGATAAGTCTGGATGGGAGTTTATCAATTTCATTAATTTTTTCAAAGAATTAACTTTTAGTTTAATTGATCTGTTATACTGTGGGGGTTTTTTTGTTCCTATATCATTTATTTCTTCTCTAATCTTTATTATTTCCCTTCTTCTGCTGGCTTTGGGCTTTATTTGCTGTTTCTTTTCTAGCTCCTTTAGGTGTAAGGTTAGGTTGTGTATTTGGGATCTTTCTTGATTCTTGAGATAGACATGAATTGCAATATACTTCCCTCTTAGGACTGCCTTTGCTGCATCCCAAAGGTTCAGACTGTTGTGTTTTCATCTCCATTTGCTTCCATGTATTTTATTTCTTCTTTAATTTCATGGCTAACCCATTCATTCTTTAGTGGGATATTCTTTAACCTACATGTATTTGAGGGCTTTCCAAAATTTTCATGTGGTTGATGTGTTTCATAGCATTGTGATCTGAAAATATGCATGGTATGACTCCATCTTTTGGTACTTGTTGAGGGCTGATTTGTGACACAGTATGTGATCTATTCTGGAGAATGTTCCATGTGCACTTGAAAAGAATGTGTATTCTTTTGCTTTAGGATGAAATGTTCTGAATATATCTGTTACGTCTATCTGGTCCAGTGTGTTTTTCAAAGCCATTGTTTTCTTGTTGATTTTTTGCTTAGGTGATCTGTTGGTTGCTGTAAGTGGAGTGTTAAAGTCCCCTACTATTATGGTATTATTATCAATGAGTTTCTTTATGTTTGTGATTAATTGGTTTATATATATGGGTGCTCCTAAGTTGAAGGTGTAAATATTTACAATTGTTATACCTTCTTGATGGATAGACCCCTTAATTACAATGTAATGCTCTTCTCTAACTGTTGTTAGTCTTTGCTTTAAAATCTAGTTTGTGTGAGATTAGCATGGCTACTCCAGCTTTCTTTTGATGTCCATTCACATAATAAATTGTCCATCCCCTCACTTTCAATCTGCAGGTGTCTTAGGTCTAAAATGAGTCTATTGTAGGCAGCATGTAGATGGATCTTGTTTTTTTTTAATCCATTCTGATACCTTACGCCTTTTGATTGGAGCATTTAGTTCATTTACATGCAGAATGATTATTGAAAGATAATGAATTTACTGCCATTGCGTTACCTATAGAGTTGGTATTTCTGGTGATGTTCTCTGGTCCTTTCTAGTCTTTGTTGCTTTTTTTTTCCTCTCTGCTCAAAGAGGCCCCCTTAAAATTTCTTGTAGGATTTGGTTTAGTGGTAACAAACTCCTTTAGTTTTTTTTGTTTGTTTTGGTTTGGTTTTTGGTTTTTTGTCTTGGAAACTCTTTATCTCTCCTATTTTGAATGACAGTCTTGCTACATAGAGTATTCTTGGCTGCATATTTGTCCTATTCAGCACATTGAATGTATCTCGCTAATCCCTTCTAGCCTGCCAAGTTTTTGTGGACAGATCTGCTGCGAACCTGATCTGTCTTCCCTTGTAAGTTAAGCACTTTTTTTTTTCCCTTGCTGCTCTCAGGATTCTTTCCCTGTCTATGCATTTTGTGAATTTGACTACAATATGTCTTGGCGATGGCTGACTTTTGTTAACTTTAATGGGGGTTCTCTGTGCTTTTTGGATTTTGATGTCTGTGTCCTTCCCCAGATGAGGGAAGTTTTCAGGTATAATTTGCTCACATAAACTTTCTGTCCCATTTTCTTTCTCTTCATCTTCTCGGACTCCTATGATTCAAATGTATTACATCTTAATGAATCACTGAGTCCCCAAAGTCTGCCTTCATGATCCCTTACCTTTGTTTCCCTTTTCTTTTCTGCTTCATTATTTTCTATAACTTTATCTTCTGTATCACTAATTCACTCATCTGACTTGTCCATCTTCATTTTTATGGATTCCATTTGGTTTTGCATCTTGGTTATAGCAGTTTTAATTTTGGCCTGACTAGATTTTAATTCATGTATTTGTGCAGAAAGGGATTCTGTGGTGTATTCTATGCTTTTTACATGCCCAGCTTGTGTCCTTAACCTTATAATCATTGTTTTAAATTCTAGTTCTGACATATTACCTGTATCTAGATTGATTATGTCTCTGGCCGTCATTTCTTCCTGGTTTTTTCTTTTGAGGTGAATTCCTCCATCTTGTCATTTTGGAGGAAGAAAAAACAATAATAATAATAGAATGAAGTAAATATTAAAAAAATTTAAAAATTAAAACAAAGGAAACTAGATCCTAGGTGTGTTTTGGTCTGCTTGTTAAGAGAAGCTTGATAGAAAAAAAGAGAAAAGAAGAGAAAAAATATAAGAAAAAATTTAAAAATTAAAGAAATAATAAAATTTAAAAAACTAAAAGTAAAATTAAAAAAAATTACTCTATCTGTATCCATGAAACAGAAAAAACAAATAACAACAAAAACAAAAACAGAAGCAACAACAACAAAAAAAACGAACAAACGATCAAACCTAAGAGCCCAAATGAAGCTATGTCCACTTTCCCCTGGAGCTGAAACTTTGCAGCACTCCCTGTACTGTAGACTGAGCTGGTGGAAGGAATTTGTCCCCATCTTCTGGGTTAGAGGCCTGCTGCTCTGATTCTCAGGCCTACTTGCCTTAGTGAAGATGTGCTGGAAGGCTCAGAGGGGCGGAGCTTTCTCCCCTTGGTGGGACTGTTTAGCTCACTTGGGTAGATCAGTGCTGGTGGGCTAATGATGAAAATGGTTTCATCTCACTCTCTATTCCCCAGAGTGGGAAGTTCACACCCTCAAAAAAGTGCGATCAATACCTGTCTTGTGTCCCCCACTTCAGTCAGCTCCCCACCTTCTCCCTTCAGTGTCCGAGCTATCCACCTACCAGGAGGTAATTCCTTCCAGAGTTTTATCTAGGGCACAGCTGTGTCTCAAAACCCCACGTTTCAGAGGCCCCCTTGGTTTGGACCTGCTGTGATCTGGGGGAGGGTCTTGCTGAGCTGTGGCCAGGGCAGGCTTGTCCCAAGGAATGGTCATACCACCACACAGCAGCAGTGGCTCAGATTTTATGGTAAATCACAACACACAACCGACACCAGGTTTTCTGCCCTCAGCCAGTGTATTTGTTCCTATACCTATAGTGTGGTGGCTTGAGGGTGCCTTCTGGGTCTTTTGCCCATGGAGAGCCCGTATCACCTCTACCAAATGCACTCCAAGCAGGGGAACTGCTTCTCCCTGTGCATCCTAGGCAATCCTTAGATGGAGCTGCCTGCTGCTGGGGCTCCATCCTGCTTCCTTGCCAGAGCATCACCAGGAGGTGACCTCTGAAACTTCAGACTCTGTGCTCCACTGGTGGGATTGCAACCCTCTTTTTCCCCCATCAGTGGTTTTGGGGAACAGTTTTCTTGTGCAGTTCCCTGTGCACATTTTCACTCTTTCTCTCTAGCTGCTTTCAGGAGGAGTGCTTTCTTGTGCAAACCTGATGTTCTGCTCTCTCTCCCCTTCTGTCTTTCTCCCCCCGCAAAAATGGCTCTCTCCTCTCTGTGGCACCATGGCTCTTCTCTCCTCCAATTCACCTCTCCTTACCATGTACCTGCCGTGTTCTCTCCCTCAAATTATGCGGATTGTCCCGTTAATGCTCAGAACAGTTTCTTAGGTGTCGAAAATGGTTTGATGTTGATCTAGCTGTGTTCAACGGACCAGACAAGCCCAGGGGCCCCTTACTACTCTGCCATCTTAACTCCTACCCCCTCCATTTTTGTGAATTTTTAAAAGAATTTCAACTGAATTTTTGTGCTTACTTGTTTTGGAGATTTTTATTAGGAATGGCTGTCGATCCTCTTTTGATTCATATACCATTATTCCTTTCTTTCTTTATTTAATATAATTTATTCTATTTATTATTATTCTTTAAATGAAACTTAAAGTGTACTTTCATATCTGAAAATTCTATTTATTCCTCCTGTTAGCACTGCAATAATTTTTTCTTTAGTACAGTAAAGGGAAACATTCCCATTATATTGTTTGCAATCTGAAGTTAAAATAGTAGACAAATTTAAGGTATGTGACAACATACAGATAAGGCCAAACGAATGGAGAGAGAATGAAACAAGAAAAAATGATTTGAGCGAATATATCCGTGTGTTGGGTAAAATGAGCAGAAATGAATCAGTTAGTAGTGTTTCTGAGAGGAGAAAATCTCAATACGGATGTAGAAGAAACATTTAAATTTTAAACAGGAGGCCATCGGGAGCCAGGGAAAGGATCTAAGGGGGTAATAATGTGCTTGAGCAAAGTAAAAATGTTCTCCATGTTGGCAAATCTTAATCATTTCTTGCTGTGATAATTAATCAGACAGCTAAGTACTAGCCACTCACCTGCTTCAAAACATAAATTTTGCTTTATGTGCACAACAAATTACCCTTTCATGCACACATAAAAAATATACAAATTCTCCATGGGATGGAGGAGATGTTCGATATCTGCCTTTGGTGGAAATAATTATTATTAATTTAAGATTAGCATACTCTAGACAGACTGTTAGCATTCCTGTTTTATCTAAACACAGCCATGTGAGGGGCACAAGGCTGTCAGTGTATTGGTGAAAGCCCTCCCACTGTTCCCAACAGCTGCTGAAATCACAAACATTTCAATCCTATTAATTCAACATGAAAAAATCATTAGCATTGTACTGAGGTGTTGGAACCAGCTCACTCCTGCTTGGTTGATCTCTCAAGTCAAATTAGGAAACCTCCTGCTCAGGAGCAATTTACTTTTTGTTGAATCAAGCCTATTATTCTGGTCACATTTTAAGATGGTGTTCCTTTTGCTTGTCGTACAAGCAGTGATGAATTTAACTCAAGAAGGAAATTGAGTATTAGGACTTTGAAAGGAATGGCTTTCTGTATCTTATGAACCTCTTCAGGTAGAATACTTGGGAAAAAAATCCATAAAATTGGTACATGAATAAGAGACCATCATCATCGTCATCACCGTCATTAGCAACAATCAGAGTTAACAGTTACTTCATCTTCATTAAATGTGGAGCGTTATTCTAATTGCTGAGGGTTAACTCTTGATCTTCACATCATCTTTAGGAGTCAGATACTGTTACTCTCATTCTCTGAGGAAACTGAGATACAGAAAAACTGAGATACAGAAAGAAAAAATAAATTATTTACAGTTTTATAACTAAGAAGTCATGGAGCCGGAATTTGGATCTAGACACTCTGACTCTGGAGTATATGCTCATTGTATACAATTGAATGTAGGAAAAACATGAATAAAGCAAAAGAGAACGTGCAAAGAAACAAGAAGCTTTTCTAAGATATTTACAGACGATCTCTTTATTTCTATAGGTGAGGAAGTAGCTAGTAAATGCCAGAACTGATAAATTTGAGATATCAGATTATGAAAGTCAATAGATTGGTGGTCTGATTGGGACTAAGAGCCGTATTTTCTTTCAGTCTAAAACTGTTACCTTGGAAGAATAACATTGAACTGAACGTGATTCTTTATATCTGGATTTTTTTCTTTTTTTGTGTGTGGGGTATGGTATGGAGTATGGAGGGAATAACATAATAAAGATTCATTTTATTATATAGCATTTGTTTACTACAGAAAGTAAAACAATGACACACTTGACTTTATGTGTAATTAACCAAGTTTGGGGAGTGTATTTTCTTGTATGGACATGTATTGTGGGTGATGGATGTTGAAAGACTAACACAATCATAATGTTTAATTTGGACAGTGGTTGTATGCTTTTCATTTAGTTTTGGGCTTCTCTAAAAATGGTAATTCACTGATATTCCTGATTAACTTTTACTTCAAAGTCATGCTTTAGATACCATCTTCATAGTTTTGAGCATTTGATCTAAGTATATAAATTGCTTAGTTTTTTCATAAATACAATAAGAATTTTTGTTCTTTCAGGCCCATTTAGTCTTCATAGAGGCATAAAGTATCTTTCAGGGACTATAAATGGATTATTATGAAAATAATAATTATGACTTCTAAGAATTGATAACTGTTTAAAAAATGTTTTATAGTTGGGCTCTGTGCTGATAGTACGGAGCCTGCTTTGGATCCTCTGTCTCCCTCTGTCTCTGTCCTGCTCACACACTCTCCCTCTCAAAAATAAACAAATATTTAAAAAAATGTTTTACAGCTTAGGAATTTCAGGCACAAGCATCAGAATTCCACTACCCAGAGTTAACTCTCTACTTCCAGTCACAGTGCCGAGAGAGGGTTTCAAATGAACAGGGGTAAAGCAGTAATCTTATTTGACACCTTTGGGCTGGCTGTTTGTGAACATAGCACTTCATGTTTCCTTTCTCTTTTGCATCTTTGTTTTCCGTTTTATTGTGGATGTGTCTATTTTCCTAAGTGGACTTTAAGCTACTTCAAAATCAGGCACATGTCTTACACAAGTTTAAGTTGTATCTTGTGACTTCACTTGTTTTTGTTTCCTTACAAAAGATTTGTTTTACAAAATAATTCAAAAAAAGTACAATAAAATAACCTGTCTGGTTAAAACAATGAAATGGAACATGATAAAATGATATCTATCGAATTACTTAATTGCAATAGATGTCCTGTTATGACTTTGGCAAATTTTATGGTGCTCTTCCAAGTTATTTGTGCACCACCATGAAGGTTTCAAGATCCTTCATTCACCATGAAGGATCACTGCATAGATCCTTCTTAAGCAGTGAGTTTACTCCTCACTTAAGCAGTGAGTATACTTTCATTAAATGAAAACTTGACCATTTTCACATATCGCTTTCCTACAAAAACCTAGTGATCTCCATGATAATAGCCTATTAATCACTCTAAGTGTGTTTAAGATGGTGATCATAGACATGAATTTTGAGGAATCTGTGAACTTCTGACACTGATTGCAGAGAAGTGTGTGTGTGTGTGTGTGTGTGTGTGTGTGTGTGTGTGTGAGTTTGAAGTGAGAAAATCTATAGCTTTTGATGAGATTCTGAACGAGATATCTGACAAAGCTTCAAGAACCACTAAATGTATCCATCTTGAATCACTATGGTAATGACATTAAAGGAAACCAGACAAAACCAAAATGTTTTAATCTTTATTTTATTTTTGAGAGAGAGAGAGAGAGAGAGAGAGAGAAAGAGCGAGAGCACATGTACGAGCAGGGGAGGGGCAGAGAGAGAGGGAGACACAGAATCTGAAGCAGGTTCCAGGCTCTCAGCTGTCAGCCCACAGCCTGATGCGGGGCTCAAACCCAAGAATCGTGGGATCATGACCTGAACTGAAGTCAGATGCTTAACTGACTAAACCACCAAAGTGCCCCAAATGTGTGTGTGTTTTTATATGGCAAAAAGAAATAAGAATTTTTCTTATTAGTATCTAATATCTAATATCTTATTATTATCTAATATTTTTTAATTGGTTACTGCAACCTGTATAAAACAGCTATCATTTGATGAATGAATACAAAATAAAAATATTGTATAATAATTTTCACCTGTTAATATTTTATTAAAATTATCCATTAATTCAACATCATTTTCATGCTTATTTTATGGAATGCATTCTCCTGGCGCTTGTGTAAAATACCCAAACTATAGGCTCCCATGCTTTTTTCTCTCAGGAAATTACATTTTATATTGCTTTATAAGTAAGGCAAATGATCCTGAAAGGTTACCAGATAAAAAAGGTAAGGGTCAATTCCGGGGAAGGATCTCTGGGGGCTTGAATCATTGGTTACATCTTTATGGAGTGAGCTAGTTTCTGCGTGACAGATTAGATTCAGGTAGATGTATTGGAAGTGTAAGTTTCAGAAATGGGAGCTCTGTGAGCACAGATAGAAGTGAGACTGTCATAAGCATCTTCAAGTTAAAGAGAATAGAGCTACTTACTCGCATGCTGTGATTCATGCATTGAAAACTATTGTAGTAGTGACCAGTTTTCAATGTCTGAACAAGCATTTGTACACCCAATTAAATGTTAATCTGAAACTGTTTTTTTTTTTTTTTCTTTTTTTTTTGATTAGAAGACTATATTAGTTTGCTAGGGCTGCCAAAACAAAATACCACCATAACAAAATACAAACCAAGACTAGATGTCTTAAACAAGAGAAATTTATTTTTTCACGGTTCTGGATGTTGGAAGTTCAAGATCAAGGTGTTGTCAGGTTTGGTTTCTTCTGAAGCCTCTTTCCTTGGCTTGCAAATTGTTGCCTTATGGTGTCTTCACATGGTCTTTTCTCTGTGAGTGCACATCCCTGTCTCTCTGTGTGTCCAAATTTCCTTTTCTTATAAGACACCAGTCAAACTGGATTGGAGCCCACCCTGTCAGCATCATTTTACTGTAATTACATCTTAAAGACCCTCTTTTCAGGTACAGCCATATTCTGAAATCCTGTGTATTTGGGCTCGAGAGTATGAATTTTAGGGGAATATATAATTCATGCCATAACAAACTCCAAAGTTCTGACTGTAAGAAAGTAAATATTATAAATATATTAAACTATAATAGCATATATAATTAATATAATATATGAATCAAAAGCTTAATATCCTCAACTAAGTTTTATTGAACAACTATAATGTTTCAACATGTATAAGGAACATTTTCAAACACATTATGTTTCATTAAATTCTTACATCACTACTGCATGAGGAGATGAGCAAAATCATACAGAGACAAACCTCAGATTAAAATTCATGAAATTCTGACTTCAAATTTGTTGGTTTTTCTACCAGTTTCCGTCATGCCTATATAATTCCTATATGTGCCTGGACAAGAAGATTTGTGGTTCTCTTCAGTTAGGTTTGCCTACGTCCCGCGTTTCTATACATACACAGTTATGTGCATATCTAAATGTTTGCAAATGTATGTGATACCAGATAACCTTGTGTTTGTGCACAAAGTGTACCCAGTCTTTGGTTTATGAGACGTTTTCTGATATCTCACAAATCTCTCCCTATTTTAATAGTTAGAAACCTCCCCAGTCCTAATACAATGAGCTTTAGTTACATAAGATTTTGCAAGTGTTTGATAGTTAAACTTCACATTATATTTGGGAGCATCTTGACAGCATGTTGTGTCAAATGAAAGTAGTAAAATCAGCCTGAGATTTCACAGCTGCCCTAATTAGCTGATACTCTTGAAACTTTGAGAAGTCAGTAGCACAATCTGTTGTAGATATAATTTTGCAATGAACAACTGTATATTTTGGGTTCACCAAAAGTGTCCAGCACTATATTTATGTGTCTTCACCAGCTATTCCTTGTATTTTAGCTAATCATGTTAATCAAAATTGCATACGCTTTTAGCCTTAAGATATTTCAGACTTAATCAACTCAGCCTCAAAATAGGTTTGGGAGCTGTGTTAACAAGGAAAGGCTGCATTTGATAGTCATTCAGAGTGTGGGATTTGAAATTGAGCTGGTTTTGAATTCTGGCTTTGCCACACAGTAGGTGTTGAGTCTTAGACAAGCTATTTATTTCTCCTCCTCTCTGGAAGCAGACATAACAATATCTATTTCACAGACCGATAAGATAAAGCAGTTTTTAATACATGTGCAGAGCCTACTGTATAGTTAGCACTCGATACGTAAAACTACTATTTATTTGACCAGTTACATATTTTAAATATTTTTGAAAAATTTGCAACTAAGCAGGGGTAGAGATATCAACTAAAACTGCAGTCTAGTATACACTAGTAGTATGCTAGAGGATTGAAACTGCCAAACGGCAAAGGCTGAAGGCACAGTCCCCGAGACTGCCTTCAATTCTGATGCCACTTGCAATTTTGGGGTTTTGCAAAACCACTCTCAGGTACAATAATTCACTGGAGAATTTACAGAACTCAATGGAAGCTATTATCTTCATGGTTACAGTTGTTTTTTGTTTGTTTGTTTGTTTTTAAGATTTTATTTGTATGTAATCTCCACATCCAACGTGGGGCTCAAATTTATAATCTCAAGATCAAGTTGCCTACTTTGCTGACTGAGCCAGCCAGGTGCCCCTCATGGTTCAGTTTATTATAGGGAAATGATGAATATTAAACCAGCCTGAGAAGGAGAGTCAAAGGACCAAGTCTGGGAAGGTACCAAATGCAAAGCTTCTAATGTGCTTGGAATGTGTTATCTTCCTGTCATTGATGTATGGCAAAATTCAGGGAGTACTGCCGACCTGGGAAGCTCACCTTAAAGCTCTGATGTACAGAGTTTTTACTGAGGTCTCATTACATACGTCTCATTGATTGATTCACTGATTGCCCATGTGGTTGACTTAGTCACCATGTTGACTGATACCATGTGGCTCACCCTAAATCACATAGTTGGTGTTTTGTGGCCCGGCCAACCCACTCCCTACGGTGTTTGGGGTATGACTAGCATCACCACAATACCTGATGTAGTCAGCCTCTGCCCTAAACAAAGTCAATCATATAAGGTATGACATAGATTACCTTCCAGAAGCCAAGGGAAAAGGTCAGACTTCTCATTGGGTAAGGCTAAATTGTTGACTACACATTTATATTGCCGGAATTGTACAAGTAAGCTGATTTGTTATTTGTTTGTCGCACTGTGATTTTATAATAGCCCGGTTAGGTGATTACTGAGATAATATAAAATATGAACAAAAATACAAAATGTTGCTATCATGAAAATTTTCAAAGTATAATCTCCAATAGTCATTATTATAATGATGTTCTTAATACTATAAGCATACCTACAAGTTGGCTTGACAGCTGTGAGGCCTTCAGAATGTTAATGCTATTAAAAAAAGGCCACTTTGATACCTTTTTCTCTCTATAAAAGTATCCTTAATCTTAATATACACTGAGAAAGATTGGAATACAATACACCTATAAATATTTGCCACAGAAATTTGTTGAGCTCTGAATAGAGAATTGAACTATCTGCCTTGATTGTTAATTTGTGGTATTTGAGCACATATTCAATAGCTTATACCTGCTAATTTGGGGAATGAATTCTTGGCATCAGTTTTGTAGATTGTATGTTTTTTGTTTTTTGTTTTTTTTAACGTTTATTTATTTTTGAGACAGAGAGAGACAGAGCATGAACAGGGGAGGGGCAGAGAGAGAGGGAGACACAGAATCTGAAACAGGCTCCAGGCTCTGAGCTGTCAGCACAGAGCCCGACACGGAGCTCGAACTCACGGACCGCGAGATCGTGACCTGAGCGGAAGTCAGCCGCTTAACCGACTGAGCCACCCAGGCGCCCCTGTATGTTTTTAATTACAAGACTAATAAATATATCCATCAAAATTGATTAGTGTGGAGGAAGGTGATCTAAACAATTAACTAAAGGTGATTGAGTAGCACTTTTTAAATTTAAAAACATGAAAGGAATAATCTGTGGCCACACCTGATAGAACTGTAAGGAAGAGTTCTAAGTTTCTGTCCTATTGATGTCAGAGTTAAAGGGACATTGTGAGAGGTGGAAATATCCTCAATAGGACAATTAGGTAAATGAAAACACTCCCTGATGACTAAGTTTATAAAATTATATGCAGAGGATTTTCAAGGTTAGATTTTCAAAGCCATAGAACCAGGTCTCAAATCTGTAATAGTACTTGGTCTACATCATGACCTATAAGGCTTTATTTGTGTTCTTGATGGTGTAACCAACACTTGTTTCTGTTAAAATATTTAATTTTAGTAAAATATATACATATATGCTTAAATTGTAAATTTCCATTTTAGTATCAGAGATTGTAAATATCACACATGTCCATACTGAGGTGAGATGAGCTAAATAAAGTGAGGTGATGTGAGCTTCAAGAACTGAGTAGGTAAAATATCAACAATTAATATGTATCATAAAGTTTCTCTCATAAACTGCATCTCTTGGAAGATTTTGAAGTTTGTGGATCAATTAAAACTCTTAGGGTAATTTTCATATACTTATCCTTATACAAATAAAAATGCTAATTGTCAAATAAGCCTGTCTAAATTCAAGAACTCAATTAGTTTTATATTAACAAAATTTGGAAACATGGCAATTTGGCAGAAATAAACTATCAATCCTTATTTAGGTCTAAAATGGAAACAAAACAATGAAGGTATTTGTTAGATATTTAGGATTTAGAAATTTGACTTTAATGACTTTGAAAAATAAATTTTTTTAATGCTCCATTAGTTTTGCCTTAGGGTGGTAAAATTTTTCTCTCTTACCTCAAATAGAAGCTAATAATTGAATAACTTTAAGTTATTTCCCAAATTTTGCCTATATGCAAACATCTAGATATTATTTAAGCCAGATCAGTGTAGACATTAAATTTTATATTACATCACAGATGATAACAGCAGGTTGAATTTTAAAAATATTACCTAAAAAATTGAAGATTGCATTTTATTTTCAAATCAAAAAGAATCTTAGATGTAAGAAAGAAAATAAATGAGCAAAAAATTTTTCCAAAAATATTTTGACTTTTCAAGAGAAGTATACTAGTGCTTATAGCCATCCACATATGGTGACATTTTTATGGTTCACAAAAGATAATAAAGCAACATCAAATGTTTTAAGAAATATAGCAGAGTCTATATTTAATGATATAAAATATACACTTTTATTGAATATTGATATGAGATATTTCAAACTGTGTTTTCCAGAAAGGTGTGGAAGAGAAATCTATTGATAAATAGGACATATAATTTAATATTATGATAATACTAGTTTGGATTTGGGCTATGGCACTTATAATATATTTCCTTTGACTTACTTTGGGTTTTACTGCTTGTGAATTATTGAAACTTGATTCACTTATGAGATATGTTTATCTCAATTCAGTTCAAAGTGAATTTCCTTTTCCTTTCCATGCAAGAACTCATATTGAATGTTCAGTGGGACTATAATCCATCATGTTGTGTCTTGGAAAACACATTTATAAACTTAATATTGTACAGATAATTTACATTTCTCTTGTATAGGAAACACAAGGTTTTATTTTATTAGGCTAATGAAACAATATGGAGCATTATCTGGGTATACTATTCAAGAATTTCATGATCATAAATAAAATAAGGTGGATTCAAAATCTAAAAGGCTAAAAAAATAACCCTAAAAAGCTATCTTCTCTGTTTTCACTAGAACCATATTCAGACACAAATTGGATACAAACTGTCTGACTTCAATAGCAATCCTATATATAGCTGTCATGCTTGTACAGAAGAAATTCCATAAACTTCCTTAGCAGGTTATTTTAGTTTCTAAAGGTTTTTATTGGAAATAAATTAAACCCTCTAATGAAGGTTTATTCTTTGATTACTACCATTTCCTCCTGCATAGACTTGGAAAAAAACTGGCTATTCTCTTGGAAAGATCCTTTTCTAAGCCTAAGGATTTTATTGAATCACAATTAACTGTCCCTCTTTGGAATTATATTTATCCATTCTTTGACTATATATATATACAGATATAAGATATTGTCATTAGAATTAAATAGTTAAATGATTAGAAGTTTCAGAATATACTGAAAACCATAAATCTGTAGAAAATGCATAATGGGGCAACAGGTCCACTGTAGTTGGTGAAATGTATTTAAAAATGAAATGAACACAAAGCAATGGCTTGACAGTCATTCAGAAAACTTTTATTAAACATAGGTATTCTGTAGTCTTTGAGGTTATAGGGACTAAGATGGAATAAGATGCTGTGTTTTGGGCTCTTAAATAATCCATATTCTGCTTGGCAAGTCAGACAAGCAGAAAGTCTGACTTACTGTTTAGCACATTGTGATAAGTTCTAAAATTTTGGTTAGCACAAAGGACAGTCAGTGCATAAAATGTCAAGAAATCTCAAGAAAGTCTTCATGGACTGAAAAAAGAATAGGAGTTAACCAAGCAACATTGACCTAGTAGGTATTTGAAAGAGTTTTCCCAAGCAGAAGGAGCAACGATAGCAATGTAAGTTGGTAACTAGGGTAAATAGCAATTTGTTCAGTGACAGGAAGAAAAGAGTGCAGAGGTTGGAAATAAAGGCAGCTGAAAATAAAGACTGAAACAGTCCCTAGAAGCATGTCATATATTCTAAGAAGTTTGGACTGTCTACTGAAGCTAAAAGGAAGTTTTGAAGATTGTTAAACAGAGAAGTAACAAATTGATTTTCATTTTATGGAAATGTTACTGGAAGCAGAATAATGGTGAAGTTTTTAAAAAAATGCATGCTTAGTAGCATACACACACACACACACAGGAATAAAAGTAAGGAGTGCCCTTGATTGTCTATTGTACTAACACTGGAATGTAACGATGACAGCCTGACCCAAGGGGAATTTGTGACAAGTTTTGAGCCAAAAAGAAATGGAGGACTAAAGATATCCAGCAGAGATCCAATTTGGGTATCACATGACTGGGAAGAGTATGATACTATCTTAATTCACTCATCAAAGGAACACAAGAAGAACAACAGGTTTGAGAATAAGATGTTGAGCCTACTTTTAGATATGTTGGCTATTAGAGATTTCTAAGACATTCAAGTAAATATGGCATAGATACTCAGTGCTATAAAGAGTCAAATTTCTAGGTTCAAGGCTCAGAGGAAATATCTACACTGAAGATACAACACAACTCATCAACAAATAAGTGGTAATTGATGATGATGTCATCCATGAACAAAGACAGTTTTACTTCTTCCTTTCCAATGGGTATACCCTTATTATCTTTCCTTGCCTTGTTGCATTAGGAAGGACTTCCAGTATGACCTTGCAAAGGAGTAGTGAGAGGGACATCCTTGCCTTGTACCTGATCATAGTGAGAAATCTTTGAGTTTCTCACTATTAAGTATGATGTTAACTTTAGGGATTTTTTTGTAGATAGTCTTTATCAAGTTTAAGAAATTCCCCTCCAATGATACTTGTTTACTTAGTCTAAAGATTGATGATTTATATATTGAAGGAAGAATCAAAAGAAATCTTAACAAGACAAATGTAAAAGTACCAAATTAAAGAATCAGTTGCACAAATTAGGAAGGGGCAAGATCTAGTTTGGAGAGTATTAAACCTGGAGAATTAAATTAACTATTATCTCCTAAGGAATAGCAATATAGCATGATGAAAGAGACAAAGAGACAGAGACAGCGGAGAAAATATAAAAATTAAAAGCAAACAAAATATCCCTAATGAAGCTTCTAGGTTTTATTAATTGGCATATCTACATAATTCACAGGCCCCAGAAAGATGAGAATATGGTTTAAGAACAAACAATTATTTGGTAACTCCAGTGTACAGAGGAATCGAGCAGTATAGCAGTATAGCATTGTTGCCCTAAAATAAAAGTAATTGTAAAAAATTAGAGTTATTGAACAATATAATTAAAATAGTGAATTGTATGTATATCATATAATGTGAAGGATAGTTTCCCAGACTGAGATGCTTTAGGAAGAGTATAACGATTCTTTTACATTTAAGGATTATCATGTGAAAAAGGGAATTAGGTTTATTTTTGTATTATTCTGAATGATCAAGTAGGAATTACAGAGAAACATAGTTTTATTTTTTTAATGTTTATTTATTTTGGAGAGAGGGAGGGAAAGAGAGAGAGCGAGCATGGGGGGAGGGGCAAAGAGCGAGGAGGACAGAGGATCTGAAGTGGGCCCTGCACTGACAGCAGAGTCTGATGTGGGGCTTGAACTCATGAGCTGTGAGATCATCACCTCAGTTGAAGTCAGATACTTAACCGACTAAGCCACCAGGTGCTCCACAGAGAGGAATATTTTTGAATTAATGTACAAAAATAAATTTACTCATAGTTATCAGTACCTAAAATGTCTGCCTCAAAATAATGAGTTCTTTGACACTGAGACTCTTCTAGGAGTGTTTTAAACACCAACTACTAGTGGTTTTCTGGTCTCCTAGATGATATAAGGCCTTAAAATTCTTTAAGTTATAAAGTGATGTTTCCAATATTGGTACCTCATTGGAAAAATGAACCATGGGGATGCTTTTCCTTTTGTACTCAGTTTAAATTAATTTTCTACATCAATCACATTTTTAGAAGAAAAAGAACAAAGGTAAGATGAGGGATAGGAGAGAGAGGAAGGGAATAATTTGGCTCTACCTGTCATATATAAATTCCTATTTGTATTCTTTTTAAGGGTTTTGTTCTTTGGAGTTTTTTTTTTGTTTGTTTTGTTTTGTTTTGTTTTTGAGAGAGAGAGAGAGAGAGAGAGAGAGGGCGTGTGAAGGAGGAGCAGAGAGAAAGGGAGAGAGAATTCCAAGCAGGCTCCATGCTGTCAGCGCAGAGCCTGATGCAGGGCTCGATCTCATGAACCATGAGATCGTGACCTGAGCCAAAATCAAGAGTCAGACACTTAACCAACTGAACCACTCAGGCACCCCCATTTTTCTTTCTATATCTATATCCTTAACACAGAGTAGAATATTACCTATAAAAGTATAATCCATTTTTATTAGACTTGTTTTTTCATGGTTAAAACTCAAAATTTTGTAGTATATTCTACTGATTTTTTTACCTCTGTTAGGAATTTCAACAAATCTCTTCATGGTTTTATTTTTTGAGAAATAGAGCATAGAGTAAAAGATAGACAATGAGCAACAGAGGCTTAAATTTCATTATTAGGCAGATGACTAAAGGAAAACACTGAACTACCTACCCTCTTTTACTATATTTGAAAGAGAAAGAGATTGTAAATTTAATGTGTAAATAATTATGTTATTGAAACTCTTGGGTTAAAAAAGTCAGTATACCTAAAGATCTGTGAGAAAAGAGGTGAACAAGTGGGGCTGATATGTGAGAAGAAGCTTCTTGCTGTTAGTGAATATACTTTAGATGCACAAGGAGTCGAAAAGACGGGTTGGCTGACTTCAAGAAATTTGACTACATTTGTTCAAGACACTTTCGTTGTCTAAGCATTTATGTAACTCATACTACACCCCAAGAATTGTGGTATAAATCAAATACTAACATGAATACTGCTATATTTGGGGTCTTTGCTATGTAGGAGGGGGAAAAAGACTAATTCAAGCTACCTCAAATATTGCAAGGTTATTTTGAGATAATTTTGGGAGTAAGTGGAACAGGAATCCCACCAAAGCCTTTGGAACAGCTGGTATTCACAGGGATGGGAGTATATTCTCATAACCATGAGAGACATAGTGACTCAAATGTACCTGTAGGGACTAGAGTAGTAAGAACTCTTGAATCTTCATCCTAATGTTGTGCTTTAAAGAGATTCCTATACTTCTCCATTTTTCTTACTCTCTGTATATGTATGCTTTTTTTAATGTTCATTTATTTTTGAAAGAGAGAGAGTGTGCATGCGTGTGCACACAAGTGGGGGAAGAGAAGAGAGAGAGGGAAACAGAATCCAAAGTAGGCTCCAGGCTCTGAGCTGTCAATGCAGAGCCGGACCTAGGGCTCAAACCCATGACTGTGAGATCACAACCTAAAAATTTTTTATCAAGCCTTCTTTAGCCCAACTCTACTTCCCTATTACAGCTCAAAATCCATTTCCTGAATTCTCACAATACATCTTATCATCTTCAGGTCTGGTTTTGACTTGTGTGATCTTTCCATGTTGCCTCTTTCAAATTTTAAAGAAAGTTGAGTTCTCTTCACATGATGCACAGAAACACATTCTTCCCCTCCCTTTCTCTCTTCTCCCCTTCCCTCCCTTGCCCCTTCCTCCTCTCTCCCTTCCTCCCCTCTTCCTCCCAGTTTCTTCCTTTTGCTAGGAAAAGTTTTGAAACATTTTTAAGTAAACAAAAGAACGAAAACGAAAAAAAAAAAAAGAAAACACTAGGAAATGTTCTAACTCACTCATGTGATTATTTACTGTTTCTGCCTTTCATTGTGTTGGACTATTTTAAAACTGCAGAGGTTGGAGAAAAGTGATAATAATGGAAATGATCCTTATACACAGAAAACTAATTGCTCCTTTGGCTAATTCTGATCTGCATCTATTTGTAAATTCATTTCAGAATCCCTTAGTCTCTGTATATGTCTCTGCTTTTTTTTGGATCTCCTTGGAACAAGTTGTAACATCTTACTGGTTCCCTCATTAATTAAAAAGATAAATAGATTATTTGACATCATTTATGTTATACTTGTGTGAGAATTATGGTTTTATTCTTTTAAAATTTATCCTTTAACACTTGTTTTTCTTTTTTCAAACAAGACTTCTATCAAAGGTCATTGCTCAGCCTTTGGAGAGGTAACTAGCACACTCCATATAGCTGTAGCTGGGAGTTAACTGAGGGAGAGAAGGTGATAACTAGATTATGTAAGACCTTGTAGAGAATTTTAAAACATTGACAATTATTCCGAGTGAGAAAGGGAGCAGAGAAGTGCCAAATTGATTGACACTTTAAAAGGACCACTGTGGATGTGGTTTTGACAGGAAATAGGAGGTCAAGGGTAGAAGCAGGGAAATCAATTAAAAGGCTATTACAGTTATTTGGAAGAAAGGTGATGATACCGTGGACAAACAACTAAGTAGGTAATGGTAAAACAGTACAATTTAATCATATTCTGGATATCTTTTGGGTGATTGGAATTTACCATTGAATCGATGCAAAGCATGTGAAATGAGAGAAATCATGAGCTTTGTCAAAATATTGGACTTAGGACACTGGAATGGTAGAGCATTTAGGAAATGTGTGGGGTGTCGGTATTTTTGCACTTGTTAACTTTAACAAAGTCACTAAATTTCCATGTACTGATGTTGTGAAGGAAGTCAGGCATTCAGGGGAAGTCTGGGCTAGAAGTATAATACTGGGAGTCATGAGCATTGATATGATATTTTTAACCCAAGCATTTGTAGCAATATACAAGACCACCCAAATGAGAACAAAGAGAGGTCAGTAATTCAGAGCTTATTACATCAAGGGACTCAGCCATCACTTGTGTTCGGCATCTTTCAAGACAGTCAGGAGAGTAAGGGGGAAATAAAAGGAAGACTTCAGACATGCTCTAATTGGAGGTTGTTGGCATGGGGAAGCTGGAGGTGAGCTCATTAAAAGTGGGGCCTTAGATTGGTTCCAGAAGGTGATTTGGCTTACTGTTTGGTCTCACTTGAGTTGTAAAGGGAAAGGGGTGGTAGCAAAATAGCAAGCATTTGTTGACAAAGTACTAACTGTTCTGGAATAGTTGCTGCAGAGATTGTGGCTTGGCTTAATGGACATTTTATGTGGGTCAGAGTTCTGTTGTCATATTTGTCTGGTCATTGCCTGTATATTCAGTCTTTCACCCTAAATAAGATGACCATGGAAGTAAATTAGGTAAAAAAGACAAGGGTAGAAATATGAAGATTTACATCCATATCAACGTGTCTAGAATTTTGTTGCTACGTTGGATGAAGCATGACTCCTGGTGGCAACTTTAAGCTCTAAGCTCTTGTAGTTTTCCACGTAGTGCTTCTGACCTAAGTTTAACTCATCTCTGCAAGGACACAGTTAACTGAAATATGATTGTTGCCTTATTCAAATAACACCTGTAGTAAAAAAATAGTCCAATGAGTTGTGTGGAAATCCCAAGTATTAGATTGATATGTGGGGATACCTTAACTATGAGTTGAAGTAATTTGGAAAGAAGCAGAATGTTTTCTAAAGGGAGGAAAAAAACATTCTGGGCACGGTCAACATCATAATTGATTAGCACTGCTGTTATTGTAATGTTGCCCACTTTTGTCTTTCACCTCTTTTCTTCTTTCATTGCGTTCTGTTGTCAGGTTTTTCTTCCCTAAACCTGTGGCCTTCTTTTAAAGAATGACTTCCAATTAAGCAAAGCGATGTACTTTAAATTTTAAAGGACTCTCTGTGGGGTGAGGCTCACTACAAGCCCCCTGGCACAATGCTACATTTAAAAACTGTCCTACTGTTGTGTGGCCTTTTACTGTTGCTCCTTAGCTCTATGCTCTCCAGTGCTGCAGCTTTTCATTAGAATTCTGGGCATGTTACATCATGTTGGCATCCCTATCCTTCCTTTTATTACTGTGCCCTTCCTTTTACCCCCTTCTCTTTTGCTTCTGCTTGGATCTTTTGTTATCCGGCTTCTTTTACCCTCCTTGCCTTGCTTCCTCGTCCTTTGTCTTCTTCTGTTATGATTTATGATTATGCCCTGCTCCTTCCTTCTTCAGGCCATCTGCTTCCAAGTGAACTCCCTACCTTAAACCACAGTCAATACTTCGTATAACTACTTGACTTTATTTGCAACTGTATTTTTAAGTAGAGCACTGAGATAACTTTCATTTATAGTTATTTTAAACACATACAGATCCTTTGGTGTGATTTTCTTACAGCATTTCCCTGAATTTGTAAAACCTAATTCTGTTCGCTTTTTCAACACTTTATTCTAAAAATTTCAATTAGGAATGATTGTTCATTTTATCAAGGATGATTCCGTTTCTATAAAGTGTTACATGTGGAGCTGTCTGTTTTATAGATATCCAGAAAGGAAGGGCATAACTTCTTTTTTCTTTTTCTTTCTTTCTTTCTTTCTTTCTTTCTTTCTTTCTTTCTTTCCTTCCTTCCTTCCTTCCTTCCTAAGAGAGACAGGAGAAGGAAACTTAAAGGAAAAGCCACATAATAAGGCAAAGAATCAGGCAGACTTAGAATATTAGCAAGAAACTATTTGGTGTCATATAATGTAAAGCAATGCCAAATTACTTATGTTGGAAATATAATTGTGTGGTGATTTAATATGAAAATTTATGGGTATACCTTGTAACATAAGAGCAGAAATTAGAAATTTGCAAGAGTAAGAAATAGGAGTCCTTCATTTTTTTTTTTGTCACATTTGTTTTATTCTTCTCTCTTCCACTTGTCTTTCTCCACGAGGAGGAAAATGGCTGCCCCACAAATCACACATTCAAAAGATTAGCTGACACTGAGACAGAAATGTCTCCCACAGGAGAATTTCAGAGTGAAGGTACTCAGCTTGGGCTATCTAAAACAACCGAGTCCAATTAATAATTGTTGGAGTAGAAGAAGGGTAACATAATACAATTAATCATGGCTTCCAGGGAAGTCTATCTCCCACACTTCCTAATTGTTTAAGTTGGAAAAATGTGCTCAATCTCTTTGAGATTTAGTGTGCTCATTTGTAGAATGGGGATAACAGTGCCTACCACTAAATAAGATCACCAATAAATGCTAGCTGTTGTTATTGCCAAAATCAAAACATTAAGTGCATCATATTCTAACTATGTAATTATCGTGGAGCACATTCTAATTTGGTATATTCACGTACCTGATATATAGCTTTAGTTTTAAGAAAACGCAAGCAGCACTTACCTTTTAATATTATGAGGCCATTTGCACATGGATGACAGTTCTGGCAAATGTCCATGATTATCTAGGTCACCGTTAAGTACTGCAGAAAGTAAGGAGGGTATTAAAGTCTTCCTTTGAGCAAGTGTATTTAGACAATGGCTAAAGATAAATGACACCCAGTAGAAAGAACCAGAGACCAGGATATCCCTTTTGGGTCTGTGTTCATAAATTTATCCCCTCAGAAAATGAGTAGAAACCGTAGTAAGGTTATAAACTGGAGGTTCATTTTGTTGGAAGTTTGGGGCAATAAGAGGAATTTCTAGTACTTGAGATAGATTGAGAGCAGCACTGTAAAAGAAGACAGTGGCAGGCCATAAGGAAAGATACAGACTTCAGTGGTTTTAGAAAAATATTGGAGGTTTACATACTGACTAGGTGCTAATGATATTGGCTTTCAGAGATCTAGCTGTGACATGAGGATTCCTGATTTCGTATTTGGGGTAGCTGCTAATGCTTCAGGAGAATATTGCCAGATGAAATGCACTGTATTTTAAAAATATAAATTGCTCTGTAAGTTCTAGGTGTTTCTTTCTGAACCAGGATATGGCTATAGGGGAATATGAGTTCTGTCATGTTTTTATGAGAAAAATCAAGAAAAATAAAAAATATCCAAGATCTAATATAAATATATTCAAAGAACTTTCATAATTATAGTTTAGATCAGCATTTCACAACGCATATTATACATTCTTGAAATGTTAATAGGTGATAACAAAACACACTAAATTAAACAAAGATAAATAAGTATCTGTACTGCAGGACTTCACAGAGACTTCAGTATGCCAATGTGCTTTATACATCCAAGACAGGAATACATAATATGCTGAATTTCCAAGATATATTTGAGCTTGGTGCACTCTTGGTATTCTAAGGACCCAGCTTGAGGAAACATAACTTGGTTACATTGTTTCTTCATATTGCATTATATTGTCCCCAAATTAGTAAAATGCAATCAGCACAGCCTATATAACAGCAGGATGGTTTTATACATACTTCATTAAAAGCACTTGCACGTTCTGTGTATAAACACATTTGTATTAAGTTAATACTAGTGGTTACAAACCCATAACATTTAGAAACTTTTGCATAAATGGATTTTTTTATGTGTATGACAGTCACTCTTACACTGTGATATAGTCATATTCAGTGTAGGTGCACAGATATTATGGACTCACTTAATGCTATTTATCTTTATTCTACTGTATAAAATTCTTTACTGTGTATACTGACAATTCCGTCTGGATTTTTGGGCCCAGAATATACAGTCATCAAGTTACTATTATACTCTCTAATTATCTCATTATTATAACCTTCTCTTTTGTACTTTATTATGTGTCAGAATTTATTGGTATCTTAGTTTTACTTAATGTGTTGAGGGGTTTTTTCCCTTGGTTTCTTTTTCATGATTGACATCTAAATATTAAAAATCATTCCATAGAATGTATTTAATATTTTTGGTTTCCTGAAAGATACAGCTCCTAAACTTTCTTAACTTTGCATTTTGTAGCAGAATTGTATGTGGTGTGTACACACCACATACAATTCTGCTACAAAATGCAGTATATATATATATACACACCACATACATACATTATATATGTATATAATATATATAAATTTGTATATAAATATATATATAAATAGTATTTATATATATTATATATATATAACATATATATATGTTATATTATATATATATATGTTATATATATATAAAGAATTGTGTGTGGCCTATATGGCACTTAGTAGAGTTCTAGTGGTTCTTAGAAGAAAAAGAATGTTTGGATATTCCCCATTTTTTTAAAAAATAACTACTGGTGTTATATCTCTATGTAAATGCTTTTTCCCTTTATTTTTATATCATCTAATATAAATATTTTAAATGAAATCTAGTTGCTGGTCCTAAATTAAAGATATTTAACAACATTTAATATTGATTCTGCCCATTTCTCCCTTAGGTTACCTAAGGGGTCAGACGTAGTGGCTTGGCCATGAGGAATTAATTTGCACCTTGGGGCCAACCAAAGAGGTGGAGGATTCAATTATAGCTTTAGGGCCACAGATCCTTCCTTCTTCTACTGAACTGCCATTCTTGTTGTTACTTAAACCTCTGGTGCTGTCAACAATATGTCCCCTTATTTGTTATTATGTCCTAGATGAATAACTTCATCAGAGTTGCTTAGAAAAGAGATCTGAGATCATTTTCAAGTTACTATATTGTTTGAATTCTGATGCTAATCAACTTTACTATGGTTGTTTAGTAACAGATCTAAAGTCTTCTTCACATTATTCACTTAAACAAAAGTAATCCAAATGTTTAGCTACCTTCATCATTTCTATCATCACTTTATAGTGAGCACTAACTCATGTTTCATGTTCATATTTAATCCATAATATCAGCACATTCATGAAAATGAGAGAGATTATTTTTAAGTAAACAAGACATTAAAACTTCTCTAAGACCATTTAGCTACAGAGTAGCAAAGATGGGATCGAAGCCTCCAAGACCAAATTCAGCCTATTAAACCACCCTTTCTTCTGTAATATCTGAAAAATTTACTATTAACATTTACATTAGGCAATGGGTTCCTGTTTGAATATAAGAAATAAAAAGTTAAGCCATATTAACTAAGGTTTGTAAATTTAGATTAAAAACTAAATCTGCAGGCAGGAAATACTTTCACTAGCTTCTTTATCACCGACTCATAGGCTTGGAGTCTGCTCAGCTATAGGCTGGCCCCTGGAACAGTCCTGCACCCATGATTCCAGGACACCTCCCCCATGCTTCCAGCCATGTAACACCAAGGCTTTGGGAAGATAAAAATAAATTTACTCAAGGAAATATTAGGACTCTTCTCTTACAGGCCATGCTTAAACTCAGAACTATCATAAGACATGCTTGAGTCTGGTGTTTATTTGGGGGGGCAGTACTTTTTTGGGTGTTTCCGTCTCATTGGAAAGTTTGAATCATCAAAGCATTTGTTCCTGTTCCCTCTACAATTGCTTATAATTCTTATGACAACTTAATAATTAGCTTTCTAGAAATTATTATCTGTGATGACTTTTATGCCTTTGTTTTTGCCTCTTAGCACTTAGTAATTTTAAGACAAAGAATATTTTACAACCTTCTAATTCTATCATTCATAGTTTTAAGATATACACATAAACAGGAGTCATTTTTCTACTACTATGGTGTAGTGGATTATCAAATTAGATTCAACAACATCTGGAGTCCCACCTCAGTGGGTTATAGGAGTATTTTTAAATGTCATTTAACCCCTTGGAATGTCAGTTTGTATACCTACAAAAAATTTGACACAAAGACACAAAAAAATGGTTGTGAAGGATAAATAACAGAACATATATGAAAACACTTTATAAAGTGATATGTGTGTGTGTTTGTGTATAGAGAACCTTACCTCTTAGTGTGTGTGTGTGTGTGCGTGTGTGTGTGTGTGTGTGTGTGTTAATGTATGTATGTGTGGATATGTATATCACCTTCCCTCTTTGTATAAATAGATATTATGGTGAGTAAGTTAAATATAAATTCTAGCCCTCATACTTATCTTTTAATTTTACTAAGTATATGAACCCCAATTTGCTCATCTACAAAATGCAATTAAAATAATTGTTTCCAGGGTATTTTGACCATGAGCATATTTTAAATAAGTACAATGGTTAAAAGACAATTTTTTTTCATCCCATCACTGTCTCATCATCCAAATCCACTTGATGTGCCCTTCATCAGTTGGTGGTTTTCTTTTTCAGTATGAAATAAAACATATAGTTACCGAAAGTGTTAAGCTGTGAAAAGACAATGGTTTGTGTTACAATGATCTTGATTATTTTGATCATTATTTGGAATACCAAAATAATCTCTATCTTTCTCTATTTGAGAAGCATGGGACTATATAAATAAATAAGTAGATTACTTATAAACTTTGCAGGACATCTCAATAAGCACATATGAGACATTTAGGAAGTTTATTCTGAGAATCAGATCTAGGAAGATTAAACATTAACATTAGTACCTACTTAGAAAATACCACACTAAAGAATATTTAAGAATTTGGAGATAGAAGAATGACACAAAGACCAAGTGTAGTCTGATTATAAAACTTTGTGGGATATGTGTAAAATAGTCTGCAAATATTAGGGCTATTTACACAGCACACAATAAATAAATTGAGATTCGTAAACTCTTAAGTGAAGTTGTCCTCATCTATCAGACATATCCTATACTACTTAAATTTTGGTTTCATTTTATTTTTAAGGTACCTTGTGGTGTAAGTAAGTGGAAAACACCTAGAAAAGTCTCTACAAAGTTAAAAAGAAAGAAGATAATTTTATGAAACTTACACTTTAAGATTAGAATATACACATGAAAAATCACCATGGTATGACAAAAATGGCTCCTAGACTAGGACTACTGTATTTAACCATAACCAGGAATAAATTCGGGTTTTATATTGGAAGAAATTTCAGTAACAAATACCTTATTTTTCAAATGTTATAAAAATATATTACCATGTGAACATTTTTCTCTGGCTTCTCTCAGACCTTGGAAGAGACCTGTTCAAGTGAGGGGGTAAAGCTTCTTTAGCTTCAGGCTTAGTCTCCCACTAAGTAGAGCTGATTAATGGGTGAGCTTATGTGAAAGAATAACATGTCAATAAGAAAAAAGTGGGTCAGCCAGGAAATGGTATAACCAGGAGAATCCCTGAGACCAATATTAACATTGTCCACCTAAGCAATGCCAAGGAGTAGAATCAAAGATAATAGATTTGAGATTTTGAGTTTTGTCAGCAAAAGTGCCAGTATTGTGAGATGGATCCATCTGGCCATTTTGGAAGCCCACCAGCATCTGATTCCTTATTTATAAAGCCAAGGTTGGATTAATCCCAACCTAAACCTTATCACTGCTCTTCTTCCTCCACTCCAATATCCCCAGTCCTCTGTTTATAGAATGAAAAGGCAAAATGATCCTGCCTCTCTTGTCTCTTCTGTACTTCTCATTGTGAATTAATAAACAGACTTACTGATTATACACATACATTTATCCAAGCCTAAACACTACTTAATTATCTCTCTGAAGGTATTTGATAAACAGCCCACATGTTGACTCAGTAACTCAGATTTCTGCTTTCATGAAGTAAACATAGCTATTTTCCTGTAGCACTCTTTATATTAGCAGAGATTTTACTAGTCTTCTAGACAAAAACAAATTCTAGAAAAAAACAAAATAAATTAAAAGCTGATCATTTGAAATTTGAAAAGCAGCAATTACAAATCAGATATAAACCTATTCTCGATGCTTTACAGCTCCCCTCTTGATTCTCCCTGATAAGATCAAGCATGAAATGTATTAATCCTATTTTGTACAAAAAACAGTGTCTCTATTCTTAGAGCAGTTTCTATAACTCTTGCAGATAGGAATAATCTATTATTTCTATTTTTCTTTATGAAATGTTTTGAAGGTTCCAGGTGCTCCTGTACACTAGTATCCTAAGTATATCCTTTAGTATATCTAGGAAAGCAGAAGATGTTGAAAGAAGGAAGCAGGCAAGGCATGCATGTGAAATGGAGCTTTTCTTTCAGTTAAACCAAGTCTGAGATGCAGACACTAATGCACATTCATATTGATCTATTGGTTCTTAGTATCTGTTTATTGTTGCATTTATTTGTCTCTGCATTATTTATTGACACCTTATACCTAGAGGAATTGGATAAAGACTAGACTTTTTATTATGGGGAAGTAGAGTGTTGTAGAAACAGATAGCACATTACATGCACAATGATGAATTAGATATGTATATCATCTGTACTATAACATCTTACAGGGCCATGTAAATAATTGAGTTAATTTATTGAGTTGAAACCCAATTATAAGTTATATATGGCTCAAGCATACTATAAATACAACATGTTGATGGCTAAATTATGGATCCTCTTATTTTCAGGTAAACAAATGTCTCATTATTACATATTCTTTTTATTAATCACCTCATATTTAAATCATATCTTTGAGACCCAAGTAAATCCATAGTTAGCATTAAGGAAATACCAACAAAACCTATAACCTTGAGAAGGAAAATAGTGATCACTTTGGTGAGATAATTTAACACTTCAGATTTGAAAAAGTATGGTCAAGATAGCAGAAAATATAAATAGCAGATGCAGTGTGATATGAAGTAATTTAGAATTTTGGCCATATACATATTGCAAAAGTTGACCCCATATATATGATAAGAAATACCAAATACCATATTCTAGAGAATCTCTGTCAGCTTAGTGAAGCAAAAACACACCTAAATAATGATTTAGGGCTGAAGTTAGAAGTGGCTTGCTATGACAGCTGTCATAGCTGTTGCTATGTGCTTGTTGTTTTCTGCTCCAAAGATACTAACTTTTATGTTCTTACGTCCATGTAATTCTACAAGACCACAAATATTTATCATTCTTGCTCTCTCCAATAGGGGCAATATGACCACTGCTTTTGGAAAAATTCACAATCATTTGCTGATACCTGACTTAATTCCTCGGCTATACATTATCGTGCTGGGGTTGGGGAGAGGTAGTAACAATGAGTTAATAGAATTTAAATGATTAAAAATATTTGAATTTCTGATGTTTCCTTGGTTCTCAAGAAAAGGTCATGCTATTTTAGGTTGCAAGGAAAACTTACTAGAAAGAAAATGGGAGTCTTTTATCTTAATTCAAGCCACAAAAAATGGCAAAATTATACTTTTATTATAACATTCAGTAAATAGCAATTAATATAATCTCAGTTTAAGTGGTGGTGTGATAGAAATGGAACCAGTTTGCATGAATACCTAAGTAAACCAGATTAGATAGATAGATAGATAGATACATAGATAGATAGATAGAAATGTAGTCATATACCATTTATTTATTGATTGTATTGATATTTCCTATTTTTTTTAATGTTTATTTATTTTTGAAGGAGAGAGCATGAGCAGGGGAGGGGCAGAGACCGAGGGAGACACAGAATCTGAAGCAGGCTCCAGGCTCTGAGCTGCCAACACAGAACCTGACACAGGGCTTGAACTCACGAGCTGTAAGATTGTGACCCTAGCCGTGGTCGGACGCCCAACCGACTGAGCCATGCCGGCGCCCCTGATTGTATTAATATTTTCATTTCCATTACTTATTGCATTGTTGGACTCTGAAATTGTTCCCCGTGTTTATAAAATAACATGCCATGTTTTCTTTAACACATCATTGATAAACAACACCCTTTTGTTTATATGAAACATCTATACCCTAGTATAAAGTTATGTTTTTATTTATATTATATAGCATTAACATTTATGTAGCTATCCACTAGCCTAGGAATCTGATGTAACCTTCAAAAATCTATTAATTTTATCACCTTTAGAATAAACTATACAATGAGGAAACAATCATCAAACTAACAGATCAATCTTTCATGAGCAATAGTTAGAGGTCAAATGAGATATCAGGAACAAAAATAATATTTAGCAGGATTCACTCTCTATGCCCTTGCATTGCAGGAGATGTTGAGGGCTATGAGAGCTTCAACAAGTTCCACGAACATCTTACCTCACAGAGATTTAACGTACTCCATTGCAATTTGACTGACACTATTAATTGGTATGGGCATCAAATGTGCACAGCAATGAAAGGAAAAAGCTAAGGATAAAAAAGTAGAACTCAATTCTATTTTGAATTCACACAGGATCATTCATGTAACTTTAAATCCACCCATTCATAGAAGCTCATGGTTGTAGCATCCATTTGTTCACCAGGTCTCAACAACATATTAAGCAGTGGAGATACTAAGAGAGCATGCACTATTTCCTTGCTTCTTCTCATTTATAAAAAGTTGTATTTGTGTATTTATTTGATAATATGTTTAATTTCTGTCCTCTTTCCTAGGCAATAACTAGAGCAAGATAATTTTTTAGAACAAGGTAATATGGGAACCAGAACAAAATATCAGGAGAGGGAGAGAGTCCCTGTTAGGGATGGGAGTTTGAACATAGATTTGGAGACTGAATAGTTACTGGGTAAAAGAGAGAGGTGTAGGGGCACCTGGGTGGCTCAGTCAGTTAAGTGTCCAATTTCGGCTCAGGTCATGATCTCACAGTTTGTAAGTTCAAGCCCCGTGTGGAGCTCTTTCCTGACAGCTCAGAGCCTGGAGCCTGCTTCGGATTCTGTGTTTCCTACTCTCTCTGCCCCTCCCTAACTTGTGTTCTGTTTCTCTATGTCTCTCAAAAAATAAATAAATGTAAACAATTTTTTTTTAAAAAGGAGAGATGTATATCCTTTTCCATGTGTTCTTTATTACTGAAGAGGAGAAAGCCTATGGTCTTAAAAAATGTGTGTGGAAGGCTGTACTCACTTAGAGTTATGATTTAGCTATATCATTAAACATATATATGTCAAATATTATGAAACATAATACCTACATATGTCAGAAATATTTAAAAGTAATGAGCCATTGCAGAGATAATCTGAAAGAATAATTAATCCAAATACTCCAATACTGGAATTTACATGTGGTTTATAATGTTAGCCCCTCATCATTACATTTATGAGCTAATTTGGACAATTATTTTAAATGTTTTGCAGAGGTGTTAAACAATGATGACATCATGAGCTATAAAAAGGAGTGTAGAAAAGATTTATTAAAGAACAGTAAACATAATAAAACTAAATTTGATATGAACCTTTTCCTGATAATACTACAAAAATAATATTATCTATTCCCAAGTTATTAAGCATCAATTCTACAAATTTGGATATTATCCTATTATCTTTGGTTGCACAGCCAATAAGGGGATAAAAGACAACAGATCATTGTCAACTCTTATTTTTGTAGAAAACATCCATTTCATTTCCTTTAGAATATTTAATTTTGGTCTTCATACATGTCCTTAGAGTTGTAGTAGTTATAAAAGATACATAAAATAATTAATAGAAAATGCGATGGTTTATCTTAAAATCAAACATTTTACACATTATGAGGTATCACTACACTCTTGCTATAGCTTCTTTAGGGTAATGTATTGAATTGTATTTGGCAGTTACAAATGATCTTGTTTAGCTACTCTGCTTTTGAATATTTTAAGGCCAACTGGAACTTGGAATAGCCAGCAAGTTGTATTAGCAAAACTTTCAGTTTAATTAGAAAATATAGTTTGATTCTAGTATATTTCAGCTTGTGTTCATTTGTAAGTCAGTTGTTTAGAACCACAAATAAATTTTCTTGTAGAGAAAATGTGATGAATGGTTGCTAGCTTCCTAGTCCAGATGGTGAAACTCATTCATTCATTTGCTTTTTTATTCATTTGAGTTTTTATTACATGTTACCTCAGTGAGACCTTCCCTTGGCACTCAGTCCAAACTTTCAAACTCTGCACCAAATATTTCATATTTCTTTTTTTTTTTTGCTTTGTTTTACCTTGCAGTTATCACTGTGTTATCCTTACTCATTTATTATGTCTATTGTCTCTCTTCCCCAGTAGAAGATAAGATTCACTTGTGCCAGCTTTTTTTTTTTCTTTTAACTACTCTTTTTCTATGGTTAGAATAAGACACATAATTGATGCTCAATAATTAAATGATAAAGGTGATTCTTTGTGTTCTTTAAGAACTGAAATGAAGTACAACTATACAGTAGAACTCCCAGACTTACCACAGTTCTGAGCATTTTATCTTTTTTTCTTCAATTAAAATTTTTTTTAATGTTTATTTGTTTTTGAAAGAGAGAGCATAAGCAGGAAAGGGGCAGAGAGAGGGAGACACATAATCTGAAGCAAGCTCCAGGCTCCAAGCTGCCAGCCCAGAGCCCTGTGCAGGGCTTGAACCCACAAACCACGAGATCATGACCTGAGCTGAAGTCCTACACTTAACCAACTGAGCTACCCAGGCACCCCACATTTTATCTTTTATACTGAGACAGAGCCCATTGGTTAGAGCATGGAAACATAACTACCATCATTAAAATGATCACATTAAATATGCAACTAATACATTCCATCTCTCACCTCCGTAACAGCTCTGCCTAATGATAAGGAAACAGAAGCTCAGAGGCTTTAAGTAAAGAACTTGCATTCACACAGCTACAGGGAAAGAATGACAATTGGATCACTTTTTTTTTTTTTTTCCCTCCAGATCTCATGTTCGTACTCACGAAATAAAACAAAAACCTTTCTTTTAATTCTTCTTTATTCCTGCTGTTATACTTTCCCGGTGGTGCTAATGCTTTACCTTGTTAATGCAAGGTAATGTACATTATTGGGAGAGAGACAGAGAGGTTTAAATGGAGCAGGGAATGGAAAGGACAAAGGGAAGGAAATGCCAAGAGGGAGCACTGGTAAGATTTCTGTCTCTGGCTGCTTGTGTACATCTGACTTTTCTCTCTCTCTCTCCATCTATTTATTTTGTATATTCATATATACGCATATATATATTTCATATATACACCTTTATATATTTCATATATGAATATATACATATATTTATACGTGTATATATGTGTGTGTGTATGTGTGTATATATATGTGTGTGTGTATATATATATATATATATATATATATATATATATATACATATCTGTGTGTATGTGTATATCTATATCTCCTATTGGAAACACAAATGCCACTTATTCATTTATTTTTGATCTTTAGCATTTCTCTCTGAAATTTGAATGGTCCAAGTATGTCTAGATTATTCATGCTAAAGAAGCGTATAATGTTAGGGCAGCATAAAACAAATCATCTGAGCTTTTTTTTTTCTAGTAGTAACCCACTGAAATTAAATCCAGTTTTTAAAAGTTAATTTTTACTGCTCCTGACTATAAAACATTTCTCGTGATGCAAAATGTTAGTCTAAGTTGTAATTTGCCTCACCATGCATAAGTAGGGTTTTATATTTGAAGCTCTTCATGGTAATACTTTTATTAACATCTTGCCTCACTTTTTTCTCACTCACTAGAAACATTCCAAAAAAAGGCTAAGATATATAATATTAATATGTTATTTAATTTATGTCTATTTAGTTAAATTTTCATGTAGCACATAGTTTCTGTTCTATTTGATTAGACAGTGTAGACTGTGATGAAACCTTCAAAATTCCAGAGAGGAACTCATATTCTCCCATAAAATTTAATATAATTTTATTGTTTGATGAATGAGGTATAGTCTACTTTACATAGGTTAGCAGAACACCTTTATATTTGCAATGGGAATAATTTCTAGAGGTAAATATCCCAGAAAATATATTTTGGGTGAATATATTGTCAAAATAACTTCTTGGAAAAGTGGCATATGGGTTGTCTTTTTCACTCAGGAATGTCACTTGCCTTCCTACATTAGAGAAAAGGTAAAAGAACCAAATAGAGGTTTCAATTCCCAGGAAGTCCCTGCTCATTGAAAAACAAAAAGTATTATATTGAAATATGACCCCTGAGATTATGTAATAAGATTTTGTTAAACAGCTAGATTGATATCCACTATTTGTGAATAGTTTATATATTTTCCTTTACAAGCCAGACTCTATTATTTTGTACATTATTATGAGTGAGCTCAAAACAGTATAAATCAAGTAGCAGTATCTGTTTTTCACTGACACACACACCTGCCTACACACACACATAGAAACACACATACATGAATACACTTCATGTCTTAGATCTTTCAATTAGTTTTGACTTGAAATGTTTTCGCAGAAGAATTTTTCTTCTCAAAAATAAATATGACTCAAGTTTTTTATACATCTGACTTTCTGTGTATTTGATTTATTTAAAGCCAGTTCCTTTATTTTAAAGAATGATTTTATAGAAAAAGAATATCTTGGGAAAATGATAATCAGATTTAGTAAACACTAGAATTAAAAAAGGAGGCATAGATGCTTATAGTATTAAAATGGCCAGAAAATTTCCAAAGAAAGTTGGACAAAGTTTAATGACTTACAGTTTAGTTTTTATTTCTTTTTTTTTTAATCTAAGAGAGCCACCATTTTTATTCAAAGCAATATAGCAATGACATGAAGCACACAATACAAACATTTATTGTAAAATATATAATTTAAAAATAGCCAAGGACATTTTTTTCTAGTGTCTTTTTGTTTTTGTTGTTGCTTGCTTCTATCTTGTTTTTGTTTTTGCTTTGTTTTGTTTTTTTGAGAATATCTTGGTAAGGTCACCTTATTTCAAGACCAAGCTTCCTTTTTGAACCCAAAAAAAACTCTAGTGTCAGGTTTTTCAAGAGTAAACAGTTCGTCCCCCACCTACCTCCAAAACAAACAGATAAACAAAAAAACCCAACACTAGCTCATTCTGTCTAAAATTCCGATGTGCAATTTGGAAACATACTGATGTTGGACTACTAACACATTCACTGACAACAAACAACCAAGAGCTCAGCAAACAAAATCGGAGCTCAAGGTTTGGGTAATCTGATATTTTAATTGGCCTCTTACTTTTGCAAGTACTTTCTCAACTAAACTGGACTTAAGTATTTAGAATTTGACATTGAAGCCTGAATTTGACCATTTGCTCTTTGCATATATATATATATATATATATATATTAATTTTTTAAACATTTATTCATTTTTTTGAGAGACAGAGAGCAAGTGGGGGAGGGGCAGAGAGAGAGAATGACACACATACACACACACACACACACACACACACACACACACACACACAGAATCCGAAGCAGGCTCCAGGCTCTGAGCTGTCAGTCAGCGCAGAGCCTGATGCCAGGCTTGAACTCAGGAACTGTGAGATAATGACCTGAGCCGAAGTCAGCCGCTTAACTGACTGAGCCATCCAGGCATCTCTCATAGATTTAATATAATACGTGCCTTTCTAGCTTATGTAGAAAAAGCCAATCCAAAGGCTTCAATTTTTTTACGATGTACTAGAAAATATGTGATCTCTATGCAACATCAATAGTTCCACAATTCTATCTTCAAAACTAATAGCAATAGGAAAAAAAAATTGGAGTCATCTGAAGATAAGATTGCTAGTATAGAACTGACAAGATTATCCAAATGATTTGTCTTCAAAGTGTGGCAGTGTCCATATTCCTCTTAAAAGGAAATCTTATTTTAAAATTTTAATAGGAAATTCTTCTGTATTCGTTTTTCATTTCCTTGTGCCCATTATAATATTTATTTTCACATTAAATAAATGAAAATCATCATATTTGTGTGAAGGCTATTTTAAGGAAAATCAGAACTCTAATTTCAGACTTGTATTTTAACGAGCATTAACATGACCCTATCTATCATATTTAAGCTGAGTGCAAAATGAAAAATGCTGATTTTTTGTTTTGTTATGTTTTGTTTCATTCCATTTCTCTTGACTATCATTTTTATGGAATAAAAACCTTATTTTTTTTTCATTCACTGCGATCTAACAAATGCATTATATGATAATTTTAACTACTTAATGCCTCTGATAAAGTCAAAAGACAAATAGTCCTAGAGATAATAAAATATGAAAATTACCTTGATTTAGTTTTAGCGATTTAGTTTAAACCTTGATTTAGTTTTAAATTAGTTCAGAATTTCAACAAATGCAAATGAAGTGTCCCCTTTTAGTTTTCCAAATATCTATTTATATAACTATTAAAAATTCAGATTAACTACTAAGTTGTACTCTTGCTCTATAACCCATGAAGGAGGAACATAATGAAAGAGAGAGGGGAAAAAAAAAAAAACAAACAAACTTCATGAGCTGGAAAGGGATCATGCAATGTCATAAACCTGGGAATTGGGAAGCAGAGACATAAAATAGAAGTGAAGTTGCTGTTTGTGAGTTTGAATAAAATCTCAGCAGTATGCTTGCTGTCCAGAGCAGAAGCCAACAAGGGCTAAAAAATCAAGTGAAACTATTGCAGCAGATGTTCCTTGAAACACTGAGCATAGAGCAGGCTCCAAAAAGCTCAAGGCTAAAAGTATAAATGATTCCAATAATGTGACCGTGGGTTTTAAGAGGGATAAGTAATTGGTGGTAAAGAATGAACATATTTCAAATGTAATTTTAACTCCAGTTTTCATTATTTCCAAAATTACTGACATAACCCAGTGTCTACCAGTCTTGGGTTTTACAATCTTTCATGTGTAAGACATGAACGTTAAATAACACTTCTTTTAAGGTAACATACTACTGAATTTCTTCTTTATTTTTGGGACTCCACAATGCTCAAGAATAGGGCCTGAAAAACAGAATACTCTGAATATCACAGTCTCCATATGACCTTTAATAAAATAAGTTATAATACGCTGGTTGCTGCAATTCAGTTTACCTTATTTTACAATTTTCTTCTTCCTCAATACATATAAATTCGTTCCTATAAGAAGTCAATATATAGACTTGGATCTGAACATAGTGGAGCTGAATCCACGAATTCAATTGTGTTAAAAAACATACTGGAGAACACTTTGCTTTTTGTATTTAACATTTTTAATATTGTTATCATATTCTCTTCCACTATATGTGCGGCTGTCTTTTTCTTTGTAACAGGTGTGTAATGTTGCATTGCATGTGTGTATCAGAATTTTCTTAGTTAATTCTATTTTAACTAGTTAATTCTATGTAGTTTTCAATTTAATGTGAATTTAAATAATACTTTATATTTTTATTTGTACAGGAGGCAAACAATGCTCCCTTCCCCCAAAACTCCATATACTAATCCCCAGAATCTGTGACCATGTCACCTTACATGGCAAAATGAACTTTGACATGTAAATAAATTAAATAATTTGAGATAGGGAGATTATTTTAGATTACCAGGGTATTCCCAATGCAATCAGTAGGTCTCTAAAAGTGGAAAAGACAAGAATAGGAGAGTTGGAGGGAGATGTGTCCAGGGAAGAATGGTCAGAGACATGTAACATTGCTGGCTTTGAAGATGGAGAGTCATGAGCCAAGATATTCGAGCAGGCTTTAGAAAATGGAAAAGGCAAGGAAACATAGCCTGAAGAGGAATGTAGCCCTGAATTGCCTTCATATTAGCCCAATAAGAACTGAATCAGACTCCCAACCTATAGAAGTAAGATAATAAACCTGGCTTGTTTTAAGCCACTAGCTTTGTGGTAATTTGTTACAGCAGCAAGAGACAACTAATACATTTATGCTTGTATTAACATTTCTGTAGATAGCCACTTCTTGAAATAGAGCTACTAAAATACAGATAATAGCAAGCTTTAAGTGTTTCAAAAGAGGTATAAAGGCTGCCAAGTCAAAAAAACATACATCTTTTACAGTAAAAGTAAATGTTATACAAAGCAAAGGGCATTGCTGTCTTGTCATCATATATGCTTTTCTCTTTAAAAAGTGGATGGTTAGGTATTATTGTTTATGGTACCAGAATAATACAGTGCATTCTGTTTTCTCCTGGAGCTAGAAGTGAAATCAAATTCAGTCAATTGCTGCACCAGAGCAATAAATAATAGAAGATATAAAACATTCTCATATCATGTGCAAAGAAAGTTATGTATTAATTTTCAGTAAGAAAAAAAAAAGTATTCTAGTTCCAGTTATATGTTGAATAGTACAGACTTAATGCCACAAATCTCATTCCAGACTGTATAATAAATTCATATAATGCCAAATCAATTGATGATTGCATTTACTGAACATGTCTTAATGGCCGACCATTGGGTAATTTTAACCCACAGATTTTAAAAACACAGGGAAATCCATTAATGTTTTTAAATCACTGTGGTAAATTTTATTTATTTTACATAAGAAGATACTTTCTTTTCTGACAGTATTTAAATGATTTGATATTTCATTTTCTGACAGTATTTAAATATTTCACTTATTTATATATACAGGTATGCACATGTGTATTGAATGATTAATTGTCTCAACCCAAATCGTTGGTCAGAATTAGCCTTAGAAAATATAACAAAGACACTAATATTTTTCTTTGACATCCTGTTACCTTGACTACTACATCCTTCTTCTAAAATACATATGTCTCCTTAGATGAGGGGAGATCTCAAATTTGCCTCTGCCGTGACTCTGTCAATAATATATTCCCTCTTGTACATCTTCTATCATCCCATCAAAACATGCATGTTCTGTATCACAGCACTGGGGCTTTTTGCTAGAATACAAATTGAATTAGTCATTGGCAGTTACTTTTAACATATTATTCTCATGTTGCAAACATATTCATTTTAACATCAACATTCAAAGGCCACTGTCTTGACTCAAAACAATGTATTTGACAGTGAAATTTCCAGGCACCAGAGAAGGAATTGATGTTTGCTTCTTTGTTTTGTTTTGTTTTGTTGTGTTTTGTTTTGTTTTGTTTTGTTCATAAAGCCACATATGGGTAGATTACTAATCAAGCTCTGTTCTCTGATATCTGTTAACTCATGTGCTTACTTGGAGAAGGGGACTTGAAATTTGGCTTTAGAAAAAAAATCACAAGATACCATGTATCCTGTCCTAGGTAAACTGAAACTGGAAACAGAAGTGTTTCTGAATGATAAGATAAGTGTTTCTGAATGCTAAATACTTCTTTTCTTTGATAGAGTTGCATTTAATTATTGTGGAGGCTAGGAAACATATTTTAAAATAGTATAAAATATACTCATGAATATAGTTTATTTTTAGAGTAAGATCATCAGTTTAAATGTGTAGTTGCTTGCTGTCCTTCACAGTGCCATGATTCCCTAAGTCTGTAAATGTTAATAACAGCGGTATAGAAAATATTATGTTATTTTTCCAGTGGATTGGAAAAACCTCCTTCCAGGAAGTTGTGCAGTAAATCAATTGTCAAGTCGTGTTTTCTACCAGCACATCTCACTATATCCTACAAATGAAAAAGCCTGAAGACTATCTTATGGCTAAAGCTTTCAATCTCAATTCTGATCTTGTCCCTGAACCAAGAGCTTACTTAGAAATGGTATGTTTCCCAAAGATATATCAGAGCACACCATAACTACTATGACACTTTTGGGTGGTATAATCATCTCCCTAAAACCAAACCTCTGAAAATTTGGTTGGGGGCAGAATGAGTGATCTCTATCAAAACAGCAGCAGAATGTCATGGATTTTGCTCTTGGGTGTTATTTTTGAAGCCAAGGATTGTTTTATCAACACTCTACTTTTGAGCTACAGGGTCTTGGGTTTAATTGCAAATTTGATTCTCCTATCGCTGAAAGCAGTGTCCATTATTTGGGTCACAAACTTATACTGAGGAAGGCATGTATTTTCAATAGATCTGTATCTTTTTGAGGTGGAAAATGATTCTGTGATAGTGTATGTTCACGGTCCTTTCTTATATTGGAAACTGGAATATCGATTTCACTTGTTGTCATTAAGAGACATGTGAGTATCAGCCTATAGTTTTCCATGGCTGTTAATTTTTCTAAAACCAATATTATGCCTGAAGAAATAGTGTCTTATGGAACACCACCCAGATGTACAGTTGTTGCCTAGCTGTTTCAAACCAGACTAGACAAAAAGAAAAAAGTATATTGAACTGAATCACCACATACACTTCTAAGTTTAAAAGAAGAATTAAAAATAAAGGGGTTTCCCTGTGTTTAATTTGAACATTTCCTTGAAAATCAAGAAGGAAACACAGAATCAAAAGATAAGAAAATTCTGTCAATTGGTGTGAAGATTGACATCAAGAAATTGGTGTAACAACAAGAAGTTAATAAATAAGCAGAGTAATTTTCCAGGAAGAACAAGAAAGAGGTGCTTATCATGGCATATCAAGGAAAGCGTATTAAATCATATAAATATTTTAACTAGTAAATCATTATTACATTGCTTGGCAATTCAATACAGAGTGATATATTCATGAAGCATTCAATAAATGTTAATTGATGGTGATTAGATAAAATCCTGCCAAACACCCCCTTGCATTCAATCAAATGAGTGACCTGAGCAAAGAGAGGAACATGTTTCTTTTCCATTGTTACTAATTTGTCATCCTTAAAATCTTGATAATCTCTATGGGTTATTTTCATTGATGAGTTAATTAATTAATGTTTATTATCTGAGTTTAGTAAGAGGGCCTATGTAATCTCATTTATCCCTATGCTGATCGGTCCTAGCAAATAAATGTGATGAGCATTCCCTTTAAGTGTAGAGAGAATTAAGTGCTGCCTAAACTAAGGCAAGTTCATTTTAAATTGTCAGGACGTGAGGGTTACTGTAGCTTCCCAAGTGGCTTTATATGCTGCTTTTGGGATCTAACCCTTATTTTTCCTAAATGCCTCATCATCATTGTATCTCCTCATTCTGCACTGTGAAATAAGTCAACAGCACAAATATTTAGAGTAAGAAACTCAGTCAAAGATGTTCTGTATGTTGGAAATGGCAAAAAGAAGTTGAAATTATCAACCTGAGCCTTTCTTAAATGGCAACTACTTAGTTCCGAGACTCTGTTATAGCTATATGCTTTGGTTGAGGACCAGGTATGATCATGCTAAGTTCACCTCTTTCACATCAATGGTATATTCCATACCTCTTAGGGTAATGGGGAGGGTTACTAAAATTAAAATATTTGCTGGGGGAAAACTTTAAGGGAACCTTAGCACATACTAGTTTGCAAGATTACTTAGTCAGATTTGAGCTTACCTTTGGCTCAAAGCTTTGACCGTAGCCCTAGGTCTTAACATCTGTCTTCTTAGAGTCTTAGAATGCTGAGCCCAACATCTGTGGACTGATGCCCACCTAACACCAAAATATGAGAGGCTTTATGACTGAGCTAGATGTCAACCAACAACCCATTGTCTTGTCTTGATGGGCAGCACCTGTGAGGCATTTGATAACTGACTATGTTTAGTCCTGGCCCTGACAACTAAATTCCTTGCTTCTTCACTATCTCAATTCTGGTTTCCAAAGTTTTAACAGGATAAAGAAAAAAAGTAATGGCTGGCCTCTTATCTTTCATAGCCTTCCAGCCTTAGCTTATCAGTCACAACCTCTGATATTTCTATTGTCTAACACATCGTTTGGCACTTGGCATTTGCATTATGTCTTGGATATATAGATATGTTTTTGTTAATAACTCATAACTATTACTGATGCTACCCCTCCAGCAGTTACCAGTGTTTTCATGTTTGTGAAGCATGTAATATTTACCACGTATGTCAGGAATCACTTTACACATCTCAGTTGATACAATCCTAACTAAAAACAAAACAAAACAAACGAAACACAAAAACATGGGATCAAAGTGTTTCTTTACTCTGTATTATTAAAGGAATAGTTTCTTTTTCTAGAAAAAGAAAGAGGTTAAGAGGTTAATGAATTTGTCCAAATTTGTGCACCTAGTAAGTGATAAGAGTATGAATTTGGACCAACATTAGACTGAGTCATAAGAACTTTGAAGAAAGAGTCTTTGAATCTAACGCAGTATCTTTGTATCTCTGTCACCCAACATAACCCATTACACCTGAAGGTGTTCTTGAAGTTGGCAATGATGTTGCCAGAGTTTCATGGTCTTGCTTTAACTCCCAGGTTTCTAAGCATTTCTAAGTTAAATTATTTCTTCTAAAGAGTATTTTCTCCTGTTCAAATACACACTCTACTCTTCATGTTTTGGCTCAACTATAATTAATAACTCTTCATTTACATAATGTTAGCTGTCTTTTGGCCCCAAGTGTGCTTTTTATTCTTCCCTAATCAAAGTATTTCATTACAGACACTTGGGTTGTGATCAATAGCTGATGAATAACTTCAAAGGAAATTGTCTAAAGTCAGATGCCTACAGGGCCAAGAAAAAGTAGCCATGAGATGAAGGACTTTTAAATAATGAACAATTGAATATATTTATTACTAGTAGAATCAAGTTTTTTATAGCCCCCTTATGTTTATGATTATTTATATGGTTTATGGAATTAAATCCTTGGTTAAGTTTTAAATTGTCATCCTGTCTTATGATATATTATTTTCTCCTTTGTTAGTATATGTGCTTCTCATGTAATTCTATATTTCTGTCTTTGGGTAGAGAAGAGTGAAACTGCATATTAGTTTTTATTTCTTTCTATAATATATTTTCACATACAAAAGAGGCTTGTTTGCCAAGTTTTAATATATATGGGATATGAATTTATTGATGAAAAATGCCATACATGACACCAATTCACAGGCACTTTCAAGCTTCTCCTTCTAAGATAGATGAGGTGAACTTTATTTAGGTGTGATGGGGGACTGGGCGATTTGTTGTTTTCCTCTAGCTAACTGTATAATTTAGGAGGAAGTCAACATAAGCAACAAACATGTTGAATCAACATATAGTTAAGCTTGGAGAAATGTGCTAGCATACAAATTTGATTAATGCCAGCATGGAGAACAATCTTTCCCATGTCTCCTATAAACATTATTACAATAGCAGCAGATTTTATGCCACGTATTTTGCCTTTGTTCTTCATTTTAGAAAATGATGTCCTTGTGTGCACATGTGTTATGTATAATATTCCTAGGATGTAAAATCATCCCAAGAAACCTTATATATTTTCATGAATAGAAAGAACTGAGTTATCTATTTCATAAAATATCATATAAAAGATCACTATAAATTTAACCCTTTGTAAGCATTTCTGGAATAACTGCTTTTTGATTAGAGAAAATGTGTATATTTTATAGTTTCAGGTTTAAAGGGATATTAAAAGTTATAAAATAAAATATACAAATTTAACTAAATTTTTATATGTTAGCATTCATGAACACAAATTGCTATAAACTATAAAATAATGGTAAAGTGTCAAGTATTGGCAATAGGCTTCAGTGCACCAATATTTCAATACCAATCTAATATATACCCAAATGAAGAGAATATTTTAAGACCCTCTAGGGGCGCCTGGGTGGCTCAGTTGGTTGAGTGTCTGGCTTCAGCTCAGGTCATGATCTCATGGTTTGTGGGTTCAAGCCCCGCATTGGGCTCGGTGCTGACAGCTCAGAACCTGGGGCTTGCCCCTCCCCCCGCTTGTGCTCTGTCTCTCTCCCTCTTTCAAAAGAAACATTAAAAAAAATAATAAAAAAAAGACACTCTAAATAGAACAAAAATGAGCAGATTCGGTGCTTCATGTCACTTGCATTTTCTTTCTTTTTTTAAACCACTCTATTGAGGCATGATTGACATGCAAAAAGCTGCATATATTTTATGTATGCAACTTGATGAGCTTAAAGATAAGTATGCACCCGTGAAACCATCACCGTAACCTATACCATAAACATATCCGTCATCAGCAAATGCTGCATGAGAGCACCTAGGGGAGGAATCTAAAATAATCCAACTCATAGCACCAGAGAATAGAATGGTAGTTTCCAGGGACTGGGAAAAAGGGGGAATGGGCTAATATTAGTTAAAGGGTACAAAGTTTTAGTCACAGAAGATGTATAGGTCCCTGCTCCTAGCAGGGAGCCACTGCATTTTCTAAATTAGTATACAGAGAACTGTTTCTCTAGAATATGTTTCAATACAGTATCTATTATAATGGAAATGTGAGTTTATTTTCCTATGCTAAAAGTTACACTTCCCAGTGTCCTATTCTTTCAAGACATCATTCCCATTGTCATCATTCTTCCTGGTTCTATTATAATAATTTACTATAATTTATAAATAAATTGGAAATCTTCTTCTCCCCTCTTCCCAATTGCCTTTTGCATTTGTTTTAGTTTTCTTAAGTGCCAGAAGCTTACCTTCTTTTCATTTTTACATTTTACATTAAGGAAAGAATAAATCCAACTAAATTTGTTTTTATTTAGACTCTTAATAAAACATGAATTATCTATGTAAGGCAGAAATGTTACAGAAAGAAAACAGCCCTAAGAAATGTCTAGTCTTGTGGCTTATATCAGCTTAGCCTCAGGCAACTAAACTGCCTGTCACATGTAAAACATCAGTTTATGCTTTAACTATAGTGAAGGCATGTTACAAAATTGAAGCTATCATTTTTTCCTAAATGTACAGCAATTTTATTTCATCCATAAATGAAGATTTCAAATTTCATTTCATAAACAAGCTTATTTTAATCAGAACTAAGCATCTATTCAAAGTTTTGCTTCTGTATGGCTTACATTCCTGAGTATGCAAAAATATTCAGAAAAAAATGATTTTTAAACTGTGCACCATGAGTGTAATGAAGTGTAGTGAAGCATTTTTAGTATTGTTAAAAGAAAAAAATAATAGGGCAGATATGTTTTGTTACTTTCCATTCTTTATGGACTGAATCAACATCAATGAATGAGAATGTATGGCTGTAAATATTTTACCTAATGGAAAAATATTTCTTAATTTAATTTAATGTATTTGTCTATCAAATGTATATAGACCGTCTTGAGAAAACAAATGATTTCTTAATTCCGTCAACTCTTCTGGATCCAAAGGTGATCAACGCCAAGAGAGTGGAAAATGACTGTTTCAGGTCTTTATCACAAAGCTTGATCTATCTTAGCATATAACTGTTATTCATGAGGCCAATTATTAAAATGCTAACACTTTGTTCAATTAATTGTATAAACAAAGAAATATAATCCATTATATAAATTCAGAGTCAAAGCCAGTGAGTTATTTGTGGTATTGTTTGTATGAGCAAGAGGGGGAAAGGCAATCCCTAGAAGGATGTAATTGGGTCAATTGTAAGCCTTGAATAGAATTACGTGCACTTAACAAAAATATAATGATAATACAATGCATTGCATGATAGTAGTAAACTGAAATATTAAAATTCTGGGCAACCTATACTGGTATTTATTTTAGGACATTTTTCCTAGAAATAACAACTTCATCGTACTAATTTGTATTCAATGTATAATTTCATTGTTCTAAATTTATCTTGAAAAAAACACACTCACAATATGTACATATATTTATACATCTATGCATACATAAGTATATATACATATGTAATATACATATATATACATTTATACATATGTATATTTTGGCATTTTATTTTTCAAAATTGATTTGTTTTCCATCACTGGGAGTCTCATTCCATTATGATAGTGGTGATACAGGGGCACCTCGGTGGCTCAGTCATTTGAGCATCTGACTTCAGCTCAGGTCACAGTCTCAAAGGGTTCGTGACTTCCAGTGCCACATTGGGCTTGCTGCTGTCAGTTCAGAGCCTGCTTCAGATCCTCTGTCCCCCTTTCTTTCTGCCCCTCCCCTTCTCATGCTCTCTTTCTCAAAAATGAATAAACATTTTCTAAAAAATGATAGTGGTGATATTGGAATTTGAAACATTCAAATAGAATTCATATGACATAGATTCCAATTTATGTTTTTCCTTGGAAAACTGGAAGCTTTGTCATTATCCATTTGAACATTTTGTTTTTAAGTTTATTTATTTTTTAAAGTTTATTTATATATTTAGAGAGTGTGTGTGTATGTGAACAGGGAGGGAGAATGAGCATCCCAAGCAGGCTCTGCACAGCCGAAATGGAGACTTGGATGCTTAACCGACTGAGCCACGGAGGTGCCCCTCCATTTGAATGTTTTGATTCCTATTTCCTTTACTATCAGGGTGTTAGTATACCTATTTTCCAAAATTTAAAATCTGTGTTCTGAAAAGCTTATTTTTAATTTCCTTTTAAATACCTTTAGTGATAGAAATGTTACTGCTAAAATATAATTGAAGTATATTTAGTGCTTCATAATTTTCCAACGTTCTCTCATGCAAAGTTTTTTTTTTTTTTTTTTTTAATACGAGTTCATTTTTTAAAGGAAGTATGTATTCAAGCAAATCAGGAAATTTTAACTTCATATCATGGAACTCTGTATGCGTCAGCGTTGCTTATGTTGCCATTCGAAATGAAACATGATCTATGTAAAAGAAAAGTAGAAATAAATAAGCTCTCCTGCAGCAGCAGGACTTCCCAGGTGAGAACATGTGCTTCAGAAACAGACCCCGTACCTGTGCCTTTCCTAGATTCCTGGCTTTAAGCAAGTTACTCTTTTGTTAGACTCTCATTTCTTCATATGAAAACAAGCAAATAACAATATCTGTATCACGGGAATGGACATGATCAGGATTAAAGTAGAACATGCATGGTGTGGGCACAGAGTTAACCAGCATTAAATGAACATTTTTGCCATTTTTTTTTACTATATTTTTAATTATGATTATGCCTTAACACAGAATATGAGATAAATTAAATTCAGCGTACAAAAGCCTAAAAAGTTATCTTGTTACTGATAAAATAAATAAATAAACAAAACCAACCAGACAATAATAGAGGCAACAATCAAGAGTAAACTTAGTTGTTGAAGGCTTCTGAAGCTGCCCTTTAAAAAAAAACGCAGTTTCAGGGCACCTGGATGGCTCAGTTGGCTAAATGTCTGACTTTGACTCAGGTCATGATCCCATTGTTTGAGAGCTCGAGCTTTCATGAGTTCAAGCCTGCATTGGGCTCTTTGCTGTCAGGACAGACCCCGCTTTGGATCCTCTGTCCCCCTCTTTCTCTGCCCCTCCCCCGCTCTCTCTCTCTATCTCAAAAATAAATATTTAAAAAATACAGTTTCATTCTGCACATAAATAAATATCAGGTCAAGCAAAAAGATAATCATGATAATTAGGAATTTTATGGTTTCTTAACTTCTGTTGAATTAATTTCAAGCATTTGGTAGCCTGACCCTCAACAAAATGTAGAAACATACAAGCACATGTATATGTAGTATATATGTATTACATGCATGCACAAATATATATATATAATATTTACATATATATATAATTATATATAAAGAGAAAGACACACACACACACATACACACACAGATTAGCATACAGTATTTTTGTTCACAGCAGCCATGTTGCAAAAATCTGATCAGAGAGAAAGCATGTGGCATCATTCTATCCAGAAAAGTCTCATTGACTGAGTCTGATGGTATTCTTCAAGATATCTGAAGTCTTCACATAAATGTCAGTCTGATGCAAGTTATGGAATGCAAATATGTGTAATTTTTTACTTCTAGTTAGGGTGTATGTTTGTTTATTCCAGACAAAAACTACCAGAAAATAGAATTCAATGAAAAATTTTAAATATCCAAGTAGAGGAAAAGAGGAGTCTAATTTAATTCTTTATGCCTATGAAAAGGAAAAGAAATATGTACACGGTAGAATTTCTAGAAAGAGGATTTCGAAGCATGGAAAAGTTACAAAATAATTTGTCCATATGTGAAAATTATTTCCACGGACATATGTTTTTAAAAGACTGCATGTGAATCTTGCTGGATATAAGAGACACTTATTGTTGGAGTAGGTCGGCACATTTTGCCAATTCAGCACATGTTTGACAGAACAAATAAGTTTGCTTTTGAAAGTCTTGTCCTGATTTATAAAGAGCACTTAATTTGTTTCCTTTTGTTGAACTTCAGATTAATCAACCTGCTATTTTCAAGCTGGCCTTTGGATGTTCTTCCCTGTTTTTCCCTCGGCTATACTTACTTGCTGGGAATTCTTGTGTTCTTTTGAGAGTTTGCAGCGAGACAACCCAGAAGTTGTGACTAATGGGTTCAGACTAGTACTGCATTCCAGCTCATCCTTTTCAGAACCTCTTGGTAAGCTTAGAATCCCTTGTTTTATCAACAGCTTATATTGGTTTTAATCTCAGTTATGTCCTGAGAAACCTTTGTAGAATTAAATACAGAAGGAAAAGAAATGACACCAGTTTTTTTTTCTGCGGGACCTCTTGTAGGCTTCTGTCTCATTATGTTAACAATCTGCCAAGAGAATGGAGTCAGATCTCAAGAGCAGACTAGGTTGATTTACTTTACAGGCCTTTCCACCCAGCCTAATTATTGCATTACAAATAGCGATTCTTTCACCCCATGAAGGAGCACTTTGATTAGTGCTTGCGATACAGGTGCCGGGGTCTGCTACTGTACCTGCATGTTAACTAGCTTCCTGTATCCCAGTCAAACGGCCCTAACAGCACAGAACAGAGGCAGGCACCTTCCTTTACATATTTCTGAGGTCTCTAAATGAACATGTTTAGGACGGTTACAGACAATGCTATATGATGCTTTTAGTGTTGGGTAAAAACACACACTCTATAGCAGCATCCCTAAAAGGCAAAAAGTATGGCCTCATGTGGTATCTCCTATCAACATTATGCTTGAGATAAGGTTAAATATGTGAAATCTTGTTTTAGAGAACAGGGAGTGTGGTGTTTTGAATTACAACTTGTAATTGCTTTTTGTATCAGTCTTCTGTGACTGCTGTAACAAATTACCAAAAGTTGGGTGCCTTAAATTTATTCTCTCCCAATTCTGAGGTTAGAAGCCTAATATCAAGGTGTTCATAAGGCCACATGCTCTCAGAAGGCTCTGGATAGTCATCCCTTCCATGCCTTTCTTCTAGTTCCTGGTGGTTGCAGCAACCCTTGGTTGGCATTCCATGGATTGTGGTGGCATCCATTCCAATCTCTACCTCTGTCATCACATTGACTTCTCCTCTCTGTGTCTCCTCTATGTGTCCCTTATAAAGACACTTGTTACTGTGCTTGGGGCCCACCTAGATAGTCCAAGATGATCTCATCTAAAGATCTTTACCTGAGTTTTACATGCAAAGACCCCTTTTTCTAAATAAATTCACATTTACAGGTGCCAGGATCAGGACATTGACATATATTTTTGGGTACCATCATTCAACCCACTACATATCAGACATGCCAGGATGCTTAGTGATTTGTCACATATTTGTTGGTCTTTGAAAGTTATTTTCTGTTGTACTAATTAAAGACTCACTTGAAAATGGAGACTGTTTCTAGTTAAAAATGGGCTTGGGAGAAAAGTAGTATTGATCAGTTAAACAAGGAGAAAATGGGGTGTCTGGGTGGCTCAGTCAGTTAAGTGTCCAACTTTGGCTCAGGTCATGATATCACAGTTCTTGGGTTCGAGCCCTGTGCCGGGCTCTGTGCTGACAGCTCAGAGCCTGGAGCCTGCTTCTGATTCTGTGTTTCCCTCTCTCTCTGCTCTTCCATGTGTCACGCTGTGTCTCCGTCTCTCAAAAATGAATAAAAATTATTTTTTTTAAAGAAAAAAATGTTTTCCTTGTAAGAAAGTCATTTGAAATGTGAAAGAAATAGCAGTACATTATGGGAAATAAAGTTATTGCTTAAAAATTAAAGAAATGTAAATACAAATTATGTTGTAGAGCAGTGGTACCCAATCATGGGTGATTTTGTCCCTTCTTTCCAGTCTCTAGGGAATAACTAGTAATGTCTAGAGACATTTCTTTTCATTGTGGCAAAATACACTTCACGTACATTTTTTTAAGCATACAGTTCAGTGACACTAAGTATCTGCATATCACCACCGTCACCATCATTCATCTCCAGCACTTTTTCGTCTCCTGAGCTGAAACTCTGTACCCATGGAATAATAATTCCTCATTCCTCCCTCTCACAAACCCTGAAAAACACCATTCTATTTTCTGTTTCTATGACTTTGACTACTCTAGGTACCTCATATCGGTGAAATCACAGTATTTGTCCTTCGGCACCTGTCTATTTCACTTAGCATAATGTTCTCAAGGCTCATCCATGCCTTAGGATGCATCAGAATTTCATTCCTTTTTGAGACTGAATAATATTCTATTGCATGTATATACCACGTCTGGACATTTCTGTTGCTTCCACCTTTTGACTATTGTGAATAATATACTATATGCATTGGTATATGAATAGCTACTTGAGTCTCCGCTTTTGGTTATTTTCGGTATGCGCACTAGAAGTGGAATTATTGGGTCATATGATAATTCTGTTTAGTTTTTTTGTGGGTTTTTTTGTTGTTGGTTTGTGTGTGTGTGTTGTTTTTGTTTTTGTTTTTGTTTTTGTTTTTGTGTGTGTGTTTGTTTGTTTGTTTTCTTTGAGAGACCATCATTTTATAGAAATGTTTCTGTCAGGACCAGAGGTGGTAGTGCTACTTGCATCTGGTGGATAGAAACCAGGGATGCTGCTAAGCAGCCAATCATACACAAGATAGCACCTTTCCCCATAAACAAAGCATTAAGTGGTCCAGAATCTCAATAGTGCCCCTGTTGAGAAACTGTTTTAAAGAAATCTTAAATTAAGAATGATCTTGATTCTGTTACTTTAATTCTTCCAAATATTGTCAGAGAGATACCGGATATCGCATTGTATACTTCTATAAATAACGCTCCAACCATGGATCATTGTACAATACAATTTCTCTTTCCCTGTGTGAGGGCCCATCACCTCTTTCCTCTTCCATTGCTCTGCTCTCTAATATTGGTTTGCATGGTGTGCAGTGAAGAGGATTGATGTTTAACTGCCTTTCACTCAATTGGGGGCTTTTGGGGGGGCAACTTTTAGAAAATAATTTATGAAATCATAATTTATGTTCCAAGAACATAGCTTAAAAGCTTATAATTTTCTCTTGTTCAATGAACATATTTTTAAAAGGTAAATACATTAGGGCCCTTTAAAACCTTGCAGGAAGAATTTGACAAACAATAATTAGAAGAGAAACTACTTTATAGAAAAGAATTTAAAATGTCTAGTGGTCATACAATTTCGAGCTAGAAGAAATTTTCAGGTTGTAAAGGGCCTACTGTAAATGGAACTGTGTAACTATTACTGCACTGAATCCACAATACCTATTTCATTGATAAAGAAACTGACATTCTAGGAGATTAAATAGATTCCTCAAAACCACCCAGCTAATGAGTGGTAGTCCAAAGGTAAATTTTTTCTCTGCTGGTCTTCATGCTGCCATTTCAAATCCCTTGAGTCAATCCGTTTCACAAGTGAAGAACCTGTAACCCAAAGAGTTTTGACTTGGCCAAAGTTACCAAACAAAGACCAAACCTAGCTTTCAAACTTGTGTGTTGTCTTACTATAGCTTTTATTCAGTCTTTAGTCTCTGCCATCCACGGCTAGATCCTAGCTAACTGGCAGCTCTTAGCCCAGCTTCTGCATGGACAACTAGTAAAGCGTCTCCTCCAAGGTCAGAGCTGGAGGATTGGTCATTTGGTTCCCATGTTAGATGAAAAAAAAAAAAGTGACTACAAACATTTGACTGCACAAAATTAAAGTTACATAGTATACTATTAACCAAAACTTCTTCCCCCAACAATCCAATTTTGCTGTCAGTAAGTCAATTACATAGCTCAACAAGGGTGATGGTTTGTGTAGAAATCAACTAAGGTATATATTGTAGAACACCCAATAAATGAATGAGGAATACTCCTTTTTGCAGGAAAGGTAGAGAATAGTTATTTCGTTTGGTGAGGCTATGAATATGGAAGCTATTGTAAGAGGGGTTATCTTATGTCTTTTCTAAAATAGGTCAATGCACAAAGTAAAAGAAAGATTAATATTTCAGTTATCTTTTCTACAAGAAAGATTAAAATTATCAGAAAACCACATCAATAACTACTGAAATATTGAATTATAACATAAATGAAGTTTTAGTGATCATTAATTTAATACAACTGAAAATTATTTCTCCTTTTTTTCAGTGTTATAGAGTTACAGATAAATGATTTAAAACCTACCAGATTCACTTATCACCTGTAGAATAGTTCTAACTACCAGTGGTTTTTAATCAGTGCATAATGTTCTGTTTTTTAATCACCATGCAAAATAATTCATGAGGTTGTATACTTTTCAGTATAACAAATATATATATATTTTTAATCCACGATAGATAACTAGCTAAATCTATTGTGTTTACTCATCATGTTCATATTTCCTGAGTCATGATAAATGCAAAGATAATGCATGATAATGCAAAGAAAATCATGTTCTAATTGCTTCTTTTAAACATTTCTTTTTTTAATGTTTACATATTTTTGAGAGCGAGAGAGAGGGGCAGAGCATGAGCAGGGAGGGGCAGAGAGAGAGGGAGACACAGAATCCGAAGCAGGCTCCAGGCTCTGAGCTGCCAGCACAGAGCCTGTCATGGGGCTCAAACCCATGGACTGCAAGATCATGACCTGAACCAAAGTCAGTTGCTTAATTGACTGAGCCACCCAGACACCCCATGTTCTTATTGCTTTTTTTTTTTTTAAAGGGGACCCCTGGGTGGGTCAGTTGGTTAAGTGTCTGACTTTGGCTCAGTTCATGATCTCACGGTCTCTGAGTTTGAGCCCCGCGTCAGGCTGTGTGCTGTCAGTTCAGAGCCTGGAGCCTTCTTTGGATTCTGTTTCCCTCTCTCTCTGCCCCTCCTCCACTCACTCTCTGTCTCTCAAAATATGAATAGATGTTAAAAAAATTTAAAAATAAAAAAATATATTTATTTGAGAGAGTGAGAGAATGGGGGAGGGACAGAGAGAGAGGGAGACAGAGCATCCCAAGCAGACATGGCTGCCAGTACAGAGCCCATGGCAGGCTTAAGCCCACGAACCATGAGACCATGACCTGAGCCAAAACCAAGAGTCGGATGCTTAATGAACTGAGCCACTCATACCCCCCAGTTGCTTTTTAACATATAGTCACAAATGTAAATTTTAATATTGATTATTTAGCCACTTATTGAAAATGTTGAGATGGGCCAAGAATATAATAAAATACAATCGCCTCACAATTAAACTAATATGTAAACTACAGTTAATCTCACATTCAAGCTCAGAGACATCAAAATGGACATGCATATTTTTGTGTTTACAATGCAATCAATTGATTAATAAAAGAATTTTATGGGACTAAAATTTTTTTAAAAAGTACTTGTGTCAGCCAGGATGAAGTCAGGAACACAGAAACCCTGTTGGTTATTTCAATAGAGAGGGTTTTTTTGTTTTTTAAAAAACTATTTATTTTGAAAGGGTGAAGCGGGGGAGGGGAAGCAGAGATAGAGGAGAAAGAGACTCCCAAGCAGGCTTTTCACTGTCAATGCAGAGTCCAGTGCGGGGCTGGGACTCATGCACCATGAGATCATGACCTAAGCCGAAATCAAGAGTCAGGTGCTTAACTGATTGAGCCACCCAGGTGTCTTCCAATAGAGAGTTTTTATTATAGGCAAAAGATTAAAGAAATATTGGAAGACAAAAACGACAAAGTGAGAACACTGAAGGGACATTGAAGTAGTAACTGCTGGAAACAGTTACCATCCTTAGGACCCCAGATCAAAGGGAAGAGGGTGTTTGGAATCCAGGAACTTGGAGGAGGTGCCCTATCATACTGGGATTACTGAGCAGAGGGGCCCACGTGCCTAGTGCAGATCTCTCATGAGCTTGCAGGTCAAGTTACACAGAGATAGAGTCCCAACCCCAGTAGCTCAGGTGATGGACCTGTGGAATTTGAATTCTGAAGAGGTGCCACCAGGGGTATATCTTGTGAGTCATGACGGGTCTGGAAGTGTGGAAAGAAGCTAGGGCTCTAAAATGAATTTCAGTTGGAACCAGTGCCACAACCTGGATAATGTGCCTTTGCTTGGGTGGTGCTGTTAGGAATGGACAGAATCTCTCTCCTACAAGGTGTGGGTTACATCTTCCGTGGGCCCCTCTTGTGTGCACCAGCCTGGCAGCAGAAGCGACTCCTTCCTTCAACTCAGCTGAGTGCCCCACCCGGGCAGCAACTACCAGGGAGCCAGCTCTCAAAAAAGGAACGCAGTTTGCAGAGTTCAGCTTCTGTCCCATAAAGTAGAGACTAGGAGAACAGATTGGGATTGACAGACAATCGTTTAATAACAAGCACAGTGTCCAAAGCTGGTTTCAAAGCCTCTCTTAGAGAATAATAGCTGTTACATTTATTTCTAGCATAGGAAATTACCATCAACTCACTAGAACTTACTAGTGTACTGAAAATAATTACTGGAGGAGAAAGCACGATCGTGTTATATGTGCTCAAGATAGTTATCTCATGTGAGTCACGGTTATTGAGATTTATTTTTAAATATCCTGTCTTGGGAATATGGTAGTTTGACATTAGACTCAGATTTCATTGAACCAATTGCTGGAAGAATCCACATTAAAAATAGATTATATTATAGGACTTAAGTCTCAGATTTAGTGACAGAAACTAGAACCTGCATATTTTGATTCTCAGTTTTAAACCGGTGTCAATATAACACAATTAGTGATTAAAATATTTACATAAATGATGAATGTGTATTTTTTAAGAAATGCTCATATATTTAATTCAGCAAATATTTATTGACCACCTGCAGTGTGCCTGATACTGTCTAAATTGCTAGATATGCAAAGATTAATGAAAAAAGGCCTTTAAAATAGAGAAGTTTCTAAAATCTATGACATAATATATATTATATTTGGCTATTTACTTTGACTCTAATATCTTCTATAAAATGTGTTTAAAATAACCAGTTAACATACAACAACCACAAATTTTTGCAATGATGTTTTTCCCTAGGCGGGCCATATTTTTTAACCTACTGGTGCATTTGTGTGAGAGTAACCACAAATTAATGCCTGATATCACCTGAGGGTATCCCTGATGCAATCAATATAAACCAAAATACTCCTGAGGAGTAAATGTACCTTCAGCTGTGTGATAATGTCTGGAAAGACATTAACTGACCTTATAAATTAACTTGCCTGAAACCCACACAGTTGTTTTCTGATATTTTGGTTTATGTTGATCATCTGACAGCCCCTTAGGCCAGTGCTGTGCACAGCCACTATTAGCAAGGTGTTTATGCTTTGGTAATGCATTTCTTGAAATCACATTATATACAAGCCTTTATTACAGACATCCGTTATAGAAATTCAGATAAGATCCTTCCAGCTTTGAGTTACAGTGTCACCCATAGATGACTTTTTACATTTATAGACTATTGTCAAATGGTAGTATAAAAACATTTTTAAAACAACAAAACATTAACTAGATTTCTCAGCTGGGATGTCCCTGTAGGAGTGTCCTATACTCCAACCCCACAGAAGGCCACCTGCAAATTCCACCTTCATTTCCTTTTTATTTCTTGTGTATTTCACAATATTTGTGAGATAATGTGTAGCTGGAGATATGTCATTGTGTTTTACTCTAACAAAACTGTTAACTGAACCACTGCTGTTCGCCATGCAAAAATATCTCACAGATGGAACTGAATATCTTATCTACCACTCTACCTCATGCTACTAATATTAGGATTAATTAACTAGGTCCACCTAATGACATATTGGTCATTTATCATGTGGATATATTACATATTTCTGCTTAGGAGGAGACAATTTGACCAATTTGTATACAGTTTGGAGAAATATAAAGCCTGCCAAAACAATTTTGTTATTGGGAAAACAGCTGACAGATTCAAGGGCTTTGGATATGTAAACAATTGGCAGATTGTCCATAAAAAGTAATCTCAGGAAACATACTGATGTTTCTATTTTAAAAAATAAATAATGGATTTAATAAAATCATGAATTATAAATAAATAATAGATAGATTTTTCACCAAGTATTTATTTGTGGTTACTATGCTCAGGTCACAGTGATATATGGCTCCTTATAAATCCCTTTTATTTTCTATTCTTGTCTGTGGGTTCTGTAGGAATCTTAAACCAAACTATTCTTTTCTCAGTATAATAATTTAAAAAGCCTAGTGAAAAAGATAGCAGAAATAAGAAATCATTTATAATCAGTATGTATTTGAGACTTGACAATGTTCAAGCTATATAAAGTTTATGAAAATAGGTATGATGCCATAATTCAGTGATACAAGCAAAAAATGTTATTCCAATTACATCTGAGGATATTAATGTTCACAAAGAGTAAAACATTTTGACAAGGTGACATGGTTAATGGTAGAACTTGGATTAGAATTTATGTCTTCTACATGCACTTGATAATACACTACCCTAAATTTTCCCTAAACCTTAAATAATTCCACCACAGAGAGCTTGGTATCTTTGATTTCTCATAATAGATGTTAATGTCCACTCATTATATTCAGTGTTTTATATTTAGTTCCTTGTATTATAAGCATATTTTACAGTTCTCCTCAAATAATTGATCCCTTATTTGTTTCACCTATTGTGCCCAGTACAATACCATGTTGATAACTGTCTAGTGATAGAGTAGTATACGATGGTACTCTTCTTGATTAAAAATTGTGTATAATTGTTTCATCAGTATATCTCTAAATAATGCAATGATTGGATAATTTGCAACAAAAAGTAAAAGTAATTATAAATGTAATTGAAATGTTCGTGATGTCTAAGTTATGTTGTTATGCCGTAACTAAGGGTATTTGTGTAAGATACTATATGACATCTTACACTGAATCAAAACATAATGTGTAAATGGTTGGTTGTGGATTAGTATGGGTTTGTGTGGATGCTCTCAAATACATTGGCTGCGTTGGGATTGGAAATATCTTAGAAAAGAGAAATAAAATCTAAGAATATTATTTTCCTTAATGCTTGGCATATGAACTTTAATCAATACCTGTAGAGTAAACATAATTACTGTTGCACCTCAACACTTCTTTCTCAATGTCTTACTGGAGACTCAGAACATTGAATTATGTAAAGGTCTTCAAAGCCAAATATGATTCTTCCAATCCTCGAAAATTAGAAATTTTTCCTTTATTTTTTAATAATTTATATACTATGATCAAGGAAATATTTTGTTTCTGAGGTTCTAACATGATATACATTGATGATAAGGCTATAGTTTTAAGTTTCTTTCAAGAAATTGAAATGGTTTCTCATTCAGTTGTATAATTTAGAAGGTGGATTGAAGATTCCATAGCATAGGCATCGTGTAATCTGTTAAATTTGTACACTGACAGTAAGATTTTAAATAGAAATTCAGAAGCTCAATGCTCTATGGCTTAGGATGGCCTAGCCAGAGCTTCGGATACATGATGGTAGATTTTTAAAAATTTATATTCCGTGTGCATTAAACATTGCCCAGTTTTAAGCAGGTGGTACAGTATCCTTCCTTCCCTGCTTTTGCCAGTGAAAACTCTTACTTTTATTTAAAAATATGCCATGTTTTCAATGAAACTAAATATAACACAAACATCTATTTGGAGATCAGAAGTAAAGATACTGACCATTGTTTCAAATATTATGACTTTAATATGAAATTTAAAAAGATACCATTATCATATTTTTAGCATTTTATGGCGTTGAACACATTTTTTACAAACATAATGTGTTATCTTTTTCTTATTCTTGTTCTTTTCTAAAGAACTCTAATTTCAATGAGTATAGAATATGTGGGTTTATTTCCCAATGGTGATTATAGTGATTAAGTTTATTTTTCCTCTGAGATATCAAGACAGATATTATAGTAATTTTCAGATGCAAAAGCATCTATGTTTAAGTAAGTTTATATTGCTTATCACATAAAAAGTTAAAATAATCAGGAAGTATCAGAATCAGGTTTTTGGATTTTTTTTAATCCTACAGCAACAAAACACAAGAGGATAGGTGTTTTGACAATACAGTGGACCAGATGTTATTTCTTAGCACACTTTAAGCATTCTATCATGACGTGAATTCAGTATTCTGTCGTTCTAGTGAACTTAATAGAAGTACACAGCAGTTGAAAAGTGTTTAAATTTGGGTAAAAGAAATTGCTTAAACTTTAGAAAAGTTTTAATAATTTTGAAAACCTTAGTGCAGTATGGCTCAGGACGAAATCCATGAGATTCCTGATATAGTTCATGAGGTTCATAGTTGAGAACTAATGTTTTGATTGCATTCTAGCATCTCTTATTTGACTCTCATTCACTACGACTCTTTAATTCCATTCTGAGCAGACGCTAGTATATACTTCACCTAGAAACGTGTTTGTTGTTGAGAGAATTCAGGAAAGGAAACAGGGAAAGCTAGTTTCTGACCCTGATTTTGACACCTATCAGCCGTGATGTTTTGCCAAGTCAGTTTCTACTTCTGGAAAATAATGAAATTTTCCCAGGTGACCTTAAAACTTCAGCTTAACTGACTTTTTAAAATTGCCTTTCTGACATAACACAGTACTTATGGTTACAGTTTCCTCCTCCATTTCCACAGACCTTTACACTGCCCCAAAGCTTTTGATGTGTCTATTATGTACTTTAACTGTAAAATTCTTGAAAGCAGGAGATGGTTTAGGTAATTCTTTAATCCTAAAACTAACCAAATGTAACCATTCACATGAGTTACATTTGTATTTGTTGAAAGAATGAATGAATGATTCCTAGTTCTCTTCTAACTCTAAAAATCTACACATTTTGTCTGGATTATCACCAAAGTTCCTTCCAACATTTTTTTTTTTAAATTAGTTCTATATTCATCTATTCCATACTTAGATTTTCTTAAGTAACCATGTCGCCTACCCGCTGTATTGTGATGATGGAATATTTGATGAAAAAAAAAAGTATTCCATTGCAGAAAGTAGTTTGAATATTAAATGTTAGATAACTAGTGTGCCATGTTCTAAGTTTCCATTAAGGAAGAGAATGATACAGAGTCTATTTCTGCACTATCATTTCTTTTTTTTTAATTTTTTTAATGTTTATTTATTATTGAGAGACAGAGCGTGAGTAGGGGAGGGGCAGAGAGAGAGGAAGACACAGAATCTGAAGCAGGCTTCAGGCTCTGAGCTGTCAGCGCAGAGCCCGACGTGGGGCTGGAACTCACAAACCGCAAAATCATGACCTGAGCCGAAGTCGGACACTTAACCAACTGAGACACCCAGGTGCCCCCCTTTTTTAAAATTTTTTTTTTCTGCACTATCATTTCTTATATTACATTGCCTTTCTATGTGCTTGAAACACTTTTCACTGACATGTATCTCTATTTTTATTTATGTAGGTTTTATGTGTTTCAAATCTGTGAACTAAGATAGATAATGCACATCAAATTTTGAAGCTGTTTTTAATTTTCAAAGGATAGATTTATTTTAATTGAATACAATAATACTTAGGATATGTCTTGAGGCATAATCCTTAAAACAAAACAAAACAAAACAAAAGGGAAAGAAACATTCAATAAAACTCTGGGCCCTGCTTTTTCTCAAGTGGATAGTACTGTTTTGTCAATAGCTCCATCTGCAGACCAGGGACAGCTTGTGACTCTTGCTTAGAGATCACGTTTTAAAGAAGGAGCTCTCACTCAGCTCACTGTTGTCTATTAAAATTTGATTTGAAAGGCAACACCCGAAGACACCTTTTTGAGGTTAATTTTTTAGCAGTGTCAGGTTTTATATGATTTCTGAGAGGATAGCTGTAGGCTCTGTCAATGGGAATTCATTGGGAGAGAGGGAAAGAAGGAAAAGGAAGCAATAACTATTGCTGAAGGCCTGCAATCAAGCATAATAAACTCTTCAGTCAGCTGTTTAAATAAGTACACAGCAAATTAATTTTTCCCCTTTTTTTCTGCAGAAAATTGATTTATCTGAACATTTTCCCCCATGAAGGCAGTTTCTAAGCTGTCATGTACTCAGCGCTCTTTCCCTAGTGATGTGAGAACAGTTCAGTTCCCACTGCCAACGCTATAATTTCAGTAGTTTAAATAATACGTGCTTCGAGCAGTGGTATTGTCAGCAGTGATTCTGCATTAAAGGAGGTGGGTGAGGGGATGAGTTTTGCCATGCTTGAATGTATTTTCTACTGGGGGTCTCTAGCTTTGGAACACTAGAGGGCTGTATAAGTCTTTTTTTTTAGTAACCTGTAATGGTACTGGAATCCCTGAGAAGGTGGGGTTCACATTATATATTAAAATCAAATCTCAGTCTTTGAAAATGCAAAAATATCAGCAGTATTCAAAAGTATCATGTATACTAGTGGCTAGATACACACATGCGTGCTTCCTTTTATCCAGTATATTTCAAAGCATAATTACCAAAGCTGAGAACACCTGTTTATTGAATGTATCAGTCTTCAATGCAGCCATACCTGAATTTTTAAGTGGCCATAGATTTTTTCCCATACAGCCATCAGAGGCAATATATTTTCTTACCTAATTAATATGTTTGTAATGGAGCACATTAATGTAGGCTGCAAAAAAAAAAAAAAAAGCGTGTAGTTACAATGAATTTGTTCCTATGTGTGCCATATTCATAACAGCAGGTGGTTAGGGGGCTGATATGAGGTAATAGCTGAGAAAATGCTTTGAAAATATGCAAGTGCTGTAAAAATATAAGGTGGCTGTATTTATCGCTATTAATCAGTAAGTTTCCATGGTGTAATGGTTTTCAGAACATGGCTTCTGGAACATAACAGACTGGATTAGATTAGAAAAACTTTCATTGTTGGGGAAGCAATTTTTTCAAAACCACACCACAAACAAAGATAATTCTTGTTGTTTTTGGCTTTCAAGCTTATGTATATCAACTTTTAGTTTCAAGCTAATATGCTTCTTCCACTTCTACTTTCATGCTGAATAGATATCAACACTTTGTGTGCATCTGTTCTTAAATACTCTTTGAAAAGTGGAAAAGAACTTTTATATAAGACACCTACACACGTGGTCTCTATTTATCAGTTAAAACCTGAGAAAGAGGGGTGCCTGGGTAGCTCAGTCAGTTGAGAGTCCAACTTCAGCTCAGGTCATGATCTTGCAGTTCCTGAGTTCAAGCCCCGCGTCCGGCTCTGTGCTAACAGCTTGGAGCCTGCTTCGGATCCTGTCTCCCTCTCTCTACCTCTTCCCCGCTCATGCTCTGTCTTTTTCTGTCTCTCAAAGATGAATACATATTTTTTAAAAAAACTGAGAAAGAGTGGGAGACAGATCAATCTACATGAACAATAATAGATGGAGTTCATGATCTAATTTTAATTATTTTTGGTAATTTTAATTATTTTGGTGTTACTGAGGTAACACGATGTATGAAGTGTAACAAAGGTGTAAGGATAAAGGGAGTGCACTTCAGGCATTTGTGACAGAAAAAATAAGGCAAATGTATTGAGTCAGATGTATAATGTAGGTACATAAATAACTATAGAAAAAGGCAGACTATGATAAATGTCTCAAAATAGGGAAACATTAAGAGAAGAGAATAGTATATGTAGATATAAGTGTAGAAAATGCTTCATAAATAAGGCAGCCTTTGAAACACAGGTTGGGGTTTTGGTAACATTCTGAAAAGTACAAATGAATAAAAGATTCTTAAGGAGAAAGAACAGCATGGGCAAAGTTTCCCAGGCACAAAAGAGTAAGACTTAATTCCACTACTTAAACTATAATTCAAACTAAAGGATTTTAAACTTTACCCTCTAGGACTTATTGTATAGGCATTGGGGGCAGGAAAATATCAAGATCTCTTGGAGAGAATAATCTTATAGCACAAAATGAAAGCTATGAAAAGGGAACAGTTGAAGGCACTTTGCTACTTCGTTCCACAATTAAGTTTTGAAATAGATGAGATCAGTAGATATGGGTGGGAATAGAGTGAGGAAAATTAAGGAATAAGAGGCAATAAAGGTGCATGGCTTTGTATACCAATTCATTCAAAATAAGTGCTAGACACTAAAGTTCTAGAAGCCAATAGAATGTATAGTTGTAGGTATTCAAACGTAACAAAAAATTCAAGTACATAACTTGAAAAAAAGAACTCAACACTAAGTGTGTGGAATTTGGAAAAATCTACATAGAGTGATAATCGAACTTAGGGTAGACACAAAGTCTGAACATAGTAAAGACAAAGGGAAGAAGTCCCCAGGAAATGGACTTTTGAGGATCTAGCAGAAAAAAATTGCTGTGACTCAAAGTAAAACAAAGGAGTAAGTGCAACAAAGTGGAAAAATATGAAAAAAAAAAAATAGACATCAGTAAGGCCGAACTTAAAGAATGGCTACTTAACATTTTCAAATTCTGGAGAATGGAAATGCTTATCCCAGAAAAAGAGACTAACTCATGGATTTACTATCTCTTCCTTTCCTATATTTCTGAGTTTGAATCAAGTGTATTCTTCACTTTGGTCATAGAAAAACTTTTCAGCTGATTGGAGTTGGTGCTTGCCTCACAAAAGTAACTCCTACTTCTCCCATTATCACCCTTTGTCTCACGGGTCACCTGCAGTTTACCCTGCAGATCCCCAAACTCTATCTGATCCTGCGTTATGTGAGAAATCTGTCTTTCTTTGGGCATGAATAAGACCCAGGACTTTTGTTCTGAACAGTCTTTTTTTTAAAAGTTTCACTTCTCTATGTTCCATCTCCTCAGATTTAAGTTTGTAAGTCGTAATTAAATTTTTGACAATCTATACTTCTGAGAATTTTTCTGAATCGAGTAGTGCTCTTTTTTGCCAGTCCTATATTCTGCCTCAGAATGTCACTTCTGAAGGAGAGGATGAGGCCTTTATTCAAACCCTGGGTCTGCTACTTACTAGCAAACTACTCACTTAGCAAATTACTCACTCTTTAATAAGTGTTATAAAGTGGTATCAGGTAAGAAGTAGTTATACTACCACCTACAACTGTATTACCGATACAGTAGATGAGATCAATGTGCATTTTCTAAAGAATAAATAATATTTATTTTGCCCTATGATTTTTTTGCAGCATATTGAAAAATTGGGATTACTTTGTTCTTTTAAATGCAAACATTTTATTGAACCTATGTGTTGACTATGTTGGTTGATCCCTCCAAGAGACTTGAGATAGCACTGCATTGATGGTGTGCTCTTAAGTTATTCAATAATTTTGGTATTGATTTAGAAGATTCTAACAAATTTCCAAGAAGTAAATGCGAGTTGAATTTTAAAAAGAAATAAAATAAATTTCTGTTAATAAACAAAGTATACTTCAAACTCTCCTAATGATTACTATCACAACTAATATTTTATTTCTTAGATATGAAATGTAAGGCAATGGCTTTCTTCATAATACATGTAATCAATGGTACAATTTTTAAAGGGACTATATTCAAATAGAGTTGAAACTATATATAATAGAGCATGAGAAAAATTCTTTTCTCTTCCTTTTATATTGCTTTTTAGTAAGGATCATGCTGATTCAAGCCAAGACTTGAATCACAAAATATAATATCCATTTTATAAACAAAGCAGGAGTTCATAGGCAAAGCTTATAACTCAATTCCTGTTTTAAATTTGTATAGAGAAGTTGGAAACTTCCAACTTCAAGAATTTCCATTTGTAATAGCTTAATTATAATAGTTTCCTCAAAATACCAATCAATGACAAGAGTAGATAATTAAAAAAAATGTTTATCACCAGGTTACACTAATGACTAAATATTTTAGATGAATAATTCATAGTGTTACATTTTATTTCTTTACCATAACTTATCAAAACTACTTGAAAAAAGTGGCAATGTGTAGTGATGACCATAATTGCAGTAATATTTCCTATAACAATGATTAGGGACATAAACACTTAAGTGATTTATGTGTAGGATATGTTTTAACTAATTTACAAATGAGAAAGTAAGAGTTGGGAAAATCAAATTATTTGTCAAGGGTTACAACCACTTAGATGCAACCATATCTTCTAGCTTCAACTTGTGTGGTTTCCTGTCTAATTTGGATTCTAGGTTGCCATAAAAGCTTTTTAGGTCTGGTTTCCCATTATTACTATTAGACAGCCACTATTATTTCTTCCTAAATAGTCATGATTTTCATGCCATTTCTCTTGATCAAAATGTCACTGGTGTCTTGATCTGCTTGTGTGCTCGCTCTCTCTCTCTCTCTGTCTCTCTCTCTCTCTCCAGCTCTGTCTCTCTATATATTATATACATATAATAATCATTTGTGTATGTATATACACCTTTTTTTTCTATTTGGAAAACAAGAAAGAAACCAATAAGCAAAATTCTGGGGACAAATGAAGTAATAATTTTGTGTACTTGGGAGCTAAGACCACTTAATTTACATGTCAATAACTATTTGTTTGCTGCTGGAGACTCTTCTGCTGCTTTTCATATTTGTGTGTCTGCCCTTCAGATTTGACTTAAAATAATTAGGAGCTTTCCAAGAGATTCTGTAATTTGTGCAAAGAATTTCAAGTGTTTATTCATGCATTGATAAGTAAGAGTATAGCGATAGGTAGGCTAAATCAGACAAGTGACCAATTACACCGAATAACCAAGGGGCACAATTTTAATTAAAATACATGACTCTTAATTGACTATTCTGTAGGAGTCAAGTAAAAGACTAGAAAAGCTGAGTATATGGTAGCTCTAGACATTTCCCAGCTATTGCTAAATCAAAGGAATTTTTTATGATGGATAGATAGATAGATTTAGAGCACGTGTGGGGGAGAGGCAGAGAGAGGGAGAGAAAGTATCCCAAGCAGGGCTCGAACCCACAAGCTGTGAAATCATGACTTGAGTCTAAATCAAGAGTCGGATGCTTAACTGACTGAGCCACATGGGTGCCCCAGGAATATTTTTTTAACAATTGCCTACTATGTACAAAGCATTGTGCTACTTGTTATAAAACATACTAGAAGTATCAGAAATAGTTCCTTCCTCTAAAACCTTCTAATCTGTTTAGAAGTGATCTACTTATGGCATAAATTTGAAAAGTTAAACAATAATACATAAAATGATAAAATGGCTAAAATTTGGAGACGTGTGTTGAAGGGGAAACACAACTGGCTTTGTTTTATAATATTGAGCAAGGTGATGCAGGTCAGCATAAAGAGTAAGCCCATGGGTTCTATATGCACGCACTCAGGCTTTGAATCTGTTTTTTAGATCCATTTTTAGATCTATTCTTTCCTGGCTGTTTCCTCATTTGTAAAAACAGAACGGTAATAACTCCTACATATGGTTGGTGTGAGGATAAATGACATGAAACACTTCAACACACTGTCTCCCAACAGAGTGGGTGCCAGCTGTTATTATCAAGGTCTGGGCTACGGGTGCATCCCTGGGACTGGACGAGAGGGTTCGTGACAGTAGCAAAATTAGATATTATGATCCCTGTGGTTAGTGTGGGGTAGGGGATTTGGGAACATGTGGAAACTTCTCTAAATTTTGCTGTAACTAATGCCTGTTTGGTTCTGAAGCCAATGTGGTATTGGATGATTCCACTGAGGCCAGCAACTAATGACTTGTGACAAGCATGACTTGGCAGTTAAACCATGCAAATTGACAGTGTATCTGGACTAACCTGGTGTTAGGCAGATAGTTTGTGAGTGCCTGCTGGGCAAAAGGGAAAAAAAAGACAAATAAAAAGTGTCTTTTAGATTTGACATTATCATTGAAGTTTCCTTGATTGTGGGCTTTTACCTGACACCCGCCTTCTGTGTCATAACAGGTTGTACCACTGTATTTAAATGACAACCACCACTGTAAGTAGATTTAACAAGGTGGTGGTCCCTGGAGGCATTGTAAAATGTTCCCAGCAAACCCCTGCCATTTGTTTCTAACCACTCTGTGGACTAATAAAAGCCGGAAAGAGTAAGAAATAGGGCTGCAATCGCATTCTCTCTGCAGCTGCTCATGTAAGACCACAGTTTTCCCTGCACCTGAGATGTTTGCCCGTAGAAAGTTATTTTTCAAGCTGCCTGTGGAAACTGAACAGATCCTAATGCCACCAATAGATTTTAAAGCTTCAACTCTGATACAGCTTTGAAAGTAATTAGATAAAGAAAATTAATTCCAGTTGGGAACACATAAAACATTTCATTTGGAAACTGACATGAATAAAATTATAACTATGGTAAATACAAAATATGAAAATCTAAAATTACAATACATTCTGACTTTAATATTTCCATACAAATTAATGTTTTGTTAACACTCAATAAAGTACATAGTAGCCAGGAGACCAACACAACAATCAGAGAGGACGCTCTTTTTGTGCAAAGCGCTCTGGGCCAAACTCTGATACTAAACTGGAACCAGGAAAAGATTTTGCAAAGAGCAGCTGAAGCAATACATCAAAGAGTGATCAATTGGGCACTTTCTCTCTTCTTTTCCCGACTGCCTCCCTCCTTTTCTCTCTAGATAAAAAACATGATAGAAATAGATAGACAGAAAGACATAGAAATAAAGATAGATGATACATTCTCAACAGGGGCAATATTGCCCCAAGGGGTGAAAATTCACTTTGAAGAATAAAAAAAATCTTAGATGTTATAAACCCTCCAAAGGGTCATAGTACATAAAGAGCTTTACAGTTGTGTGTGTGTGTGTGTGTGTGTGCATGAGCATGGCATTACAACTTCACTGGGCACAGGCAATTAGAGGAAAAGGTGTCTAATAATAGCAGTGAGACAATGCAAAAATGCTGAGAAACACTGATATAGATATATGGACTTTGGGTCATAGGTAACTTCAATCAGGCCCTCTAATTATAGAGAGAGGGCTCACAGGACAGCAGCATCATGGAAACAAAAACAAAAACAAAGCAAAATTCCCAAACGGTTATGTGAATATATCCATGCTGATATCAGATGAACATACATTTAACTTCAACTGAGCTTCACAGTTATTTATGAAATGCCTGCTATATGCTAGGCATTGTACCTCCTCTGGAACGGAGATGTGCTCATATGGGGAATATAAGCTAGATTAAATCAGAGGTCAAACTATTACTAGCAGGGAGGATGCTAGAAGGAAGGAAGAAGTACAGTGTTTTTAGAGCACGTAGCAGAGAAGCCCTTGGAAGGTGACTTTTAATGAGAGACTTGAGTGATGAATAGAAGGCAGCCAGGCAAAGTTCACAGAAGAAAGCGTTACAAGCAAAGGTACCAGCATGGCAAAACTCCAGAAGGCAGAGGCAGTGTGATGTGTTCAGGTAAACAAATGGGATCCAGAAGGTTGAGATTTGGAGGCAAGAAAGAGGCCAGTTGAGGACATTGAGGCTGAAGAAGGAACTCAGAGGTAGATGGGGGCCACATATGTCATGGTAAGCATTTTGGAATGCATCCCAAAAGGATAGGGAAACTGTTATAGAATTTTAAGAAGGAGAGTGATTCCTCAGGATTGTGTGACTAAAAACCTGGATTAGGTCAAGTTAAATTTCCAGTGTAAAAATAAATAAATATCTAACAACAGATTTCCTTCCAAGTATTAGTAAATACTCTTGCAACAACCTTAAGCTCTTGTTTAAAATAAAAATTCTGAAAGCTGGAATCCTTGCTCGGCAATATGCTATCTGGAAATTGGAGTGAAGAATGCGATGGCTTGTTTTGTCAAATACAGTAGTTCCCCCTTACCCACAGTTTTGTTTTGTGTGACTTCAGTTCTCCAAGGTCATCCCTGGTCTGGAAGCAAATGATCTTCCTTCTGACCTACCTCAGAAGGTGAATAGTAGCCTAATGCTAGGTCACAATACCTACGTCATTCCCCTTGCTTCATCTTCTTACGTAGGCATTTTATCATCTCAGTCATCACAAGAAAAAGGATGAGGAGCATGTGACTCTTGATTGTGGCATCGTGAGTTCAAGCCCCATGTTGGGTGTAGAGATTACTTAAATAAATAAAACTTAAAAAAAAAAAAACAAGGATGAGGGCAGTACAGTAAGATACTTTGGAGGAGAGAGAGCGCACATTCATTTAACTTTTATTACTGTGTACTGTTATAATTGTTCTGTTTCATTATTAGTTATCATTGTTTATCTTTTTTTTTAAATTTTTTAACGTTTATTTATTTTTGAGACATAGAGAGACAGAGCATGAGTGGAGGAGGGACAGAGAGAGAGGGAGACACAGAATCGGAAGCAGGCTCCAGGCTCTGAGCCATCAGCCCAGAGCCTGACGCGGGGCTCGAACTCACGGACCGCGAGATCGTGACCTGAGCTGAAGTCGGACGCTTAACCGACTGAGCCACCCAGGCGCCCCCATTGTTTATTTTTTACTATGCCTGATGTATAAATTAACTTTTAACACAAGTATGTATTTTTAGGGAAAAAATATAGTATAAAAAGAGTTTGGTACTATACATGGTTTCAGGCATCCTGAACATATTTGGGGTCTTGGAATGTATCCCCCATGGATAAGTGGGGGACTACAGTATACAGGTAGTGTACTTATAGGGGGTAAAACTATCATGACAAGTTTTTATAGGGCAGGGGGACAGTTTGAAATAAGATGCCTGTGACAATTGTCTTACATTTCTGCAGCTAATGGGGCAGTCCCTGTTGGGGAATGACTCAACATAGAGTTTGAATAAAAGTAAGAGTATAATTAAGCTGGTTTTCTTGACCTATATGATTTCTATTTGCAACATTGGGATCATTATATAATCTCTATGGATTTGTTGGGGCCAGTCTATTGATGGGAAGCTGCAGTTCCTCTGTGAGCTGTAGTCAAGATACCTTTTGGAACACCTGTTATGTTTTCTTAAAGTAAAATTGAAAAGGAGTAGAAGATTTTAAGCCATTTCCTTAACAAGGATATGCAATCCATTAAATTATTCCACCACCCTATCGATGCTCTTTATTTGTTCACAAATAAACCAAAACCTTACCTCAAAATATTTTCTATAAAGCAGGTGACAAACTGTGAGAATTTAACAATCAAAGCTTTTGTAGGATGTAAATAGTTTACATATGAACATAAAAATACACTGCAGTGAAGGCATAAAAATATAAAAGTCTATTGTCTGCTTTATTTTGTATCAGTGCATAGTTATTATGCACATATGTATAATTTGTATTTTTGGTATGTTAATTTTGTTGCTATTTTCTCCTTTTTGAATTATATTTGGCTGCAAGAGTATTTAAAAAACATATTTAAATTCATATTTCCTTGAAGTGGGTGACTTTTGTTGTTTTATTTTGAGTTTGTGTTCAGGGGAGTTTATTTTGGTACTGTGTATTGTGTACAAGTTCTCATTGGTAGTAGCCCCTGAGTTCATTTAGAAGGCTACAGGGCTTTTGAAATACCATTAATCAAATTGGGAAATTATAAATGACAGTGCAATTTTATTTTATGGCAGTAACGTGTGGATGAAAGTAAGACCTGAAAAAAACGTAAGCTGTTCAAACACACTTTGTGAAAAAGTGACTCCAAGAAGGCAGATTGTTACAGAGTAAAGGGATATGAATACCATCTTTAAATTTAAAATACTCAAAAAAAATATGAAAGAACTAACCCAAATAAAACTACCCAGGTTATCTAGAGAATAATCTGTGTATTAAGTATAGTGGACTGTAAAATTAGTTGATTGATTGTTTGGCTGTGTTCTAAACTGGCAATATCCCACTAATCTCCGCCTCTTCTCAGTGAAAAGAAACTTTCTATATTGTCTACAAATAAGATGGTCATTAATTCAAAGTGAGGAAGCACGAAATCAGTGTCTAACTCTATGTGTATTATTTCTGTTGCTGCCTGACGTGGATCACTTTTATGGAAGTCCAAGATGATGCAGCATAAAACTGGGGACAATATATATATATATATATATACACATATATATATATACACATATATATACACATATATATACACACATATATATATATATATGTATATATATATATATATACATATATATATATATATATTCCATGCTGATGTCAGTTTCTAATGTGCCTTGGACATAGGCAATCCTCCATAAATATTTGCCAGAGAAATCTGGGAGTTGAAATTGTGAACCTAAACTCTTAAACACATGCTAATTCTTACTAGAATAAATAAAAAGAACGAAAAAGATATGAAAACCCTCGCTAGATTATCAAAATTCTTTAGTAGTATTAAGGATTTTTAAAAAGCAGTTTAATGTGATGGTTTATCCCATGAATCATCTGCCTCTTTTTAAATAGAATTTTCAGAAGATCATCTAATTGAAGATGCATTCAGGACCTTGCCATGTATCATGTGAGCTAATTTTCAAAGGCATTTGCATATAAAAATTATATAAATTGTTCTTTTCAGCATTAGAAATCTATGCATATTATATCACTGAAAGCAATTATGTCTCTATATTCTTAGATAACATATTTAAATAATCTATTGGGGATTTGCTTTTCAAATTAAATTACTGTAACATTAACATTGCTATCTTCATACAAAAATGAAGGTTTCAGATACATTAATTCCAATTTAAACCTTTTCTTCTCTTCATCTTTTGGAGCATTGCAATAATAATTTGGAACAAAAAAAATTAAACACACATGAGAAGGTTATGTTGAGTCGGGATCTTTAGCCTAAAAGCTTCAAAAGGCCCATTATTGGATAAAGGGCTTTTTCCTGTGTGGGTACATGCTGGTGAATGCAGGCGTAACTATGGTGTGTAAAATGCAACTGAGCTCAATTTTTTCAAGGTTTCAATTCCACCAGGCTGTCATTATAATTATGTTGATTTTTGTATTATGGCACAATGAGCATTATTTTATGAATTTTTACAATTGATAAGGTTATTAAGAGACTATACTCCCCCAATTTTTTAAACATGCAATTGCTTTTTCAGAATTCCAGTTGTGTATACAAAGGGTTCAAGAGCTTAACAATTAATGCATTTAAATTTTTTGAGAAAAAAATACTGGAAAAGGACAATTAATTAAAGTTTCATTTGAACACATATATTATGTATTTATTTATATGATGTAATTGTGCGTCCAAAATGATCATGGTTAATGGGTTACATATAATTAATATGTACCTTGAAATACTTATTTTGCCTCAGAACGTGTAATGTACAGGCCATGGCCCTTCTTTGAATGATTACTGGAGCTCTGCCCTTGCTTTCTTAAAAAACAAGCAAAAAAAAAAAATGCATTAACTATGAATCTTAGGTTTGGGTTCAAGAGTCAGAGTGAGAATCAATAGAGATTTTTTGACTTTCTACTTTTTCTGCAATTGCTCTTATCAATCTAAACAGAACTTTTTAACCAATTCATCAAAGTTTACATAAGTACTCAACTCAGTCTCCATAGAAACAATATTTTTTCTTGTGCTCATACTTCACTGTAAGTTCATATTATTTCATAACATCTAATTAGTTTATATAGTACCAATAAAAGTATTAGTGAAGTAAACAAATTGGAACAAAAATAACTTAATGTTGTAAACACCCCATGCCACCCATGGGTGTTTATGTGCCCAGGCAAGCGGACTGTAGAGTATCCTGTTGACCTCAAAATTTTTTGATAGATATTCTGACCTCCTTGCAAAATTCACGAAGATTCACATAATATGGAGCTCCTAGAGAAACTTCTCTCTCCCTCTTCCACTCTCTCTCTTCTCTTTTTCTCTCTTTTCCCCTCTTTCTCTTTCTCTCCCCGCCACACATGTATGTATTTACATGTATGTTTATTATTTATACGTTTAAATATCAGATTAGTGACTAGCCCAAAGCTCTCTGAGGCTTAGTGGTAAATATAAAGGACCCACATTTTCTGTTTTGTAATCCAGTTATTTTTCTTATTCTCTTCTAAGAAAATTCTTTCTCTTATTAAATGTTCCTCACATATAAAGGAATAAAGGAATAATCACCATGGTTGATAATATGCAGAACATATGCTTTGTATTGACAACACCTGTTTCCAGTCTTGGCTTTTTTAATAAATATTTTTGGCTTTGTACATGAATAAATTTTATATATATATATATATATATATATATATATATATATATATATATGATAAGCTTAGAATAGTGCCTAGCTGGTAGTGTTATGTATTTTAACTAGGTTATTCAATCACTCTGAGGCTTGGTTTCTAAACCTTTAAAATGGGTATTTCATAAAATAATGTATATCAAGAACCTCAGTGACTCATTTCTATAATAAGTAGAAGGGTTTGTGTTCAATTTTGGTTCCTTCATTTTTAATTAGCTACTAAATTTGAAGGAGTTTTCCATTATAGTAGAGTAATGGAGATAATATCTAAATGCTATACTGCTATGTATTCATTTCTTTTTTAAAAAATGTTTATTTATTTTTGAAAGAGAGAGCATGTATATGAGTGGGGGAGGGGCTCAGATAGAGGGAGAGAGAGAATCCCAAGCAGGCTCTGTGCTGTCAACACAGAGCCCAGAGGGGGCTTGATCTCACAAACCATAAGATTATGACCTGAGCCGAAATCAAGAGCCGGGTGCTTAACCGAATGAACCACCCAGGCATCCCTTCATTTATTTAATTACATTACTTTATATTCACATTTAAAAGCACATGATTTACCATGACAACAATTGACTGTAATATTTATTATAATTATTAATGAATATCAGAAATAAACCAATAGTGAAAAATAAAGGATAATGGGATAAAAAATAAAGAATAAAGCAAGGTAAGGCCAATGTTTATCCACTAACACCAGGAGTAGGTAGGTAGGAAAATGAGAACCATAACAAACTTTATAAAATAATCATAAATTTTCATAATTTACACAATAACTTACAATAATATGGTAAATGTCTTTTTAAAATATTCTGTTCATGATTGTTTAATTATAGTTAAAAAAGAAATTACTATTTCTAATCTTTAAGTAAAAGTGAAATTCTTCTTTGAACAAATATTCAAATACAAAGCAAGTATTTTAAAAGGAAACCAAACTGTCACCAAAGCAGAGTATTTTTAGCTAATACATATTTTTAAGAAATCTTGTCAATACTATATGTGCTACTTATTTAAAAAAAGCTTTGTACATGTTTATATATATCTTAAACCAGCTTATTTAGTATTGTAGAGCTTAAAAGAATAGAATTAATATTTATGCAACTTAAAAAAATAATAAAAACATTGAGAAGTGGCTTTTTCTAAGTGCAAGGTACTTAAAATGAAGTTTCACATTGATTAGATAGCATTTTTAAAAAATTCTATTATCTTAAAACTGCTGTCTGGGCATTGTGTTTATGGTTTTCTAAATTGCTTTATAAAGAAGTTAAGAGGACAGGTACCCTGATGGCTATACACCCTTTAATGATTTTCTAACTATGGCCAATCCATTAACCTTTAAGACATTCATGTATCACTATCTATATCTTCTTGAGTTTGAGCCTAAAAGAAGTTTTAATCCACACACATACTATGAATAGTTGGGAAATGAATCAATATTGACATGTAAATAGATTTGCATGTTTTAACAGTATAAGGGAAAACAAATATATGAATTATGTTAGGATTGCTAAGTGCAATGAATATTTTACAGAAAATGATGCTCTTGTACACCCAAAGGTCTACAGTTTTATGATTTTAACAGTTAGGAGTGCCTGATCTGCATTCTAAAACATGCATGCCAATCAGTTATAGAACGAGAGTCACCTGTGCACGTTTAAATACAGAATTGCTTTCTTTTCCTTAGCTAGATTTTAGATTCACCAAGAGATAGATGATAGTTACACATCATGAATCCTTAATTTCAGTAGCAATGTCATTTTTTACAAGAATGACGTAATTAATGAAGAGAGTCTTGATGTTGGGAGGAACAGACCTAGATGAAGATCTTAGCTTCACCAATACTTGTCACACGAGCTTCAGGAAATTGATAACCTATCCACAACTTTCCAAATTTTAAGTGTATAATTTAAGTCACCTGAGGATATAGGCAGAAGTATTTAATTTTACCTCTTATACCTTTGGATGTTTCAGAAAATTGTTTATACTGATTTAAAATAATTAATATTTAAGCTTGATCTGATGGAATAGGATCCGATTACGAATATTATGTCTCCATTGGATGTGTGTCTATTGGACTGCAATGATTACATTGATTTCTTTTGTATAAGATGAGTAATTCAGTGAATCATATTGAAATATGAAGCAAAGAGTTTCTCACTGTTTCTTTAAACTAACAGTGCTGAGGTAAGAGTTTTACTTGGGATGCCAAGCTAACTGAAATGAAATGAGATTCCTGAAATTGTGTTTCTTCATGCTGTGAGGATTGAGATAAAATATATGAAAAAAATAGTACATAAACGGACGAATGATAGATGTCCTTAACAAGGTCTGGACCTACCAAAAAAAACAAAAACAAAAAAAAAAAACAACAAAAAACCAAAAAAAAAACCTGTTTGTGAATGTTAAAATTGTCTAGATGCAGTACTAAGTTGTTAAACAAGGTGTAGGGGAATTGAGCAATCTCCCTGTTTCAAATTACTTCGTGTGATGCTTGAAAATAGACCAGAATAATAACAGTAGAGATGAAAAGATCTAAGAAAGAAAAGGAAAAGATCTAAGAAGTTAAACCCCTCTTTCTACAAACAAGAATACTTAGAGTGCTTAACTGACTTGCTCGGGAACCAGACCTTTTTGGTGAGGGCCCTACAAAAGCCAACAATCCTGGCACCTGCACTAACTATTCTGAGGAAAGATGAAGGAAGGGTCAGGAAAGGAAGTAATATTTGCTAGGTGACAGTTGGAGATTCTGTACTATGCACTTTAACGCTGTGTAGTTAATCATCCCACAGTGTAGACATCATTATGATCACTTTAGGGAGGACACCTGAAACTCAATTTCATTAAGTGACTTGTTCTTTCACAAGTGAATAACTCCAAATAATGGATGAAAGGCTCAATCTCCTCTCTCCTTCTAAGTACTGAATATAGATCCTGATCGAAAGTGAACATTTTTGACTACTTTGAAGGAGATAGTAGCATTCATAACCAGAAACATTCACAAAACAATTACCAGCATAATTCTCTGCTAAATCTATCAAAACTTTGAAGCTTTGAAAGCCAGATATATTTGCATTTCTTTTGCTCATTTAAAAATATCATTCAAGATTGCATGAAAGTGATATTTATGATTTTAAAAAAGAGCACTTGGATAAAAATCAAACCATAGGAAAGACACAAGCAACAGGCTTCTGAAAGGAACACACAGGTCTTTGTCATTTGTGTTTATTGAATTTTATTCTTTACTTCAGAACTGAAACTCCACAAAAAAAGTCTACAAAATGCAAATGTAGGATTTTATCTGAAAATCTTCAGTGTATTTGTACAGATATGGAATGGCAGGCATCAGGAGTTTAAATTTCCTATTTCTGCAAAATTCCTGTTTAGTTTTCCAGTGACATTAAACAAACCCCTCAAAAATTAAGACTGCAGTAGCAAGTGGAAATACAAATCATGACAAGAGTTAAATTCAAATATTATCGGGACAGATTTAGAATTAAATACATGCCGGTATGTTTTTAGAATAATAATTTAATGGTAGTTCCCTTACTTCAGTGGAAGCATCAGTTAACCTCACTTTTACGTATAACTAAACTCAATGTAGGTTTTCATGTCTATAATAAGAAAATTTGTTTGTTGAGTTTTTTTTTCTGTAATATTACAGCATCTTAGAGAAGCGAAGTAAATATTAATTAAATTAAAGTGAATTACATTAAAGGCAAATATTTATTTTACGGATGGTTGATTCAAACTCACATATCCACAACTAGGATGCAGTTTTCAAATAAAAGCAAAAGAAAAGTAGTTATTATTTTATCCTAATCCTTATTGCTTATCATATGCCTTTGATAACCCTGATGTTTAGTGAAAAACTCCTATGTTCAAGTTTACAGTATGAAAAAGAAAACTAAAAATGGCAGCTTCTTTGTAGGTTATACAATTCCAAATTACAGCACAAATTAGCATAATGGTTTGCCCACAGATCCCATTTTTTTTAAAAGTTTACTTGTTTATTTTGAGAGAGAGAGAGCATGAGTGGGGAAATGGCAGAGAGATAAGGAGAGAGAGAGAGAGAGAGAGAGAGAGAGAATTCCAAGCAGGCTTTGTGCTGTCAGCACAGAGCCCAGTGGAGGGCTCGAACTCACCAATCATGAGACCATGACCTGAGCCAAAACCAGAAGTCAGATGCTCAACTGACTGAGCCACCAAGGTGCCCCTGCCCACAGTGCTCATTTATACTAATATTAAACTATACTACTGGTTATCCATCTGCATTCAATCATGTTTAAATCAATAAGATATAAAACAGAAAGCCTTTCTACATACATAAGGGTTGCTATTATATTGTTGATAGATAGTTCTTTTTAGTTTATACTATAGAGAGTCAAGTAGAATGTGAATTTTTAGGGTTGAAACAAATAACTGATCATTCCTTTGATAATTCTATCAGATAATGTTTATTTTTGAATATTCATTTAATATGGATATAAATAAACATTTTTAAATCACTCTCATAAAATTATCACCATAGATTTTAAAATGTTATATCATTTCTATTCCTAATATTAAACATCTTTCTGGATGGTGAGAAAATCTCTTGTCTGATATTTGAAGAGGACACAAAAATTATAAATTAACTTCCCATAATTTAATGTGCAAATTGTATTAATATTTAAGTTTATACACTCTACAAATAAAATTCAAAATAATTACTCTAATTTTAGCCTTTATAATTCCCTAAATGTACTGATGGCAATAGAATGAAACCACAAACGAATTTTATAGCAAGAGAATAACACAAGAAAGATAAATTAATTGAAACTCTGTAATTATTTAAGTAAATTATTAAATTAAATGTTATTAAATAAGTAACTTATTTAAATGAATGCCATGGAACTTAATAAATTAATTGAGCCTGTGTCCAGATATATAGGCATCGAGCCTGTGTAGTGATGTGCACCACTAACGTTGAAAATGGATTATGTGTTAGTTTGCTAAGGCTGCTATAACAAAGTACCAAAACTGGGTGTCTTGAACAAAAGAAATTTATTGTCTCATAGTCCTGGAAGGTAGAAGTCTGAAATCCAGCTGTTCGCAGATTTGGTTTCTTGTAAAAGCCCATCAATGAGAATCTGCTTCAAGCCCCTCTCCTAGCGTCAGGATTTCCTTGGCTTATAGATGGCATTCCTTTGTTCCTGTTTCACATCATCCTTCCTCTGTGCACATCTCCATATACTTGTCTCTGTTCAAATTTCTCCTTTTGATAATGGCACAGTCCTATTCAGTTAGGTCCCACCCTAATGGCCTTATTGTAACTTGATCATCTGCAAAGACTCTATTTCCAAATAAGGTCACAATCACAGGTACTACAGATTACGATTTCAGTTTTGGGGGGACATAATACAATCCATAACATATGGACAAAGATTGATTATATGACCAGTATTTTCCAGAAATAATGATTGTTACATGTGAATGTAAGGAAATATATTTCTGTTTCAGTTAGTGTCACACAATTTGTATCTTTCCTTATACATTCCTCACTCTTCACACTTAATTGAGTACCTATTGTCTTCTGGGAGATAAGGGAAAATATATTCATGCCATCAAGTTGGTTCAGTATTTTTAAAAGTACTGTTCTAAATTTTTGGATCCCAACCCAGAACCAAGATAATGATGTTTGTGTAGGCTTTATCTCAAATCTCCATTTTTCTTTCCACATGCATTTATTGAATACCTACTATGTGCTGCACTTTTTGTTAGGTATATTTCACTATGTATTATTTCAATCAAATGGACAGATTACTTAATTGCTTATTTTATTTTGAAACTCAATTTCTTTTATCTTTCAACATGTATTTTTGATACCTTTCATATTCTAACATCCTATTAGGTACTGGTGAAACAGGATGAATCAAGCCACTCCCTTATGGAACTTAAACATTCTCATAGTATAACAGAGAATTTAAAAATGCTAAATGAACAATTTCAGATAGGGGTGAGTTATAGAGGCGCTCCTGAGTGGCTCAGTTGGCTAAGCATCTCTGACTCTTGATCTTGGCTCTGGTCATGATCTTACGGGTTGTGAGTTCAAGCTCCGTATTGGGCTCTCTTTTAACAACGTGGAGCCTTCTTGGGATTCTGTCTCTTCTTCTCTCTGCCCCTTCCTGGCTTTCACTTTCTCTCTCTCTCTCTCAAAATAAATAAATAAAACTTAAAACAAAAAAGAGTAAATTATAGAAGAAAAATAACAGGATAGTGGGAATCATGTTAGAGAGAAATTTATGGGTGGGGCTACCTAGAGTCAAGGAAGTCTTCTTTGAGGAGGTGCACTTTGGCCGTTTATAAGAGAAACCAAGTAAAAAACTTTTGAACAAATATGATTACCTATGTTTAGTGTTCTTATTTACAAATTACATGTATAAAGTAAAAACTTTGTGAGAGAGCTGTTTTTCAGTGTGTAGTCAAGAAGAGTGATCCTTGTAACAAGCCTGATGGTTCAAAGTCCCTTCACTATCTTGGTTCATTTCATGTAGGTGTGTCAGCTCAAATAGCGACTAGTTAACTCCAAGTAAATATTTTCTTATACCTATGTTGTCTTCTTGCTTTTCTCCTTACTTCCACTTTCTTATCCTCCATTTCTATTTGGTTTTCTGAGATGTTAGAGAAAGGCTTGGGCTGCTTGTTAGGAAATACGGCTGTAACACCTCTGAGAACATTGGCTCCATTTCTGTCAACCTGGCACAATTCACACATCTTCAATTCGCTTCATTATTTATTGTTTTGTAGAACAGTGACAGGATACTTGGCTGGGGAAAAAAAAAGATGGAAGGCCACTCTCTGCCCCAAGGACATGCAATTTAAGTTAGACAATTCAGACATAAAACACAATGGCTGAGAAACTGTTTTGTTTCCGGAGTGAAAACAACCTGAGTTTCCATTCTTGTTTGTGGAGGTAGCAAATTTACTGTAGGATATATTTTCTTAAAGAACAAATAGATGTGAAGAGATGAAAACAGAGGGATAGACAGTGCTATGTTCACATTTTATTCTTTGTGTTTCAAACCAATTGCTAGCTAAATCTCATCCCTATAGTGAAACTATTCCATGATGTATGCTTAGATCCATAAGCATGCATGTAGATATTCCATCAGCTTATTGTAGGACAAAAAACAAATGAAAGAGGTTTAATGAGGTAAAATCAAATTCAAAATCAAATGTAAAATGAATCAATTATTACCAAAAATGGTAGGTGAAATATTTCCCTAAAGAGTTTGAAAATGCTTTGTCTATCAAATCAGTAATCAGAAAGCAGGGGGACAGAAATTACTGAACACAAATACAAAATAATAATGCTACAATGAAAGAGTACAATCTGTTAAATACACTAGACTTAAAAAATCCGAGCAAACAACATAAAATGTCCCTTCATTAACAATGAGCTAACTTATACATAGTGGATGTCAAATAAATGTTCTTGGAAGGAAGAGAGCAATAAAAATTCTTCAGAAAAAGAGTGATTTTCAATAACAAGTTGCTTTTACAATTTTGGTCGGTGAAAGCCAGTTCTTCTGCAAATTCTTATAGGGCTGTCTGTATCATCACTCCATATTTACCATCGGCATTTTACCAAGAAATTTATGTCTTATTTTGAATTGCTTAAACTGAACAAATGGGCTACCTAGATAGTATATTTTTAAGAGAATGAATAAAGTTTTGATGGCAGTAGTCAAAGAAATACTAGTATTTCTGAGTTCAGGGCCTTTCAGTATGGGGCAGTTGTGGGTAGGATCCCACTATGTATGTGAGATTGATGTGCAAATGGAAAAGATGTAGGATTTGGGATCCTGGAAGATAAGAGAGATGAGTGGAAAGAGAGACAGACAAACTCTTACAAAAACAAATTATTGTGTACCAGTTGGGTTGAAGGCCAAGAAAAATCATGTATGACACCAAAAAAAAAATCTTTAGTTATATCTTTAGTTATAAAACAAGGGTTGCCAGTGTTTTGTTTATATTTTTATCACTCATATTTTCAAACTGTTCCTAAAGAAGAGGCAGAGAAAAATAATCATCCTAATCTGCCTTACTGAATATAGGCTGCTAGGAATTATAACTATAGAATCTACAGAGACAGGGAAACAAATAAGTAATTTAATTCCCAACCTCCTGAAGCTCATATCTTTTCAAATCATTCAGTGGATTTTATTCATTGTGGTTATTCCACTGTAAAATTAGATGTACAAAGAAATACATAATCCTTTTATTTGCTATTGGTTATAAATCTTTAGAACAAGCTTAGGCTACAGTTATTTAAAACTATGTATCATGACCACATTTGCAGGGTTTTTCCAATACTTAGTTAATACTACGTAGACAGATACTTATTAAGATTCATTTAGTTGTGAAGTTAAATGTAGCTTGCCTTCAAATTATATTGGTGAGATATAATCGTATATAATACAACACTGTGTGTAGTACGAGATATGTACACTATCAGGAATAAATTCGGTAGTTAAGGGAATATAATGTTGACTCTATGGCAACTGGAATGAATTCAAACGTGCCCAATTGTAGGTGTAGACAGACCCTAGATTTTCATAATTCAGAAGGACTTATTAAGCTAATAAGTAATAACATATTACAAATTTGTAGTTCTTAACCTATGATTCATGAACTTCACTAGATCCATGGACCTAGGTTCAATTCTCAGGGTTCCTGTAAACCCTGGAGCAATTTCATTAGATTTTCAAAGAAACCTAGATAAAACAAAGAAATAAACAAAATTTACATTTAGACTAAGGAATTATTTTGTAAAATTTTATTCCAGTATATTTATGTTTCCATAGTTGCAGATGTTTTATGAAACATCCAAATGTTTGGGAACAACAAGCCTCATAAGTAATAAACCATCACATCTGTGAGCACTTTATAGTTTGCAAAGACCTTTCACATGGGTATGCACTCCCAAGTTCCTCAGTCCCTCCCTGTCCTTCCTCCTTCCCCCTTCCCTTCTTCCTTACCCAGTCTTCAAGCCGGGTACTGTGTTAGGCATGGGCACCTTGTGTCCACTGTTAGATCCATTTTGACAGAATTTGTTCCTCTCCCTTCCTTTTCTCAGCTTAGTCTGCTCACTTTTTAAGATAAAATGTGCTTACAGCCACCCTGCTAGCCCTAAAGCTTGCTGTCCTAAATAGATGATTTATATTTTGAACCTAAGGCTGGCATTATAGCTTCCTTCTATATATCATGGTTCCTCTTCTTATTTGGCTCGCAAGTATATCGAAATGTCACTTTCCTTAGCTATGAAGGAGGAGGAGAGTAGTAATAGCCCACTTTGTAGGTTTGTGTAAAAAATAAAACTGAGTATAAATTTCATATATTCAAATATTCTTGCTAATACCTGGAATATAACAAGTCAAAGCAAGAATCAATAATTGCCAGCCATTACCAGGAAGTAATGGATGCAATGTGAAAATCTCTTGACTCTCACAGTATAGTCTGTTTTGAATAGGAAATTTTTATCATGATTATTAATAGCGATAAATAAATAGATGTTTTCCTGTGGAGAATCTGGCTCATTGTAGAACTATTCTTCCGGAAGCTCATTCTGGAATCTGCCTGGCTAGCATGGTGAGAATTCTTGAACTGTTTCATTAGAGTACAGAAAGATATATTGTATCTATCTTTCTAGGTAGTTATAAAGAAAAACCTATCCTTTATTTTACTCCTGGCATTTTCTATAAATGGGGTCACCTTCGAGAGCTTCTGGCAAAACAGCTTTACCAGGTTTCTTCGAGAGCAACCAAAAGATAGAAAACCATAGAACATCAGAAGCCAGTTGGAAGAATCTGAGCATGAGGAGCAAATGGGACCCTGAGCCAGCTGGAGCTGAGACCAGACATCCAGCAGAATTCCATCTGGGCTTGCACAGAAACTACCCTTGCAGCCTGAGTGGCACAAAGCATTCCCTGGCTTTGACCTAGTTTGGTTCTCTGGCTGTCACCTCTCTGCCCTGACCAACAGCCTGTTCCACATTCGACCTGCTCTGTTTTTCAGCTCTGACTTCTGGAGGTGCCCCTGTTGCCATGACTACCAGTCCTTGGTTTTGACTCAGCCTGGCTTCTGGTCACAGCTTCTGCACTCATGCACAAACGGCTGCTCCCTTTCTAGTTTTGGATGAATGTGCAACCTTATTTGTACACTTGCTTCAGGCCTCTAATTCAAGAACCTCTTTGGTTTCACTCATTGGATTGAAGTCCAGACCCAAGGTCTCAAAACTGGGCCCGAAGGAGAAAACTTCAGTTTGATTATTTGATGCTGTTTGGGTCCTGTCCATGTCCCTCTTTTGTGGATGGCTTTGAAACAGCACTTCATTACTCACCCTTAGTGGGGAATACTTCCTTACACTAATCTAATCTCTCTTGAAGCCATAAGTAAATCAATCCTGCCGACATGTGTTTACTCTTCTATGCATGATCCAAGTGTTAACTTACATAAATCTATATCAATAATTCAATTTAAAATTATATTGAGCATATGCAAGAGGAAAGCATGTATAGAGGACAATACTGGACATAGAATAACCATATAAATAATAATCAGGCAATGCCAAGTACCTCACAGGTACATTAAATAACAACAAGATAAACAGAGCAGAGGGAGTACATTTACAGCTGGCAGAAATGGTGTATATTGGTGACACCACGGAAGTCTTCCTTGTAGAGGTAAAATTTGATTTAGATCTTAATGAACTAGAAGGATTTGGGCAGCAAGTGGGCAATACATGTGGAACTAACAGGATGAGAAAACAGTTAAGGGAGAAAATGGGGAATCAGTAAAATATGGAACACAATCAGTAAAGTAACTAGCTTTCTACTTTGGCAAAAGAATAATGTTGGTACAAGAGAATAATCCAAGAACAACATTGACGGCTTGGCTGGAATTTTCCAGAGAGCTTCAAAGCTTGTGTGAGAAGTGTATCTTGTGTTATGTAGTACTGGTAAGACATAGCATATCTTACTTACACCTTAGGAAGATCATTTTTTATGTTGTATGGGAGAAAGACTGGGAGTGGGATGGCAGGGATAGGGAGAGGCCTCAGAAATATTCCAGGTAAAAGTGCTGAAACAAAGATAGTAAAAGAGAATTGATAAGAAAGAGTGGATGGGAGATATGTCACATAGAGTAGACATCAGAAGGCTACAGTGTTTATAACTATATCTGCACTTCTAAGCATATTATTATCCGTGGGGAATACAGATCATAGTTTAAAGGAGAAAGGAGTCGCTTTTCTCTTTTTAGAAAGAAAACTTTAAAAATGAATTCTGTCTTGAATATCATAGAAGTTTTTAGGAGCCACAATATCGTCTAGTGCAATGGTCCCTAAACTTTATGGTATATCTGAATCACTTGAATAACTTGTTAATTTTAAAAAATTTAGTAGGTATTAGGTAAGATGTTTGAGTCTTTATTTTGAAAAAAGCAAGTAGCTCTCTGGGAAGAGATCTGAAAATTGCTGATGGCAGGACAAGAGTATCTATGCTCAACCTCCAGCTTTCCCTGAAGTCATAACAAACTGCCACTAATGCTCTTTTGACCTGCTGGCCTTGCTGTAAGTTATTTTAATGGTAACTCAATAAAATGAATTTCTTATTTGTCCTTATCCACGATAGACAAAATTATACAGACTGTAAATGGCATAATTATGTATGCATGCAGACAAATTATTCAGAAGAGAATTTCAATAAAATAAATCTTGAAGCTGTTTAGAAACAGTTTTCTCATTTTTAAATGGGAATAACTATTGGCTGATTCGACAAGATTGTATTTTTTATGTAGCTAGGGGGCTAGTGAACTTATCCCTCACTGGTCTGGTTGGATGGATTCAGTGTGCCCTGCTAGCAGAATTACAGTTGAAAGTCTGTGGTTCTTTTTTTTTTTTTTTTTTTTTTTAATCTTGCTCCAAGCTCCATGGTGCTCAGCCAAGCAAGAAGCTCCTATTGCCTTCAAAGATGGTTCTTCACTTGAATGAGCACTGTGGGGTGCAGAGCAGGAAGAGAGTCTGGCCTTGTGTAAGAAGCTTTAACATATGCCTCATTTTAGATCAGACTCTACCTAACAAGGACTTTATGGAAACTTCAAGGCCCGTGCACGTCTGTAATTCACAATAGGAAATTATGAATTACAGAATAAACCAGATTAAACTGTATATTTGAAAGAGCTTTAGGATATTAGGATAAAGACTGTACAAAATTAGCAAATTTTCATGTCTGCATTCTTTCTGTGCATCTAGTTCATGTGTAGGGAGTTATAGTAATAATTTAAAGCTCAGTGGTACAGGTAAGATGTATACAGAAAGATGTATATGTATATCCTTTTATTCCATGAAAAAAAATTGTATGCTTTAGGTTATAGGCCACTTTTCTACGTTAGCGAAGATACTGACTTAAGTTATGAAAACCTTCGTCTTTATTTCTCCAACCTCTTTTTGACACTGACTACCAAAGATGATAATATATGGTCTATTCCCCAAGGCCTTTCCAGACAGTGCTAATTCAGCAGCATTTTTCTCTCATGCTGTCAGGTTCTGACCAGATTTTTTTCTTGACATTTGGAAGGATCTTGCTGCCTTCAGAGGTCCCAAGACCTGAAATGATAGTAATGATTATAGAGAATTCCAAGTTTTGTGTTTGTGTGTTTGCTTTGGGTGAATATACACCTTAAATATCCCAGGACAATAATCTCCTAGGTAATGTAAATGAGCAATCTGCCAAAATATTTATGAAATATCATATGCCCAAAATACCAATAGTTGCTACGACCTAACCAGGAACAGGACAAATTTACTGTGTTATCTGCTTACTTCCCTTCACATCATTTAAGCTATGGTTGCTAAGATTCTCCTTTTGAGACCAATTTTTCAAAAAGATGCAGAAAAAAGAAGATACTGAATTGTGTCATTTAACATTAAATAATGCAACATTGTTACTTATTTTTAAAATTGTAAGAGAACTCCTGATGATCTATGGTTACTGGAAATAAGGACAGCTGAAATCTAAGCTAGAAATGTTTCAATTCAAAATTAGGTATAAGTCTTAGCCACTAATTCTCTCTCTCATAGTTTTCCTTACTTATTTTCATGTACCCCACCATGTTATGAAACAGAATTATTTAGGTCTTAACTTTCTTTGTCTTCTCCTATTTGCCCTTGACTGATTGAGCTGAAGAAGAACAAGCCACAGTCCTATCCCACCTCCTCCCTTCACCCATTGATGCTTCATCTGCCAATCCATCCTTTCCTGTTACCTTTTCACTCATGTCTGAGGGTTTGCTACATGCTGGTCCCTTGCGGGGCACTGAATATGAAATATCTTAGACAATCCATTTAATTAGAAGACTTGTTTAGTTTTTGACATTCAAGTTCTGTTTTCTACATTGCCTTTGAATCATTCATTTTACTAGTCCTTCTGGGTCTCATCTTTTATATACCTAAGAGTTTTCTTCTCAAAGCTATTAGCTGCACTGAAGGGATTAAAATTTCTGGAAGCCTTCCTATTCTTACTCCCAACACACACACACATACACACATACACACACACACACACACACACACACATATGCTTACAAAGCACGTGACACTAATGATAATTTTCCAGCATGTCATTACATTGATCTAATGTGGGAATGTCAGCCTGAGCTATTTATTGGTTGGCTTTAGTGATTATATCCTAAAAAGTATGTGTTGGGGGCGCCTGGGTGGCTTAGTCGGTTGGACAACCGACTTCAGCTCAGGTCATGATCTCACAGTCCGTGAGTTCGAGCCCCGCGTCGGGCTCTGTGCTGATAGCTCAGAGCCTGGAGCCTGTTTCAGATTCTGTGTCTTCCTCTCTCTCTCTGACCTTCTCCCATTCATGCTCTGTCTCTCTCTGTCTCTAAAATGAATAAACGTTAAAAAAAATAAAAAATAAATAAAAAATAAATAAATAAACCTGTGAGTGCAGGGATCTTAAAAAAAAAGTATGTGTTGGTTAACACCAAAGGACTATGCTGTTAGCACTCCAGAACTATATGGTTAGAAGTGTAAATCAGCCAGAAAATGTAGTTTGTTCAAAGTCCACCTTTCCCCGTTGCATATTTGGAAGTTAGTCAGCTCCACTGGTCCACAGATAGGGTTTAGCTTCTCATATCAGTTTGTATATCTGCACATGAACTTATTTGGTTTATGATGAACTTAGGTATTTGCGTGTGGATAAAAATGAGAGCCAGGGCACCTGGGTGGCTCAGTCAGTTAAGTGTCCAACTTCAGCTCAGGTCATGATCTCGCAGTTCATGGGCTCAAGCCCCGCAAGGGGCTCTGTGCTGACAGCTCAGATCCTGGAGCCTGCTTCAGATTCTGTGTCTCCCTCTCTCTCTCCCCTCCCTCACCTTCACTCTGTCTCTGTCTCTCTCAAAAATAAATAAAACATTTAAAAATTTTTAAATTGCAAGCCAATTTTATCAATTTAGTTTCAACTTTTTCATTTGAATTATGAAACAAATTATGGTCCCAGGGTTGATTCGACCATGAAATCATGGTCTAACTCAGATAAATAAAGGTAAACCTCAGGGGACCTCTCAGTGGTAAAGCGATTTTAATTAGTAAAAGATCCCGCAACTGCACATTCAAACAAACGATCTTGTTCAGCAGAAGATCTTGGTGCCATTAGTCAGAGTTCTCACTCACCACCTGTGAAAGACAGGGAGCTTTGGGGAAGAGCTGGTGAGGGGTGATGAGAAGTGTCACTTAAAGTGACTTCCTGGAAGTAAAGATCAAAGTGAAGGACACTCATCCTCCTGGCACTAGAATTCATATCAAAGTGTCAGGCTTTGGAGTTCTCTCAATTCTGCAGTTACAGCCAGGAGAGGGAAATGCTTGGTTAGCTTTCTGTAAGAAATAAGGTTCTTCATCTTGAAATTCTTAGTACTTAATTTTTATTTCCTTATTAAAGGAAATAAGAAGTGGCAGCTATAGCTAAGCCAACATGTCGCCAAATTGAAATCCTCACCTCAGAAAAAAAAAGGAGGGGGGAGATTCATACATGGACTTGGTTTTTCACTTTTTTGTTTATAAATGCCAAATTGTTAAATTTTGATTTTTTATTGATATTCCTCCCTTGTATTTTCAAGAATTATTTTCTTTTAATACTCTATATGAATTGTTTTATATCTGTTATTCATGCTAAATGGCTGATAACATATTGTGAATAATATTGCTAGATGTATTTCTAAAAAACATCACGAAAATAATTTGCATTGTGTAACCTTAAAACTACGACTGCAGTTAGAAATAGAATATTTCTTTTAATTTTTTAATGTTTATTTTTTTAAGAGAGAGAGAGACAGAGCACGAACAGGGGAGGGGCAGAGAGAGAGGGAGACACAGAATCTGAAGCCGGCTCCAGGCTCCAGCTGTCAGCACAGAGCCTGACATGGGGCTTGTCTCATGACCTGTGAGATCATGACCTGATCTGAAGTAGGATGCTTAGCTGACTGAGTCACACAGGAACCCCTAGAAATTAAATATTAAAGAAAAACTTCAACTCCCCTCCCAAATTTGTTTGTTTTGCTTCAAAAAAGTTTTACATGTAAATTTATTGGACACTGAAATCAGATATTTGAGTACATAGGTCATTATAATAATAATCAGTGATCAATATTGGAACACACTTCTTTCATAATCTCAGGCCACCTTGTCTCAACATAGCCTGTTGCTCAGACAATCAAATGATGAATTAGTAAGAATAATAAAAACAACAAAAAAAGCAAACCCAATGTAGACAAGGGTGGAAAAATAAAGACCTCAACTCTGTAGTGCAAGTAACTAGGATTGCTCTTGTTTCTCTGGGTGAACGAAGCTATTGCTAAATGCATTTAAAATAAGATAAATAATCCCGCTTTTCCAAGGAACACTTACCAGGCTGGAAAATTTCTGTTCCTCCAGCGTTCTTCCATATCCCTAACCCCAACAAGCTATGATTTGCTCAAGTGTACAATGGTGTGTTAGCATTTTCAACTCACAGAAAAAGGTGGAGAGAAAGAGAGAAGGAAAGAAAGAGACTTTAGGCACTTATATGTCTCTGAATATTGGAAAGATTTAAATATTTATCCCTTCTCAGGCAGTGAGGTCACATTTTTAATAATTCCATGAGTGGAGTTGAGAACAAGAGAAGAATAGATACAGAAGATACCTGAGCCAGGAAGGGAGGGTGTAGAGGGAGCAGGGGAAAGAAACAAATTGCAAATAAATGTTTAAAAAGTCACTCCAGGAAAATGCAGCAGGATGTATGTGATTTCAATTTGGAGAAGAAAATTAAAACCTGCTAAAGAATAGGCAAACACTCTTTTCTTTGCTTCTTCTGTCAAACACACAAAACATGTACCCTAAATGGAGGGATAAACCACCTTAAACTGCATCTGGTTTCAAATGTTTCAACATCTGCTTTAGCAGAGTTATTTTTCCATAAATCATTCTGGAATTACTTGGAACATGGGTCCTCCCAAGGATGAGAGACTTATAATGGAGTCTGATGACTCTGATGGTGTTAGACCTCCTTTTGGATAAATGGCGAATGCACAAAATCAGCCTTCACTGGAGACTGAAATTCTGTGAGTCAGTACACACTGAACACAGCTTGTAAGACTAGGGATATATTTGACAGTAAAACAAACATGACCCTGTCTTCATGGTACGTATAAACTAGTGGAAAATTAGTCAATTTATCATTGCATTGGTTATTTTCTATTTTTATCACTTTAAATATTTTAGTTACTTGTCCTGTCATTGGAGATAATTTAGGTTTTCCCTTTGTTTTTGTTATGTTTGTTTTGTTTATGCAATGGAGACAGTACATGCAAATAACAGGCAAGGGATTTGACCCTGATAACTGCACTTAAAAATATTACCTGGGGCAAGTTATTACTGGACCTCTTTAAGTCTATTTCTTGCTCTGCAAAAAGAGGATACTAGTTTATAAGTCAGTTTGTTGAATATAATCATTAGTATAAAGTACCTAGTTTAGTAACCAGAAAGTAATAAATGTTAAAAAATGTCAGTTCCATTTTTTTTTCCTCTCCTGGCTATTAAGATAGTATTTCATCAGTTCTGAGAAGGCATAGATTGCAAAGTACAGAGTATCATTGTTTTATGTACCATTAAGAAAATAATGCTGACAAATTACAGTATGATACCTTCTTAGCACATTGATTATGTGACACATCTTGAATCTAGAATGCATGTATGCATTTTAAGAAATGGGTGTTTAAATTGTGCTCATGAGACGTAATGGTGGTGGTGTTTTAAATTTTAAGATAACTCTTGTTAATGGATATAGAGAAAAGATAAAACTGATAACTATACGTGTATACATTCATGTGTGTATTGAGGAAAGGACATGGAAATAAAAAGTAAATTAACCAGTAAAAGTTCATGACGAAACATTACCCTTAAGAATTGCTTATTTGGTAGTTTAAGCAATGGACTGGAACAAATGAATAAGCAATCTTTAAAAACTATAGGTATCTCATAAGCTAAAATAAATTTATCTTATTTCTACTTAGGAAATTAGAATAGATATAAGAAATACTCAAAAATTAAATACAACTTAACTTAATAGTGTTTCTTATTGTATTAATTATTTTTTAAGCAGAAAAAGTTAAATATAATTAATGATATTGACATCATTCAACCAACTCATCCAATAATGTTTTTCCGAAAATAAATTTGATTGTTATAAACAACTTGAGAAAACTCAAACCGCTCAACACAAAATATCAAAGTCTAGCAAAGACAAAGTCTTCCTGATAGATATCTTTTTAATTTTTTTTTAATATTTACTTATTTTTGAGAGAGAGTGAGAGTGTAAGTGCGGGAGGAGCAGAGAGAGAGGGAGACACAGAATCCGAAGTAGGCTCCAGGCTCCGAGCTGTCAGCACAGAGCCCGATGTGGGGCTCGAACTCATGAACTGTGAGATCATGACCTGAGCTGAAGTCAGATGCTTAACCGACCAAGCCACCCAGGTGCCCCTGATAGATTTCTTTGATGTGGAGACACTTGAAGACTAACATTAGGCTTATAACAGACAACTTGATGGACAGCTAATCCATGTAAGTGATGGCACTTGGCACTCAGAAATGAGCCCAGGACTTTGGGATGCCTTTCCTTACTCGACTGTCAGGAGGAGTATTGTGGGAATATCTTTCCATGAATTATTGGAATGAAATACACCCCCCATTCAGATCTACTGGATTCCAAAAGATTGCTTCAATACTGGATATCCAATTGCTATAAAATTCTGCACAGAGAATGAAAATTTTGTTTAAAGTCACATTTGGAATTAGAAAGTGCATAGTTGTTAATCTCACAAAAACCATTTTGGTGACATCTGAGCTATCCTTGTCCACTAGTCTCTTTATTCTCCTTCTACTTCCTGAACTGCTAGGGTTGATACCCATGTGAGGGTCCCATATGATTAAGGAACTTTATGTGCAGATGGATTGGTGCCAGATGACTTTCTTACATTTGTATTAGCCCTTCACCTAGAAGCAGCAGATGCTGTGGTGACCCATTGAGAACTGTTTACAGAAGAAGAGAATAAGGAAGAGCTCTTGGGAAGTTAAGTGATCCACACAAATGGGCGGAGTCTTCCATAAGTTAAGTGGAGTTAGAGTGGAGACTCATATAAATGGTTATCGTGTTTTAGATCCATTTACCTCTACATACTGAGACATCCTAACAGATTCTAATGTAGATTGCCTGGTGGCCCAGGCACACACACGTAATTAAAATGCACACAGGATGTTGCTTTCAGAAGCTCCTTTCTGCTGTTTTCTTTTTCTTATTCCCTCTACTCTGATTTGCTCTTCTGGGGCAAATGTTCAAATGCTCTTGCTTTCTTGTGGGCACTCAAGAAAGCAGTGGCAACCTTCTGAGAATTCACCAGGTAAATGGCCAAATCTGTCATTTGTTTTCCTCTGTCTGTGTAAAGGGAGACCTGCAGCGTACCTAAACATTCTGAGAAATTTCTAACTTGGAATTTTATAAATATTTGTCTACTTCTTGTCAGATTATTCTCCTATTAGTGGAAAGCACAGGAGCATTAACTCTTGGAAGTTCCCTTTTCAAGGGACTGTGGAGGAGGAGGGCATTTTTGAAATATCCCCCACCCTTAAGCGTTCTTAAGCAATGCATGCACCTTTAAATGTGTGCCACATGCCTAGAAGGAGTCACTTTCACAGTTGGAGAGTGACACTTATTAAAAAAGAAAAAGAAAAATGTCATTAGCTTTTGGAGGAAATTGTAGATTTTTTTTGTCTTTTAAGAGAGAACAAAGTACCTAACCAAATTTGTTTTTCAAAGAGTAGCCTGAATGCAAAGAAGAGGGAACTTTTCTAATTAGAATGTAATTCCAGAAACCTCTGATGGTGTCTCAACTCTACTGAATATGGAAATTTCAAACCTTCTCTGTTAATTAACTGAATTCACTAATATTGGGATGGACAGGGCTCCTCATTGCTAAGCGTTAGTATTACACTTTGATAGCAGTAGGCCAGTGGGGCTTCCACCAACATGCCTGTGTGCACAACTGGCTTTATTCAGTAACAGTCTGAGCCAAGTAAATGGCCTGCTGACAGGCATTTTGCTTTGGTTTTGCATTTTTTTCCTTTTCCTTTTAAAATCTTTCATTTGTTTTGCCAACATGCCTGCTTTTCTGGCACACCTGCTTTCCTCCTTAGATAGTGTTAGTTCTCTCAGAATCAATTGCGAGCAGCTTGCAACCAAATGCCTGATTAAAAAGTTAGCAGACCTTGAGTGCAATTACTTCAGCTCTATAGCACTCAGGCATTAAACCCGGTGTTAATTGTTTCCCATTTTTGTAACGATCCTTATAATAGGATAAAAACAGAAGAGATCATTTCTTGTAGTTAAAGCAGCAGAAAATAAAGTCATTCACTCTGATTAATCATCGTAATATGAAATTAAACTCTATTGGGAGTAAATATATTCTAGGATATTTGTTGACTCCAGCGAAGGTCATTAGTCTTTCTGCATCAAAATGTATCTACCAATTGCCATTGTAACAAATTATTTACCTAAGTAAAAGATTTGTGTAATAAATAAATTTTAATGTTTTTTGTAAGGATTTTATATTGTTTCTGAGCATTATTTAATTATGTTTATCATAAATATGTATTTCCTTCATAAATCATTATATGGTCAGAGTGGCTTATATTTTCTTGCATTGGAATTTTTAAAACACAAACTGAATATTTTTAATGGATTGACTACATAAAGAGAAGACACATTAAGAAGATTGCATGAAAAAAATTCTAGCCAACATTGTCTTATTACAACATTTCTCAGCATTGAATGTATTCTTTAAGATTTAGAATTTTATTAAACAGACCTAATATTTTAAATGTTTTCTGTTTGTGAGAATAAGGAGATGCTTGAAGGCCTCTTTTTTTTTATAAAGTTTATTCATTTTGAGAGAGAGAGGGAGAGCTAGGGGGACAGGCAGAGAGAGAGAGAGAGAGAGAGAGAGAGAGAGAGAAAGAAAGAGAATCCCAAGCAGACTCTATCTATCAGTGCAGAGCCTGATGTAGGGCTCGGACTCCTGAACCACAAGATCATGACCTGAGCCAAAGTCAGATGCTTAACTGACTGAGCCACCCAGATGTCCCTTGAAGGCCTCTTTTCTATTACTTACTCTGTACAGCTGTTTTGTACCACCTTTTCTTCTTCTTCTTCTTCTTCTTCTTCTTCTTCTTCTTCTTCTTCTTTTTAACATATGATCAAGAAACTGAGCATCATTTGTCAGGGGGTTACTCATTGGGTCATCAGTTTTGACCCAATGGTTTTTATTGTTGCAATTCAGGCTGTGATTCTGTATTTTCTCTCATGACCCAAGGGGTCATCCATGGCAGAGTCCCTTGTAGTTACCAGAGAAGAAGACATTGTAGGAAGGAATACAACTTTTTGGATGGCTTTCAGAATTAAAATGGTGGAAAAATCCATTGAGGCAATGAGCACTTATATAGAGTCCATTTCACTCACCTTCATGTATGCTTTTTTAGTTATTAAAAGAAATGCAGAGCTTATCTCCTTCTCTTTCTATCCATCTGTCAACTCATAAATTTTTAGTATTTTTTCAACAGATAAGTACTTTTTTTTTCATCTTTAAAGGAAAACCCAGTCAAGACAGTTATTTTGTCTTGACATTGTTGTTAAAGAAAAGAAATCTTCGTGATTATGTAGACTATTATATATACATATTTTGAGTGCCTTTCAGGTGTTAAAGGCTATACGCGGCACTAGATATGTCAAATCAAAGAAGATATGGTTCCTCCCTTTCAGGAATTTCCACTGTAGTTCTGATTGGTCATAATTTCTTCATGTATAATTTTAACCATAATTTCGGATAATAAGCTGCAAATTTATTTCAGTCATCTAAATAAATCCTGAGAGAAACAATGGAAGCTGTATCAGAGTACCATTATATATTTAGAATATATTTAACACATGTTGCTAAAACAACTTTAAATCTCAAGTTGTGAATTTTTAATTCCTTCTTTCGCCAGAAACGTGATAATTGTAATTTTTGGTCTAATAATGTTACCTACAGACCTTAGGAGAGATTACATGTGTATGGTAAGTCAAGTGATCATGCCCTTGCACTGAAAGAACTTTTTTCCAGCTGAGTTTCCCAGGAGCTAAAATTGGTTAGGTGCCATGTTTAATCAGTTATCACCCAAACTGCAGGTCTGATAAAAATCTGCTGGATTTTCATATCTATGAAAAGTTAGTGATCAAACAGGATCTCTGAGTTGCATTCTGTATGTATTTTGTCAGTCTGTGAAACCTAAGATAAAATTCCTTCTATAGACTCTAAGCTCTATGATCTATTCCAGGATAGGTAATTCCTTAATTCCCCAAATACCATCATCTATCTTCTTTCATCTGTCACGCAGGGACATGGACTAGATCAGAATTATTTTCTGATATGAGGAACATTTCATTTCATCTTCATGAAGTTAACTCTGAAATACGTTCTTAGAAGTGTCAAGATTGGTTTATATCATTGTAAAATATGAATTAAAATGTCTTTTTAATGGAGTACCTTTAAAAGTGTATACTGTTTCAAATATTTTTAAAGGAACAAAGGATAGTTTTAGACAACAATAAAACTTATGTGCATATAGAAATATTTTTTAAATGCATATAATTATGTGAATTATAATCCTCCCTTATGACTTAAAAACACCGAACAGGGCTAACTATAATGATACATGAGTATTTGGATCTCCAACACACACATGTGCGTGCACCCACCCACACACACACACACACACACACACACACACACTAGAATTAATATTCAACATAATATAGAACAGTGATATTATTTAAATTCCTTGAAAGTGACCTGACATTTCCTTAACTTTCACTATATAAATCTTTGCCTACCCCTCTCCCTGTCTAATTCTTTTTTTTCCCTTATATTGACCATTTTTAGGGCAGGTTTAGGTTTATCAAAATACTGTACACAAAGAATAGACTTCCCACATATACTTTCTTCCTGAACAGTTTCTTCTATTAACATCCTGCATTAATTTGGTACACCTGTTCCAGCTGATGGACAATATTAATGTGTTATTATTAACTAAAGTCCATAGTTTATGTGTTGCCTCTTTGTATTCTAATCTGTTTAAATATATCCTAGAAAAGAACATTTTCTTTCAAATATTTGATTGTACTCCCCCCATTTAAACACACATATAAATAATTGCTGACTACAATATTCCTTTGAAAACAATATTCTAGACTAGCAATTTATGTATCATTTATAACATTTTGTAAATAGGCTAATATATTCCTAAATTTCAAAGTCCGAAGTATAAGCTTTAGGAGATTTAATATTTTTCTTTTCAAATTTCAGGCTGCCTCACTGTTCTTAAATTTTTAGTGCACAGGCTAAATTGTATTATATAGTAAATTACCCCGATGGGAAAATTTTGTGAAGTTTCATTCTGAAACTGTCTTCCTCTCTGCCCCAGAAAAAACTTAGGAGGTATTTCTGTACACACATGTTGGATCTTAGGGTCAAGTGGACTTACAGGTGTTTACTGTCTTCTCTTCAAAAAAATAATGTTCAGGTTTTTGGATCTTTACCTTCTGGATTGGTGTATTCACATTTGGAACATATTTGAGAGTTTTGCCTCTTCAAAAGTAACCACCTTTTTCTGAGTACAGCACATTATTTTATAGATGCTACCTAAATCTACAGAAGCTTTTGACATACAGAAGTTCTTGACATATGTTTGAATTTTATATTTGTATTCAGGGAAAACAAATTATCCCCAGTGAACAAATAACTGAGATTGGTGACTCCATAATGTTTTCAAAGGAAAGACTAAGAGCCACAGGGCAAGTGCGATTATCACTGAGACGTAGGAGTGATTTTTGTTTCAGATATCAGGCTCAAAATGACAGTGACTGTCTGCAATAATAAATGGATATGTTTTTTAAATACAGTCCAGCCAATTTGACTTCACAACAAAGACCTCTCTACCCAGGAGAAAAGTGATACAAAGTCTTACTTCTGTTTATTCCAACTGGGTTAGTTTCTCTGTTTTCTTAAGATCATTATAAGGCTCTGATTCTTGCAGAGTAGAGGAGGTAGTTACGTATGACATTTTTCAAAGCAATAGAAGCTTAAAACATTTTCCTCCAGCTTATCAGGACATCACTGTTTTACATGCTACAGAATAATGCTTATTAATTCTCTCAAAAATATTTTGACATGATTTCCGTATCTAAATGTTACTGCTCTGTACATAGGTAACAAACTTGTTTTGAAGACTTATTCTGTAATTCAAAACCCCTATGGATGCCATCACATTCATCTCATTCTTTCATATCATACCTCCTTCACTATACTTTATAAATTTATGATCCAAAGAGAACATTCCTGTACATTAGCTGAGAATAAAGTTAAGACTGATCTTTATCTCAGGGAACAGAAATTATGCACTTAGATGAGTACTGTCCTTCAAATTTGCCCTATTTTGTGCCTACACTTAAAATTGTAATTTCTCAAAATATTTTGACACTCCTCTTTCATGATGGTCCTCAAAGAGTTTTGAAGCCATTGAAGAAAATATGCCATATCATTTTGCAATCACTCCTTCTTAAAATGCTATTGTTCACCAATACAGATGGCTTTTAGTTGTTTCAGAGAGTAAAATCAGATCACAAAATTCAGAGCTGGCACCTTGAGACTGTACAATATAATGTCATGCTGTCATAACAACTCAAAACCACAAACTCCAAATGTTTAAATTATTGTGGTATCATTGCAGTATTTAGATGATTAAGTACCTCTTCTTTTAAATAATTAAATAGATGCTTTATACATTTTTTTGTTTATTAAAAAATGTTTTTCCTCATCTAATAATCACAATCTTCTATGATGACTTCTACCCTAAATGAAATATCATTGCTAAACAGGTAATTTTTGTCACCAGGCAAGACTATATATTATATGGCACTAAATATAATCACAAAGAGACTTTCTAGAATGGAATTTATGGTATCAGAATTTGTCTAGATGGATTCAGTTAACAAATTAGATTCAATTAACAAAGTTTGGATTTCATTTTTAAAATTAGTAAAGTACAGATCTCAGGTATAATTAACAATTTCCTTGTCTAAGAATAGGAAAAGTGTATGTTCTAAGACATCTGTCTGTGGTGGAGTTTGTGCATAACTTTTGTATGTGTTTGTGCATGTATAAATATACACACAGAAATTTATAGCTATGTTTTATCTGTATTTTTTAAGTTTATTTATTTATTTTGAGGGGGTGGAGGGGAGAGAGAAGGAGAGAGAGAGCATGTACAGGCAGGGGAAGGACAGAGAGTGAGAGAGAATCCCAAGCAGGCTCTACACTGTCAGCTCAGAGCCAGATGGGGGGCTAGAACTCACAAACCATGAGATCATGACCTGAGCCAAAATCAAGAGTTGGATGCTTAACTGACTGAACCACCCCGGTGTCCCTGTTGTATCTATATTCTTAAAAGTACCCTCATTTTCTTCCTAACTTACTCTGAAAAAGATATGACTTGGCTATCACACATTCTGAATCAAAATTTTCAACAGTAAGCAGTATTTTCATTGACTTCCTTTGAGAGAACTAAAAAAAGGCAAAGTTAAAAAATGCTTGTCTTTCACAATGGGAGTGTTTTTCATAATACAATTACAAAGAATAAATTAGGTTCTTAGCAATTTTTAAAAATTTGATAGTTAATGCAGTTAATTCATCATAGGTTGATATATCTATCAATATGTCACCTGTTAGATGATTTACCAGTGATTCCAAGATTTCAGTTGAAAATCCAAGGATGCTTGATTTTGTGTGTGTGTGTGATCTATATTGCCAAAGACAACCTCTTCCTTATCTGCACTGCTTTTGGCCTCCCCACTCTGGAGAAACTTTTCTCATTTTAGAAAAGTCATGTCATGTTTATAGGAAAGCCTAGAAGAGCAAATTCAGTAGTTGGTTAATAGCATCATCGTCATGTTCTGTGCCCCTATACACATTTTCATATTAGTGTAACTTGGATATTTACCTAAGTTTTGTGGACTGTGTCCCACTATCCATCTTCTCCATGCAACTCAGCCCCCTGCCATTAACTTTTCTATGGGGATCATTTTCTTTGTCATGACTGACTGTTGGGGTGGCTCCTATACTGATTATTATAAGACCATCTCCATATTTGAATCATGTAAATCATAGACAATAAAGAGGATGCTCTTCTTGGAGTATTATTCCCATTGCCATTTTCCTTTCTTTTTTTTGCTCAGGGAGATATGATTGATGGCTGAGAATTAATTATAAGCCAGGGGCTGCCAATGATAGATATCTGTTACATGTGTTAGGACTACTTCAAATAACTTTTTACTCCACTGCTTCTAAAGAGTTTTAACATTCCTCCTTATACTTCAAAAATAGGACCAAAAAATTAAATAAACAAAATCAAACTGTGATATAAAGGTAATTTCTTCCACCCCTCTATTTGTGTTTCATTCTCTAACATAGAATAACATGATCTGTCCTCTAAAGCCACAAATTACTAGTTTTTATTCCTCCTAGGTAATTATGATTTTGTGCCTGTTCAGCAATATATAAGGGAAGTTTATTTTTTTTTTTTAACATTTATTTATTTTTGGGACAGAGAGAGACAGAGCATGAACGGGGGAGGGGCAGAGAGAGAGGGAGACACAGAATCGGAAACAGGCTCCAGGCTCTGAGCCATCAGCCCAGGGCCCGGTGCGGGGCTCAAACTCACGGACCGTGAGATCGTGACCTGAGCTGAAGTCGGACGCTTAACCGACTGAGCCACCCAGGGGCCCCTATAAGGGAAGTTTAAAGTGTGTATGTACGTGTTTGTATATGTTTGTGTGTGTGTGTGGGGGGGGACAAGTGTATGGGTGTGGGTGCATGCTTAAACTCTTATGAGTTAAATGCCCATGGTCTGAGGTTAATTATAAAATTGGCGCTACCTCCTAAAAGATACTACTGACTTAAAGAAAATAGGGCCTACTTTGGTTTTACAAGTCCTGTTTTGTGTTGAGAGTTATTAAGAGATATGCTAGAGAGATGCCCATTATCTCTCTTGTCAATTCTGCTAAAATGACCTGAGATGAATTCTTGAATTCCAGACACTGAGCCAAACTCTATTTCTGATATCAGTACTTATATATTTGACACATTAGTTTTTAGTGATTTCTTGTTATTCAGAGGAAGACTCACATTTTGTAAAAGACCAACACTATGTCAATGGGTTTTATATTTTTACTTAATAGCAGTGATGACTTCGTGTAATTTCTAATTAAATTGCTATAACTATTATGTATGCTGATTTTGTAAATATGATGAGGGTAACTTACTTTGTCACATGCATTTGTTTGTACTCGAAGACTAAATTGGAAAGGACTCTTGCTGAGTCGTTTCTTCCCTATTTCTGTACGTATAATTTATAGATGCAGAAATTCTGCTTGCAGATTCAGGAGCAGCTCCTCCTGTTTAATGTAGTCATTTTATATTTTGTATGCTCAGATAAAGTGCTGCATTCCTACTGGGCAACATTTAACTGTGAGAAATAGGTTGAGGTTGTTTCTGATAGCAGGAACTAAATAAGAATATAAGAAGCAAACTAACCAACAACATTCACAATGCTGAATCCTCTCTGCTTGCCTGAGACCCCAGAGAAAACTTAAGGGTGGGGTCGTGTCACCAAACCAAAGGGGAAAGTTGATTCAAACCCTTTTGAGGCAGGGAGGAGACTCCTGCTTTGTGTTTGTTTGTTTTTTCTAATATTTAAATTCAAGCACCAAGGTTACTCCCAAAAAGAGTACAAAGAATTTACTTTTATTCTTAAAGCTATCAATTGTTTTTGCACATGAAGAGAAATGCGACCTAACTTTCTCACAAATCATACTGAGATCAAAGGAAATAAAAACAAAACTATATTAAAAATTTCGCCACACGTTATTAATATGAGTCTTTCAGCCATAGGTGCTAAGAGGTATACAATGCACTTCATGTACAAAGCACAAGAATACATAGGTCCTTACTTTGAGGGCCGTTTCACAGTAAGCCTACAAACTAAGTCAGCAGGCTAAGTTTAAGTTAATGTGTGTTTCCCACACATGTTGACACAAGTTCCCCAAACTAAACATACAGTTGAGTAGTGAGGTTCAAAAATAATTTGACAGATCTATCCTAAAATGCAGCAGTCCTTAGCTGCAGGTAGCCAATGGGTATGGATGAACACTCTTCAAATCCGTGGAAAATGCTGCTCAGCTTTATGTGGCCAGTTATCTTCCACACCCTACTCCTTTTTTTGTATAACACAACAGCACTAAGAATCAAAACAAAAAATCATTTTAAAGTTGCTGGCACCTTTACATCCATCATCTATGGTCAGTGAAGTTGTTACACAGCTTTCTCAAACATAAACTGAACCTTCCCATTTGTCTCCAAATATTCTAAGATGTAAACAATGAAAGAGGAAAGAAGGAAAGACTGAAGGTTACTTTAGTTATGTTTCATTTTGTTACTTTTTTAAATAAAGGGTTGTGGGTTTTTTTAAGTTTATATTTATTTATTTTGAGAGAGAGGGAGAGGGAGAGGGAGAGGGAGAGGGAGAGGGAGAGGGAGAGGGAGAGGGAGAGAGAGAGAGAGAGAGAGAGAGAGAGAGGGGCAGGGAGAGAGGGAGAGAGAGAACCCAAGCAGGCTCTGCACTGTCCCTGCAGAGCCGGATGCAGGGCTCGAACTCATGAACTGCAAGGTCATGACCTGAGCCAAAATCAAGAGTTGGATGTTTAAACTAAGCACCCCTTATTTTGTTACTTTTAAAATAAGGCAGAACTTACTGTAAATTTCTTGCTGGAAAGACAGAGAACTTTTCTCATGGGAAATCACTTTTGGAAGATGGACAATGATGCTTCATTGCTACTACATCCTCTTTGGATTTCCTGGTTCAATTCTGGGTAAATCATTTTCATCTAGTAAATATTCATTATAAGCTCATAAAATGTGAAGTGTATATGTTCCTCAGAAAAACTTGATGGATTTGATTTCATCAATTCTTATTTGAGGTTGTTAACATTTCTGTATCTACCTGGAGATGAAAAAAATTGTTCAAGGATGTGCAAAGTTAAAAATGATTCTACATTTGAATCAAGAATAGTGTTCTCTAACAGTCTTATTACTCTTTTAGTCCTTTTATTTTTTGCTTTCACAAATTGGCAATGAATTCCAATCCAAGGATGGTAACAGACTAGGGATTGTTTTGGCATAAACTCATAATGCACTCCCCTTCCTTCTTTTTTCTCTCTAGGTTATTGTTAATTAGTGAAGGTCTCACATTTGTGCACTGACCTTGCCTAGGTCTGCAGAGTTTGCAAGAATTAGAAGGAAATGACATTTTAAAAGCTGCTGGCCAAACACATCCTCAGAACTGGTAGACACTAGCTTAACGAAATTGACTTTTTAAGAAGTTGTGGGATATAGTTTTTGTATTGTCCACCATTTTATTCTTAGCAGCTAGAATGGTGTTTAGCATATAGTATGTGCTCAACAATATTTATTAAATAGCTAGATGAATGAATGAGTAGTGCTTCATGTTGAAATCAGAAAACGAGGGTCTGATTTTCATTGTAACTCACATAGACAGTCACTTTATTTCCTCATCTGAAAAAAAAATGTAACGTTAAAATAGAAAATCCCTAAGTAATTTCCAGCTAAAATAAGTAAATAAAGTGTACCTTAGCCGAACCATTTTAACATATGTATTCCCAATAAATAGGAGAGGAGAATGACTCAATTTGTCAGTTTCAAATAATAAAATGACTCATTATAAAATAATTCTGTACTCCAAACATTTCACTTATCACCAGTCAAAAAAGTTCCTTATGATTTTGTCCTTCAAAACTATTCCTTGTTTTTGATAATGGGTTCAGTTTACTCACAATTACTAATAATTTTCATAAGCTATATATCCAGAAATCTTTTTTTAAATTTAAATTTTAACTAATATCAGAAATGTTTTCTTGTTCTACCACTTTGGACCTCATCTTTCAAACATGAATGAAGAAGAACATGTGTGTATTAATAATGGTTTTCCTTAGTTGAGCCTGCAAGTATTGAGTAGTAGCAAATTAAATTTATAACCACAGATTGCTTTTTGGGTCCCATTTACCTTACTTTCTAATTTACCATGAGTTTTGCTCAATTCTGGATTTTATTAAGAGGATGCAGGTGCATTGATTTTTAGATGGCAAGAAGCTATTGAGGAATTTGCTGTTGAATTGAATCAGTAGTTTCAGCTGAAAATGTGCTCTTCTGTCATTGTGCAGCCGCACCCTAGTGGACTCTAAGCCAAGGGTGGGTGATGGTCTGGCAAAGCTGAGGAAAAGACTCAAAGATTGCAATTAAGATGTAGGTTCATTGGGGGAACTTACACACAGGGAGTCCAGGAGCAGGAGACTGTACAAAGCATCCCCTGCTAAAATCTACATGCAGCAAGCTTTTATAATGTAGCAACTAGCCTAACAATTATCTGTAGCTGCTCCTTCCTTGCATGGCCAGTGTTCCAAAGAGATTGAAACCTGCCATCCAGACATTCTCTGTTACAAAGGAGACACTCCAGGTTGGTGACCCCAGGCCCCTGACCTTGAATGTTGAATTGTTTCTCTACGCGTTCTGCTTGATGGAAATATAAAGGGGGGACTGGATCGGTACATTCTCAAGATAGCGATTAACGGGGCATTCAGGGTGTGTTTGTACAAACCAGCCATCCAGCATTGACCATATAGTCATTTAAATATTCCTTTTCTCAGAGCTTGCAACCTAAGACTACACTCATGACTGTTCTTTTTTAGATCTCAATTAAAATATGTTCTCTTAAGGGGCTCCTGGAAGCTTAGTTGGTTAAGTGTCTGACATTGGTTCAGGTCATGATCTCACAGTTTATGAGTTTGAGCCCTGTATCAGGCTCTGTGCTGATAGCTCAGATTCTGTGTCTTCCTCTCTCTCTGACCCTCCCCTGCTCTCTCTCTTTCTGTGTCTCTCTTAAAAATAAATAAACATTAAAAATTTTTTTAAAAAACATGTTCTCTTAAGAATAAGGAAGGTCAAAATGTGTCCCATTAATATTATTAGAAGTATTTGTATTAAACTACAGTTTCTAGTCTCTTATTTTCTTTTAATCCTCTTTGGGGTGATTTCCTTTGCTACCTTAAGAGAGGACATATAGGAACATACTATTTCAAATCAATAAAAAGCATATGTTCATTGGATTTAATGCTGAGGTAAAACAAATACAAGTTCACATATTGAACTTTAATACTATTTTTGTTTTTTACTTCATCGTAAGTAATTTCTGGCAGGTTGTGTGTATATGTATACTATTTAGAGATTAGATAGATGAATGATGCATTCACATTTCTTGAATGTGGTTAAAAGAACTAAATCAGAGTTAGGAATATTTCCTTAAAAGATATTTAAGGAATTCTGCACAAATGAAACCATATTTAAACAATTCTAAAGTGCATTTTCCCTACTTCCAACAATATTAGTGTGTAATTTTACAGAGAATAATTATTTTAAGTGTCAGTTATTAACTGGTAAAATTTTTTATTTGTCTTGTAATATTTGGCTTAGTGTGCCAACTTCTTGTTATTTTGTGATTTGAGAAGGCAAGCATTTTTAATTGCAGTGATTTAAAATGTTAGGTAAAGAAAGTAAAGAAGTTAGAATAGCAGGGCAAGGATAATCAGATTGTTTAGCATTCCTTAGCTCAAGAGAAAGCCCACCTACTATCTACTAGACTTTTCCTTTTCTTTTTTTCCTAATTGCTATAAATGATGAAGAGGAATACTTAAATATTAGAATATGTTGTAATATTACCAAGATCATCCATGCAAATTTTAGTGTGGCCAAAATATTGAAATTTTAAAATACCGTATTCCATGACCAGACAATACCACTTTAAATACTTAGTATACACATAGTCAGATCTTAGCTTATGCACATGCACACACAAAAACATATTAACAAAGTGTAATTCAACTAAGTAAAATCTTTACTAACTTCCTTTTCACACTTAACAATAGATTCCAAATATTTTCAGTATCAGTAAATATTAGTATAATTTTAAGTATTGTGATTTTTTCAATTGTATGATACATAATTTATTAATTAAATACCTATTAGGCATGTCGCTCATTTCTACCTTTTTGCTATTTTATGCAAAGACACAATGAACTTGACCACCAAATCTTTGCACCTAGGAATCCCTGTAGGTTAATGGGACTGGGATTGTAGACTTGAATGTGTCATTCATTGGTGAATAGAATAATATTCTGTACCAGTAAGAAATGCACAAGAGAAGCATTCAAGCAATGGTTGAGATTTCATAGATGACTCATTCTTTTAGCAACTCTTGAAGAACAGTGCCCAATATAGGAACATGTGTATCTTACCTGAGCATCTTGAATTTTCCCTCCCTTTCCTCTCTACTAATCTACACGAAAAAATATAGTGAAAGTGTTTGGTGATGTTTCTTAAATTAAACCAGTGTGGCCTCTTCTGACTTGCAGCATCCTGAACCTTTATTTGTATGCATGGCCCTTTATGCTTGTGTAGAGTACAGAATTTCTGATGAAAGGTTCACATGGTTAGAATTCATATCGGCAGCTCTGAGATAAAATAACATGAAGCAGCTTTAGTAGTTACTGGTTCCCATCTTATTCTTTCTCAGGGCAGCCAGGGACCTAGAGCTAACTTGTTAGTGATACATCAGATAAACAAATGTGACATTCAAACCGTTAACAAGACATAGCCAATAATAATAATAATGTTTACCATGGGAGAAAACGGAATGGATAGGAGCTAGATTTTAGGAAAACAAGAGTGCAAAGGCTTTGGAAAATCTGAAGTAGTCTCATGATAACATATGTTGTCCCAATTCAGTCAGGCAGCGCTTCACTGTATTTATAACGCAAATTGGGTATATTTCCATGGGGATAACCCAGAAGCAGAATTCCCAGAGGCAGTAAGTAATAGCTTATCCTCTTCCTCTTTTTTGAATGTGCAACAATTATAGGTTTCTTGAAAGGATAATGGGGAAAACCTTCACTTTTTTAAAGGAGAAACCATGTATTCTAAACTGTTGGTCTTTGGGGCGCCTGGGTGGCTCAGTCGGTTGAGCGTCCGACTTTGGCTGGGGTCATGATCTCATGATCTCACGGTTCGTGGGTTTAAGCCCTGCATTGGGCTCTGTGCTGGCAGCTCAGAGCCTGGAAGCCTGGTTCGGATTCTGTGTCTCCCTCTGTCTCTGCCCCTCCCCTGCTCATGCTCTGTCTCTCTCTCAAAGACAAATAAACATTAAAAAAAAAATTAACTGTTGGTCTTCGTCTATGGCTTCCATGAAAACAGCTTCCCCTCAGAAAGGCTCTGAGCTGCCATGATGTACAATTTAGGAGGCATGCCAAGGTTATGGGGTGCAGGCAGTTCCCCTACAAAAGGACAATACTTTTTTTTTTTCCTCCAGTGGTGAAGGAATCACATCTTTCAAACAGCTTGGCCCTGGGCGTTAAAAGAGAATATGCAGCTCTAAATTTCAAGAATGATAACTACTTTTTATTGAGTACCTACTATGTGTCAAGTTTTATAAACCAGCAAGACTTCTTGGCACTATTTTCTCCATTTTACAAAGCCAGGGACTCATTCAAAGAGGTAAAGTCACTTGCCTTGGGCCATTCTCTGCAGAGCAAGGACTCCTGGCCAAGAGGTCTGGTTCTGGCTTCTTCACCTGGTCCTGTTGTGCAACAGCTGAGCAAGTATTGTTGAGTCCTTGATGACACCTACAACTCCTAATTCTTAACACTTCATGAATCCTTGTTTTCCTTCATTTCGGTCTATTCAGATCCTTTCCTTATATCTACCTTGAAATTTCAGACATTGTTGTACCTGCATCAATCATTATGATGATAAATTAAAGATAGATTTGCTTGATCAATTTGCTTCGTACCATAATATCTGTGTTCCAGTTCTTAGTCCGCATGCATTACCACCCCCACTTCCCATTAGACTGATAAATTGTGCACACTTTTCCAATTAAGACTTAAACATCCTTTAGTCAAATTAATTAGGAAATATTTCCATAAGCCACAGTAGTTTAAGCATTATATCACTCTAATTTACACTGTCATTACAAATAAATTATGCTAGATTTCTAACTTTGCTTATTCTCACTTATAAAGTGGTAAAGAAATATCATAATATAATATATGTGAGGTATATTTGAAATAGTTTTCTTCTAATTCTCAGTGAAATTATAGTACTGTGAGAACTGCTGGGTTCAGGTATTACTGGTGTTGCCGATTTGGACATTTCTTAGGAGAAAAAAATATAGTAATTAAAGTAGTATTATTATGCTTAGAATATCATAGATGGAAAATTTCCATTTTTCTTCTGTGAAACATATACTTTATAATGGCTTATAAGGCCTGGAAATGCCTTATAAAGACTGAAGAATGTGTCCCATTGTCTTTCTCTGATATTTGACTTGTTTTACATTTAGCTGAGTTATAAGTAAGAAGTATTCATCCAGAGATAGTACCAAAGATACTTTAATCACTGAAACTACAGACATTTTAGTAGGCCACTTTATTTATTTATTTATTTATTTATTTAATTTTATTATTATTATTTTTTGGTGGTTTGTACTTGTTAGGCCAATCACTTTAAAAAGATATGTTTGAGAGTCATGTATAATGGGCAGCCTGGTCATTGTCCTTAATACTGTATTTATCACAAAAGGATATTGATCAGTTAAGGGCATATTGAAACAGAAACAGAAAATCCTTGTATTGGTTTTCTCTAAAGGGTTAATTTCGCACGAGAGAGGAAACAGTGTAATAAATTAAAAAAATTAAAAATAGCCACATTTTTCTTTCTATACAAGAAGAAATACATCTCAGATATTAAGATTCAAGTTTGACTGGTATTTTCATGTAGCATTCACCTAGGCACATTTCAAAATCTGTTGGGGGGGGTTTGATGGTACCGAGATAGTTGTGCATGAAGGTGAATGTGCTACAATAGACTCAATTAGTACCATTTATGAGTATAGTTTATGTGATGTCGGCATCAGTTCATTAAAAATGTACTGAACTATCAAATCATTTCACACAGGTCATTGAACAGCAATAAAGGGGTATCAGCTCTTCTCCATTATGACTCTGAGCTGGATTTGAACCAGTGACTCATAGGAAATAGACTATGTTCTATTGTTGTCTATAAAAATGCATTTATAGAGTAGCAGTATATCTATAGCATTTTGTGTCTAATTGCATTCTTTTTTCTTTGAAACGGATACAATCTATAAATCATCTTCTGGAAAAACACTCAAGTTTTAGGTATTATAAAGTGATTATACATTATACATTTATATTTTATATACTTTATTATTTATATAATCATAGTTTTATTAAATATGAGTAAGAGTGGTCACATGTGACATGATATTGAAAGGTCTTTTGGCTGTTAGAGCAGAATGAAAATTAAGTGCACTCAGACATACAGCACAAATTTACTACTCTCATATAATTCCAAAAGTCATAAATCTCCACCCCACACTGCTGTAAGTATTCCCATATCTTGTGGATTACATCAGCTAAAAGAATATTTACCAAGAGTACTAAGCAACAATCTGTGCTGAAATGCACACTTTTATTTTATTAAAACATTAAAATTTATTGAAGTAGCCATCTACATATTTTAGGTCACTTCTGACAGTGACATTGTACAAACAGATGCCAAAATAATATTCCAATCATCTTTCTGCTGGAATGTTCTATAGCCAATGACTGGTAGTAATATCTGAGCCAGTGGGCAATAATGACTTCATTGCAAAAACTACCTTAAAATCATTAGGTAAACAAAATGCCTGCTCACTCAAAAGAAATGGAATGTCACATTATGTATGTATTTTATTCAGATCTATGGAACAAATATTTTCATATTTCTGCTTATTTCAAGTTTTTTTTAATTTTTGTTTTTGTTTTTGTTTTATAATGGGTGGCCTGGTCATTGTCCTTAATACTGTGTTTATCACAAAAGGATACTGATTAGTTATGGGCATATTGAAACAGAAAATCCTTGTATTGTTGGTTTTCTATAAAGGGTTAAATTCACATGAGAGTATAATATATAAAAAAGTAAAATTAAAAATAGCAGCTTTTTTCTTTCTGTACGAGAACTACATTTCAGATATTAGTATATTAATATTTTACATATTAATATATATATTTACATATATATATTTGTCTTTCTTGCTATCATTTTGACAATTTGCCCTTAGTTTTTTTGTTCTTAAATTAAACAAGACCGAAATTCCTTCTTGTGTTTTGCAAGTTGGACATCACGTAGCAAATAGCAAATGATAGAGTTTGTTCCTAGCTTTGTTCCCAGTTTTATGTTTTCGTTTACATTGTGTCATCTGTTGAAAGTTGTTTTGCTGTTGTGTTCCGCTGCACCCATTTTACCTGAGAGGAGTGTTAATTGGCGTGTCCTGTGGTCTTCTTTGTAGTCGCAGCGCCGCGTTACGTTTCACCTCCCCGACGGCTCCCAGGAAAGCTGCAGTGACAGTGGTCTAGGCGACCACGAGCCGGTGGGTAGTGGAACCCTGATCTCACACCCTCTTCCTCTGGTTCAGCCACAGGACGAGTTCTACGACCAGGCCTCTCCGGACAAGAGGACCGAAGCAGATGGCAACTCCGACCCCAACTCTGGTGAGTCCCCTTGCCAATTCTGACTGCTTGGAGTTCTGGCTTGCTGTTGTGTGCGCTCGCGTTTTAACAGTGATTGGGGGAAGGAAGTACATGGACATTCGGTTGTTTTCTGCTGGCTTTATTGTTGTTGTATTCAAAATATTTAAAGTCTACTGTGCTTCTTGTTCTGTGGAATGCTGTTTTCCAAAGGCTTTTGTTTTCTTAAACGATACAATAGTGATTGATTAAAACAAGTGTGAAGAGGGTGATAATGATTTTGGGGTTTTACTTTTTTTGTGTGTTTCAATTTTTGGGTATGTTTTTAAACAATGTATTGAACAAGTAGAAAGAGTGGGATGGAATTGGCAAATGGCTTTATTCTCCACAGATCCATACCCCACCTTAGAAATCACTGCCCCTTCAGAGTAAGCCCCTTGAAGTTCCTTCTTTCTTTGTCTTTGGAGGAAATTTTGGCAAGTGCTGTACCATTTTGGTGATGCTATTTACTGTTATTAGAAAGCATCACTGACTAGCTCACTTCTATTAAAAAGTTAAAAGTCTGATTTAATAATTATGTCCAGTCCAGAGTAATGACCATGATTTCTATTCAATTTAAGTAAAACTGTTTTCAAACTCATCTTGAACCTGCATCAAACTGCTCGCCTATGGTGAGAGATGGGGATGGGGTGAGTTTTCCCTAATTTGCTAGCTACTTCTCTTCTCCAGCTGTAGACATTAATGTGCCTCTGGCAGTTCTATGGTTGAAGTGGAATACCGAGGAGAGGCCAAAAAGCACAAAAGGCCTTCATAACTAGTCCTGGTGTTGGTGGTCTCTGACTTCTAGGATTTTAAATGGACTCTGTTTCCAGGGTGGTGGTGGGGATCTTTTGTACGTATTACCTGCCCCCTCCCAAGCTGTGCATCCATTTCTCCATGTCTCTCTGATGTCTTTCTTCTCTTTGGCCTGTGTAGTTACCTTCGCATCTTCTTTCTGCTACAGTTTCTCCCTACTCCCACTTAGGAAGACCTAAGTGAATTACACACCAGCTCTGGTTTTTAATCTTTCATATTATATATGTTCACCTATAAGTAAAACATAAGTGCATCTTTTTACTTCATATACCCAGAGGGGCAGGCCATATGCAAAGAGGCAACTTCTCATTATACAGCATTTGGTAGACTGGCCCACTGTCTGCCTTAGATTTCTTGGTTTTGATTAGTCTCTAAAGTACCACTGAATCGAAGTGGTTGCACTGAATTATCCTTTCCTGGACTTGTATGAAATGGTCACATAGGTAGGATAGCTCTTTCTAAGCTGATTTCCTGGTTTCCAACTTCCCTTTCCCAGTTTTGAAACATTTCTTATTGGCATTAAGCTAAGAGTACCAAAACTGGTTCTTGGCTTCCTCTTCTGGATATGGGAATGGTTGGATTCTCTTATCTTCAGGCCTGAGCTAAAACTAAGACTCCATTTAGAGCAGATACTTTTATGCCTTGTCTATACAATTCACCAAAGATTTTTCATTTGTTTGTTTGTTTTGTTTGTTTTTACAGAAGTAAAAGGGGAAAAAAGGCATACAGAAATATGGTTAACCTAAGGTGCCTTAGGCCAGAACTTTATCCAAAATGTGTAGCTACTCACCCAATGACTCCTTAGACCAGGGCAATAGCATTAAGTGAGCTGCCAAATGGGAGAAGGCAGAAGAGATTCTAAAGCACCCCCCCTGCAAATAAGTCCCTTTTAAGCTTGAAGAGGCCCCCAGAGTTTTTACCAATCCAGTCACATGGAAAAAGAAAGCCAAGGGATGATGCACCCTTGCACACTGCAACATTCAACTCAACAAAGTGACTCCACCTGGGAGAATCATAGTCAATAAAATGTGTTAAACTGAACAGTGCTCCTTGGTGGAGACAGCATCCTTATTTATCTTTAGAAAAGAAGAAAATAGGCAGATAGGGAAAGGAGGAGCCCTGAGGGCCCCTGGAGGCCAACTATGCTTTTGATATTTAATGGGACTTAAAATATTAACTTCCTTTGTAAATGTCTAGAACAGAATTAATTAGAATAGCCTAGAAATATTAAGAGATTCATAACTAAATGGTAATTCTTATTAGGATAGTATTATGATATATTATCTGAAAATTCTGTAGTCGCATTTTGTAATTAACTTTGAGGAATTTGTGAAGTGAGGTATAGAATAATTGAAGCACTAATCTTCAATAGTAATAATCTTGCTATTTAGATCTAAACTGTATTTTTTGTCTTCAGTGGGATTTTCTGTCTGTGGTGTGATAATTCTTGAAGAGCTAAGATTTTGTAGTAACCATGCTATCTTCATATAAATCATGAATGTAGGTATTATCTGTAGATTATTAAGTATCAAATCTGTATGGATACCTTTTTTTTCCCAAATATTAAGCTTCTCAATAAAAATAAATCTTTAAAGATTAGTAGTAAAAAATAACTTTTTTCATTATATATTTTAAAAGAAGTTAATGGAAATGGTATCTTATGGGGGAAATTTTTGGAAACATTGGGCTTTAATATAGAGTCTTGCTTCTAAACACACACACGATGTACAATATTTTTTCCTTCCAATTTTATACTTTGGGTTTGTTGGCATCATAAATTTTATATTATATGAAGCTCATGAATTTTGAAAAAGGTGAAGAAAGTATGAAGGTCTTTACGTACAGTGCCAAAAATAAGGTTTGTAAATTACTCTATAGTTTATGGTTTTTGTAAATAATATTGTGTAAAATCTACAATAATCTTTATTTATCAGATATGACTCATGCCAATAATTTAGATGTGCTGGACATACAACTTTCTTTTTTTCTCACATTGAAAAAAAATTCAAGCCCACATTTCACTAGTGTGGCAGAGACTTTACTTTTCTTTCCCCCTCAATTTCACAGGCTCTACATCATGCTGAAAAAAGTTGAAATATTCTGGTCCCTGGGACATCCACCCACTTACATGTCTACTGAGATGCCCATTGTCTTATGTGTCCACATGGGTCTCAAATGATACTGCCTTCGCCCCAGTCCTCCTGGCTCCTTCAGGATTACTGCCATTTTCTTCATGCCACTGATGGGCAAAGTTTGCACTTGGCTATCTCTGGCCCATAGTGCCTAGATGTGTGGTATGTTTATCACCCTCTAGGATCTTCCTACCTCCCTGGACTCTGCCTCAGGTCTGTCTAATCCTAATCCTTTAGGTTTTTCAGAGTTCTGCCCAACAAGCACATGTAAAGTCTCTCCCTCTATTACTATTTCTTTTCATCCCTTTCCTTCCTAGCCAGGCTAAGTTAATGTTTTTAATGTCTGGAGTTGGAGATCCCCACTATATTTCTTGATAGTTTTCCACAAAGACACAATCCCCCCAATCTCTCTCCTTTTTTTTTTTTTCTTTTTGCTTAGTAGCTATTGAAAAAATAATCATCATGGTAGGTTTAGGATTTTGCAAAATAACTGATGTTTTTACTATTCTCTACCCTGTTTCATCTTCATCTATGCAATGAATACCAAAACTTGTTTGAATAGGCTGGGATAGGTAAAGGGATATATACAAGAAGAAAAAAATATATGTATATTTCAAAATTATTTTCATAAATAATTGTGTAAAATGATATTTGTGTTTATTGCTAAAACAATTTGAGAGCATACTTTTAAATTTTATAGTAGGTGGATATAAAAGTGATAAGTAAAATAAATTATTCCCTTTTAATGAAGTGTTTTTAAAAAACATATGGTGAATAACTCCAACCCCATTAATCATTGATTACCACATGAAATTCAGTTCTCACAGGAAATCTAAGATATATACTTTATTAGTTTATTAATTTATAAAGTGAATTGGTGCCCTAGAAGCCTCCAGTGGTGACCAGTGGGTTTGTTTCTTTCTTCAGTGTCACAAAAGAATTTTTATGACAATTGCAGAATTATGAGTATGTGTTGGGTTTTAAATGATATCAAGAATTATTTATTTTGTTAGATGTGATAATGGAATTGTAGTTTTATTAAAAGAAAATCCTTATTGGTAGTGATAGATTGTGAATTTAATGGAGAAACAGTTTGACGTTTAGAATTTGTTTTAATAATACTCCAACAAAATAATAATAATGATGATAATGATGAGAGTGATGATAGGAATTAAACAATGAAATGTTAGTGGTTGTTGAGGTTGGATAATGGCTGTAGGGAGCTTTATTATACTGTTGTCTCTAATTTTTGAAAAGTTTTAAAATTCCTCAAATACAGAGTTTATTTTAAGTATACAGTGAGAGAGTGATATAAAGGTCAGAGTCAATATGTGAAATATACATGTTCTTCCTTTTTCTATTAATTGTTTTGATCCAAAGATATAGTGTATTTTACAAAACTATAGCCAGATGGTTTTGTATATAGCAAGCATATTTTATACATCGAAGTACATTTCAAATGGTGAAATAGCAATTAGACAGAGATTTTCAGTAATTACATTTGTATTTAGAAAACCAGAATGTAAATTGGTATATGCCTCCATTAAAGTCCTTTTGAGTAATATAAAGTCTTTGAAAAGTTCTCCTTAGAATATAGCAATAAAATCATTAGGCAGTAACTTCAGCCCTGCTCTGTTTGTATGACACCCAGGGGGAATTTAAGGACAGGGCATGACAAGCGTCCTACGGCAACCAAATAGATGGTATCTCTGTGTTATAGGCACATCTGAGTCCTAAAGCATACTTGGTCAACTATGCCACAAATAACACACTCACATGCAGAATTTCTTGCACAGAATTTTGTCACCTTTTCTGCATATAGAAATTTATACTATTCTCAAATAGTAGAGTAAATACTATTTCCTTAAGAAGTTAACTCATTAATGTTATCATACACTCCAAGTATAATTCGATAAAATCACTGCTTCTAAGAAAATAGTTAAGGGGATTTTCAGTTGAAGGTTGCTATTTAAACAACTGTAACTAGACTGATGAAACAATCTCACTAATTTAAAAGCAAACAAAAACAATTATGTGATCAGATCAGGAAGAGCTTATTACTACTAATTCAGAATAAAGGCTTAATCTTGTCCCATTGAGAATCATGAATAGAGTCATTTTCATATCTGGCATTTCTTTTAAATGTCACTTTAAAGGATTTTCTGCTGTTTAATCATGTGCAAAATTGCAGATTGTATTTACTTTATTAAAGCCCTATCTGTTCATATGCTCCTGATTCTACCTGGACTGTATGTGAATCAGTTGGTGAACTTTTCACTAAGGATAATTTTGATACTTGAGGATATTTATGGGATGGGTAATATTTATTCGGTCTACTTATGAGTCAGGAATGCCTGTAAATGTTTTAATATATTGCTTATGATCCCACACCAATAATACAAGTTAGATAGTATTATAAGTCAACTGAATAACTTCAGAAACTTAAAGTTATTTGTCTAAAGCTACTTAGCAAGTAGCTGAAGCAGAATGTGAACTTTAGGAGTGCCTGACTCAACAGCTTATGCTCTTACTATTCAGAGAAACTACCTTCAGTATACACACTTATTTTATGGCAGTGTCATCACTGACATTGAGCTTTAAATTCTAGGACGCTAATATTATATATATATGTGTGTGTGTGTGTGTGTACACACACATATGTATATATATATTTAAATTTTTATATTTTAATTTGTATTAAACATATATTTTTAATGTTTATATTTTAATGTAAATATATATATTTTTTATTTTTTTCTGGCTGCCTCAAGCCTCATGTACTCACTAGACCCTGTAAAAATGTTCCTTCTCAGGCTGTTGGAGAAAACTTTCCCTGCTTCTGGGTGGACTTTAGGGATCTGGTTGATGTGAAGTTGGACTCACCTTTCTGCTCTCATGTTGGAGTTCTTGTCAACACTAATCTTATTTTTAAGAGAAAATTTGAGAAATTGAATCTTAAGAAGATAAGTTTATTGAATGGTCTGATAGTTAGAGAACAACTTGTGAAAGATCTCCTCTGGTAGTTTTTCGTTTGTAGGGTTGTTTGTTTTTTTGACATTGGGCTAATGACAATTTAGTGCTTCATAAAACCCTGCAGATCATACAGTATAAAATATTTTCATAAAAGAGTCATGAAAAGGGAAGGCTTTGCCTATAGTTACACAGCTTGTGAGTGAACTCATATATGCCAACTCTTGTTTACTGTTTTTTTTGATGGAAAAGTTTTTCCTTTTCAAGACCCTTATACTCTCTCCTCAGAGCAAACCTGTATGATTATTTGATTAACAACCGTCTCTCCCTTTAATCAGTAAGGACAATTTGCTTACCTTTATATTCTCTTTGCATAACAGAACCTGGCCTAGAGTAGGCCAGCCATGTGTATTTGTTGACTGAATGAATAAATCAATATTTCAGAAACATAATCAGACAAATTAAAAGTGTTTATCAAGATAAAAATGAATAAACAAACAAAAACTAGAGAGAATTACACCATGTTAACTGTGGTTATCTTTAGCTTGGAGCATTGATTTCTTCTTTTTAATTGTCTATATTTTTCACAATTTTCATAATGTATTCAAAATTATATTTTCATTTGGTGATGAGGTGACATAAATGGAAGGCACCTGATATAGAGCTGAGAAAAAATTCATTCTTAATGCATACATGTTTGTTGTATCTATTAAAAATTTACATTAGAATATTCTTCCCATCAGTTTATATGCTAAGAAATATTGAGAATTTAAAATATTTGGGCACGAGACACAGACTGTCATTTTGGGGAGAAAAGAAAAACTAGTAAAGTAAAAAAAGACTTTAAAAAACTCAGAAAAAAATATAATTAAATCCAAATTCCAATCCTAAGAATTTGTGCTGCTACTAACCTGCAGGGGGAAAAAAAATCACTAACAATAATATACTTTGAGAATTAAATTAAGCATGAATTTGACTTTTTTGGTATAGCATTATATTAAATAGTTTTATGAACTGTATTTATATGTTTTTGTAAGTAGCCTGGGTTGAGCTAATTATACAAACTCAAAGAAAATTGTTCAGAAGTTTTATATTGTTACCTGTTGTGTTCATTTCCCCATGGTATTTTTCTAATCCATTCATGGTGATCCTGGCGTAGGGGGCCCTAAGTTAATGAATGTAGAGATCCTTAGGGAATGTTATAAATAAAAGGTAATCAGTCCTACTGTGATTTGAGTTTAAGGGGGAGGAGGTTGCCAAAAACTCAGGAACTTAAAAAATAATTTTATTGCCCTTTTAATCCTATGACACTTTAAAAATTTGCTTTATTAAATATATTTTTCTAAACCTAACCTCAAAACTTATCTATTGTTATCTATTTTCACCTCAATATCAGAGAGGGCAGAAAGTTTTCTAGAGTAGAATCATCGAGATTATAAACCAAATATATATCTACTCATCTCCATATCTATCTATCTATCATCTGTGTTCTTTTGCTGATTACAACACTTAGTGCCTTATAACAACACACATTCATAATGTCATAGTATCTTTACGTCAAGAGTCTGAGCATAGCTTGGCTGAGTTCTTTGTTTAGGGTCTCAAAAGCCTACAGCCAAGGGATCAGGGAGGTTACATTCTTATCTGCATGCAAACCATGGAAGAATTTACTAAGACTTTTCAGACTGTGAACAAAATTTATTTCCTTGCATTTGTAGGACTAAGAACTCCAGCATCTTTCTGGTTTTTAACTGGAGACTGCTTTCAGCTCCTAGAGGCCACCTGCAGCTGCTTTCCAACATGCCTACTTACTTCTTTAAAGCCCATCAGGGAGACAGAGTCTCTATAGTGAGTTTGTAGCAGCATTAAGTCTTACAGACTTAATCACAGGAGTGATATTCCACCACCATTTCCATATTCTATTGGTTAGAAGCAAGTCTCAGGTCCTGCCCACGCTCAAGCAAATGGTATACACATAGTTGTGAACACCCGGAGGTAGGGGCTATGAGGGGCCACCCTAGAGTAGTTCTACCATAATCTATATAAGACTTAGTTATCCTGATATATCTTAGTATTTAAAGTTTTTGCTTCAGATCCTTTATTCACTTGGCTTTTCCATGATTTACTTATTTATTTATTAATTTGTTCGTTCTGTAAATACTCATGTAGAGGCTACTGTGTACCAGGTACTAAGACAGGTTCTAGAATAGACATTAAAACTGAGACGTAGAAAACCTTACAAAAACTCACTGTTACTATAAACTAGGAGAGCAAAAGTTCTTACTCTGAGTTCCTTAGTTGGCAAAGCCTACGAGAAGGTTTTTGGGAAATGTGTGAAGTTCCTGAAATTGTTTTGCATTTTTTTTCTATGATGGTATGATATGAGCATTTTATAGACTGTTAAGAAAACAAAAAACAAAACAAAACAAAAAAAGAATTAGAAGAAAAAGGAAAATAAGCACTGATTTCGTTAGAAGATACTGGATGCTAATACGTTAGTGAACTATAATATGCTAATGGTTAAGTGTATAAAAAAGTGGGTTTTAGTATACAATAAGTCTTGAATAAGTAATCAGTAAAGATTCTTTTGATAAAGTGATGCTTTAAAGAAGTGGCATTGAATGAATAGAAATTGTCTAAGTAAATAAAATGTTTGTGCATATGCATGTGTGCACGTGTGCAAGCACTCTTGCCAGTGTAGGCTTCTGGTGCTATTAAAGGTCATGGACAGTTGGGCAAGCAGTGAATAGTTCAATAACTTTGAAGCACATGAAAATATGATTAGGTCTGCTTCTTGGGCTGAGATTCCTAACCTCCAAAATGGGACTATTAATAATCTATACAAATATTATTATAAAAATTACAGTTATTTGATACAGATATTAACCTAGCACAGAACCTGAAACATAGTAGATACTCAGTGAATGGTTGATATTAAATTGTTTGAGTGTGTGACAATAAATGAAACTGGATTCAGAAATATGTTGGGACCAGATTTTCAATGATGGTAAGGATAGGATATAGCAGAGAAGGGAAAAGAAAGATTTGAGGGTCTTTTCAAGATTTTAGTTTGTGAGACATTGGAAAATTATGAAATGAAATAAATGAGGGAATATAAGAGAAAAACTCAGGTTAGGAATTAACAATTTTTCCTTTAATGTTGAAGTTTGAACTGCTGGACAATATTATCTAGGAAGTGGGAATATGATTCTGGGTTGGAAACTGGAAACTAATGAAACAACGTGAATGAAATTCTTTGAGCAAATATCATAATTATGAGGAGAGACAAGGAACCCAAGAAAGAAATCATAACAAACCTTAACATTTAAGGCAGGCAAAGGTGAAGGTGGAGTAGAGTGAAGATATTTGAAAACTCTGGGGAGATTTAAGTCCTGTATATAGTTAATGACTTTTTTTGAGAGCAGTGTGGAATTGTTATTAAGAACAAAGACTATGGAATCAAAATAATCTATGACCTAACACACTGAAGGTTGGGGCCAGTGGGCCACTGGCATATAACATGCTCAGTTTACAGGTATCATTATATTTTAATACTAGTATTATCACTAGATAGTGAAAAAGTATAGAACAAGCAAAATATGTATCTGATTATTTAGCAATATAGGCTCCAGTCAGGTTTTAAAAATTACCATAGTGAATTTTAATATGTAAAATTGTTGGGGCGCCTGGGTGGCTCAGTCGGTTAAGCATCCAACTTCGGCTCAGGTCATAATCTCGCGGTCAGTGAGTTTGAACCCCAGGTCGGGCTCTGTGCTGACAGCTCAGAGCCTGGAGCCTGCTTCAGATTCTGTGTCTCCTTCCTCTCTCTCTTCCCCTCCCCCATTCATGCCCTGTCTGTTTCTCTCTCTCTCAAAAATAAATAAACATTAAAAAAAATAAAATGAAATGAAAAATTGTTATACATTTGAAGAAATTAAATTCCAAAAAAATGTTAGCTTCAAATTCTAAAAAACTTTATGCTTTAAATTCTTTTCATGTGACTTTTTTTTCATATTTATCGTATCTGATGAGCATCACTATTTTATTTTTGCTAAATAAAGACTGATAAAAATTATGTACTAAAGCATATTTATGTTTTAGTATTTGCATTGTTTTACTTTAAAATACTTATGTTCACTTTAATATTTTTAAAGTATTTGTTATTAATTATACACAATATATTTTCTGTTTATTATCATTTTATTTTTTTTTAAAAAGATACAATTAGATGACTTTGTAAAATATTACTTAATGTAGTTAAAAGATGGCTGTAAAGCAGGCAGGGACACAAGCTTTCCTGCTGGAAAGTTTTAGATCTCATCAATTTAAAGTATGACTTAATTCCCAAAAATAATTAGCTTTGAGTACTCATTTATTATAAATACTTAAAACATTTTAGGAAATACTCTCTTGCATTTAAGCTTATTAAACGGGTCACAAAGTGTTTAGTATTATAGTAGAAAAATCTATAGTAACAATATGCCTCCTAGTGTAAAGTAAGGGTAATGTCAACTTTCATTGGTGTGCTGGAGGAATTGAATTTCCTTAGCTATATGCTGTCACGTGATGCATTCTTCTAAGGATCCATAAAGAGAAATGACGTTACTTAACCCTGAGCGTGTGGTATGCCCTAGTGGTGAAAAACTGTTTCTATGTCTCTGTTTATATTTTGAGATTGGTAAAAGTGATAGGTAAATCAGTAGTGATATCTAAAAAGAGCTTACTGATTTCAGTAACTCTTAGAAGCATAAAACTAAGCTGTTCTTTTTTTTAAACCTCAAAATGAAGCCATCTCACAGAAAAGCGTGGAAATAATTACTAATTACAAAGGACATATACTCATAAAATCAAACTAATGTCTCTTATCTTTTTTTAATCTTTATTTATTTATTTTGAAAGGGGGGGGTAGGAGAGAAAGAGAGTGTGAGTGTGAGTAGGAGAGGGTCAGAGAGAGGGAGAGAGAGAATCCCAAGCAGGTTCCACGCCGTCAGCACAGAGCCCACTGCGGGGATGGATCTCACCAATCGTGAGATCATGACCTGAGCTGAAATAGAGTTGGACACTAAATCGTGGGAGCCACCACGTACCCCATGTTATTTTATCTTAATATATAAAAGTAAATAAATAAAATAAAATGTCTATAGAGTTTTAAAACAATTTGAAAGTTTTGAAGAAATACAGCTGTTTGTGTAAAATGTCCCAAATTTACCTTAATGCTATTTGACATACATTTCCGCCAGGAGATATATTCAGATTTATGTGACTAACAAATATATGACTACCCAAATTTTAATGACCCTAAAGTAAGTTTGCCAGATAAAGCACAGGATGACCAGTTAAATTTAAATTTCATATAAATAGTGAATTTCATATAAACAATTCTAGAGGGAGATCTATGTATATCCCAAATATAGCAATATTGCAATATACCTTGTAATATTTAAGAGTTACTTAGACTAAAATACATTTATTGTTTACCTGAAATTTAAATTTATTTATTTTTTCTAAATCTGGTAGCTTTACCCTAATGATATACTGAATGAATTAAATCATATAATTCAAATATTATGAGGAAATCTATCCTGGGCATATATTTAATTGTAAATAATATTCAGAGCAGTGATTTGTTGACATTATACTAGAATTTGTCATGCAACATTGCCTCATGTAAAAACATTATTTATATATCATTAATATATAATAATCATTTATATATCATTAATATATATATATAATATTATATAATACATATTATATATATATTAATTCCTGTGTACAGAAAATAATCATATTTCAACATTGGAAATTCAGTTTGTGCTTATATATAACACTGTAAATGTACTGTTCCAATGCTGAATGATGATATCTATGTTGGTCTTTTACTGTTGTTTCAAACAGAAATTCTGGTTAAAGTTTTTGATTCATGATTGTTTATTTATTTATTTATTTATTTATTTATTGCTTTGATGGTTCTTGCAATACATCATATTTTAGGATTCTTTATGTTTTCATTGACTTTTATGTCCTTTCTTTACTGTCAGGATCTAATCTATACTTTTTAGGATCTTACCACTTCCAAGAGAACCTTTGTCAACATGGGAGGAGGGTGAGGTGGAGAGAAAGGGAGAGAGAAAGGAAGAGACAGTGTTTAAATTTGTTCCTGAAATTTTAAGGCTTTGGTTACATTTCCTAGAAAATATATCCGTATAAAACACACAAAATACGTTTTAAAGACCTCAAACAAAAGACACTTATTAATTGCCATGGAGCTAGATAGACTGAGCACAAACCAGGCCTCTTCCATTTTCTGGCTGAGAGAGTTGGGGCCAGTTACTCTGTCCCAGTGACATTATCTGCCATGTGGGATGAGCACCAGACTATATATCTATAGACTTATTGTACAAATTGCAACGGGTCAACACCTGTGACTCACTTCGAATAGTTCTAGATTCATAGTAAGTTTTCAATTATGTTAGCTGTAAGTATAAGAATTAAAGTCAAACAATTATCTAAGCAAACTCTTTGGCTTCAACTCTGTCCTCACACTAATATACATGGAAAGAAACAGGGGACCCATCTTCCCTAAATTCCAATTTCTTGCTGACCAGTTAAGGAAAGATAGATATTGTTTTTTGTTTGTTTTTTTAGTGTATTTTGAATTATCAATATGTCTTAACTCTGCATTCCACTTTACTTTCATATATAGAAAATTTTGTTTGAAAAAATTGTGTGATTTAATACCCATTTGAAGAGAGAGAGAGTGTGTGTGTGCTTTTTGAATAATAACTTGGAGGGAATTTGGCAATTCTATAAGATCAACTCAAGCATCTACAAATAGTATTAACTGGTAAGCACTTAGTTATATAAGAGGAATATTAATGAAAATCTTAGGACATTCCAGAATCCTAATCTTCACTTGAATTTTGGACCTTTACAGATTTATTCCTAATTGGCCAGAAAACTCTTCATTTCTTTGCAATTAGTAATAACCTAACTCATTGTCACATCTGCAAACAGGCAATATACTGTACTTTGAGCAAATTTGCCATTTAATCTCTGCAAATAAACAGTGCAGTGAAAAATAACATAATGACAATTACAATTTAAATGCTCATTGGAAGGAAAGAATTAAACCTAATCTTCCTAAAGTGCAGGCACTGGTTTCATTGATTTTTTTTCATGTTTTTGTGTTTTGATATGAAAAAGTATTTTATCATTCCTCAGTATTCAAATAATAAACCCTTCACATTGGCATAAAATAAGAAAATTTAAACTGTTTTTTGTTTTGTTTTGTTTTTTAATTTTAGAGAGAGAGTGAATGGGCAAGAGGGCAAAGGGAAAGAGGGGGAGAGAGAGGAAGAGGGAGAGAAAGAGAATCTCAAGCAGGCTCCATGCTGAGTGTGGAGCCCAACTCCGGGCTTGATCCCAGAACCCTAGGATCGTACTTAAGCTGAAATCAAGAGTCAGACATTCAATTGACCGAGCCATCCAGGCACCCCTTAGGCTATGTTTTAAAATTTCCATGGGGGTACGTGGGTGACTCAGTTAAGTGTCTGACTCTTGATTTTGGCTCAGGTCATGATCTCTTGGCTTGTGAGATTGAGCCCTGCATTGGGCTCTGTGCTGACAGCATGGACCCTGCTTGGGATTCTCTCTCCCTCTCTCTCTACCCCTCTCCTGTTCTCTCTTTCTCTCAAAATAAATATATAAACATTTTAAAAATTAAAGTATTCCATGAAAGAAAAAAGAAATTGCTTTAGTTAAGGAAGGGTGTACATTATTTTGTATGTTTTTTGAAGATGCAGTCTTCAACTAAGCACAATATGACAATTGTGAAACTATATCTAGAGACCAAAAATAGATGCAGGGGCCCCACAAAACAGCACACTGAGTCTTAGCGAAGGTACCATCCTATCATAAGAAGAGTGGTGTCTCAGTGGAATATTTTCTCAAGACCTCTTTTTAATAGGGAAATATATTTTTTAAAAGACGTAAAAGAGTGTTCTTCATTTGGAAGACAATGTTGAGTTCTGATTGAAGCTCCTTGAGAAATAACTATAGGGGCATCTGGGTGGCTCAGTCGGTTAAGCCTCCGACTTGGCTCAGGTCATGATCTCACGGTTGGTGAGTTCAAGCCCCACGTCGGTCTCTGTGCTGACAGCTCAGAGCCTGGAGGCTGCTTCCAATTCTGTGTCTCCCTCTCTCTCTGCCCCTCCCCCGCTCACACTCTGTCGCTCTCTCTCACACAAATAAATAAAACACATTAAAAAAAATAATAGTAACTATAGAATATCTAACAGTAACTCTTTAGTAGTCCCTCCTAAGTCAAAACTATTGTGCAGTAGGTTATGTTTTAAAATAAGAAGTCCAGGTATTTTGAGCCAGAAACACCAATACTCCACATGCAGTAAAGTTTTGACATTAGCAACAAACAGCATAAGAGAGAAGGGAAATTGGTCTGTAGTCTATCAATTTTACATGATGCTAGCACAGTTGGAAGGCTTTTTAGTGCTTTGGTTTGTTTGTTGTTTAAAAAAGTATGGAATAGGCAGGTATTTTACTATCTGCAGGGACTTAGGAATATGTGCTCCAAAATAAGGAAAATTGAGGTTGACACTGGCCTTGCACTTTCTAGTGATGTTAAGTCTCAGTGTCTCTCTCTCAATGTGTCCTCCTTTCTCTATTTCTCAATCTTGTTCTCTTTCCTCTGTCTCTCTTCTTCTTTCAGTCTTGCTCACTCACTATCCCTTTAAGATAATAATATAACTATTGGAGTATTAGAAATAATATAAGCAAAATGTCCAAAATAAGGTCTGACAGATAATAAGAGCTCAAAAATGTCAGTATCATTCTTATTAAGTGAGAAATGCTTTTTCTCCTCACACCTAGTCCTATCAGTATGATGTCTCTAATGAAATTTGAGTTAATAAACTAAAACGATAATGTAAGTAAACAAATGAGGAGACACCTGTGGGGTATTTCCATGAATCATGTGCCAGAATTTGTTTATGAATACAAGGAGCTGTATTTTGACTGTTCAGACAACGTTTGTATCTACTTCATAGCTTTCAAAAAGAATTGTTTTTTTCAAATAATTTTAAAATGTTTTTTAAAATATAAAATCGGAGGAAAGGCAATATGCATAATTTTGATAGTTTAGGTGGTTACTGAATAGTTTTAAAATTCTCACATGGTCAACTTGTCAAAATAATCTGCCAAGTATATATGGAAAGTACAAATTTTCATAGTTTTTAAAGTTGAAGACCCACTCTGTCTTCTATTATGTTTATCTTCACATGATAAAAATTCATGTATTATAGATTTATGTTATACTGATAGATATTTGAATTAGTAATAGTAACCTGTAATGAGATAAAATTGCTGTTGGAAAGATAAGGACAAAATACAACATCTGCTTTTATTTTATATATATATATATATATATATATATATACATATATATACATACATATATGTATATATATGTATATATATGTGTGTATATATATTTATGTGTGTGTGTGTATGTTAACAAAAATGATATATTTGTAATAATTTATTACACTCAAAATGCTATTGATACGGAAATCAAATTTTTCTATTTCATTTGGAGTATGTTTCCATTTTTCTTTATATATGTGAATTGCTTATTTATTTGGGCCCCAAATGAATTGGGGGCAGATATTCCTGATTCATTGTTAGAAAGCCTGATACATGGCACTGACTTTCTCATTTTCAATTAATCGCATGAGTGCCTGAATGGAGTGTTTCCTTTCTCCATGGCTAAGCGTCCCCCTTCCTCTTTGACATTAGCTGCCATGTGATCACACACTTGCAACATTACTGACACCCAAAGACCTCAGTTAGTACACACCAAGTTGGCGATTTCCATGGAGTGAAAAGGCAGAGAAGTAAGGGAGACCATGAGAGGTCCATAAGTAAATTCCTTTGCTACAATTCAAGATTATATTCTGTAGAGATCATCCTCTTTCAGTTTTCCTTACTGTTATATTTTCCCTCCTCTCGCAATTCAAGATGCTAATTTTGACCTAAAACATTTTTAATCTATTTTCCCACTATTTTAGGAACTGTGACTTCCTTTCTTACCCTGTGGTGATGTGGAGGTCAAATGGAGCAGCACGCCTAAGGAGTCCCTTGGTTTGATTCTGAGCCTGACTGTAGCTTAGGGTATCTCCTGCTTGGAGGAGTTTGACAGAACTTTCTTCTATTAGCCTTTAGGGTGAGGTTCAAACTCTGTCTATTCCCTTCGCCTCTTTTCTAGCACTATTAGTTTGGGGAATTGGAGGTTTGAGTGAACAATGTGACTTGTCCTCTTATTGGAAGCAGCTGGAACAAAACGTTAACTATAATGCTGCCTCTTTGCACTAGTAAAGCAAAATGAAGGGACTTTTTAAATATTAAAATTGTTTTTTCCCTCCAATGTGTATTCAGAAGAAATGTGTGAGATCGTAAATATGTGGGACTTTGTAATTATTAAAAAAAATCGGTATGGTGTCCTTGAAATTTTAGACCTTAGCATGTTTTCTCCAGGCAATAAGAGCAGCTTATGGAAATTACACAATAAATTAAAAGTTTAATCTTAAACTTAATGATACTCTGTAAACTCTATAATCAATTATCATAGACATCTAATGGATAGTTTTACTGAAAAATTTTATTAGCTTTTATCTATCTGTTTATGTTTTGAAGGATAAATATACCACAAAATACACAGTGATGAAATTCCCTCTGATCCAGATTGTTCCCAAAGAAGCAAATTTCTTCTCCCTACACCTTATTCATTGCTTCATTCTTTCATTCAAACATTTTAACTATTTCAAAAAGCATTTCATGTATTACAAAAATTTCATTTTTTATTTATTCACACACTTGGCCAATTTTTACTGACTTCTAACTTATGTTGCAGGATATCTGAAGAAGCATTTAAAAAACATGCTATTGTTAATTTACTTTTGTCTACTTAGGCAATGCCCATTTTATTCACACTTTATATGAAAAAGAGGATTATGTATAAAATACGTAGTCACATAATAATAATTAAATAAATTATGGAATAGTCTCAAAAATGTTCAACTCCTTAACTGGAAGATTTCCTCAGTCATTTTAATTAAGACTTAGATGAATATCTATTGGAAAATTTTACAGCTACTTACAGTAGCCAACAATGTGCATAGTATTCCACTTAGCAGATGTTTAGATTTTGGACATACTTTCCTATAGCCAATCCAATCAAGTAAATTTTGAGGCCGATTCATTGGTACTATAAAAACACGTACAAACATGTATGTCACATATGTATTTATGTATAAGATGTTAATCTGGTGTCTTTATGTGACATACTTAATTAGAAATTAGGATTAACTTTGGTAGAATACATTGTTTTATGCCTGAGGAGGCTTTAGTTTGCTTTTATTTTTAAAAATTTTTTTTAATGTTTATATTTATTTTTGACAGAGAGAGAGACAGACAGACATGAGCAGGGGAGGGGCAGAGAGAGAGGGAGACACAGAATCCCAAGCAGGCTTCAGGCTCTGAGCTGTCTGTGGGCTCGAACCCACCAACTGTGAGATCACGTCCTGAGACAAAGTTGGACACTCAACTGACTGAGCCACCCAGGTGCCCCAAGTTTGCTTTTAATAGGAGTTCAGTTTGTAGGGAGCCCCCATAATTTTTCTACCTCATACAACTGTGATTACAGCCGAGTTTAATGAAAGAAAAGTGGAAGACACTACATAATTTGTTATACAGTTTGGACTTTAATAATAAGATCTATCATTTATTGAGCACTTACAATGTGCAAAGCACTGTGATACATTATGTTCCTGGCTGAAATCATTTCATCCTCATTACAACCTTATGAATTAAGTATTATTTTCCCATACAAGGAAAAAACCCCTGAAGTTTAAAATCACTAATAAATCGCTAATAAATTCCTCATGGCCTCAGTGCTAATGAGTGGAGATTAGTGGCTTGAATTCAGCTTTCAGCTACTAAAGTAAATGGCTCCTTAAGACACTCCTTAACTAAGGTTCTGTTGTTAATCTTCATATTTTTATATTTAGCAAATCATTTTTCAAGGGGGATATTTAGCATTTTACCAGACCCATTGAAAACCATTGAATTTTGGACTCCTGAATTTGAGTGAGATGAGTCATCTCAGATTAGCCATCAACTAAGCTTTGCTTTTCACATCACAAAAGGACAGCCAGGATCATAGTGTAACATGACTTCAATGTAAATATGTGGGTTATAAGAAACATTAATACCATAGCTCTGACCTCCTTTTAACTTTTATTTAAGCAGGGCGCCTGGGTGGCTCAGTTGGTTTAGTACCTGACTTCGGCTCAGGTTATGATCTCATGGTTTGTGGGTGTGAGCCCCACATCAGGTTCTCTGCTGACACCTCAGAGCCTGGAACCTGCTTCTGATTCTGTGTCTTCCTCTCTCTCTGCCCCTCCCCCACTCATGCTCTGTCTCTCTACCTTAAAAATAAAAAAAAAATTATAAAAATCGACTTTTATTTAAGCAGTGCTTAGATGATTATGATCCTAATTTGGAAGCTTCAGATAAAAGAGAAAGGCTGCTACTTATGCTATAACAGCCTACCTGAAGAAAAACAAAGTACCACCTGGTTAAATTGCCCATTTTAGCAAATAAAATACAGGACACCCAGTAAAATTTGAATTTCAGATGAATAATCATTTTTTTAATGCACCGTGATTAATCAGGGGCATACTTCTACTGAAGCAATACTTATGTTTATCTGAAATTCATATTTAACTGAGTATCTGATATTTTATCTGGCACACTTACACCTACTGGAAAATATCGATTATGCTTTACTATTAGTAATTTTATTGATAGTAGTTGCACACAGATCTGGATCACCATTACAATGAAAACAGAAAAAGACCAGTTAATTCATCCTCCTTCCCAGTGAAGCAAGCAGATTTTCCTCCAGAATATCTTCCAGTGCTATTCCCTTTGGTGTATTTTGCCGAGTACTCGTTGCCATCTAACATATTTATGAGTTTCTATAGAATGGAAGCTCCAGGAGAAGGTTTGCTCGGTGCTGTGTCCCCAGTGCCTAGAATTATGCCTACCACACAGGGGACACTTAATAAGTGTGTTTTAAAAAAGCAATGAATGAATATGAAAAGTGCTCACTACAGTTGTATTGGCTATTCAACATTTATTAAGGCGGGAAATGTGTACATTTTTCTTACCACTGATAGAAGCAGAAAAAATGTTGCAGTGACCCTCTGTGCCAGAGGCAGTGAACCAGCCATTTGTTCTCACTGCTTGTCCTCCTAATTCTGATTTTGTGTGGGAAAAATAAGTGAGTGGGTGAGCCTTGTTTCTCTGTAAACTCTAATCCCAAGGCCCGTTGATAGATGAAAGGGCTGCCTGCAGCTTAAAGAGCTGCATGAATGCTGAAGGCAGCCTTTTGATTTCCATTTCACTCCACCAAACTGCATTTTAGATCCTGCAAATCTTGGCAGACCCTCAAGGAGGTGGACGCCCCTGTTATCCAGAATAATGAATTGTACTTGAAAACGTGAACTCAGCCAATGTTGCTATTGGGGAAAAAAAAATGACCTAGCACATGATAAATGAATGTTTCTATCTAACACTGAGAATTCTAGAAGAAAAACTGCAATCGTTTGAGACACACACATGACATTGTATAATATTGTCTTTGCATCATCAAGTCTGTTAAGATAATGTATGGAAAACATGTTTATTCATCTGGCAAAACTGATAAATAAATAAAACTGTTAAATAAGTAATCAGAGTGCCAGTTCTGCTGAATAGTCTGTCATGTGGACACTTCATTTACTGTTTAGCTGAGGGCTGAACAGGACAGACCAGGAGCCAAGTAGACAATAACTTTTAAATATAGATGAGGCTTTATTATTAAGCCCTACAGTTCAATATTTGTAAGAGCTGCTTGTAAAAGTCATGTATCGTCCTTTGGTATTTTCTCCTTTGTTCTTTTGTGTCTTTTCTTTTAGAAATTTAATTCTTAACCTTTGTATTCAACAATGTAAAATATCATAGGAAGCATGTACAAGGACTCCTGCATACCACAGAGAGTAACACATATAATACTTGTTGATTTTCATTCCTACCAAATGCAGTTTCTGCATAAATCCAGTGATTTTGTCTTCAGATAGCATAACGGGTCCGTTCTAGTACAGGCATTATTTTGGTCAAGTATTTGGTCCAATATATAGGAAATACAGATGAATCTACAACTCCAGGTTATATATGTGTGTGTATGCCAGTTGTGGTAAGTTTAGATGGAAGGTATATTTGTTATGTCATAAATATTCCAGCAATTAATATAATTGCACTAATATAGGAAAGTTCAGTTTAGCATAATAGTATGCTAAATACAAATCTCAAGGATTCTTTTTTTAATGTTTTTATTTATTTTTGAGAGAGAGAGACGGCACCCAGTAAATGTCTACCCAGTAAAACCTAGTAAATGTCACAGTTTGATCAATATGTGACTACATCTAGTTGGAAATTTTCAGCCTTACTTAACAGCACGTGTTAAGTCAGAAGGAGATACTGTGGAAACTGATACATTTGTTGCTCCACCAGCAGAGATATGTTTGGAAAAATTGTGCATAGAAAAGACTTGGAAAACATATTGCTAATGGATGGTTTCCATTGAGTGATAAGGTTGAGAAGGAATTTAGCATTTCTATTTTTCTGTGTATTTTAATTTTATATTTCAAGCCTATGTTCATTTCTCATTAAGGAAAATAAATCTTGTTAATAATTTTTAAAAATTATTTTATACACTGAGCTAACAGTTTTTGGTAATCATGTTAGAATAAATCAGTTACCCATCTGGTCATTAACACTTCTTGAAATTCATGTTAATTAAGAGAGATATGCTAATTTTTGAATGCATACATGTATAATTAGTAATATACAATAACTTACCCAAAATAATAGAGATCCTTTTTTTATATTTAGGTCAGCAGAAAAAAAAATGGTTAGGCTGAATAGAAACAATTACCTGTCCCATTATCACAACGAATTGATGGAAGTAAAGTGTACATATATAACTTTTCTCTAACTATGTACACATTTAAATTTGTTTTAGAATATTCCACGCTGCAAAGAAAGATCATAGTGTGAAAACTCATATGTTGAGTCAGGTGCATTGGGATAACATTGATTTCAACCTGAAAAAGAATCTCTTTCTTTGAAGCAAGCAGAAGAACTCTGAGCTGCTGAGAGAGTTGCTGACAGAGTGGAAGAAAGCACAAAGTAACAAAGTGCCAGAGAGACAGGGAGCCAGAGAGTGAGGAAGAACCGGGCCAAGGTTGCGTGCTCACTTTCAGGAACTATATTTTAGAATATAAATCTCACAACCTAAACACAAATTATAAAAAGTAGTATTTATATTTATAAAGAGGAGTCAAAATATCTATCATAAATGAAAAGGAAGTGCAGAGTCACAGCATGTTTAATTAAAGAGAATTTTACTAGAGAAAATTAGTAGAATGAGAAACTACATGAAAGTTTAATGGAACAGGTGTCTATTATGCTTTTGTTTTCATACTGGTGATTTGTTTGGTAATGTCACGTATTTTTCAACTGGTTTAGAACTGCATAATTAGATAAAGTTTTAAAACAATGGGAGGATTTCTACAGGCAACTAAAATATAAAACTTTAAAACATAGCTGAGACAGCAGAAATATGCCATGCTTTTTTTTTTAACTCTTACACTTCCATGAATACGTGTCACAACCTAAGATGGAATATAAAAGTGGTAAAAAGGAGCTGTTTATAATAAAGAAAACACATTGACTAAAGCTCAACTATTTCTTAATGCTCACTGTATGAATTCAGTGTAAATGTACAGTCATATGTTTCTATAGGATTTCTTGGATACATATTAAATACATTGAACAATTTCTCAATGACTAACGTGTCACTACTCTTTGTACATGGAAGAAATCTCTTTGATAGTATGTACAAGAATATTTAGAATTTTAGAAGACTTATGCTGAATACATGCAAGAAACTATATTTTCAAATGAATTTTAAATAAAAAATACATTTTTGTGTTTATCACTGTCACATTCTCCAAGTGGGAAGGCAACCAATCTCTCTCTAAAGGATCTAAACTCTATTGGATTTCTACATGTTTAATAGTTAATTTCTTCATAGTCACATCGATAGCATTGAGATAAGTAGTGTTCTTAAGAAAACTTTTTAACTCTGCTTACCTTTCTGAACTTATATAATTTATTTTTTAAATATGCTTTTAGAATATTTCTGTCTGGTAATACAACCCTTTGATAAAATGCCAATACAAATAATCTGTTTTATATATTAAGATATTTGATTTGATTTAATTATGATACTAATGAGGACAATTTTGAGAGAGGATGTACTATCACAATTAAGTCAATTACAGTTTTAATAGTTTGGTATCCTGATTATTTAACTCCTCCTATACACTCACCAAATAAAATGAAGCCAATTTCAGTTACCCAGTGAAACTAATATCTATTTTTAATATCTGCATTAGTCAATTAACTAACAAATTAATTGCACTTGTACTACCTGTAAGTGGTCAATATCATTCTCTAGCAAAAATTCTTCTGAATGGTGTGTGTGTGTTTCTGTGTTTTAAATAGAACAAAATACATTTTAAGAAGATCTGTACACGGCATTTAGAAAAGTTAAATACCTACTTTTTAAAGACAGACAAAAGGCACCAATACCTTTTGCAAAGGATACCTCTCAAAACTCTATCAGCTGGAAATAAAATCTGGAAGTTGTAAGACCCAGCCCGGAGCTATCATCTAAAGAGTATGATTCTCTATGTGACATATATGTTTTATGAACAAAATAGCATAACCTGAGTTAAAAAGACCCTTCAAATATAAAGCAGTATTTTCTTATAATATGAGTACACAGAAGTGTATAAATGAATCCCAGGTATGTTCCTGGGAAAGATTTGTTCAATTTATTTGTGAAAAGTACTAGAAGTGGAATTATATTCTGCCCCCCCCCCCCCGCCCCGCACTCTCTCCTTGGAATTTTACAGTAATTAAGAAAAGAAACATGAAAAAAAAAATTACTGTTTTCAAGTAAATTAGAGTGCTCCCTGGGACTTGTGTGCAATTTCAGTCTTAATGCATAAGTCTAGAGAGAGGAAACAAATCAATTATAATATGGCATAAAATTAGCTCTTTTAAAAAAACACACATACTTTTAATTTGTCTAAAATGTTATACATGTGTTTTCTTGGACAGATAAGGAGTTCAGACATAAACTCCAATGCTTACGTCTATACCAATATCCATAATTAGTGTGCATAAAATGTAAAGCACAAAACAGATATGACAATATAATATTCTACTTGTGCAGAACATGTAACAGGACCGACTGCTAATTGCTAGTATAGGGCAATTAAGTATTTTATCATGCACTTATACAATATGTTACAAGAAAAATGTGTAATTACAGAACTACTTGAAGTGCTTCTGGTTTGTATTTATCTTTTGTCAGCTTATTAGAAACACAAGAAAACAAGTCAAGAGAAATAATGTCAGCAGATCAAAAAAAGATTTTTTGTTTTCTAGAAAAAGACATAATTGAAAATCAATAATATCAGCTGCTAGACAGTTCCTCAGGAGACTCTGTAGTACTAAAATGTTTGTCTTTGGATTGTCTCAAATGAATTCTAAAGCCATGGTTCTGATCATGAATTTTTACATTTGATGTACACATTCTGGAATTCAAATCACTCTGGAAACCAGCACAGTATATTTAACACTTCTTTCTTGGTCTATTGCTCTAATAAACTCATTGAAAGTACTTAGATGGAGAGGATCTAGTTTAATTCCACTTCTGAATGCATATTCCATTCATTTATTCGTGCTTTTCTTGATTTAAAATTTACTGGGGGTTTATATATAACTGAGGAAAGAAATATAAACGAGATATGGTCTCCATTTGAAAACTGCTATAATTGAGGTAATGGGGCATTTGTAAGCATCACATCATATTAACCAAGAACCTTATCATTGTTAAATATTAAAATTGAAACCCAATTCTGAAATCCCTCTTTAATAAAATAGTAATAAAATTATATTAGGAACAAAATTTATCACAGAAAATATTGAAGTACTAAAGTTAGTTTCTGGCATTTTTTTTCCCCTTAATATGTATATAGAGCATTCATATAATTAAATTGATTGCATTAAAATAATTAAAATGATTGTGCATGGTTTGAAAATTGTTAATGATGTATAGTATAATTAAATACTTTTCAAGAAGTATAAGCACTTGCAAGCATAAACAAAATATTAGCATTTAATTTAGTAACTTGTAGTAGTTGGAAAACACTAGAAAAGTAACCCACTGAGTGATATACTAAGACCTTAGGTGTTTTAAATATTTCTGAATAGGAATTTTAAATATTTTTTAATTAAAAAATCTGCTCAATCAAAACAAATACATATTGAATTCCCAGAAGAAAAAATAAGTTTTGTTTCAAGGGAGGTTTATATGAGTATATTTCATAAATCTATCAAATATAGAACCCAATTTATATTATGGACAATTAATGGAAATATTGCTAAACAAAAAAGTAAAAAATAGAACTACCCTGCTATCCAGCAATTGCACTACTAGGTATTTACCCAAAGAATACAAAAATACTATGGGGCACCTGGGTGGCTCAGTCAGTTAGGCATCCGACTTTGGCTTAGGTCATGATCTTGTGGTTTGTAAGTTCGAGCCCCACGTTGGGCTCTGTGCTGACGGCTCAGAGCCTGGAGCCTGCTTCTGATTCTGTGTCTCCCTCTCTCTCTCTGCCCCTCCCCTGCTCACGCTCTGTCTCTCTCTGTCTCAAAAATAAATAAAAACATTAAAAGAAAGAATACAAAATACTAATTCAAAGGGATATATCCACCCCAGTGTTTATAGCAGCGTTACTTACAATAGCCAAATACAGAAACAGCCCAAGTGTCCATCAACCAATGAATGCATATATATAATATATATATATATATATATACACACACATATATATGGTATATATGTACAATGGAATATTACTCAGGCATAAAAAAGAATGAAACCTTGCCATTTGCAATAATGTGGATGGAACGAGAGAGTATTATGCTAAGCTAAATCAGTCAGTTGAAAGGCAAATATCACATGATTTCACTCATATGTGGAATTAAGAAAAGAACAAATGAGTAAAGCGGGGGCGGGGGGGGGGAGGAAAGAGAGAGAGGCAAACCAAGAAACTGACTCTTAACTATAGAGAACAATCTGATGGTTAGAGGAGAGATGGGTGGGAGGATGAGTTAATCAGATGCTGGGGATTAAGGAGTGCTCTTGTTGTGATGAACACCAGGTGTTGTGTGAAAGTGTTGAATCACTATATTGTACACGTGAAACTAATATCACACTGTATGTAAATAACTGGAATTTAAATAAAAATTTCAGAAAAACTTGGGGCACCTGGGTGGCTCAGTGAGTTTAAGCATCGACTCCAGATTTCAGCTCAGGTCATGATCTCACAGTCACGATCCCATGTCTGACTCTGTGCTGAGTGTGAAGACGGCTTGAGATTCAATCTCTCCCTCTCTCTCTGTCCCTCCCCCACTCACTCTCTGTCTCTATCACAATTAAAAAATAAATATTAAAAAAGTAACAGCGATAAAATAAATGAGCAAAGAAAAAAAAAAAGTTAACTGTGAGTTCCCTAGTTGTCATTTCATCTATTTTATTCTTATCATTACTTCTTCTGAGTAAACTTGTTCTACCACTTACAGTAATAGATATATCACTCATATTAAAACAGCTTAAAATTAAAATGTTTTTAAATGTTCAAAATAATGGTTTCGTGAAAGAAACCATTCTAAGATTCTAGATGTAACGAGAAAAATAAATTGCATGATTTTAAATTGTTCACTTGAAGTAATTGTTACAACAGGGAAGCTCTAAAGAAAGCTAGTATTCTAATTATATTCTACTTTGATTATCACTGTCTTTTCTTTAGAGCAGTTTTATAGATACACTGTACTAATCAAAGCCATTTCAGTTTAGCAATATAAGGTAAATAATTACAAGGCCAAATATATGAACTCATTTCCTCAAGTTCCTGATACAGTTCTTATGAGGCATTTATGTAAGATCTGGTAATTGTCCCTTTTCCCCTAAAACACTTTTAAAATTTATGAATACACCCTTAGTTTTTAATCTCCATTAATGTGTCATGTGCTAAACAAATTTAAGCAAGCACAAAATTTTGCATGTTTAGATTAATTAAATCATTAAGCCAGTAGTTGCTATGCTGCAAATATCCATTTGGCCCTGTTGAATTTATTATCTAATATCTGTGGGCACTGATTAGCAGTTTTGCTCATTATTAAACTGAACTTGTTGCATAAATCAAGGCCCTAAAACATTTACTTAGCATGGTTGTTCCCTGAGCCATTTTTAACCTTTCTGGCTCAAATACTTCATTAGTTTAAAAAAGATAAATATGTATTAATTTCTTGAGCATAATTTTGAATATAAATCATTACAGTATTTGAAAATTTTTCTCTCAACTTGTATATTGTTTCTATATATCCTCTCTGTTTAATTTCTCATTTAAGGTAAAGAAAAATAAAGGAATATAATGCACAAAAAATTAGTTTCTTTTGCATAGCCATGTTTTTGCTCCAGGGCAAATCTACCCTCTCCCTTTTTTTTGAACTTTATAAAAGTGGTTACTTGGCAAAAACATGAATCAAAGCAAAATGTTTTTTTTTTTTTTTTCTGGTAGAATAATGAACTATTGCATAGTACATGTGGGAGTTCTATCATATAGATTTCAAGTATTTGTGTTGAGTGTTTAATCGTTTGACATATTATAGTTAAGGAAAACAATGATCCAGTGATGGAGAACATTATTTCTAAATTCTTATAAAGTCTTTGACTCATCCACTTATTTAACGTGTCATGTGTAAAATTCATAAAAGGAAAATTGCAAATAGCAAATACCTGTATGTGTTACATATAGAAGAAATGAAAATATCTATAAGTCTATATGTTTGTGTGAGTATGCATATATAAATAGATGTATATACATAAATATGTACCTAAAATCATCTTAATCTTTGCATTTTATTTTTTAAATTAAGGAACTTTTTGAGAAAAAACGGACAATGTTCAATTTGTTAATGTATGCATTGAAGAATCATTTGTTAGGAAATAAGATATAGTAGATATTTAATGAAGACATAATATGACAATTTTTCCCCTGCCTGGGTAAGGGGTATGTGTGTGTAATAAAAGGAAACTGTACACACTGTGGAGTTAAAGTTTGCATTTCTTGGATACCTTTAATACTGCATCAAAACAGTGTGACCTTCATTTGATTCATGGGAATACAATAAATATTTGTTTAGTTTGTAATAAATCATTGCATATCATTGTTATATGATCTTATTGATTAAAAATAATTATTTTTTAGTGTTTGTTAACACAGCATATGACCTTGTGTATTTAATATGCTATCCAGTCCAATGCATTTTTAAAATCCTATTCTGCTAAAAGATTATGCCAAATTTTACTTTTACTTTGTAAGGTCAGGGTTTTTTTCTTGCTTAATTAACAATGGTGTTCATGGGCTACGAGGAGTCTGACACTCTTTAATGAGTTTTTTTTTTAATATTTACTGAAAAAAGGAATAATTCCTAGCTGTTAGTACACTGTATTTAGGAAATGTGCTTATCAATAACTGTGCATAAATTTATTCTAACTTATGTCACTAATACTAAAATGTTGACATGTATTTTCTCTCTGGTGCACATATCCTGAATTCTTTGTTTCTGACTGATTTTGGCCATTGTTGAGAAATTATCATTAAAAACAAAATTTTCTATCAACCCAGAAATCCTTTCTACAAGTGTAGAAGAGAAAGAAAGCACTTTCCTAATTGATTATGCATTGGACCAGAATGTGAGGAGCATCATAGGCAAGCAATTCTGAGAGATGGCAAAGACAGAAAGGAATCTCCCCCCGCGCCGCCCCCCCCCCCCGCCCCACTCTGTATCGACAAGCAGATACAACCCACTACAGATATGTTTTCAAGATAGACAATAATCAGTCCTCAAGAAACAGGACTTCATAGCACCAGTATTCACATATAGTGCAACTAACTTTACAGTTATAGGGGTGACTATCTGTATTGGCTCATTCATGTCTCATATCTTTATGACAAGAGAGAAATTTGCAACCTGTAGCAAGGTGCCCACTGAATTTAGGCTCCTACCCTTCCACAGAAACTGGGAGACAGGGGTGCTATCTACCTTGATGTGTACAGTTCAAAGGGGTGGCTCCCAGGTTCTTGAGAAGTATTATCTGGATTATAAAGATGACAAAAGGCCTCTCTAGTTTTCAAAAGATTTACATATATTTCAAACAGGTGAGAAAGTACTTACAATTTTAAGTTTTATAAAGTAAATGCTTTAAGAAAAAAGGAAAGGATGGTAATCTGCTTTATTATCGATGGAGAGAATTAAATCTTTTATTTATAACTGTCTTTTGTACTTACGCCATTAAAACTAATTGCTTAAACTAACCTGATGCTACCTTAATTTTGGCTACCTTCACCAGTTATATGGTCTATGTTCAACAATATTGTTCTCTCCAAGAATTTTATTTATTTATTTTTTTAAGTTTTATTTACTTACTTTGAGAGAAAGAGAGAGAGAGAGAACATGCACACATGCAAACAGAGAGGGGTAGAGAGAGAGGGAGAGAGAGAATCCCAAGCAGGCTCCACACTGTCAGCCCAGAGCCCAATGCGGGGCTCCATCCCATGACTGGTGAGATCATGACCTGAGCTGAAACTAAGAGACGCTTAGCTGACTGAGCCACCCAGGCGCCCTTTATCTGTTTTCCTTAAAATAAGGCATGGATGTGGTAGATGCACACTGCTTTCATATAAATTTTCTCCTAGATGTTTTCTCAGAGAACCAGGATTGGAGGTGTTTTGTTCCTAGTCTTTGTTTCCGAAGATTATACTCAGATGTTGCAACATGTTAAGTAGGATATTGTTCATGAGAATGTAATGGACATATTATTTCTCTCTTCCCTCATATCACACATTTCTTAGTCCTACTGTTCTGACTTCAGAAAATATTTTACCTTGATTCATTACTTCTAAATTAACTTAAATTTAGCAAAGCCTTGTTTCCAAGTGGGTGTTTCATGTGGTTCTACAGTATGCTGTATTAATAAAACATAATTGCTTCAGTTATGTCATACCATCTGTTGCCCCAGGCACCAATATCCTTCAAAAACAATTCATTCTTAAACACTCTATAAAAATACTTTATTTATAATAATATTAATTCCACCATGTTCCAAACCCTGATGAGCAGTATACTGATGTATAGAAGAATTTGCTATCATTTAAAATAAAATTACTTAAAGAGTATAAGGGAGGAAAAATAATTTTTCCTCTACCTTTCTGAGTTCTTGGCTGAGACGTCTGTAATAAAAGACAGATTATCATGAAAAAAATCACCACCCAGGTTTACTAGCATTTTATATTTCATATATATGCGTGAGATACCCAGAGAAAAATGAATAACTCCCCAAGGTGCTACCCTTCAAGAGTACAACGAATTACAAATCTATTTCCTTCTTGAAGGGACTATTTTTCCTCTTTGTTTTCAAATTTGAACTTAGAATTAAAAAAAATCCCTCTCTGCCTTAAAAATAATTCTAGCCATGGTTATTTATAATCAGACTATTGACTAATGCTTTTAGGGTGTTAGAAAAACAATTTTTCTGGCTCTATAACCATTACCAAGTAAAAAAAAAATGTATTTTAATGTTTTCTGTGTTATAAATGATTTTTTATATATACAGAATAAAGCAAATTTGGTCATAAAGCCATATCCTTTACAAATATAGTGCCATTCTTACTCACTGGATCTACATCAGAACCACCTTCTAGGGGAGGAATGTATTTCTTAAGAACTCGATCCCATATTCTCTTGTCTTGAATTTGTTTTTACAACTTCATACGTTAACTTACTGCATTCCAAATCTTCCAGGGGTATCATTAAAATTCCTTTCTACTTCATCACATGAAAATATAGCTCTGGTTAATACAACATCATTAAAATTATCTTTTACAATCACAAGAAAAAAATGCTCTAAGAAGATGGTCTTTAATGCAGTGTCTGCTTATACGCAGTGAGTCCATATAAGCACTGTATCTAATAAGACAACAAAAATGTTCCATGGAGTTTTAACAGTTCTTGATAAATACTTCCAAATTTAGAAAAGATTCCAGAACTAGTTTTGAAGATTTATGGTCCATTGTATTCTTGAATTATTTTCTTTCCTTGGGCCTTTGATATTATTGCCATAACCTTTAATCTTAAGGTACAGTGGGAAATAAATGTCCAAGTAATGCTTATTTTTTAAATAAGATAATAGGAAACTGACTGCATTGAAACATTATCTTTCTCTATTTTCATTTTTATTTTACCTCTTTCTTACATTATATCTATGTGTTACTTTCTAAACAAACATGTTTATATAAAATAGTTTTAACTAATAAACTATTTTTATAATTTATTTTATTCTTGTCATTATCCCCTTATTACATTTTTTTTGAAAATTTTCTTAGTCATGTCCCTAAAATGATATTACAGAAAATTAAGCTATATTTGCCTCACCAAAGACAAAATAAAGAAAAGTTTAAACAAGCCATTTACAGTAAAAATAGGTATAACTGAAATAAAGCAATATGAAATCTTCAATTCACTGGAACTTTTTTATCTACATATGACTTTAGAAGAAACACAAAAATCACAGAAAACAAAGGGAAATTATAGTGTTTTTGAAAAGCACTATCTTTCCCTGGTATCAGTATAGATTTAGTTAATTTCTTTTGCTTTTAATATCTTGTGCCAATGATATACCATATTTCAATAGCATTACATTCTGAAAAGTCCTGAAGTATAAATTAACTATAGGGACACCTGGGTGGCTCAGTCGGTTGAGCGTCCAACTTTGGCTCAGGTCATGATCTCGCGGTCTGTGGGTTCAAGCCCTGCGTTGGGCTCTGTGCTGACAGCTCAGAGCCTGGAGCCTGCTTCAGATTCGTGTCTCCCTCTCTCTGTGCCCCTCCCCCACTCATGCTCTGTCTCTCTCTCTCTCTCTGTCAAAAATAAATAAACATTAAAATTAATTAACTAATTAATTAACTCTTAACTATTGAGGCAGGAAACCATTAAATAGACTATTTAAAATCTTCCTTCCATCCTTCCATCTATCCTTCCTTTTTCCCTCTCTCTGCCTCTCTCTCTTTCTCTCTCTTTCTCTCTCTTTCTCTCTGTCTCACACACACATACCCCTTTCTTTCTTATTAAAAGCTTAATACTGATCTCTGAGTCAAGAACATTAGATGCATCAAAATGACTCATGCCCATCATTCTAGTAAACTAAGGTTGTATTCTACTGTTTGTGTTTTGTGGAACATATATATTTTGTTGATCCAGTCTTGCTGTTTCTTAAAGATGAGTTTAGTCCAATCACATGCAGGATCTAAATAAAGCCTCTCCATTATTGTACTTATTTGTACTGTATGTTCTGAGAGTTACCACTGCAAAGAGGCTCACACCAAATTAACACTCTTTGAAACTCTCTCTGGATAATGTATAATTCATTAAATAGTTGACCTTCTCACAAGCTGCAGATGTTTTCAATTTTCTCTTTTTATTGCCGTATTTTCGTTAGATACTTTTCAGTCAAGATTGTCATGAAAACACATTTCATTTATTTGTAATGTTACTATTTAATGTTTAAAATAGTAAAGATATTTCTTCAATATTTAAAATTATTATTTTGTTTTCCTTCCAGTACCTCTCCCCACATTACTTTGCATTGAGATAACTAAATCATAAAACTTTTACGCTATTTCAATATTATCAAGCCTATAACCATTGCAGATCTTTTTTTCCAGCTTACTCAAAATTCATTGTTGTTAGATAATTACAAATTAAAATGTGTTCTAATCTTCTTGTAATTCTGTCTGAGTCAACTCTTCTTCCCTTGAAGCTTAAATCATAGCTGATCATTACTTGTTACATGCTAATTGATTTCTGTTTAATTTGGCTTCTTTCTTTATTGCAGTAGATCAAACTACTTGACAAGATTCCAAAAGTAGGATTTTGCTTTTAGTTTTTCTTTTAAGATAGTTACCATCTGTGGGAAAAAGTTTGGCTCACACTGGCTTAGTTTTCATACTACTATTTCTCTTAATGTGATTCATCTTAAGGTAAATGCAATATTAGCAAAATCTAGATTTAAATGAGAAAAACATTTTAGGCCAAATATATTATTTGCAAAATGTTGACATAAAAGAGCTGCATAAAGCATATGATATTCTAGAAAAACCAATATATCACAGTTGCTTTATTTTAGGTACAAAACAACAAACTAAACCAATAATAAAATAAAGAAGAAACAGAAATGGATGATGGATTGATGTCAGTGCCCTCTGTGGGACATTAACATACAATTCCTATAGAATTTTTTATATGAAGCAAATATAGAAAACAAATTTTTGCTTATCATAGATTAACATTAACCTGTAACATTAAATAATAAAGTGCAACTGAGGTACATATTACTTTTTAACATCAAATAAAGATTACTCACAGTTTAAATGTAATTTTGCATTTTTAAAAATTACGGTTTGACAGAACCCAATACATGTTTGGGGGCTACTTCGGATACCTATATTTTTAAAAATGCCCTTATGTTAAATTGCATATGTTATTGTTTTTAGGTTATATATTAAAGGAAGAGAGACAGTAAAACAACATAAGGAAAAAATCAAGATATAGAATGATATATAAAGAAAATATTACATTTTAATCTAGAGAGTTAAAGAAATAGACTTCAACTTTTAGATTTCGTTTGGGATTTCTGAGTATGAGTGGGAAGGGTAAATTTTAAGAAAGCTAAACTACAGCTTTGCAACAAAACCCAAAAGCAAACACTGAGAACAGCTTTCACTCAATACCTGTATATTTCGACTGACAACTTCTAATCTTCTTCTGAAAATGGTAGATGCAGATTAGATTTGGACTTCATTAAAGAGATTCTAATTCCCTGATAAATGGTGTGTGCTTTATTATTTCATACTCTGAATCTAGGTTTCACTTAGTGTAATTGTCTACAGACTCATGATTTAACATCAAGTTAGATAATTTTTAGAAAGACTTTGTCTCATATTTATTATACTAACTTTTAAAAAAGTAGGCTCAAGAAAAATTTGTTTGTTTTCTCTTGCTGGCTACATAGATTTTTCAACTGTTCTGAAGGCTGAATTACTGGTATTTATCAAGACTCTAATGTCCAGAACAAGGATAAAAGACTTATAACATCTGTAGAATTATTATTAATTTTTATATTTAGAAACTTTAGGGTTTAAAAAATTCATGCTTAGGAGTTTTGGAATCAAGAGGTCTTTAGGAATGCTAAATACTTTTTCATTAATGTTTTCTTAAATATATCTTTAGAATATTAGTTGGAGACAATAATCATGTTAATAACTTTTTAAAGATTCCAGAATTTCTTAGCTAAGCCTCAAATTTAAAAGTTAACACGTTAGTTAAATAATCACTGTGGAATACAAATGTAATCAATTTTGTTAGTTGGTTTGAGAATAGAAACTTAATATATGTGTGTAAAAAATAGGAGGCCTTAAGCAACGCAAAACAAACTTACATGACATCTATAGAAATTGATCATTTATTTTTCTTTTAGAGTTCTTCCTATTTTTCTATTTGATTAGGCATTTCTATATGTACAAAGTCAATGAATCTCTGCTTTTAACTGACTTGGAAAGCATGCCAGTCTTTTCTTGACATGACATAGTATATTTGCTTCTGATTTCTTAAAGAGCTCTGTGAAATTACTGCAGTCACATAATCTCCCCAGCTGTAGGTTATTAAATTGACTATAATAGGTATTCTCAGACTTTTTAATTTCAACTAGAAAACTTCTTAATCACATGCATTATTATTTATAGTATCAAATGGCTGCTACGGTAAAAGACAAGACAAACAACACACAGCTCAGCCTGTTGCCTTCCCAAGAACCACCCCAGCTTCCACAATGGTGACCACCTCCCAAAAGAGCCTCAGGCACCTTTGAGCTACTAGGGACCCATGGAGCACTACTCTGAAATCTTGCCATCCTACATGACTATCCCATAGAGTTACTTTAAAACTAACTTTTTAATATGTTCATGATCCCGCTCTACAGTTTTGATATAATTGACAGAATTTATCAGGGTTTATTACTTCATTTCAAGTACACTGGCTGTACCTAATCTGGACATATCCGTAAGATTGAAGATAGTGAGGCACCGACTAACCGTATTTATAAAATCATGCGGTAATTATTCAATTAACAGAATTTAATGAATAGAACATATTCAAACATTTTTAGGAACGGGATAAACAATAGCCAACCACTAACGCAGCATCTTTTGGTTGAGGTGAAAGCAGTCATTCAATGTAAACATCCATATTAAAAGAAAACAAAAGCAAAAAAAATGCATGGGAAACCTTTCAGAAGTATTGATCATTAGGTAATTTAAAAGTCAACCTTTGTTCTTCATTTTTGAAACAATGGAAAGGTTTTAAAAAATAGTTTTATAATAATGTGTAATTTCCCTGGAAAACTAGGGTGTTTTTTTTTCTTTGTTATTTCTGCATTTCAAGGTACTGTCTGCATTAGAACACCAAACCATAAAATTATATAAAATGTTTTATGCTGTCAGCTTACTGAGTTTCCATGAATTATATTCAGGAAAATAACTTGTTTAATCAGCTTTCAATATAATCCTTAGGAATTTTATCCTGTATATCTTTCTCCTGTGGACATAGAAATGAAGGACAAAGTATGACAGATATTAGGGCAAGAAGTTTATTTAGAAGTTTTCGTGTTCATAGACTTTAATTTTCTTTAAATTTTCAGCAGTTTAATAAATACGAAACACGTGAATATATATGTGTGCGCACGTATGTATATACACACAAACACACACATAAATGCACACACATGTAATAAAGGTTCTCTCCTTTGAGTGAAAAATAAAATAAAAAGTAATAACAGTAAAAAGCCGATGGGCAAAAATTGATTCATAAATGAGATGGTGGCATTCATCTCAACGCTCTTATTGGAAACCTAAATCTCAGTAAATTTGTAGCCTAAGGATACAATGGGCTTAAAGGATTTCTGTCTCTGAAGAAAAATTAGAAGGCCTTTGAGGTAAGGTAAATGGAAAAGGTTGTTTGGGCAAATGTGGAGCTCTAGCACTATTAAATGTTAAGCACCATCAGGGGGTATCTCAGTCATTAACAAGAGTGGCATGTGGGAAATTGTTTCAAGCAGGAGAAAAATTATAGATGGCTATGTGAAGGTGGCCCAATGCCATAGGGAAATTCTGTCAAGCAAGAGATGATTTTTTTTACAAAGTTATTGTAAAGAAAAAATGAAGAGGTTGTGACCATTTCTTCCCACATTTTGCCCATCTCCCAGAATATGGAAGAACAAGATAGTTGTAAGACGAGAGAGAGAGATTTTGGAGGTGAGTGGATCACTCAGTGGCATTCAACCGAAAACAGAAGGGCGAGTAAAGATGTAAAATTCAAGAATCATTACACTCCAGCTGTATAGCATTCGTGATTGTTTGGCGGTGTTTTAATTTGGTTTGAAAGTTTTATGGATGTTCAGAAATCTCCAAGACTTTTTTTTTCCTTTTTTTTATTGCAAGTTAACTTCTGCATATTGCTGCAACACGCTTTCACTTGAGACGCTGCTTCAAGAATTAATTCGGGAATTTTCTCTCTGACCGTATTAGAAACCTAAGTACCACATACACACACAGAGGACTGTATTTTCAGGCAGCTACTATCACACAGCCCTCAGCAGTCCAGCTGCCAACAATGAGAAATACCCTCAGATTCAGAGCTCTGGGAGAAGACATCGATATACTCCCAGCCGGAAACGTGTAGTGATGACAGAGGTTACATAAATTTCGCCGGTACTGAGGTGGGTTTACCTTTAGAGTGCTAGCTCAGTATTACTCTTAAATTTTCCTTATAGGCCAAATGTTGGTAGCCAGTGAAGATGATATTTCCAATTATTTTTTAAATTTGACATAATGTTCATTTGGTTTGCATGCTTGTATTTTTTATTTGTAGTTTTGTAACTTACGTTGACTTATACTGTATTCTAAGCCATAATACTTTAATTTTACTTTTAATTTTTCTTTAAATATGTTATATTTATCTGGGCAGGGAATTAATAATAACATAGTTCAATCAATACTATCAGTTTACCTTAAAAATGAAAAAAAAGTTGGTGCTATGAGGAGATAGTTTTTGGTTTTTTGTTTTTGCTTTTTGTTTTTTTCAATCCATTTTTGGAAATAGATTATGCTAGCCAAAAACTCTGAATTTATTTTAAGATTTGTTACTTAAACGTTCTAGCCCTGAGCATATTGTGTATTAATTTTATGGTAGATTTCTTTTAAAGAGCCATGCTATTTTGCAACTCTTCCCATAAAAAGGCGGGAAAGTGTAGGCTTGTTGGTATTTGCTCTGTTTTGCTGCTGGGAACTCTGAGACTTCCATGCAGCCTCCCAGCTGAGCCCAGACCCCAGTCTGTCTGCCAAAAGACTTGCAGCAAAGGCTAATAGCTACACATGTAGATGTGCTTTCCTCAGAAATGCACACAATGTCGTGGTGATTATTTTCTTTTAAAAGGCATTGCTTGAGCTGAAAATTACAGTCGGTTGAAAAAAATCTGAAATTTAATCTCTGGACTATACCTAACATGTTTCCCTTTTGTGGCTGAAACATATTCTTATTTGGGCTCTCTTGATAGTGTTCACTTTTTTAAAAATGTGCCGGCATTGATCTGTCTAAAGTCTAACGCGTCATTCTACTAGTGCTTTAACTACTTTTAGTTCATTTATGTTTATTTCTCCTTGAATCTAGTGGAGAGTCTAAATAGTCAGGGCATTATCTCCAGTATACTTACCAAGTGTATGAGCTGACACTCAGATGTGAATGCTTTCTCTGGCTCCTTCCTATCCCATAGATAGACTTTTATAATAAGAGGTCCGTGTTTGATGTGGTTTGAAATGGACCAACCTTGTATCACGAAGTTGGATAGAGTGTACTAACCCAATAGAGTTGACCCAAGATAAATCCCTCATTTAATAGTCTCAGCTTGAAACAAAGTGTTGGCCGCAAAAGACACAGAAGACCTCTTTTAGTTTCTTTGTCTTAGGTCGGAATTGAAACTGAATTTGTAGGTCATAAATTCATGTTATATGATCATTGGTTCACCTCTACACACTGCAGTACAGTTCAAAGTAATTGTCCGTCTTTTCCAAAAGGAAAAGAGAGGGCCAATGGCAACCACAAGCCACTTTGGAGGTCCTCTGATAGAGAGGGTGAGGTCTTCAAGTCCCCTGCCTACTGCCAGTAGCACTCGCGTTTTATTTTTATGATGCATGCCAGTAATTTGTAAGAGAAAATAATGAATAATAGGGGGGATTTTAAAGGATTTGATTTCTAAAATACCTTTTTAACTTCTTAAAAGAGTGGATAAAATACTCTTTAAAGTGACTTATTTTGTTTTTTAAAAAAACCGATAAGATAAAAAGCAGCCTTGCACAGTCTCACTCAGGAAGTTTTGTCAGGAATGCAGAGATAAGAATCTTTTAAATATATAGAAAGGAGATACACATTTAAATTAATTTTAATTGGTTGCACTTGATATTTATGTAAGGGTTATTAAAATTACTAGTTATACTAGAAAACTACCTAATTAGTTTCAACTTCTCACTGATAATCAAAACTTTAAACAGCACAGAGGCAATTTATTTGTGTGCGTGTTTTATATTGTACACTTTCCCAACATGCACCCCCATATTCGTCTCCTCAAGCTACTAATTCATGTGCTTTCCTACTTATATGCCTTTGTGTAAACTATTTCCCCTAACTGGAATGATCTTACCACTTTTTATTACATAGCAGAGTTTTATTTATCTTTAATTTAAATACTACCTTCTTTTTGAAATGCCCTTAGCTTATTTCTGGTTGGAGTTAAACAGTTTCCCCTCACTTTCTTGAGATACGTGTTACAACTTTTTGCATTTACGAAACTGCCTCATACTTCAATTATGAGCCTCTACAAGTCAAGGACAATATTTCCTTTCTTCCTTTATCAACTGCCATGCCTCATACATATTTGGAGTCAAATGAATGCTGTTTGAACTGAATTTAATGATATTTTCTTGGCAGCATTTGAAATAATGAAGATAATTATGAAAAATGTTCAAGATTTTTTTTTTGGAGATAGTGATGATATAGAGATCAATGAAGTATAAAGGTTAAAACGAATATTATATTGGTATCACTTGAACCATTGGAACCTGAAGTAACTGAAACTTTTGTCACTCATTTAAGAATTCCACCATTGCATGGTGATAGTAGCTAGTGGTTCTCCACTTTGGTCAATGGTTTGGTAACTTGAACCTCTCAGTAATCAAATGGAAATGCCTAAGTTGTTTGGAGCAGTAATATTTGGTTACAATCTAGGATTCGTGGCTTTCACTCAAGTCTAGAAATCACATTAATTCTCTGCTCAAAAACAACCTTGTTGAGTATACAGTTGACCCGTTAGCAATGTGGGGGTTAGACCACCAATCCCCATACAACAAAAAAATCTGCGTGTTAACTTTGGACTCCTCAAAAATGTAACTACCAATTACCTATTGTTGACCTTAGGCCTTACCAATAACATAAACAATAGATTGCCACATATTTTGTATGCAATATGTATTATATGCTGTATTCTTACCATAAAATAAGCTAGAGAAAAGATGTTACTAAGAAAATCATAAGGAAAACACATTTATAGTACTGCACTGTAAAAAATTTACCTGTAAATAAAACCATACAATTAAAATCAGTGTTCTTCAGGGATCAAGTGTATATTTTATTAGGATTTCTTTGAGAAACAGCTTTCTAAGGCTTTTCCATGAAATATTTTCCATGGCATAGTTTCTTTCTTGACATATGAAGTGATTAAATAGAGCATGGGACATTAAATTATTTTGAAAAGTTTCAATTCTAGGGGCACCTGCATGGCTCAATACGTTAAGTGACCAACTCTTGATTTTGGCTCAGGTCACAATCTCATGGTTCATGAGCTTGAGCCCCGCATCTGGCTCCATGCTGACCGCGTGAAGCCTGCTTGGGATTCATTCTCTCTCTCTCTCTCAATCTCTCTCTCTCTCTCTCTCTCTCTATCTCTATCTCTATCTCTCTGTCCCTTCCCCCTCTCACTCTCTTTCTCTCAAAAGAAAGCTTTAATTCTAAATATTGAATAGGTAATCAGATGGTAATATAGTAGTCTCAAATAAATAACAATTATCAGGATGTCATAGCCAGGTGCATGTATGCAAATATTTTTCTGGAGAGGATATCCATTTCATTAATCAGATCACCAATGTGATTTGTGACACCAAAATGAACCACTAAAAGAAAAATGCATATGCACGTATACTCAATTTTGCATATAATTTCAGGATCAGTCTTAAGCCCATGTATGGATCTTGTTTGGGGGAGGATAAAAATGAGACTAAAGGAGAGAGAGACAAATGTAAAAAAGCAGTCTAACATAATGAAAATGAGGGCTTATGGAAAACTAAACTTGGTGTTGGCACCCAGATAAAAGGAGGCATAAAAACCAGATGAAAGATTATTACAGGTGTTTTGGTAGAGAGTAGATGGAGAATTTGTGTTTGGAGCACAAAGAGAGCTTGAGAGATGTAAAGAAATATTAACAGGAATTGATGGTGGATCCCTGTCCTCAGAAGACTATTAAGATGGAACCAAGACCTTGCTTCAGATTCTGTAAATTCCTTGTGCTTACTGAGAAATAGATTTTATAATAGATTCCGCTAGTGGTAAACTAAGCTTAGAGAGGACAATTTATGATTCCCAATCTGGTTGTCTACTTATGCCTCTGTACTACTTAGGTAGTTTTGACCACAGAGTAGTAGTTTTGCAGATTTTTGGACTTAATACTGTTGTCAGCATTCAGAATTTTTATGAAATAAAAATCACTTTTAAGTAATAGTACTAAATATGAGAGATTATAAAAGGGACGCCAGGGGCGCCTGGGTGGCTGGGTGGCTTGGTTAAGTGTCCGACTTTGGGACTTCGGCTCAGGTCATGATCTCACGGCCCGTGAGTTCGAGCCCCGCGTCAGGCTCTGTGCTGACCGCTCAGAGCCTGCAGCCTGTTTTAGATTCTGTGTCTCCCTCTGTCTCTGCCCCTCCCCTGTTCATGCTCTGTCTCTCTCTGTCTCAAAAATAAATAAACGTTGAAAAAAAATTTAAAAAAAAAAAGAAATGTTAAAAGAACAAGGCTCTCTAGAAGTAGCAATTATCAGTCAACTAGTTAATATTTTATCCTTAATATGAGATAGTTTCCTGAGATGAATGAACTATGAGGATGATTATTGAAATGGCTTAATGACATTTTAATTTATCCAGATTGTTCTTAGAATAGGTGCCATCTAGATAAAGAAATCTTATTTTCTGATATGGAATATAACAGTGTGAAATTGCAAAGGTAAGCCAATTTTTTTTGAAGAGACCAGAACCCAATATTATGTACTACTATTAAAAAATAAGAGTACTTTTCTCTATCTCAGTAGGTTCGGTGTGTAATGATATATACTTTGGTCTCAACATATTACCCAGAATGACCTGATGGAGCATGAGATTCTCACTGGCTTTCCAGAGAAAGATTTAAGTTTGAGAGTGACTGATGGAGGGGGCCTGAAGAGAAATGGATTAGTGGATCATTTGTTGCACATCCATATGAATAGTTATAATGCTGGCTAGATGAGATACGTTTTTTCAAGATCTAAATAGGATAACTGGTGGACAGTGTAAATTTCTATCATTATGTAGATCTCTGAGGCAGAGCCTCAGGCAGTAGGCATTTGAAACCACAAAGAGACTGAAGCAAAAACAGGGGCCCGTTGAGTGTCTGGTTTTCACAGCACTGGCACCCTTCACTTCTCGGGCACACTTGGACTATAATTCAATTTCTGGGGATGGAATCTAAATCTTTGGAGGACATGTGAGAGTAATTAAATGATTCTGCTTCATGAAGAGAACTTTTTTGTTTGTTTTTAAGTTTTGAAGTGGTGTATTTCCTTTCGGTAGTCTTATTTGCCTGTTTCCTTCCAACGTAAGTTTGTTGTCAGGAATAGGAGTAAATGGTATAATTAAAAGCATCTCTGATAACATTGTACTTCAGGGAATTCAGTTTTGCTGCGCATCTTCTTTGAGACCGAAAACCCACGACAGATGGTGTATTTAATGTTAGTCTCCTTGTTATCTGCCACCCAGTATTGCAGGAAACCTTCGCAACGCAAAATAGCGCCTGGCTTAATAATCATGCTATCTTGAAGCTTATTTTATCCCATCCGTGGAATGACACTGACTTGCCAGTGGCAATAAAGTCTCAAGACTTTGATTTGCGTTTTGAAATTTGCTCTAGAAAGCGAAACCATTTTGCAAACATAATCTATTTACACATTTTCACTGTCTGGAATTCAAAACTTAACGACTTCATGGTTCCTATTTGCGGCAAGTGTGAGGCATCACATATTTTATGGTAAACTTTAGTAGCTCTCATAGCCTTTTTAAAAATGGGAATAAAGGGATTTAATGTAAGAATCAGGGCTTCATAAATGTAGGAATATCTGTGGAACTGAAGATTGGCAAGGCTGAAGGCAAGAGGTCACACTCGCTGAACACCTGTGTGGGTCAGAAATCAGGCCATGTTCAGTACTAATTGAGAAAACTCCCACTTCCTGTAATCCTCTTGCATTTCCATGTATGTCCCATCCAGTTCTGATCCCTCTCCATGATTTTCAACATCAGCTTGAGAATGTAGAAGAAAAAAATGTCAAAATTGACATGGCAATAATTGAGCTTCTTGTATTTTTAACAACTTTATTGAGATACCATTTGCATATTCTAAAATGCACTCGTTTAAAGTGTACATTTCTGTGATTTTTAGTATATTCACAGAGTTGTGTAATCATCAACTCTCAATTATAGGATACTTTCATCACCCCAAGAAGAAACCTGTATCCGTTAGCAATCACTTCCTGCCACCACCACCCTGCGTGCCTTATTCGTATTTGACAATATTTAGCACTTCATGCGAGACTTAATGACCTTTTCCACACATGCATTATGGTGATATCAGAGATATGCTTGTTTAAAAAGCATTTTATGGAGTATCTCCCAAGTGTCAGCATGATGAGTAGGATGGAAGGATGAATATAACACCGGATTCAGGCCTCAAGCAGTCTTGTAAGTAAGTAATCTAGTAAGGAGTAAAATCATGTATGCCATACTTCTAGAAAAATGAGAGAGATATTTCAACAAAGATGTTTTAAATTGATATGTAATCTCAAAGGAAGGTTTGGTTACAATTTATCCGGAATGGGGAAATAGTTTATACACATATACTGTATGGAATTATTTATTGCTTTTTTATTAAAATGTTCATTTCACATGATCCTGTCTGACGTAGTTTATGTCAGGCCTGAATCTATAGTCTTTCAAGATATATAGATCCTTTGGATACTAGAAACTTGAAAGTTCAAAGATACATTTTAAAGAAAGATATTTGAACACCTTCACAAAATTTTGGGGGGGATTTAGATCTAATTTTGACTCTGGAGATAGTATCTGGATGTTTAATTGTGTCCACAATTGACTCATTTAACGTGTTCCAATGAAGGTTCTTTGAAGATTACTTTTTTTCTAGGTTTATAGTTAAGAACACCAGCTTTGTGAGCTCTAACATAAATTCTACCTTTGTCACTGTTGTTTTTTTTTTTTTTTTCTTTTTCTTCCTAACTTCTTCTTCACTTCAAATATTTGAGATATTTCAATATTTATGTGCCAGGCACTATTTTGCTTTAATGTTTGACAGTCAAGCTACTTCAAACCATTTTTTGGAATAAGGTGGGCAAAAACAAATAAGTCCAGTCTAGCTGATCGATACGCCCATTTTTCACCATATTTTTTATTGTAAAAACATCGTTGCTTGATAACTTTCTCTTTCCCCATCACACCAACACATTAAATGTCCAGGTTCACAGCAAAATTTTATGCAAAGAGAATCTGTTCTTCCACCCTTGGTCCATATCTCTCATAACAGTCATTTTCTCATTCATGTTTTTGACCTTCAGTAAATGAATGTAGCAATATTTTGTTTGCTGGTGATTTAACATTGCTTGTCCCTGTCGCAATATTTTTCTGGTTCGAAGTTTAGCATTTTGGCTGCTGATATACTTCAGTATATTTATATGAAGCCATTTTATGTAGTAGATTTTATGATCTCCATTATGGAACACTTATTATGATTTATATATTTATATTTTAGTTGTGGTTAATGGCTACTGCAGAATGAAACTAATAGGAGCATCAATTTCGGAAGGTAGAGTTTCCTATTTATTATGTATGCCAAAACTACAGACAAAGCAATTAAGACACCATGTACCTGTAGAATGGAGGGGCTTCTATTAAATATGTAGTATCCATGGTTATGAAAAATGGGAGGATGTTTATTCTAGGGGCCCAGCCCTACTGGTTGATCACTAAGTGTTGACCTATACAGGCAAGAAGAGAAAGACCCACATTGAGTGTCTCCAGTGGGGATCAATGATAGAATTATAAGTAGCCTTGCCTTGCAGAGATAGTTAAGCAGCCCTCAGATCTGCAAAGATTAAAGAAGCTTAAGTTAACTGGAAATTCAAGGGAGGGGAGGGTTTGTGGCTAGGTGGCAGGGAACAAAATGAACTCCACTGGTTTTCTCAATGTTTACTGAATTTATTGTATTACCTCATATTAAGGGTTATTATCATTGTTATGTTATTATCCTATTATGTTATTGTCATTGTTGCTATTTTTAGTATTGTTTTTACAGAATAAGTGCAGGCAATTGTTTTCAGTGGATCATTTGAAACTGAACTTTCCCTGTCTTCTCCTTAATTCATGGACTTTTGGAGATTTCAGTATAGTTTCTAGTTCTGGACATTTGTTTCTTTCTTGTGAAATATGTTTGTCTAAGATTGAAACATTTGAGATCAGTGTTTTAGAAGTTGTTATTGTGAGCAAGCTTCCTAGTGGTTCTGTCCTGATAAGGCAAACCTATGACAGACTGAGCACGTATCCGGGCCCTATAGCAGACCAGCTCCAAGCCATTTGTGCCTCATCACCCTGGAGAGTGAGTAGTTCTTACCCTCACTCTAAAGATAAAAAAATCTGTAGCTCATTAAACTAATGTAATTTGTTCAAAGTCAGACAAAAACATTCAATTCAAAGTCAACTTTCTTGGTTGAAAAAAACCTTCCTGCAGATACCCCTCCCTGAACAGAGAGGTACCACACTCAGACAAGACAAGACAATATGACCCCAGACAGTAGGATGTTTTCTTTGAAGCTGAAAAATATTTTGACAAATTATCTGAAAGAGTACACGTTTCTAGTTTGCATGGATTTTACTAATGTTTATTTTTATACTTGCTTCTGGGGTCTTCATGGAGCATATTAATACGTTAGGGAAATATTTAAAATATCAAACCTTGTTAGATAATGTATATAATCTTCTAGATAGATATACAGTATACGTGTTACACAAAGACAAATATTAACTTTGATCTCAGGCTAATTGCTAGTTGTGATAAGAGGAAAGGGCCAGAAATGTGTTTGTTATCATAGCTTTCCCACCTTTACCTCCATATCAGCACTTTAGAGAACTAGTAAATCGGTGATGGGAGTTTATCAGCTGAGTTTACACTTGTGTGTCCTATTTTTCAACTTTTCATACATCTATCATCTTCTGGGTTTTAGCCAGGTTTGCTGAGCCTCAGAATCCTCAGTCAACAATGTGCTAAGATCCAGAGCTTTGAAAACCTTCTTTTAACCAATAACTAATGCTCTTCAACTCAAGTGGAACTGCAAAACGTAAGAAAATCAGAAGGCAATCCCCTGCCAGTGAAAGAGGCTGCTTCTATTTCAGTTTCTTTGGGGATATAAAAGTAATAAAAATACAGATATGAATGAAACACCCAATGCACTGTATTTCAGGACTACCAACTAGGTAAAAGGACAAAACTCTGAAAAAGGTGTCAGACCATACATGGTTTCCTGGCAGTGTAAGTACTTTGTGCTCCAAATGTAGAATTTGTATAATATTGATAATATACATGTTAGTCCAAAATGTCACTAGTGAAACAAAATTTAAATAAAAAAATACTGTTATCCATTTTTGTTTCTGTTATTTACCTGGTAATTCCTATTCCTGAAATCCAGGGTAGTTTGTTTACTGCAAATAATAATTCCACCCCTAGAATGAATCAATTCTGAAAAGAATTTTTTTTTTTAATTTAAGGATCCATCTTAATTTGTATACTATTGGCAAAGAGTATGCATGATAATATTTCTAATTTTAATTGACCATATATTTATTTGTTAGTAGACTGGTTCATGGAAGAAATCAATACCAATGATTTTGATCTTTTATAACAGTTGTAAAGACTTTTGAAATTAATTTATGTTATATAAAATTATTTCTCAGGGAGATAGCTTGTCAATTACTTGTTCTGTGAAATGATGTGCTATTTTTTATTCAGGCAGCTGTAAAGTCTTTTATATAATATATATAATTGCATAATATATATTATTTCTCTTTAATGTATTTTTACATGGAAAAAATACAATGCACTGATAGAAATGTCTGCCCCTGAATAAATTCACTGATGAGTTATAACCTGTTTTTATTTTAATTACTCATAGAAGCTATTTCTCAATTCTAAGGCAAAGTACTGCATCCAGTTTTTCTATAGCTTCTTTTCTCATAGGATTTCAATCCACACAAGAATGGAAAATTGAAAAGGAGTGAGATTGTGGCAAAATAATTGATGTCCCTTTAGGTTTTCCCCATGAGAACGCTCCCATAATAGCTTAAATTCCCCTGATTTAGGTCTCACAGTTTAACTTGTCAATATGTAATTATGATTCCCAGACAAAACAGATTACTTTGCAGTTATGGTGTGGATGATGCTGTCATGCTGAATAAAAAAGAAGCATTGGCTAGAAGAAGGGCATGTCTCATTAGTAGTTTCTTATTTAATGATCTACCAAGGTTAAGACTAACTGTGAATGCTATCTTTAACAATCTTAAGCAGGATTCCTTTATAGGCTCTGCAGTAGCTGTAAAGGTTTGAGGCTACAACCTTAAATTTGACTGTTACAATTATGGCCATTATGAAGAGAAATAGATATACACACAGCAATATGTATGTATCTGTGTGTGCAAGGAAACTTAGGTGTTAACATATGACAGTTCATCACGTAGAACTACACACTTCATTTATAAGGAACATTTTTGGATTATATATTAACTTCGAAATTCTAAAGGAATGAAACTATCAAAGCAATAAAATGTTTATATTTAAATAGTTGATTGGTTCTAACCTCATGTTGATTATAAAAGTAAAGACTACCTGTTTTGGACTGTTGAAGAATTTTCATTTATTTTCTGTTGTGATGTTTTATGGAAATTGTTTTTCTTATTTAGGTTGAAAATAATCCAAGGTGTTCAGCTTACATATTCCTGTCTGATTATATTTTGTTCTATACCCATTGTTAATTTTAAGAACAAAAAGGTATAATTAATGTATTTATTCAGCAGCTGCTATCTGCAAGACCATGCTAAGGATCAGGTATAATGGGTGTATATATAATACCTGTATTATTACGTATGATATATCTCTATATCTATATATATGATTTTTTCTCTCATTAGACATGTCTAGTGAGGGAATAACATATAATTCATGACTTTGTAAAAACTACATAAATTGAGAAAAATTACAGGGTGTTTTGAGACTTAATTAAAGAGAAACTTGGTATAATTGGATGGAAATGGGTAAGGAATGTCTCTGAAGAAACGACATCTCAGCTAAGACCTAAAGAATGGAAAGGTATGGATGGATGAAGAAGATACCACATAATGAGAACAAGAGGTGCGTATGGCTTGGAAGGAAATAAGAACAAGGCATATAACTTTAAAGAATGAAATGAAGGCACTGGCTTAGAGCTTACTAATCACTGAAAAAGAGAGTAGTAGACAGAGGGAGATCATGTAAGGGCTTGTGAATCATGTAAAGCTTTTCAACATGATTCTAAAAGCAGTGGAGAACCCTTGTCAGATTCTCAGTAAATGCTGCTGGGACTGTATGTGGGCAGGAGTCAAAGGAAGTATCAGTAAAGACACTCAGGTTTCCGACTTAAGAAACCTGCTGGATTATGGTGCTATGTCCTGAAGTAGGAACCAGACCACTGGATGAATCATAGATGCTTGTGAGAAATACAACTGGATGTTTCTGTTAGGAACCAGGAAAGATCTGGGGCTGAACATGTGAACATAGGTATTTTCAAACATAAATATCTGTGTTGTTGCTAGACCACTCCTTATCTCTCCTTCTAAGGCATTTAGAGTAAGGCCACCTTCTTTGAAACAGTCAAGGGCAGAGGCCACACTGGAGTTAGTTGAGTTGGAAACTGTGAAGGATGTGACTTTTTCAGGAACCTTTGGTGGAAAGTAAGAAACTTAAGGTCATAGCTAGACACTGACTTGAGGAAATTATTTCTGAAGATGAACATGTTTTAAACTATTTGAAAGACCCATAAGAGAGTAGGAGTTTGGAGATACAAAAGAGATTGATTTAACAGCAGTAAGGTATGGAGAAGCCTAGAAGGATTGGAATATAAAACCCAGAAACAAAAATTAAATAACAGACACTGCGTTTATTTTATAATATTTTATTTTATTTTTTTATTTATTTTTGAGGGAGGGAGGGAGAGAGAGACAGAGAAAGAGAGAGAGAGAGAAAGAACAGGAGAGGGGCAGAGAGAAGGGGTCCAGAAGATCTGAAGCAAGCTCCATGCTGACAGAAGAGAGCCTGAGAGCCCAATGTGGGGCTCGAGCTCACAAATTGTGAGATCATGACCTGAGCCAAAGCTGAATGTTTAACCAACTGAGCCACCCAGACACCCCCAGACACTACATTTTAAAAGAAGCACATGAAAACTGGCTGGCAAAAGTGGTTGTGGAGAGGGTACTACAGATTGACCAGAGAACCAATACAGTTGTTGCAAAGCAATGGTCAGCTTTCACTAAAAGCTAGTGATCACAAATATGTCACTAAGCCATCCTGGTTATGTGATGTGGTTTTTCTCCAGCAATGATTAAAAACTTGGGTGTAGACATGGAGGGAAGCAGAAATGAATTTATTGGGAAATGTTGTTTTCCTTGGTAGTTTTGCCCAGAGTGACAAAGGCAGGTAGGCTATTGAGTAGAGGGATTTTATGAACAGACTATAGAATTTTTCATTTTATTTTTTTTTCTATTTGCCTCAGTTTGGAGAACAGATTTTTACAATGAAAAGCAGGGAAGAAAAATAAATCTGGAGTAGAGTAATTGAGAGAAAGAAAGCAAGGAGAAAATTCACTGGAAAGTAGCTATAAGGTAAAAGGATCTGTAGTGGAATTCTTCAGGATGCCTGTGTCATTATGCAGGTAATGTTGACTAATTAGTTGTATTGCATTTCCATTGGTTTTGTACTGCCCTGCAAAAAAAAAAAAAAAAAAAAAAAATCACTCAACTCAATACCCTTTAATTGTGTGACTACCATTAATAGCCATAATTATAAAGATGTAAACCTAAATCACTTTTCAGTTTATAAAGCACCAAACATACATTATCTCAACCTGCTATCTCAAGGTTGTATCTAGCCAGATAGTGTGCTAAAATCCAGTGATACAAGGTGAACAAGCTGTGATCCTTACCTTCAAGAAACTCACATAAGGCAATGGCGAATTCTATTTAGGAAAGTCAAACAAAATTACAGAAAGAAGGTGATAGTTAAATTGGATCCTAGTTGAGAACAGGGAAATTCAGAGGCTTTAAAAGATTTACCCAAAATTAAGTGATCACAAAGTCAGAAGTTGAAGTAGAATCCAACTCTTCTGAATCTAAATCCTATTACTTTGTTTTCCCCACTTGGACATACTGTCTGCAAAATTACATGTATTTAAAAGTTAATGTCATCACCAATTTGCCACAAGAGCAATTAGAGGGACTTGCAGATTTTAACATGTAATCAGACATTCATATTAATTCAGGCATATGCAATGACATATTTGCTTCCAAGACCCAGCCAAGATAGCCAGCAACAAAAGTGTCAGATTAAGAGACTGGAAAAAGGGGAAAAAAACTTGTACGGGAACATTTGACTATTTTATGACCTCAGCAGAATTATTTGCCCATTCACTATTGAGGTTTCTCATTTGTAATTGCATATGCAATAGACTTATCAGTCTATCTCATAAGCTTTTTATGAAAAATGGCTAATAAGAATAATTACATAAAAACAGCAATCCTTTAGCAGTTGAACTGTCAAGTGATAATGAGGATGTTCGCTGGGAGTACATCTGGTATGTAGGGCAGAAGAGGACAATTATTTCTCATGGCAACAAGGTAAAAAAGAACATCAATGCCATTTAATTGCTATTTTTAGCCTAAATAGAGCTTGCTAAGACTTTGATAATGCCCTTCTATTTATCCATAACATTCAATCTCTGGCTATTATAATTTCTCAGATATAGTTAGGTGAGTAAATCATTCTGATAGGTCTACAAATAACAAGTGAAGGGTCAATGTTTTAAATTACATGTATTTATTGCTTATAAAGAGGCTTCCAAATGTATTAGGATATTATTTGAGATAAGAACAATTCATAGTAAATGCCTACGAGGACCAGCCTTAGAGCACAGTATCTGATATTATATGTGAGTGTGCTATTTAGGTAGAATAACTTACCATATCATATTGAACATATTCTCATATGAAACATACTTCAAATTTTATTAGGCTTCATCTAATATATTTTGATAAAGCAAAAGCTCTTGAAAAGTTACCTTGAACCTGTGGTAAAATTTTGATTCTTTTGTGCCTGATAATAAAATATTATTTATAATATAAACAATTATATATTTCCATTATTGAAGAGTTTATTGATATAGATGTTAATACAGTCTGGTCAATTTTACCTTTTTTTTGATACACAATGTTCAATCATATAAGTGCTGAAATTATAAAATACGCATTCTAGACTAATTTTCTTCTATTTTCAAGAGCCATTTATTTAAATGTGTCCTCTAATTCATATATGAAGTAAAATCTTCTTATTTTATGTCTTATAACTGTTATATATGGATTCTGTAGTCTTCAACCTTTACAATTCTGTATTCAAAATACATTGCCTAACTCTAATCACTTTGTGAAGCTAACTACTTACATTTCCTTTTCTAAACTCTCATTTGTCTTTACTTTTTTCCACTATAAATCTTCTTCTCCAATTAATTTTTTTAATGTTTATTGACCTAATTAAAGATTTACTTGCAGTTTTAAGAAATAATGCAGAGAAGTCCCACTCAACTTTGCCCAGTTTATCAGATGGTAACATTTTTGCAAAACTATAGTACAAAATCACAGTCAGGGTATTGACATTTGTACAATTTACTCATCTTATCCAAATTTCACCAGTTTTACTGGTACTCGTGTGTGTGTGTGTGTGTGTGTGTGTGTGTGTGTGTGTATTGTAATTAGTTCTGTACAATTTTATCTCCTGGTTAGGTTTATGTATCCATGATAACAGTCAAGATACTAAATAGTTCCACACTACAAATATGTCTCCTATTGCTCTTTTATAACCCTAGGTATCTTCTTTCCATCATCCTGTCCTCTCCCCAGACCATCCCTAACCCCTGGTGACCACTAACCTATCCTCCATTTCTTAAGTTTTGTCACTTTACCAATATTAATGAGATCATACAGTATGTAACCTTTTGGTATCAGCAGGGTTTTTCAGCATTATTTCCTGGAGATTTGTCCAAGTGGTTGCATGTATCAACAATTAAATCCTTTTTATTGCTGAGTAGTATTCCATGATAAAATCAGTTTGGTGAATCGTTCACTTGTTCAAGGATATCTGGGATATCCAGATTTGTATAGGATTCCAGATTTGCTTACTAAGAATATAGCTGCCACTGAAGAAGATATGTATACAGGTTTTCATGTAAATATAAATTTCTGTTCTTATGTGATAAGTGACCAAGAGCACATCATATAGTAATTGCAGCTTTAGTTTTATAAGATTTGGTAAGTCTGAGCTTCCAGAGAGACTGTACCATTTTATATTTTCACAGCAATGTATCCAGTTGTGAATCTAATGTGATCTACTGTCTCCACATCCTCACCAACATTTGGTGTTGTCTTCAGTTAAGTTTTGATCACTCCATCTTCTGCCAAATAAACCTTAAAATTATCTGAATATTCTTCATAAATACAAGAACCTCCCAACCAATAAACAAATAAAAAGCCCATAAATGGTGATATGATGGCACAAAGTTTTGAGTATGGAGTGGACTTCGTGGTAACCTTAAAAATAATATATTTACAGGGGCACCTGGATGGCTTACTCAGTAGACTATGTGACTCTTGATCTCAGGGTTTTGAGTTTGGGCCCCATGTTGGGTTTAAAGATTATGTAAAAATAAAATCTTTTAAAAATATATAGTAACTATGGTATATAATGACATTGAAAAAATGGATAATATATCTTTAAGTGGAAAAGGCTCACATGATTGTATGTATTGTACATTATATAGAAAGAAAAATCAAAATGTTTATTATGTTTAACTTTGAGTAATAGCATTGTATGTGACTTTATAATGTATTTTTATTCATTAGCAACTTCTTTTTTTTAATGGCAATTTATAAGGAAAAGAAACAGTTAATAAAGAATCTCAACATACCAACATTTCATAATACATATTACTTAGTATTTGCACATCAAAACCCATCTCTCTTACATCCAAGTGGTCTGAAGAAACCTTATTCTTTCCAGAACTTCCATTAATTTTCACCTTCTATTTATAAGCTTACATCCCTCTTTTCCTTTAGAATGTTGCTATGGATGTACCTGTGCAATTTTGTGAATGAATTTTGCTGTTGCCCTCTTTACTTCCATTAAGTGGTAAAGAGACATTTGAATTTCACTTGTCACTTCTCCCTAATGTTCTTTACATGTTTCTTACCAGTTGGTGTGTGTGTATGTGTGCGTGTGTGTGTACATGGGTGTAGACATGTGTATAAATATCCCCAGGTCTTAATTGTGCAGTGTCTTAGTCTGCTTCGGCAGGCATCACAAATTAACACAGACTGCGTAGCTTAAGTAACAAAAGTTCATTTTCTCATAGTTCTGGAGGCTGAGAAGTCCAAGATCAGGGTGCCAGCCAATTCAGTTCCTGGTGAGAGCTGTCTTCCTGTCTTGTGGATGGTCACTTCCTCACTGTATCTCACCTGGTGGAAGAGACATAAAGCTCCTGTGTCTTTGCCTCTTCTTATAAAGGCACCAGACCTTTTCTTTGAGGGCTTCACCCTGATGATCTCATCTAATCTTTATCTCTTCCTCATTAGGCCCTGTCTCCAAATACAGTCACACTCAGGGTTAGAGCTTCAATTATATGAATTTGGGGACGGGTAGGGGAAGCACGTTCAATGCATAGCACACAGAATAAAACATAATGGGCTTGCTTATTAAGCAATCCGTTAGGCTTTTGCCACAAACCAAAGAAAAATGTATTTTGCAACCAATACATAGTTCTAAACTAGGTAAGCATGGATGTCGTTCTATGTGGCTTATATAATAATTAAAATTTCAATTTAGAGCAGAAACTCTAAAAACACTATAGTCTTTCTGGGTTCATAAGGATAATTTCTTGATGATTACATAATATGATAGTGAAAAGTCACTGACTATAGTGTCAATTGAATTTGCTTTTGGATTTTAAAATGGTACTTTTGACAGTTTTAAAGAAAACTTTCCATTGAGTTGTTGGTACTGGTGGTAAGTTGTGTTTCAGTAAATATTTGCCCCAAACATGTCCTCTTGACCTTTAATGCAAAAGAAAGAAGTGTAAGGGGTTAGTAGGTTTAGGCATTTCTTTGTTGGGATCATGCATTTGCATTGTAATATCATTTGTTGAGGTCAAGACTGTAGATTTATTAGCTGAAGGATGGATTTATTCAGTGTTGTAAAAATGAAAGAAATCGAAATAGTAATTGAAGGTCAGTCAGTGATTGGCATTTTGATGTAATGGATGGGAAAGGGAGAAAGAAGACAAGTATCAGGGAAAAAGAGAGCTTATTTAAAAAAAAAAAATGTAAAACAGCCCTGAAAACTACATAACCCATACCATGCACTTTTTATTCCAATCTAGTTTGGTAATGTTATCCATGTAAACATTTCCTAAGTAACTAGAGAGTGAACTCCTGGAGAAAGAAGGAGAGATATAGATTCCGTCACATCCTCGGTGTCACCAGCATAGTGCTCTACCCAGAGAAAACTGAATGCACTTTCTGAATGGAATTAACTTAAACTGAGCAACACTGAATTGATCAGTTTTCCCCTTAGGAATGGCTAAAGGTCCAGGAAACAATTGGATCTTATTTTTTTTTTTTAATCACAAAAATGGAGAATTTTCCCCTCACTATTTTCTTCCAATCAGGTATCATTTTTATTTTACCTATGTTTTCCACATAATCTCAGTGGATTTGCTGAGATCCTATCATCCCCTTCCTCGGTTTACTAATTGCAGCTTGCTTGTGTAACTGTGTGAGATGTCAAAATAGTCTCTGTTAACATTTAAAACATGATGCTTTACTCTTGGTATATTATTAAATGAATGCATCAAAAGTCTGCATATGATTTTTTATAAGATGCTGTCTAACAAAATTATAACTAGATGTTAAAATTATGACCCAATTGACCATCAAAACCACCCATTAATTTGGTTTCCAAGATATTTTAAAGATAGCTCTACTTCAGAACAACTAATAACAGGCCCAATCACTTTGATATATCAATTATTAAATCCCTGACAAGCAATAATACTGTTAGTAAAATAAATGCATGCAAAAGAGAGCACTTTGGGGATAGTCATTCTATTTGCTTTGAATTTTTTGTTATATACTCTCTCACCTTTTCTCTGAGTAGTTGTTTGGTGTGAAGAAAGGGATAGGCAATCTATTCAGACCTTGTTGCTATTCCTTTATTAGATAAGGCACATATATACAGAAAACAGAAATCATCTAAAGGCACATTGCTTCTTGATATCAAGATAAAAATGGATCATTGGTGGCCCTGGTTACTTTGTGGAAACCCAAAACGCTCTATTTTATGGATATCTAAAGTGGGCTTGCATTCCTACAGCTGGTTTACCTCCAGAAGTTTTCTTCTTTCTCTGCATTCTACTTCCCCAAAGGTGAAGCGTTACTATTATTATTTTTTTAATACACACTCCTGGAAAGTATTTTTCAATGTAGTGAACTATTTTTTTTCTTAATATTCCAGGATGAAGGAACATCTGATGAGTTACCTCAAAGGCCAAATAACTTCAAATTTAACATTAAGCTTTTATGTTTTTAAAAATCCTTTCAGGGACTCTGTCACTTTGAATTTCTCCCAAAACTAGCCCTACTCTGAAGCCAGATTCTCCTATTCCTTTCTTGTCTCTTCTCCAAATCCCCTCCTCTACTGTTCTCACTTGTCTCTTCTCCAAATCCCCTCCTCTACTGTTCTCACTTGTCTCTTCTCCAAATCCCCTCCTCTACTGTTCTCACTCCTCCTGCCCTCCTGGGGCAAAACAAATAACATACAAACCACAAATTTCTTTTTCCAAGGGATTTTCCATGTTGGCTTGCCATCATTTTCTGAATTCTTAGAGTCTCTCCCCAGCAGAGGAAATATGGGGGCCAGATGTTAAATTGACAATAAATAGATTACCACTTTGTATTTATATTCTCATAGACCAGTGTTCTGGAAGGAATGCACTTAAATATACACGAATGTATGTGAATGTCTATATATTTTCTTAAGGAACGTAGGTCTGGCCATAGGTTTTATCAAGATGTGTGTGTTTTCATAAAATCACATTTTTAGCACAAAAATAAATCTGAGTATGAAAATGTCCAATGACAGAAAGTCCTAAAGATGAGACCACTAAGCATATGAGAGGTGTACTGCAGAGCACGAAATCTAAGATGGAAAGAAGTTGAAGATCTCTCTGTACTAGCATTAACAGCTGTTCTGTCAAAATCCGTCACTCTCCCTAGTTTCTATGAACCCAGGACTGGGAAAGTTCATTTCAGGAATTTGTTTCACTGCACTTTCTAGGCTTCTCACCCAGCTTTTCTTCATCGTACCCTGTGAATCTTGAGGGCACATCCATTCGTGGAAATGAAAGAACGATCCTTATCACAAAACTAGATAATTATTTTTTGGCACTTCAGTTGTTATCACTGTTTACTTATTCTCATGCTGCTATGTTCTCCATACAAGACTGAAAACTTTGTATATCAGCATTAGGATCAATTTGAGGTTACAATTTCAAGACATAGCAATTTAACAACAAAAATGATTTATAGCATTTTGGCACCGATCAACATAAATGAGTATATGGTATTCAAAATGTACATTTATTGATTTGAAACAGTTAAAAGAATATGTACAAATTTTATGATATTGTATTATACTTGTATAGCTTCCTAAGGGAAGAATATTCTCCACATGATGTCTATCAAAGAGAAAAGAGGTTACATCTGTGTGGATGAGTATAACCCTTCCATTGATTTATGAAGAATAACAACAAATCCTTAGGGTATCAAAATTAAAAAAAATAAAATAAAAACCTACATTATATGCATATGTATCTGAGTGAGTTTAATTTTTATTTGCATTTCTGAGATGGATGAAAGGTGTAGAAAAAAATTACTTGTGAAAGACAACTCCCTATTGACTGTGCATCAGGAAAAAAGTAAAATGGGTTGGTATTTCAGCAACTAGATGGAATATTTTTATCACCAATATACTAACTTCCGAGAGGAGAATTCAAATACCTGGAAGAAGAAACAACAACAACAAGAACACATAGTTCTCCCTGTTTTAAAATGGTCTTGCATTTTCAGAAGATATTACTTGTCATTTCAGTGACATCATATGTGGTGATCCTGCCACTACTCCTTCATTAATCTTGCTTGCCATATTTAAAAACCATTTTGGGGGGCGCCTGGGTGGCTCAGTCGGTTGAGCGTCCGACTTCAGCTCAGGTCACGATCTCGCGGTCCGTGAGTTCGAGCCCCGTGTCGGGCTCTGGGCTGATGGCTCAGAGCCTGGAGCCTGCTTCCGATTCTGTGTCTCCCTCTCTCTCTGCCCCTCCCCCGTTCATGCTCTGTCTCTCTCTGTCTCAAAAATAAATAAAACGTTAAAAAAAATTTTAATAAAAACCATTTTGGGGGCGCCTGGGTGGCTCGGTCGGTTGAGCCTCTGACTTTGGCTCAGGTCATGATCTCACAGTCTGTGAGTTCGAGCCCTGCATCGGGCTCTGTGCTGACAGCTCAGAGCCTGGAGCCTGCTTCCGATTCTGTATCTCCCTCTCTCTCTGACCCTCCCCTGTTCATGCTCTGTCTGTCTCTGTCTCAAAAATAAATAAACATAAAAAAAAATTTTTAAACCATTTTTAAAATCCCTGCCAAGCTGTTAGTAAGAGAATATCAAAGTTTCTCATACATATATTGAAACAGGATGTCAATGTCAGTATTCCTTCTGGGTCTGCCAGCTTTTTAAGATTTCATCCTTCTGGTCTATTGTCAGCAACAAAGCCCTTTCATTCCTGTCCCACAATTGTTTCTTAAGCATGGATTGCATGATAGGTACATTTTAGCCCCTGAGAATATAATGGGCAAGGGTAGTCAATACCTTTACCAAGGGCTGTAGTGAGGGAGGAGGTTAGAACTAATAAACAAAAAACAACAGCAAAAAAACCAAAACTCTGTTATTTTGGTTGCAAAAAGTGCTTTGATGAAAATAAAAGTCGATAATGTGATTCAAAAAGGGGAGTAGGTGGGCAGTTAGGCTGCTAATCTAACATGGCTAGATAAGGACTCCCTATCTCAGAGGTACCATTTAAACTCAAACATGAAAACGGAGAGATGTCAAGGGTAGGACAATGGTTTTGGCGAAAAGTCTTTCAAAATAGGGCCATGTAAAGGTATTGAGGATTGAATGGGCTTTTCTCCTGAAGAACAAAATAAAGACCACTGAAAGTGGAGCTGAGTAAGTGAGGTTGGGTGTGGTGGGAGATGAGAACAGCCAGCAACAGTCAGACCACACAACACCTTATTCTGAAAATGAGTTCAGGTTTTGTTTGAAGCACAAGGAGAAGACAGCGTGATGTTTAAGGCAGAACGGCAAGCTGTCATGTAGAGTTTTGATGGATTTCTCTGGCTTGAGTCTAGAGGTGGATTTTCAGGAGCACCCTGTAGAGTCATGGAGAATCGTTTGGAGCATACAGCAGGCGCTGTGATGGTGGATTGGGCTAAAGTAGTAGGAGTCAAGAGGTAAGAGGTCAAGTGCACGCGCGAGATCTATTTTGAAGGCACAGCTAGCAGGACTTGCTAATAGACGGGATTTATCTGTGGCTCCTGGGTTTTCCACCTCACAACTGGGTAGATAGTGATGCTGGCATGAGAACTGGGATGTGGGAGTGGGGCAGAAACAGGTTTATACAAGGAAGAATCAACAAGAATTCTACTTAGAATAAGTAAAGATAGAGAAACATAGAAAGCAAAGTTGAGACATCAGTCCATGATATCTAATTCCCAGGCCTGAGTGATGTCCTGCCAACCCCATGAATGTTAAATAAACTCCAAAAAAGTCAATGAGTTCAACCAGAGAAGAAAGCTGTTAAAGGATGTGTTCAACTGAATGTTGTTTAAAGTATTACTATACAAGCATACGTGTAGGCAGCATATATATACTTCAGACACACCAATATGCATACACACATGCCTGCAGTTTCAATACAAATGAGGGGCGGGACCCTGATCTGCCAGTCATGCTTGACTCTGTCTCATCTGGGTGGCTCTGGGAGTCTTGTAACTAGGTTTCATAACTCTCCATTGACTTACTCAGGGGAGACGGCTTTGCTCTGACCACTCATGCATTTCTTATATCTGCTTTACCGAGATCTATTTGTGTCCAAAACGAGGAGCTTTTTAAAGGTTTAATGATGTGTAAAGCACAGCAACCTACATGCTGGGCACAGAAAAAAAATGTATCAGGATGATGATGTCATCAGTGATAATAGATCTACATTTCATTGTGTTTGAATACTTTCTTTTTTTTTTCCCTTGAGATACATTTTTATGCAGAAGTAGTGCCTCACATAGTACAAGAAATTCTAGAACTGCACAGTCCCTGGCTGCTGGACTGAGATCCGATCACATTTCCATAAGTAAATGGAGAGGTGACTGGGCAGTCAGAACTGTGGCAGAGGCTGTGGGAGTATTCAACCAAAGTAGAAGTTAGATAAGGTAGCCTTAAATCAAAAAGAGGTTTTAAGTTATGGCCTGGAGACAAAGATGTCTTGAGTCAAATCTTCCCTTTCAACTCTGCAATTCAAAAGTAGCTTGAAGCCAATTTTATTAATTGACCATTTATTTGAATTCACATAATTACCTACTAAGACATCCAGAGCTGAGTGTTTTCACCATTCACTGGGAGGCCAGGCTGTGCAGTCAAGATTAAAAGGCAGATAAGTGCCACCCAGGGAAGAGACCAGATTATGATTCAGTGTTGCTAAGAACAGAAAACACGCACACCAGGCTCAAGCAGTGCAGCCTTTACTTACGGAGAGAAGGGGGAGAGCGCACAAGACCCAGCGCCTGCAATGGCTGGGTCCCTCGTGGCCAGCTGACCCACCCTGTAGCCAGGTGGGTGATGGAGGTACACGCCCCCACCTCCTGTTGCAGTGGAAAGGCCCCACCCCCTCGCCACAGGGTCTGAGTGCAGAAATCTGAGGGTGTGCCTGAGGTCCATGGACTCATGTGCTTAACCAGAGTAAAGGAGTGCACATCAAGCCTAGAACAGAGAAGGATATTCCCAAGCCAGGCAAGCATAGACTGTGAGGGCCCGTAGACTCTAGTCCTGTTCTCGTATGGTCCAATGAGAGCTGAAAGACTTTGCATGAAACTACCTCTCCCAGAACTGAGAAGCAGTTGAGAGAGAATACGCTTGGTGTTTCTAATTTTTCATTTCTGTTGCTCTGCATACAGAAAGATATGTTGCTCCTTAGCTGTGCATATTAAAGTAACTGAAGACAGAGCTGGTGATGTGAGAAAGAAGAATGGGCTTTGCCTCAGGTTCACCTCCATTTGAATCTTCATCCACCCTTTCAGTGAGCTGATATCAAATAGGTACTTAACTTCTAGGAAGTCCACTTTCACATTAAAGTAGAGATACTGTCTGCCTTGAGATAAAATGAAGCAACATATAATAAAATACTGTTCATATATAGTAAGCACGTAGTGTCTTCTGATAAAATGTCAAAGGGCAAATTTTCCTACTCTGTGGCCATAGAAGAGGTTTAAGAAATATGTGTGCTTAGTAGCTTATTTGTTTACACAAATATGTTCTAGATCACCAAGATTGCCAGACACTAGGAAAGTCAACATATTCATAGCTTTAAGTAGTCAAAAGGTTAGATGTTTTATTTAAGTAGTCAAAAGGTTAGATGTCTTTGCTCTCCTGACAGTCCCCTTCTGGTTGTGACCAAAGGTAAATTTTGCTAACAGAAACAACAGGTTTTAAATTCGGTGCACAAAACAAACTAAGTGCAAAGTTTCCACCCCTAGCATTGTAATGATTCCTTCTGACCCCGCTTCTCAAGTCTTCAAAACTCTGTGTTTGTCAGCTTTGTCATTGAAGCACAAATTAAGAACTTTCAACTACCACCAGGTAATTATGTCTCACTTCATTGACAAAGTCTTCCATTTAGCTTACAGAAATTCACTTCCCTTAATTACAACTAAAAACAATCCTAGGAACAACTTATAGAATAAGCCATTTGAACCTTTGCCCTGAGGAGTCTTGAGAACCAAATTTCAGCTTCTGGCTGACTGCATCCAGAGTGGTCTGAAGGGAATCCAGCATTTTCCAGACTAAGCCCATACTTTGCATCACTGCCTTCTTTTACTGTTAGCGCCTGCCCTCTCTGCTTGAGGCGCTGACTCCGGCAATTGCTCCAGAGGAACTCACTGTGTACCAGGGCACTTTCTTAAAGTTTCAGGGAGGGAAGAAAGGCTTTTTTTTTTTCTTATTTCTGTCTGTGCCAAAGAGGGCTTTGGGGTATTTTCTTCCTCAGCAACTCTTTAACTCTCCCCTTGTGAAACATCTTTCTGTGTACTTTGCAGAGAATGGAATCTCACCAGAGGTCCTCTGAAATGAGTTCAGAAAAGCGTAGCTAGGAGTCTAGTGCAGTTCAGTATAGCCTCCCCTGACCCCCTCCCAGGGCGGCTGCAGGACAGAACTTTCGACCTCTCTTTTGACTATGCTAAAATTGTCATGTCTTAAAAGGTTTTTCTTAAAGGCCAAATCTGTGTAGTACTATGTAAAACGATTTCCAAAAGCTGAGTCTTTTCACTTAAAACAGACTTTCATGTGATAACAACTCTATTTAGTAATAAAAGAAATAGGGGCATGGCCAGCTTATTATCATTCGCTTCTGTTCTTTGTCAATAGTTTGGTCATACTTTTGATTATGACCTTTGTATAAAAGTCTACATATCATAGTCCAGATGTGCACTCTTAATATATCTTTATGCACATACACACGACAATACTTTGCATCTTTTCTCTATCATCTATTGATCATACTCTTAGAATATAACAGTATTCTATAAGCTTATGAACATTTATCACATTATAACAGACTAGATTTTTTTTTGCATTAGCTTTACCCTCTGTTTTTAAAATTGCTTATCAAACTTATTAGAGAATTCTATTATAATTAGTGCAGAGGGAAATAATGGTTCCTGCCGGGAATGGCCAGCAAACCGTGAACAGAGGGATGAAATATTACTCCACACTTTGTTGAGAAAAAGAGGAGAAGGCATGGGGTCAGTGTTCACAGAGGAAGACCTCACAATGTTCCCTGCACTCGTATTCTCATTTATTGCAGCATCAGGCCAATCACAAATCTCAGTTGGCTTGAGGTGTACAGAGGGCGTATAACATTTCAGGCATGCAAAAACAGAGTGCATGATTTAAAGGTGAACAATTACAGGAGAGACTAATCAAATCAGAGCTATGTAGCAAGGGTCTACTTGTCCTGTTGTTTTGCTAAACTTTGTATACAGTGTTTAGAATGGAGTTCCCCAAGGACTGCAGACACACCTGGGAGGGCTGGCCCCCTGAGCATTCCAAAATCAGGGCGGTTAAGCAGGCCTCCAGCATTCCAAAAGACCCAGCCAAGCCCTTCCCAAGCTTAACCAGAAATCTCCCTGTTACATTTTAACTGGCTAAGCATTGTGTATAATCTCTCCATCCTCAGTAATAACTCCAATGGGTTCCTATACAGTAAAGGGAAAGCAGTATTAATCATTAGTCATGTACATGGCAATACCTACATTTATTAGCAGGTGAGAGCCTGTTTTTCTGAAGTTGTCTAATTTTCTGTGAAATAAAGTAGTTCTATAATCTACATTTGTAAGATAGATTGCACTTTGTATTATATATTCAAAATCTCAATGAATATATTGTTTTGTAGTGATACTTTTGTGTATTTTAAAAAAATTGTGTTCACATTTTTGGATTAACCAAGGAAATTCTTCTAAACTAACCAAATTTTTATGATAAATAATTATCAGCTTTTTTTTTTACACTGTAATTATGTCAGTATGATTTTTACATGGTTTACGCACTGACCAAAAAAATGCATTCCTTTTACATACCCGCTGGCAATTTTTTTCCCTTTATGTTTTTCTTTAATCCATTTGAACTTGAAATGGTGGACTACTTCCTCAGCAGTATTTGGGTGTCCCTCGTCCATAATCTTATTGATGGTCTCCTTTGTAATTTGTAAAGCAAAATTAAAATCGACCTGTAATCTGTTAAAACAGTGCTAAGCATTCACATCAACCATTAGCTCTGATAACTCCTTTATCTTTGTGAAGAAGGAAAGGTTCTTAAGTATTGATTTTAAATAACAAAACATAGCTGCTGATCTAGTTTTGCCTGTCAAACATAGGTTCTCTGGTTTGTTCTTTCTACCTAATGGTTGCTACCCTTTTTGTTATGAAATAATATCCTCTTCTATTTCAGAGAAGCACTGTAGACTTTTTTTTTTTCCTAACAACAACTGCAGTTTGAGTGTTTGCCACAAATGGTCTTAAGTAAAACAATGTAAAACTGTAATTCAGGATTTTTTCCTCAGTTTTACAACGAAATATTCACGATTGAACTATGTGCTTCAGAAAAGCATTATAAACATAATTTACCGTACAATTTGATCAGCATACTACAGTTCCATTTACAACACATAGACTTGTGATGGAAAGAGTAACCTTCTCCCAAAATATTCCATCTGCTTCCCGGTCCTTCCCAACTGCTTTGCTGCCAGGCAGATCCATCTCCCTCATGCAGGCCAATTGAATGGAGTGTTTCATTTCCAGGCTAATGAAGAGCCCAGTTCTGGAGACTCTTTTTCAGCTGAGGTGACCTAAAAGGCTGCACGTTCCAGAGGAGAACGGAGTCTTGGTTAGTCTGGCCTCTGAGTGACTCTGTAAGGAAACACCTGCAAAGGTGAAGTGAAATTAGCAAGAAATAAATTTTTGTTTAATGATAGCACATTTTCAGTTATTTTGTTCTTACATTGTAATGTAGCCTATCCTGGATAATATAATTTTAGACTAATTCACGAGTAGAAATGATCAGGTCACCACCTACACTGATATGTCTGTCTCATGAAAATCCACTGCAGAACTTTCAGAAAAATCTTATTATAATAATATTCTCTATATTAAATTGGGGAGTTTCTTATTATTCCATTCATCCACTTCCATGCCAAGGATAAGAGTGAATGAAAAACCAGAAAATAGTGAAATTGTTCGTTAACAGAAAGAATTGCGCTTGCTATAATTCATCTTACCAGTGAAGATTCAAGGGCAGAACATCTCTAGAGGTTTTGAAGATATTATATGCCAGTTCCTCCAAGAAGACATTTTTTAACTTACTTAAAAATCCTCCTAGATTATTTTGATGTTACTTTCTCAGGTTCAGTTGTCAAATATCCAGAAAATGTTCAAAATGTGATTTGTTTCCACTGAATTATATGTAATTTGCATCTAATTATCTCAGGCTCAAATTTTATATTAAAAACCACTTTGGAATCTACTAAGGACTGTTTATAATTTACTGTGTTTAATAGAAATTCGTATACAATGTGATAAAGCTTTTGATCTTTTCACATTGATTTATCTAAAAATCTAATTCTGCTTTTAAAGTTCTGAAGTGTTTAACTACCTGTGAAGAAAAAGATTGAGTTCCTTCTATTTTTTGAATGTTAAGACATATTCTATATGTGGAAACAGAAATTACCTATATTTGTTTCTTTGAAGAAAATCCACCCAAAAGTAAATACCTTTTTACATACAGAGAAATAGAGTTTATGCCTTAATACTTGAGTGTCCAATTATTTATTTTTTAAATAATTTTTTAAAGTAATTTTTATTTTTATTTTATTTTGAGAGAGAGAGAGAGCAAGGAGGGAGGGACAGAGAGAGAGGGAGACGAATCCCAAGGCTTCGCACTGCCAGCACAGAGCCGGCTGTGGGGCTCCAACTCACAAACTGCAAGATCTTGACATGAGCCAAAGTCAAGAGTCATATGCTTAACTGACTGAGCTACCCAGGTGCCCCACAAACTATTTATATTATAGTAGCTAGTTTTTCCCAGTACCCACACCTTGTATTCAGGCTCTAGTAGAAAAAAACAATATATATATATATATATATACAATTTATATCATATTATATACATAATATACATAATACTATATTGTATACATACATAAAGTTGAAGTCTTCATTACCTGCAAAATTTTTAAAAATTTAATGATATGTTTAAGACTATATCTCTTGTTAAGTAAACTACTACAGGACTCTAAACGAATTTAGAATGGGTTTTATATTGCATTCAAAGCTTAGTATTGATGGTGCATGCTCAGAAACTAATTTCATTCCACTCCTGTACTATCTTAGATGATAGAGGTTAAAGAAATGAGTATGTCAGGGACCTTTACCCTCTAGATTTACCAGTGTAAGGGAGAACATCGATGTGTAAACGGAAAACTTCAAAGCTGATTATTATAACTGTTAGATTAATACAACTAATTGAGTACTTTAATATGCAAAAAGAACTTTAGATTGTTTCAGGAGGGAAGATTAAAAGAAATAATGCAAATGTGAAATAGGCAGTAACAATGATACGAAAAAATGAAAAGTATGTTTGCAGATAATTTTTTTCTGAATTTTACCAGCGTTTGGATGATAAAAGGAACAAAGAAGTTTAAAATTGCTATCTAGTTTCTAGTATAAATGACCCAGTAATTCCACTAATTATATTAGAGAATCTATAAAAAAAAACAAGTAAAAACATTAGAGAGAAAGTGCCTTTTTATTTCTGTGAAATAACTCTTGTATCTCCAACGTGAGCATGTTGGAATCAAAGGAGCACTTTTTAAAATGGACGCACAGAACTACTTTAAGTTGTACATTATATTTTTCAGTAGATGTGCCTCTGGGCCATACTCAATTTTAACCATTAATTTGCTAGCATGTCATTTGTTTTTCCTGCAAATATCTTGTTAATCTTTAGTAACTGCTCTGGATTTTTGTAATATTTTCTATTAAACTTGCTAATGATGATGTCCTACACCGATTCAATAAAATCTGACACCTAGGCAGTTTTTCTGTAAACCAACAAAAAAATGCCCAGCTGTGTATTTATCAGCCTTTACTTTTTGGATATAAACTACATGGATTTTAACTATTAGTTTATTTGAGTTCAGAAGAAATATTTCATAGTATGTTTATATTTCTAGCTATCCATTTAATGTCTCTATGTCCTTATTCAATAAAATTTTGAGGCTGATTGGAAGTATTTTACTGCCTTAATCTTTCAAAAAACTACAACTTTTACAACTACCATCTTGGAAAAGATCTTATTTCACTTTCAGTTGCTGTAAGTGGTCCTCCTATAAAGTTGCAATAGAATACATTATAAATATCAAAACTGAAGTTATAGCTACATATTTAATGTTTAGAAAATAAGTGTGGTATATAGCATTCTAAAAACTTACTTCTAGGGGTTAAAGAGTACTTTTTAGGTGGTTAGAAAAAAAAGTAATTACTATTGATTAGCAATTGGCTCAGATTCTCTAGAAGGGTTATTAAGGTCTTAAAATACAGAACAGAATGTTATAAACAATATTGTGTTCTCCCTAGTCTGGCTTGGACTAACCATTTCTTTGTCTGAAATGTCCTTTTGACATAGCTTATGCATCTCAGGAGCTTTGATATAAGGAGCACTTTACCACTAAAGACTATTCCGGCATTTAAAAGAGAGAATGCTTGGAAACCCCCACTGCAGCCCTATAAACTCTGAGAGAATGGAATAGAATAATTATAGTACCTATCAATAATTACTCAATGTTTATAATTACTTTGTGAAACTAAGATTAAATAATTCTTCTGGATTTATATGATTGTAATGGAAATACAAGAGGCTCCAAAATGTGTAAAAATGGGTATATTACCAAATGGCAAAGGAAATAAAATATCCACATTATATATATATAATATACATACACATATATATATATATATATATATATATATATATATATATACATATAAATAATATGTGTGTGTGTGTGTGTGTGTGTGTGTGTGTGTGTTTTGGAGAAACTTTATATTATGAAGAGGTTTCTCTTGAGACCTTTATTAATTTTCAAATGATAGAATTGCTTGTGTAGGCCCCTGGCATTCACCCAAATCACATTCCTGTTGAAGGTCAGGTCTTTTTTCCTTTGAATAACTTCTCAACACAAGTCACCAAGTTAACTCTTCAATCTTCCACAGAAGTGTTCTCTGTCTTTTTGGGCAGTTTTTGTCCTGATGGAAGTAATGTATAAAGCCACTTTACAAATCAACTTTATGTGTTACAATTTAGTACTTATGGTATATATATTTGAGTTACAGATCTGTGTCAGTGAGAAGTTCACATGAAACTATTTAATTTATATGACAGCTTAATCTGCTGTAAGAATAATCAATCCATTCAAAATGTATTTAGTGCATTTCTACAATGTACTGAGCTATATTTTAGGCATTGGGGATACAAGAACACACAAGGGACATTCTGCTCTATGTTGGTTCTTTCTTTAATCTTTTTTCTGAATTAGTTGAGTGATTTTATTTTAGAACTAGACTTCCTTTTGACCAGTGCAGATGTCAATCTTTCTTCTTTTAGCTATTTCATACTGTTAAATCTCTGGACCAAGCATCAACATAGTGAACACCTTATGTTGATTTTCAGATGTATGACTTTCCCTGAAGATACAATCAGTGCCTTATTAATTTTCATATATCCGGTGCCTGGAACTCTGTAGGTTTGCAACTGAATTGATCATAAGACTATCTCAATAACACAAAGGGATTTGGGATAGGCATCAGACTGTGTCACTGGACTCAGTAAGTGCATCAGAAGTTATCGGGATTATGCCCAGCTGATACCTGACAGAGAATAACACCATCCAAATTTTGGTTTTCTCTTACACACATCTGTACTAAAAGTCCAAGGTGGAACATAATGATGCCAAAAGAAAGAGATGGCCTAGCATCAGAGAATAGAGGAAGGAAGTAAACATTCAGAGAGGCAAATAAATGTTGAACCTAGGGGACCACAGAAAAATAGCTCAGAGGCTCTCCACAGAACTCTTCACAGAACTAGACACCAAGGTAGTATAGGCTGAGATGGAGGAATAATCTAGAATCTAAGAATCAATATCAGGAAATTTCAACTAAGACCAGATGTTTGGGGTGATATGGATAATAATCCGCCTTGAACCAGACTGGTGTGGAAAGTGGGTAGGGCCAACTGGCATAGTAAACAAGGCACCTGTGGGCTCATCTTTGATGGTCTGGAGAGACAACTTGTTGGGGACTGACAGCTATAAGACAATGTAGATTAGTATTCTTTGTATTTGGTCTGTCCATAAATGGGTTCATTTTACATTTAAAATTCAGCAATAGGCCATAGAAAAATCAGGTACTTCCCTCATTAGGGTAAAATCCCCACATAAAATAGATCTATTTTTTTATTCATGAAACTGAATAAAGGAAATGTAGGTTATTTGGCTCCTGAAATTTCATCTTATATTTTAGGATGCTCCACAGTTTTTTGCTCCACTGTTTTTGAGGTAGAGAATTATTCTACATCATTTGCAATGCAAAAAGTTAGAAATTGACAGTCAAAAAATGCACATCAATAGCTAATCGTAGCCTTGGAGTTTAAATTAACCAAACTTTGTTCTGCTTAACACCAAGTTCTACTAAAGAACTTCATTCTTCTATATCATTAGGGCATCAGTGTTTGTTTATACTCTCAGGTAGGTAACAGAGTACATGGAGAATTTTAAAAATTGGTTAGCTGTCACTATGCATTTGCCTTAAATTTGACATGAGTTCTAGAACTGTTCCGTTTCCTGTTACCTCCTCCCTCCCTGTTTTCTTCTGTGTTGCCACCTTCTTTGTAATTCTTTCTGATATAATTCTTTCTAATGGAGAAAAAGCCAATGAATAGCAGAAGGGCATGTGATTCCAGGTGCTTTTCCCAAAGTTGGTGAGCTATGAATGCTATGAATCATATGGCTGCTATGAATCATATTCTCTATCTTTTCTGCAGCAAGATGCATTGTGCTTCAAGTCTGTTGCTGTAAAAAATAACCAGTGAGGCTCCTTTTGGCAGAAAGGGCTTAAATTGGATATGGTCCTTTGGGATCCTAGTTCCAAGGTCATTTTAAGGAGGTGTCACATCAAGTCAAGGAAAAGACACTCTTGGCCAACATAAAGGAAGGATTTGTCCCTAGAAAAGCTCTACATTTCTCAGAAAATTAGAAATTAAAAAAAAGAAAAATTAACTACTGAGTCACCCTGAGCTTCAAACCCCAGCTGACAAGCTTGTGAAAGTAGATTAGCCAAATTTCTGAAAATGTCATAAATTACTTTTCTTTCCCTCAATTGAGTAGAGTGTCAAGGGGCTAATCAAACAAGTTGTAGTAGAGAAATCAAGGATATTAGTCTAGAGTATCATTTGTAATGTCGTAAACATGCAGTATGTAATGTCTCTCTTGTGTGTTCGTGAATCACTTAAAAGGTAAAGAATGACTGTTCTTTGATAAAAATGCCAGGCTACTTAGTCAACATCATCCCTCTTCCCTCCAACAATCCTGTATTAGTTAAGATGAAGTTTAGCTGCAAGTGACACAAAACCCAAAATAGCATGTAACATTAACAAAATAATAATTTAGTTTTTGCTTGTATACAAGTTTAAGGCTTTGTGCTATCAGGGATACAGCTTCTTTGTACTTGTTACTTCACCATGTATTGCCTCTAACTTAAGACAGCAGCTTTGAAACCCAGGCAGGGGAATGGTGGAGGGGATGAAGAAGAGGCCAGAAACATCTGAGAGGTACCCCTGTTTATAATCCATTGCCCAGTACTTAGCCTCCAGGCAGGCTGGAAAATATATTATGGTGGCCACATGCCCAACCCAAATGTCTATTTCCATGGAACAAGAGAGGGATAGATGTAGAAGGAAAACTAGAAGTCTCTGCACCTCTTTTGTTTCAGAGAAGTCTTACAAAATATTAACATTCTTGTACTATAATTTTTTGTAGAAACACCAAAGGAATTTCAGAGTCCATGACTTACTAAGGATTTTGTAAACTTTGCATGATATTCTCTTACTTGAATTTATCCATTAAGCTTAAGTCATTCGACAATTACAAAATACAAATGCAAAACACCAGTAAACAGATGAGGATATGGATTATATGTATCAATAATTCGAAAGTCATCTCTTTGCCTTATACTCAAAAGTGTTTTGAAATTATAGACTTTCTTTGTATTCAATTATGGTTGCCTTTTGCTAATACAGAGGGCAAATTTTGAAATGAAAATTTTTTTTCTTTCAGGTTATGTTATTACAATTTGTTTTCTACTAAAAAAATAGTATTATTATATCCATGAATCTGAAGTGGCATTTCTCATAGACTTATCTATTATTCCCTTTAATGAGGACCATCTAACAAAGAAAATTAGCTTTACAGTTACCCCAAGATATACTTAAATTTTAGAACATATCTTTGACCATCAAACTTACAAAACTAATTTGACTTGTCAACCATCTTTAAAATATTTCAACCATCTTTAAAATCTTTCATGATAGAGGTGCCTGGGTGGCTCAGTTGGTTAAGTGTCTGACTTCGGATCAGGTCATAATTTCGCAGTTCATGGGTTCAAACCCTGCATCGGGCTCAGTGCTGACAGCTCAGAGCCTGGAGCCTGCTTCAGATTCTGTCTCCCTCTATCTGTGCTCTTCTCCTACTCATGCTCTGTCCGTCTCTCAAAAATAAATAAACACTAAACAAATTAAAAAATCTTTCATGATAAAGTAGCCTTTGGACCAATGTTTCCAATATAATATGTTCCTTTTAAAACTAGTTTAGTATACACATTTGTACACTCACCCACACAAAGTTACCTGTATGTTTGTATTGATTTTTCACTGGTTTATAAAAATGTATTTAATTCCATAATCACATATTTGGGCAAGTTTAAAAATACTAGGTTTAAAAAATTCAGCAGAATTCTATGATGGAACATTTTGAAGATCTTCTAATACATTACTCTTCACTGAACCTTTTCCAGAGAGAATTGTGATATATAAACATATTTGACTACCTGTCCTCTATTCTAAAATCAATTAATCAGTTCTCATAGAACCAGTATTCTGTGTAAAACATTTTAGGAAATGATGAGAATTATTACTGATGTATAAATGGTTAGTTTGTGTATTTATTAAAATCAAATATAAAGAATCTCTAATTTTGCTGAGCTAACATTTTTTAAATCCAACTGTATTATGAATAATAATCCTATAGAGTCGGAGCACCCGGATGGCTTAGTCAGTTAAGTGTCCGACTTCAGCTCAGGTCATGATCTCACAGCTCCTGATTTCAAGCTTCCAATTATGGAAGAAAGTATGGGAGTGAAAGGCACAGCGTAGGGAATATAGTCAATGATATTGTAATACTGATGGTATAGTGATAGATACAGTTGTGGTGAAAAGAGCATAATGTATAGAGAAGTTGAATCACTATGTTGTATACCTGAAACTAATGTAATATTGTGTGTCAACTACACTGAAATAAAAAATATATCATACAAAATAAAGTGGATATCACTATAGTTATTATGATCACAATAATAAATTATAGGAAATTACTAAAATTTTAAAAAGAATAAAACTAGCATTTATAATTTTCTATTTAAAGAATAGATCTTAAAAAAAATAATGTTTTGAATTATAAAGTTCTAATGTTGAGAAGTTAAAATATCTATTTAAAAGGCATTACTGTTATGTTTTAGTATACCACATCTCATTACACAATAAAAAAGGTAGTTATTTTCCTCAACATTAAGACAGTGGAAAAACAGGCACTAAAACACACACACACACACACACACACACACACACACACACACACACACCATAAAGCTTTTTACAAGTTATAGTGTCTGTAAGGTCATTATTTTTTAATGAAATATTATTTAAATAGTTACATGAATTAATTTATATATTAACATATCCCTTTGACTCTTTAGAATATTTAAAAATGTGCATTCTGTGTTGCATTCTTAAGTATATCTTGCTCTATTTGGAAGAGAAAACAGGAATGTCACTTTTTAAAATAACACCTCTAGGAAAATTTCCTTCCACAGGTTGCTAAAGATAAACAACAATAGGGTAGTTCTTTGTTATCCTTCTGTAAAATTAGGGGGAAAATGTGCAAGGGCACCTTTATCTTTAAGAGGATTAGGGAAAAGATCACAACCCAAACAAATATATGTGGGATATGGGAAGGTTTTCGCCAATACTGGAAGTAATGCAGAATGCAATCACCCTAATGCCGGTAAGAAAATCTATTTTATGGTTCAGCGGAAGACAGTGGCAGTGGTTACTAGGAAGTTAATCTAATTAACCTACGCTCCCAAACAATAGCCTTGTGTACTCTGTTGATTTGAACATTCACTTATCAAATGAGGAATGTAAAAATATTTTTTTTCTTTTTCAATAATAATGCCCCCATATTAAGAATAAATGCCCCTATGACACTCTTGGCTCTGCAAAGTCCCACAAAGAGTATACAGGCCACAGCTTGACTTAAGTGGTCGATAAAATAAAATAGTTTTGAGCAATTGCTGCTTACATGGCAAATGGTACCAGATTAATTTAAAAGTTATCAATTGAATTTCATTTCTATGAAGTCGGTGCTGTGAGTAACTGGGTTGAAGGCTGAAGTAGTTATAGGATAATGGACCTATATAATTTGTCAAGTTACAAAAGTCCAATTTTATCAAATTCCATCATCGAATTAAAACAAGTTTGATTTTTATTACATTTCGTGAAATCTTTTATTAACTAATTTGGTATGTTTTATCTTATGTCTGTTTAACCCAGAGAATGAAAACCTAGGGATAGGTTAATCGATATCAGAATGTTCTGTTCTGGTTCACCAAGGGAAAAACAAATCTTGAGGTTTTTCAATGAAAATAACTACTGTTCTCTTTGTTGTGATTCTAAGTGACAATAAAACAAACATAATTAGGATAAACATACAAATCAAGTAAAGGAAATTAAATATACTTTATGTTTTTCTTGTTTAATGTATTTATATAATCTCAGGATAACAAATGGTGTGTCCCAATTCTGTCTCATTCCTTATGTAGCACATAGAGGGTAGTTTGGGTCTAGACGATTTCTGATTAAAGACAAAATTCTTATAGCAGGGCACCAGTGTGTTACATTTCTATATTTTATTTGTATTATTTGTTTATATAACACATGCTGTTTAAAAGAAAAAAATAGAACTGTCTTTTTTAAATGTGTAATTCAATTGACTTTTCTCTTTTTTCTTTAACTACTTTACAGTGCACTTAATGGGTTTGTGAGACAAATATTCATTTCTCAAACTGAGAGGAATTACACTACCTGACCAGATTACATATACATATTTGAGGTGTAAATTAGATATACTGCTGATTATTTTTATTCTACTTACTAGTGATAGGAAAGAATAATGTGTCAGGGATTTTCACAGTTTAATGTGCAATTGATTTAAATTATTTAATTCTCTTCCTCAAGAACACCATTGTGTTAATGAGTATGTAAAGAGAATAAAAAGGAAAAAATAAGTTATTAAAAAGTAAAGATATTCTGGTCAACACTTAATTACAATAATCCTTATATATGTTTCTTCTACGTTGAAGGTACATTTTATGACCATATAACTCTCTACACACATATATTAATTTGAAAATTATAAATATTGTGAATTTCTCTATAATGATGACTTGTGTAACTCACCATTTTTATTAGTAAGAGTTCTCCAGAGAAACAACCAATATGATAAATATATAAAAATTTAAATGTAAAATACATACATACAAAAGAGATCTATTTTTAAGAAATTAGCTCCCATGTTTGTGCAGGCTGGCAAGTCCAAAATTCATAGGGAAGGATGACAGGCTGGAAACAGGCAGGAGTCAATGTTGTAGCCTTGAAGCAGAATTTTTTCTTGCCCAGGAAATGCCAATTTTTTTTTTTCTCTTAAGTCCCTCAACTAGTTGAACGAAGCTCATTCATATTATCTAGAGTAACCTTCCTATATTCGGTTGATTATAGATGTTAACCACATCTATAAAACACCTTCAGAACAACAACAAGATTATAATTTGATTGTATAACTGTGTCCTATAGCTTAGCCTAGTTGATACATAAAACTAACCCTATACCTTTCACTGGTAAAATCTGATGGTCAAATTTAATTTAGTTTTATAGCCTGGTACCATTAATGGAAATAGTCTGTTTGATACTTCACATAGACCTTAATAAAGCAGGTATAAATGATATAGTGTATGGTGATGATTACTAGTCTAAACCTACCCAAAACTTTCACATCACTTCATTTAAAGCCTTCTCATCTACTACTAGCTATAGGAGATTTCTCAGTACTTCTCCTAAGTTCACTTTACCTATATGTGCAAGCCTTTAAAATGTAAACAAACACTGCAGAACTAAAAACTGTAAGGGTATATATAATTCAAGTCCGTTAACTGACACATAAGGAAAATGGCAGTGAATGTCTTGATTCTATGGTTCAAGTAGATGCATGAGCACATTTTTCTAGTTCTTTCTGTGTTTTGCCTATAATTGAGTATAATGTGACCATATTTAGAAATAGTTTCTTTGCTGATGTAATTGGTTAAGATGAAGTCATACTGGATTAAGGTCCTAAATCCAATGATTAGTGTACCTATAAAAAAAAAAGAGAAAGAGAGAGAGAGAGAGAAAGGAAAAGAAGGAAAGAAAAGAAAAGAAAAGAAAAGAAAAGAAAAGAAAGAAAAGAGAAGAAAAAAGAAAAAAAGGCAGGGGGAGAGGGTGCGAAACAGGAGAATATCATGCGAAGATAACAGAAACAATCAGGGAAGATGGCCCAATAAAGATGGAAGCAGAAACTGGAGTTAGGTTTCCAGAAGCCAAGGAACACCAGAAACCACCAGAAATTGAAGGAGGCAAGGGAAAATTTTCCTCAGTGCCTTCAGGGGGAGCATACCTATGCGGACACTTTGATTTGGGACTGTAGCTTCAACTGTGAGAAAAAAATTTCTGCTGTTATAAGCCACCTAATTTGTGGTAATTTAGTATGACAGGTCTAAGACATGAATACACTCTCATTGCAATTAACGATTGGATCTTTCTCCATCTTCCTTATATTACTTTAAGAAGGAATGATGAATCTTAAATCTAGCTTGACTTGTGTTAAATCTAAGGCACTCTTGGTACTTTGTAGAGGGAATGCCCCATTTTGGCACTTTTCTTCAGAGTCTTGCATGGTAGAAGTAATGGAATGAATTAGACTGTCATTTACTCTGCCAAGAAGGAAGGGATTCTTCTTGCATGAAAGTGTCTAACATACCATTTGGTTGCATTGAACTGAGTTGAACTGAATTGAATTGAATTCTGTTAAATTTAGTCAAAATGCTTTTCCCATCCAATTTGTTCTTGCCCAGAGAATTAACTGACCTAATCTGTGGTGTGTTGAGTACAATAAGTTACTTCCATGAGCATAAGAAAGAGCGGCCAAAGCTGTCAAAAACATGGTCTTTTGAAGTGTATTGCTCAGTTTAGAGCCACGTGGTAACCAAAGATTCATTAAACTCGTTTAATTAAATAACAACAATAACCCAAATAATTAAGGACAAAGTCATGACCTTTAATGATCCCTTAGCTTATCACTATTACAAAATAAATTTTAATTACCATCAATGGTCTATGTATATCTAAGGTATGACACAGCAGTTATAATCTACCCAAAGGGAGTCCTCAGTTCCTTTTGTACATGAGATACCCGTTTGGAAATGGGTATTAATTACTCATACACAGATATAAATGTGTGTTACATTCTCAAGACATTTTCTGACAATTGTCATAAAATTTTAATTGTATCCTGGGTAGCTTCTAATATAAAATTATCCTTGAGAGCTTTAGGAGAACTTTGAACTTTAGTTGCCATGCAAAGACAGCTTAATAGCTAATTTTCTGATTATGTTCAGGCAGCATAGGTTACATTTAGTTTACATGAATAGAACTGACAGTTTGATATGTGGTTCAGGTCAAATTTAATTTCCTATTAAAATTACTAAATTTACAAAACCAGCACCACAATGGACTGTGTTTATATGAACCTACAATTTGTTTTTCAATAGTTTCTTCATAAATATGTGTGTATAAATAGCCCCCCCACCCCAATTCAGTGTATTGTTCGCTTTTATTTAGAAGGCTATTCAGTAGTCAGTTGGTCATATTCTAAATTGTAAGTCTCCTTTTGGGAATCTCTTAGAAATGAATTTTGGAGAGGCAGCAAGACAAAAAAAGTAGTAAATGTTAAACTTTTAGTGTTTATAGGAAATAACCTAAGGGTGTATATTGATTATATATTACTGTGTAAAATCAAACGAAAACTAACAAAGAAAGCCCTGAAACTGCATGATTTGATGTAATGTCCAGTTGTTTAGCTTGAATTCTCTGGGTCAGCAGCTGGAGCTGGGCTCAGCTGGGTGTTTTTGTTTGTTTGTTTGTTTGTTTCTGTTTTGTTTTGTTTTTAATATATGGCTGGATTCTGTGAATGTATTTCAGCTGCCAGTCGTATGGTGGATTGGGTAGGAGATGCCTGGTCTAAGATGGCCTCACTCACATCTCTGGTTGTTAGTTTTATGTCGGCTGAGGTGAAAGGACAATTAGGCCACCTGTTTCCCATCATCCCACAGGCTAACATAAGGTTGTTCTCATGGGCAGCTTTGCAGTGTCTTAGTGGTGAAAGTGGCAGTGGGAAAATCCTCCTGAGTCCTAAGCTTAGAACTGGCACAGTTCCATTTATCCCATACTGTGTTACTCAAAGCAAGTCACAAAACCCATCAAGATATAAGACATACATAAATAGACTCAATATATCAATGGGAGAAGCTGCCAACTCACAATGCAAAAAAAAAAAAAAAAAAGTGACTGTAGGGTAAGATAGAGAATTGTGATCCCTTTTGTAGCCTATCACAAGATGCTTGTCAAATATGAATGGTTCCACACAAAGATACTAATATGGTTGGTCTAGAAACTACTTCAGTAATATTTATATAACAGAAACAGCCCATAGTGACACTCAAAGTACCTTTGTTCTCATAAAGTTGGGGTCAGTCATAATTTTGTTAAGTATTAATTTCTCCACCAATGAAATAACAAGTTAGAGTTGATAATTCTAATGTCCCTTCAGTTCTGTAAGTCTTACCGTTTAACTTTAGTCATCTAAGAAAGCATTTCACATTTGTCTTACTACAGATTTTAAAAATAATATCCTTCTTTACATAGAGTAATTTATATTAATTATTTTTAAATATCTTATTCAGTCCAGTCCATTATTTTATACTTATAAATTAATGGATCAATTTACTTTTTATATTTTTTAAATTTATTTTTGAGAGAGAGAGAGAGAGACAGAGAGACAGAGTATGAGTGGGGGAGGGGCAGAGAGAGAGAGGGAGACACAGAATCCGAAGCAGGCTCCAGACTCTGAGCTGTCCGTACAGAGCCTGACTGGGGAGGGGGGCTCGAACTCACAAACTGTGAGATCATGACCTGAGCCTAAGTCAGTTGCTTAACCTACTGAGCCACCCAGGTGCCCCAATAGATCAATTTAAAAACTGATGTCCTTGTCCATCAAGTTTCAAAACAATAGGTCTTTTTCCCATTGGATATTCTTTCCTGCTTTGTCGAACACTAGTTGACCATATAGTTGTGGGTCCATTTCTGAGTTTTCTATTCTGTTCCATTGATCTATGTGTCTGTTTTTGTACTAGTACCATACTATCTTGATCACTACAGCTTTGTAATATAACTTGAAGTCTGGAATTGTGATGCCCCTAGCTTTGCTTTTCTTTTTCAAGGTTGCTTTGGCTATTTAGAATCTTTTGTGGTTCCATACAAATTTTAGGATTATTTGTTCTAGTTCTGTGAAAAATGCTAGTGGTATTTTATGCAATAGAGATTGCATTAAATGTGTAGATTACTTTGGGTAGTATAGACATTTTAACAATATTTGTTCTTCTAATACATGAGCAAGGAATTTTTTTTTTAATTTCTTTGTGTCTTCTTCAATTTCTTTCTTAAGAGTTTTATAGTTTTCAGAATACAGATCTTTTACCTCTTTGGTTAGGTTTATTCCTAGGTATCTTATGATTTTTGGTGCAATTGTAAATGGGATCAATTTCTTGATTTATTTTTCTGCTTCTTCATTATTGGTGTATAGAATGTCACCAATTTCTGTACATTGAGGAAACTGGACAGCAACATGCAAAAGAATGAAACTGGACCACTTTCTTACAGCATACACAAAAATAAATTCAAAATGGATGAAAGGCCTAAATGTGAAAGAAGAAACTATCAAAATCCTGGGGAACACAGGCAACAACCTCTTTGACATTGGCCATAGCAACTTCTTACTAGATATATTTCTGGAGTCAAGGCAAACAAAAGCATCATCAAGATAAAAGGCTTCTGCACAGGAAAGGAAACAATCAACAAAACTATAAGGCAACCTTCCGAATAGAAGAAGATATTTGTAAATGACATATCTGATAGAGAGTTACTATCCAAAATCTATAAAGAACTCCTCAATCTGAACACCCAAAAAACATATAATCCAATTTAAAAATGGGCAGAAGACATGAATAGACATTTTTCCAAAGAAGACTTCTAGGTGGCTAACGGATATGTGAATAGATGCTCAACATCACTCATAATCAGGGAAATGCAAATCAAAACTACAATGAGATATCACCTCATGCCTGTCAGAATGGCTAAAATTAACAACACAGGAAACAAGTGTTGACGAGGATGCAGAGACAGGGGAACCCTCTTACACTATTGGTGGGAATGCAAACTGATGAAGCCACTCTGGAAAACAGTATGGAGGTTCCTCAAAAAGTTAAAAATAGAACTACCCTATGACCCAGCAATTGCATTACTGGGTATTTATGCAAAGGATACAAAAATACTGATTTGAAGGAGTATATGCACCCCAATATTTGTAGCAGCATTATCAACAATAGCCAAATTATGGGAAGAGCCCAAATATCCATCAAATGATGAGTGAATAAGGAAAAGGTGGTTTGCATATACAATGGACTATTACTTGGCAATCAAAAAGAATGAAATCATGCCATTTCCAATAACATGGGGGATCTAGAGTGTATTATGCTAAGCAAAGTAAGTCAGAGAAAGACAAATGCCATATGATTTCACTCATATGTGCATTTTAAGAAATGAAACAGGTAAACATGGGGAAAAAAGAGGAGGCAAACCATAGAACAGACTCTTAACTATTGAGAATGAACTGATGGTTGCTGGAGGGGAGGAAAGGGGGAATGAGTTGAATGGGCAGTGGGTATTAAGGAGGGCACTTGCTGTGATGAGCCCTGCATGTTGTATATAGATGATGAATCACCAAATTCTACTACTGAAGCTAATATTATACTATATGTTCAATAACTGGAATTTAAATTAAAACTTAAGAAAGAAAAACAACGGGATGGTATAGGCTTATAATGGGATCAGTTATATACATATATTATATATGTGCGTCTAAAAATTAGGTTACAAATGCTATGTATGTAAAGTATAATAGTTTCACTTTTTTTAAAGAGAAACTACCAAGCATTGCAACATTAAAAAAAAACAAAATAGGTCTTTTTATTATAAGGCTTTTAGGTTGTCTGGATTATAAACTATTTAAATTTAGAGAACATCTTTCTTTATGCTTCTTGGTTTTAAAATGGTGCTTATTTCAATGTCATATACTTCATATGGAGTGTCTTACAATACAAAAAAGAGTACAAGTTTGTGGTTGAGATATGTCAGAATTTTTATTTCTTTATTTCATTCAACAAGCAGCAGAGACATAAAATATCTGAGAGTGTGGTTCTTAGGAAGAATTTCTAGGAGGTTCTATTTGAACTAAATCTGACTAGTGAGGACAAGATGTCAGACCAGTCTTTAGGGAGTGTGAAGCAAGTAGTAAGACCGAAAAAAGGGAAATATCCCAGTTTGCACAAAGATATCACGTGGTGTTCAAAGTGCAGTGCAAAGCAGAAGAGTGGTAAAGCTGAGTCTGTGCCACGGGGTCTGGGACATCACATAAAGAGCTTGGGTATTACCCTATATTATCTGGGGGGGGGGGTGTCAGAAGGTAAAAAGTAAATTTTCTCAAATTAATAGAAATTTCAAATCATTCCAAGTGAATGATACTGACTTGGGAGTTTTTTTTTGGGGGGGGAGAAGAGAATCTGCAAAATCCTGCGATGATCAGAAAATAGAGATCCCATAAAGGAGATAAAGAAGATCATGGACTTTCGGAAGCTAATGTTGAGTGTTGAGAAGAAAGAGCCTATACAATCAATGAACTGAAAAATACCCATTAGCCTTACAGAGGTCAATGATGGCTTTAGTGAAAGTGGTTCCAGTAAACTGTAGTAAGGTGTTGAGTGATGTTAAAGACATGGAAGTGGTGGATGCTCTGAGTGGTTTGCAAGAAAAGGAAGAAAGACTTAAAAAAAATCTTACTCTGGGGGCACCTGGGTGGCTCAGTCAGTTAAGTGTATGACTTCGGCTCGGGTCATGATCCCACGGTTTGTGGGTTCAAGCCCTGCGTCGAGCTCTGTGCTGACAGCTCAGAGCCTGGAGCCTGCTTCCGATTCTGTGTCTCCCTCCCTCTCTGCCCCTCCCCCACTCACACTCTGTCTCTCTCTCAAAAATAAATAACCACTTAAAATAAAAAAAAAATTACTATGAACACATCAGACACAAAAATATTTTAGTATGCCTTTATATATAATAAACAATACATATATAGTTTACTTTAAAGTTTTGCTTCCATTTTATTTAATGGCTTTAGAATCATGTTGAAAATTATACTTCTCCCTGAAGTATAAGCTTTTGTCAGATATTTTGCTGAGATGAACCTTTCACACTCCCTAGAGAGAATCTTACTCCACTCCAAACCTGTAATGGACTTTATCCCATATATGATGGTTAATTTTATATGTCAAGTTATCTACATCACAGTACTCAAATATTTGATCAAACATTATTCTAGATATTATTGTGAAGATATTTTTACATGAGATTAATATTTAAGCCAGCAGACTTTGAGTAAAGCAGATTATTCACTGTAATTGTGGTGAGCCTTGTCTAATCACTTAAAGGCCTTTATAGAAAAAAGGGGGTCTGGGGCACTTGCGTTGCTCAATCAGTTAAGCATCGGATTTTTTATCTCAGCTCAGGTCTTGATCTCAGGGTCTTGAAGTCAAGCCTCAGGTTGGACTCTGTGCTGTGTGTGAAGCTTACTTAAAAAAAAAATTACATTTAAAAAAAAAGTGGCCTTCCCAGTGAAGAGGGAATTCTGTCAGCAGAGTTCCCTTAGACTCAGATTTGAACTCTTCCCTGGGTCTCCAGCCCACCAACAACATACTCTGCAGATCTTGCACTTGACAGATTCTACAGTTATATAAACCAATTCCTTATACTAAATCTCATTCTCTCTCTCTCTCTCTCTCTCTCTCTCTCTCTCTCTCTCTCACACACACACACACACACACACACACACACACACACACAAACAGACCCTATTAGTTATGTTTCTCTAGAGAACCCTAATGCCCTATAAGAGGTGAATATTGAAGGTCTAGGAAATATAATTTGATAAAAGGTTCCATTCTGGCAAGAATAATTTCTCTGAACTTTCTAATTGTGGACAGTGTTTTCTGAGCATTTGTATAAATGAAAGTATTAAATTATTACCTTCCGGTGATATATGCTTTTTGTAGATGTTTCCCCCACTCCTAATTGCTTTCCATATTCATATTTTAATTGTTATCCTATTACCTTTCATTTTGTCTCTGTGAATAATATGCAGAAACAAAGAGCACAAAGCCCTAATTAATGAAAATATAAGTGAAACATTTGTATTGTCTGAACATCATTAGCACAGAAGACTTTTTAAGAGTATTCTTGTCACTGAATTAGACAACCAAGGTAACTCTAATGAGACGTATAAAAAAATATTTTACCTTCTTTTATTCCTGTATTGCATTTTTGGTTTTTTAGTGGTCTTGTCAAATAGAAAAGCACACTAGTTTTTCCACAGGGAGAATTCACAATGATTTACTTGGAGGGTCTTTTTAGTATTTAATGAAAATTTTACTGGGTAGCTTTTAATAGGAAGTTGTGAAAAAAACGTTCCCCTCACTTTGGTCACTGAATACCCAAAGCCTAGAGGACTTCCTGTTCAGTGACTAAGTTATTCAGTGACCAAATGTGCCCTGGATAAAAGATTTATTTTAATTAGAATAACTGTTTGAATGACTTCTGTGTTAATCTTTACAGAGTAAACACTAAAGACTTTTCAATAGTCTGCAAGGCTCTACATAATCTGGCCGCTGGCTCTCTCCTTGACCTCATCTCCCCACACATCTCCCTTATTTCTCTCAACGTCAGCACGACAGGCTTCCGTTTATTCTGCAGACCTGCAAGGCTAATTCTGCCTGGAATGTTCTTCATCCAGGTATCCTCAAACTCCTTCGCTTCTCTGAGGTTTCCTGTTTAAATGTCACATGCTCAGTGGATCTTTTACGCTACATGAAATGTCAACCGATCCTATCCATCTTACCTCTTTATTATGTATATCGAAAAACTGTCTGCTAATTATATAATTAATTAATTAAATAGTTAATATGGACACCGTAGATAGGTTTTGGGTTCATTCCAGTCCAGATCCTGTATCTCCAAGAGTGATGGCAGTGCTCAGCCCTCTCGGAACATAATGCATCATTAGCTGACTAATGAGCCATGAAGACTCAAGGGTGCTCATAACCAGGGTGCTCACATCACTGTGTGCAATGCAACTAGTGGTTCTCATCTAGGCAGATAATTAGAAATACCTGAGCGCACTCCCAAGACTCCCACGAAACACATGCCAGATAGCTAGATATTATTTCCATCCTTCATCTCCATCGTTTCTAAAGTTGAGGCCTGTTCCTCAGAACAATAGTGTGGAGAGCTAAAGAAGCTAATTCCTTTAGAGCTGCAATTTTAATAAGCTTATGTTGCACCCCCAAAATACTCCAAAAAGATGTGTCAGAGTTTTTAACTACTAACATTCAGCAGCAGAAGCCATGTAGATAATAGGAAGATGAGGCTTCCTTTTGAGTCTTATCTTTCTATCACGGACAGGTGAGGATTGAGTGTGATAACACATGGGAAGATTTTAGAAGGCCATAAAACAAGAGCACAACGAAATTTTTCTAAAAACCAGGCAAATAAGTTTATTTTTATGTTGAACGAAATGGTGCTAAATGATTAAACTTATTCCTAGTATTAATTGATATGTTGGTTCAGGGGGCACCTGGGTGGCTCAGTCGGTTAAGCGTCCGACTCCGGCTCAGGTCATGATCTCGCAGTTCGTGAGTTCAAGCCCTGATTTGGGCTCTGTGCTGACAGCTCCCGAGCCTGGAGCCTGCCTCAGATCTGTGTCTCCCTCTCTTTCTCTGCTCCTCCCCGCCCCCACACACACTCTAGCTCTCAAAAATAAATAAACATTAACATATATATATTTTGGTTTAGGTACATCCTTCCTTGCACAAAAGGAAGAAAGGCACTGGGAAAGGCAAGGCAAGGCACAGAAGAAAGGATTGTAGATGAGAGACAGAAGACCTTTGTTGGGGCCTCAGCTACCCCAATCCCTAAGGTTTATGACCTTGAATAAGTCACCTGATAAAATCAGATTGCTTACTATCTATAAAATGCCAATAAGACCTTTCCTAAAACTGTATGGGATAGTGAAGATAATCAAATGAAATAATACTTGAAAAATTACTTTCTAAACTTAATGGGCCATACAGATATGTCTGAGTGGTCTGTGCAGATACATACCCTTGGTTGTTAAGATAACATTTGATAACTGATTACCTCATTTCACTGATATTATTACAAATGTAGTTAGGATTCTTTACAAAAGCACTTTACAGTGGCCATTTTGGAGTTATACTTTGAAATTTCTTCTGGGAACTAGCATCATATTCCTGGAAGGAATTGTTCCTTCATACTTCTGTTCCAACACTGTGATTATGATGAGGCTGCCAATGATGGTGTCACTGACTCTTGGAAAGTTGGAGGGAAGGTACGCAAGCAGTGTCAATCAGAGCCCTTCCTAAACACGGTGTTTAAATTAGAAGAGAATTATCTAGAATCCACTGGTAACCATAAAATCTGCTTTGCAGAGCTTTTCACCTCTTACGTTCTGAATCAATCCAGTTTGGTATGAAATTCTGGCAGATCATAAATTAAAATGATACTTTAGAAACAAAGTGGCATAAAATTGTATTTGGGATTATCCCAGCTGTTGTTCTTCTCATGTCTGGTTCATTTAGTGGAGGGCTGGGCAGAAAAAGTTGTATGTATAGCTAGGAGATTGTTATTCTAAGAGTTTCCACAAGAACATCTGTGATAATAGTATAGTGTTTTGGACTTAAAGGGGTTGCAAAAGTATTCAGTGTGTATGTCTGTGTGTGTGTGTGTGTGTGTGTGTGTGTGTGTGTGTGTGTGTGTGTTTGCTTAAAGGGACCATCTTATTCTATGTGTAACTCAGGGCCTAGTGGTGAGATGCTGCACAAGAAACCAGGCATATCAAGAAAATGTTTCCCTCTTGCTAACAATTTTTAATGTCCCCTCTATACAGTTTATTATTTCTACTGTTACTAAATATCGAAGTGGCCATATTCTGGTTTTTCAATATTGCATGTTCTGAAAAATATCATTTAAATATTATTCTGTTACGATCTTTCACTAATCAGAATGCCAAAAAAATTAGTGGATCTCTGGTTTGGTGTCCATTTATACCATGTATACATAAACAAAGAGCTTTGGATCAGAGGACTCAATAGTACTTCTTTATTACAGAGACATTTTATCCTTTGGGGGCCAGGTGTTTTTTATATAATAAATTGAGAAAAACAAAAAGGTGAGCCACTGTCTTATACTAAAATATGCCTGCCAGGTATTAATAACTATAGCTTTTGTCACACTTCACAAGAGCTATTTTTGAATTTGTTACGAATTTCAGAATCTCTGACAAGATTATGCTGCCAATATTCATAAAGGTACTAAAAAGACTGTCAGCCTTGATGTATGCTGCATTCATTAGACAGTTGCAGTGAGTCCAGAGACACAGGTAGAATAACTATTGTAGGAATGGGTGCAACTAAGGCCAATGTAAAGAGAAAGTGTGTATAAGAGACAAAGGAAAGGAAACGTAATAAAATTTTAATGAAGACATCCTTTAAAAGTATCTATTCATCTTTATAAAACAAGAGTTTTCATATTTTCCTGACTTTTCTCCAAAAATTACCCTGACTCTTCTGAATTATATAGTTGTATCTAAATGACATCCTAGAGTTGGGACCAGATGAATTTCCAATTTTGAATTCATCTGGTTCATTCTTTGAGGTTGAAATATCAACATGCATCAATGAAAATAGCATTTCTTACAGCAAGAGGAAGGAAAACAAGTGAATCCCAACAACATGTATATTCTGTCATGGTAACCATTCCATGGTGTTATTTTTGGTTATATTTAAATTGGCTAATTGGATGGATTTCCATACTCCATAAATGTGTGGCCCATACAGAGCTCCAGAAGTCAACCAATTGCACTAAAATTGGGTTTGATTAAATAAAATAAATTTTGGTAGTTTTTGCTTTTTTTTTTGGCTTTTCTTTTTGCAACTTTATATTTGGTTTCATTTTAACCAAAATATGTTGTTAGATTATATAATCAAATTAATAAAGTTGTTGGACAGCCATGCAAAATACTTGTTGACTTCTCTCTAGGCTTATGCCTCTTAAAGCTAACAGCACAATATTGTGGTTAAATAAGTGCATCGTGCAATGAATAAGTAATGACATTTCGTCTATTTGAATTTAGTGACATGAAGAAAAAGTGCTTAAAAGCAGATGTTTTCATCAGTGAGTGTAAGAATGGGAGATTGGGATATAATGCTTTTAAAGTGAAGTAGATTTTAGAAGTATTTTGATTGTTAAATTTACAAGAGACTGAAAGATAAATGCTTAAACTTTCAATAATTTACTGCTGTTTCTTAATTGTAATACATCGATACTTGCTCTACATGGGAAAATACGTGAAACAGGTTTAGAAGAGTTTTCAGAAAAATTCTTCCTTTTTGGTGTAACTTCAATATGGTATAGTTTACTTGGCTTTATGACCATGTAGTAGTTTTCTCTTTAATTTTATTTTAGAGAGAGAGAGAGAAGCGAGTGGGGGAGAGGGGCAGAGAGAGAGAGAGAATCTTAAGCAGGCTCCATGCTCACTGTGGAGCCTAATGCAGGGCTAGATCTCACAACCCTGGGATCATGACCTTAGCCAAAGCCAAGAGTGGGACACTCAACTGACTGAGCACCCAGGCACCGCTTTATGACGATGTATTTTTTTAAGTTAATGATTTTATTTCTTTTTTAATTTTTTAATGTTTACTTTTGAGAGAGACAGAGAGAGTGTGGGGGAGGGGTAGAGAGAGAGGGAGACACAGATCAGAAGCAGGCTTCAGGCTCTGAGCTGTCAGCACAGAGCCCAGGGTGGGGCTCGAAATCATGAACTGTGAGATTATGAGCTGAAGTTGGATGCTTAACCAACTGAGCCTCCCGGGCATCCCCAAAATCAATGATTTTAAAATAAGACTTTCTACTTCAGTTTTTCTTCTAAGTGAGGCATATGGGGCCCATGACATTAACAGTTAAAACTGGTAAACAAAATGTTATAATCACTGAGGACATTAGAACTATTTTTTTTTAAATCACATGGATCCTTTCAATATAATGTATTCTTCTCAATTTCTTAACCATCTTATAGGATATTGATCAAAAATAGTGTTTACTCATCAAAAGTGAAAGATACATACTTACAGCCTCTTCTAGAAGATAAAATTTTTCCTATTTTTAGCAAATGAAATCCAGAATTACTAAATGATTATGTACTTTATAAACTTAAGCTATATATTCAGTACTGTTTTTTAAGTTTATTTATTTTTGAGAGAAAGAAAAAGAGTACAAGCGGGGGAGGGGTAGAGAGAGAGGGAGACACAGAATCCAAAGCATACTCCAAGCTGTCAGCACAGAGCTCAACGTGAGGCTCGAACTCACAAACTACAAGATCATGACCTGAGCCAAACTGGGACACTCATCCAACTGAGCCACCCAGGCGCCCCTGTGTATTCAGTACTTTTACTGTTATTGTAACATTTCTTCCAGGAAATAAGCCTAGGTACTTTTCATTACTTTCTTTTTTATATTTGCTTGTGCCTTTCATTTCTTTTTCAGTTATTTAACTACTAGAACCTTTCTATAGAACTTAAAACTTAGAGGTCTATATGGAACTTATAGACTTTTATATAAAACCATTTTAAAAGTATAATATATTTTATTACAGCTCGGAAAATAGTTTATAACTTAATTCAACTTAGTGGCTACCTTATCTTTCATGTTCAATGAAATCATAAAATCATTATGGATATTTCTTTTATTTTCATAGTCTTCACATACTCCTTAAAATATTTTTATTATAAAAATCATAGTTCTTTGAAAAAAAGAGAAAAAGTTAAATGGTACAGAGATGTAAAAAATATAGTTAAAATTTCCATAGCTTCCTGTCTCAGGCTTTAGTCTCGTATATATCTTCAAGATGTATAAATATGTGTAGGTATAAAGGTAAAAGAAATCAAGCTTGCCATGTTGTTGGTAAGTCTTTTTTTTTTCCTTTGAACAACATATTTCAGAAAACTTTCACATTCTATTTATGCTGCTGACTTCAACCACTAAGTTGACTACGTAACACTAGAAACAACTAACATTTTAGGATCTAGCTAAAACAGGATCTTAGGATCCAAAGAACAATGATCTTCATTTAAAAAAAAAAACAAAAAAAAAAAACAAAAAAAACCTCTTTCTCAAGGTAATTATTATACTCAAAGGCAAAGGGAATTTGATTATTAATTTATGAGTATCTAAGTAGTTTTGTACTTTCTATTTACTTTTATATATTCTCAATATTTGACCTTAAAAAGTATAACCTGTGAGATGTAGAAAGGGGTTCAGTAGTTATTATGAGAAAACAGAAAAGTGAGTTAAAATTTAAAAAAAAGGAATAGATTGATAGTCTGGAGCATATCCACAATTATCTGGAAACAGCTGGTGCCCTTTCACCATTGCTTCAAGTGGAGGCTCCGGTTTTATGCCTCTCTGCCAGAAATAACATCAGTCCAGAATCCTCGAATGCCAGCAGCACAGAGCTGCCAGGGTGTTGGGTGCATGAGGGTACAAGTGGCCTCCTCAGCCTGTGTGAAGATGTGTCACTAAGACCATGGGTAACCTTTTAACTTTTCCATAGACACTTTGAGGTATGCATATCTTTAAGCTACTACATCTTATCTGTAGTTAAACCATTTTCTAAAAACTAAAATTAGTTCTCATGCTGTCCCAGTGTATTACACTCTTAAAAAAAGCTTTGATAGCCAAACGCTAATAACAGGTAGAAAGAAAAGTGAAAGCCATGGTGAATGGCTACTATGATATGGGGGTGATCAATCAAAGATGAAATGAATCAAATATTTATATATTTGGAACAGAAAAGAACATTACAATTAACTGCTAAGAATGTTGAAAAACATTTAAATTTGTTTCTTCATTTACGACTCATTTTCAGTGTCTTAAATGTTAAAACTCATGAGTCTAATTGTGAAGCTTTTCTAATCCTTATTTGGACAACTGATATGCTGACATATAGGACATGTTTAACCATAGAGATCTCCAACTTATGAAGTAAACACAAATAAAATACCTTAGGTTGGATGAAACAGAGCAATTAGAGATGTATAGACATTTTCCTCATTTTACAGAGAAAGAAATTGTAACCCAGAGAATTTAAGTTAATGGGAGTCTGTAGCCTAAGTCTCTAAGTTCCTTTTTTGTTATTATTAATTTATAATTACATGATGGAAATCTAACTTAAAATTCCACAGACATGTTGTTTTAATGCTTCACTAATTAGAATGTATAAACAGCACTTAAAATTTTTTTAACGTTTATTCATTTTTTTGAGAGACCCGAGAGCGAGCTGGGGAGGGGCAGAAGGAGAAGGAGACACAGAATCTGAAGCAGGCTCCAGGCTCCACACTGTCAGCACAGAGCCCAAATCCAGGCTTGAACTCACAAACCATGAGCTCATGACCTCAGGCGAAATCAGCAGCTCAACCCACTGAGCCGCCCAGACACCTCTAAACATCATTTTTAAATGAATACTATTTAAAACCTCAAATGAAAATTTGTTCTCCTTGTTCGTTTGTCCAGGAGCCTTCTTATATTTTACAGGTGTAAGGAGTGGACCACCAACCCAAATGAATCTCAAAACATGATCTATATTTCTTAGAAGAGCCGCTAAAATTTAGAGGAGGTTTTTCGTCTTTTACTACACATGCTTGGAGTAAAGAATTTCAAGTGAATGAAAAAGACTCATACCATAACAAGAAGATTGCTTCTTGAGATGTTCATAATATACAATCCTTTTATTTTAACCTTATGTCTTGTTGGTAACAGTGCTTTCCACCGCCAGGTTGAAAACAATGATTGTTAATCAGGTCCCCATATATAACTTTTAATGAGTACATCACAGCAATACACTGAGATTAAATGGGGATAAAGACTGTTGTTTTCTTGTACTTGATAGGTATAGAGGGCAGCATCCTCCCAGTCTGAAAATAAATGCAAAAGGGGAGCTATCTGTTATCAGCAAGTTCTCATTTGTCTTTTGTTCTTTAGACCAGAGTTCTTATCACCACCTGAGTCTGATAGAACCAATATTACCAAGAAAGCAGGGGACAAAAGGGATCAAAGACAGGGGACAAAGGAAGCAAAGACAAAAAAAAAAAAAAAAAAGGTTTCAAAAACAAAACAGGGATTTTGTTTTTACCTCCAACACTTTATCATTTAAAGTTATTTTTAAAGTCCTTTTTCTTAAAGCACTCCAGTACTATCACGATAATAAGCATGGGGAAAACAATGGAGGATTAAAAACCACAGAGTTTTTAACATCAAGCATCTAACAGCCAGGCCTGAAGAAATAGGAGAAAATATTGGTAGAAGTCAGTGAGTTGCACTTAAAGGTAGATAAACACTTCAAAAGAGAAAGAGATTAGTAAAGTATTTCAGAAGGCAGTGTTCTCCCCAGAGTGAGTTCTCAGAATGATCATGATAATGCAACCAACATCAGCAAAGGATTTAGTTGTGCTATAATTGCATAAAATCTCTGATTTGCTCACTATCAGTTTATTTGCTGGTAAGAAGAGAGGGAAAACTGTGTTGGTGATATTAACCAGAATTTTATGGTTTCATTCATCAGCAGGCATATGGAAGTACCAATTGTATTTGGAGGATTCTGCTAATTTCTAAATAGCATTTATTTTAGCATGTATGGGGTACTAGATTGAGGAAAAATAGAGACTTTTTTTTATTTTTCTTGTTAATGTGACAGTTTACTTTAAAAAAAAAAGATACCACAAAGACACTTAATAGATGGCACAAAGATAAGAATCCCCCAAATAGAGATATGACTATGGAACCAATCTACCTCAATTAATAGATATCCAATACTCAAAGCCCTGCGGTAAGAGAGAAGTAAAATGTTACTAAGTCAGCATTAAGTTTTCATCTCATTTGAGGTGGTTTCAGGAGATAAGCCACACACTGTCTAAAAGTAATGAAGTCTGAAAGGTAGGCCATTGGGAATCCTTGTCACAAACACATATCTTCTCATGCTCTGACAGTATTAATAATTTCTTTCCATAGACAAAAGACCTTCAAAACCCCGGGCCATATCAGGAGGAAGTGGGAGAAGCTTAAAAAGAATTTAAAGTTAAAACCTGTACTTGAATTTGAAATTGTAAGCAGAGAAGTTATTGCTTATTAAATTCCGCTAATAGTGATTGACAATAACAAATTATCAGTATAACTTAATTACATTTGTAGGGAGATAAGTGTGTGTGTGTGTGTGTGTGTGTGTGTGTGTGTGTATGTGTGTGTGTCGTGTGTTCAGGGTATACTTTGTGAATGCATTGTGTGTATATTTATGACTCTTATCATAAAAGTTTTGTTTGGATCATTGAATTCCTGCAAAAGAGAATTTTTTTTTCTGAAACAAGTAGAGTCCTTTTCCTCCTCCCCCTGCCCATAGTATGGTAATATAAGTTCTTTGTAGTATGCAGTACTATCTTGTGCTTATGTGGTATTGATCTGTATGAGGAGCCTTTTCCTTTATATCTTTGTTCTGTAATGGTGGTATATATCATATTTTTATGACACAGATATATACTACCTACTCTATAAGACAGATATAAGAAGAAAATGCAAATGAATTGGTTTGATCTATATCAGATACTTTTGCAGACAGAAAAAAAAATTTTAAACAAACTTCTTATAATAAAAAGAGATTGCATAATATTCAGTTCCAATACAATTTTATTGAGTATTCGAGAGACAATCAGATTTCATTACATCTCAACCAACAGTGTAGTTGTTAGTTTTAGGAACAAATTTGACTCTACCGACATGCAAACAAAAAGAAAGAGATACAAACCTTTTTGTTGCTCAGAAAACTTCATACAAATGGTAATAAAAGGTAGTTACTTTTTCTCTGAAATAGTTCACTTTAGTGCGATAGGTTCTATTTTCTCAGCTGTCAGTACTATTATTGGCGTAAAGACTGGGTGTATAGCTAGAATTTTCCAATTCCCTTAAGTGGGGATTCTGTGTCCGAAGAAATGGTGCATTTCAAGTCCTTTTCAACCTGTCAGTATTTGAGAGTTATTAACTTCAACTTCCTTTCTGCCTTTTGAAATCTGACACTGATTTGTCCCATATTTCCCAGAGGCCTCTATGTGCAATTAGCCATTGGATTCACTGAGTAATTACTTCATTTTTCATGTAAAATGCTCTTGATTTTTTATATACTTGGGAGGCAATGGCAGAGATAGGTCAACAGCAGTTAGAGGAGATTAAAGTAGATATTCTATTTAACTGTGGAAGCCATCAATCCCCATAAGTCCGCTAGCAAAGAGCAAGAAGGGTGCCACTCAAAGTTGAACAGTGGGTTTCTAGGTGAATTTGCCACTGCTTTGAAAATCCACTGAGTAATGGGAGGACATTTTTAAAACTCCTACCTTACAAACTTATCTAAGTGAGTAGTGGAATGATACATCACTTAGGATAAATTCAAGAAAAAAATGTTTTTAATTCGCAGCAAGAGTTTTACAGCTCTTCTAAACTGTAAATCAGTGCAGTTTTACTGTTTAAAAGGAAAAAAAGGAGGCCATTGTTATACTCTTCCTGCCATCCTTTTAGGAGAATTTTGCTAGCGGTTGCTGTGCTAATGTAATACTTTTCTAAATGGATTTTCCCTGTCTATGGATAGGTTACTCTGACTTAAATAAATGATACTTTACAGGGTAATACAAAAGGTATGGCTGGCTTAGAATGAAGAGAGGTTGTTTCCTTTTGACTAGGTACTCACGTTTTGTGTGTAGTTTTGTAGTTGATACTGTACAGCTGAAAATTACACTTCACTTGCTTGGGAAAACACATTTTAGCAAGATGCCAGTACTTTGTTTCTGTGTGTACAATTGCACTATCACTAGGAGCTTCCTCAGTAGAGTAGTTTCCTTCTGTGGGGCTGGCATCTGAAGAGAGGATAATTGAGTGACCTTGTATGGCTGGGGAGGAATGCCGGGTCAGAAATGGAAGATTCCCCTGTGAAGGGAACTGCTGAGAGTTTTCACTGCACAAGATAACAAAGCAGGGGTGGATCTTTCAAAAATTATAAAGCTAGCTCCAAAGGCACTGGACTGCCTCTTACTCTGCCATTTCTGTTTTTATAGTTCTAATTCTAGTCATTGAGAGAAGGTGAAATTGCTGGAAGGAAAAATAAAAGCTATTCCTTCAGGGTTGTCACCATTTACTTTAACAACATATTAGTTATTATTGCTGTCATTTAGGGTTTTTTCCTGTAATCACATCTTCACCCCTCTTACTTTAGAGACTACCTCATAATAACTCACCAATGGAGCTACTGTAATTTGATTCTTTTTAGCATTTATTTAGGGACGCATATGGGTATCTTTGAACAATTGATATGTGTATGCATCATTACTGCATTTGATAAGTTATCTCTAATAAATGATCCATTCTTGTCTACTTTCTTTTATCTTCAACTTTCTTTTCTTTATTAAAAAAATTTTTTTTAATGTTTATTTATGAGAGAGAGACAAAGTGTGAGTGAGGGAGGGGCAGAAAGAGAGGGAGACACAGAATCCAAAGCAGGCTTCAGGCTCTGAGCTGTCAGCACAGAGCTTGCCGCAGGGCTCAAACTCATGAACTGCGAGATCATGACCTGAGCCAAAGTCGGACACTTCACCAACTGAGCCACCCAGGTGCCCCATATCTTCAACTTTCTTATACATTTTGGGCCATCATGTCAAGGTATGTTTAAAAAGGTAATAGGGCAAGCAGGTTTCCTTATGTAGGTTTTACCATATGGAACCTCATCAGTCCAAAGGGAACTGAGTCTGTGAAATAAGAAGTCCAGAACCCTGGACTTTCTACTGTGGAGTATCAGCACCAGGTCCCCACACGTTCCTTAATACGGTCACCTATTTTACATAAATTGAAAGAGAGGGGGCAGAGATGAGTGCAGAGAAAGAGAAACCAATCATCTGTAGGTCAAAGTAGTGGGAAAGATTTATATCTAACATACTAAACGATGAGTTCAGAGAGAGAATTCTATCTTTAATTAAAAGAAATGACAGGACAATATTTGCCAGTCTGGAATTCTCTTTTTAGTAGCTTGAATAAAACAAGGCGGCCGGCTGTGTTCCACCCTGACACTTACAGTAATTTGGGAATGATTACACACGGAAAAATGGACAAAACTAACAACATACGTCTTACATAGTCAGATATTTTCCCCAAGGAGTGTCCAGTGAGAGTGATGATGTTTTCTGAAAAGCTCCTGTAGAGGATTAGTGCTTCTTGTTTTAGCGTCCCAAAACAAAGCTGGCCAAGGACTGAGGAAATCCCAGGAACATTCATAGTCAAATTCCAGAGCCACTGCAAGGCCCGCCTGCTCAAATTCAGCTCAGGCAAGCAGGGAATGGCTCACAGTCCTTTGATGCAGTTTTGCTTGCACCAAAAGCAATCATGTAAGTTTATCATTTATAAGTAATCCAAAAGACAGACAAGTTGCCTTATTCACACAGATTTTGTTCAAAAAATTGTTCTAACTTTTAAAAAAATATGTGACTTTGAGATACTCTTGCTGGGGATGTGTTAAGTGTGTTTTGAGCTTCCATTCATGTGAAATTTGACATTGTTGTTTCAAATATTCATTTCAGGTATTTGTTCCAGATATTAGGTTTCCGACATTCAGAGAAAAACCAGAGTATCAAAAGCATCTTGGATGTTAACTCCCAATGCGATGAGAACTGATCTCTTTCAAAATACCCATAAAATAAGAGGACAAATTATGCCAAAATAAAGAATATTAGTGATTCAGGAGAGGAAGGAGGAGAGAGAGGGAGAGAGATTTCAAAGCATTGCGTACATTTAAAAATACACGGAATTTAAGACTATCACGATTTTTAGGCAGTCTAGCTTGGCAACATTTCTGAACTTTGAGCCATACAGATATTCCTCTTCTGGGGAATCTTCATTCTGACAAAATTGTTAATCAAAATATTTGTGCAAGACACAGGGCTCTTATTTTTATCTTTTATTAGCACCACAGGATCACAGTCACTTTACATAACATTTGTAACTCAGACCTCAGGTGTTCTTTCTTTATGCTTGTTCAGTTCATAATTAAAATAAATAGCATTATCTCTTCTCTAAGGCACTTACAATAGGGAAGCTCCAGTTAGTGGAAGCTTTCTGCCCTTCTTCATAGGAATTGAGAGGCGGCTTTCCACTTGAGGCTATTATTTATTTTTATTGAGCACCAATTATGTCCAAGCCTGGTGCTCAGTCCTAGGAATAATAAGGAATAATACTGTCATCGCCCCTTCTACTGGGGGAATCAGACCGATACTCAATTAAGTAGTGAACATAAGAGCTTTGAAAGGGAAGAGCTGTGCAGTGGAGGTGTAAATAAATGGAGGGATTTAAGTACCTTTTAGGAGCTAACCTCCAACAGTTAAATTGGGTGGAGTGAGGGACTGAGTTGTGAAAGCAGACAGACCAGTGTTAACTTTCAGCACACCGAAGCAGAAAAGAGAAGTGAGCAATACAGGAGGATTGTAAAGACGTGGCAAATTAGGGGATTTGCCTACGATGGTGTCCATTTCCAAGAATAGGAATGGCCGTTTTAGAGAAGACAGGAGATTGGCGTAGATGAGGGGTTACAGAGAGCAAGGGAGATTTAAAATGCTGCTGTAAAGAAGGAGAATGAGAGGGAAAGAGAGAACTAGCAGGCACTGACTGGCAACACTAAGGAGATAGGGCTGAAGTTAGAAACACGGAGTCATTGGGACACTAACGTGCAATTCTGGGATTTTTCTCCTGAGGCATACAAGGGCATGTGCATCTACATGTGTGTATACGCACACACCCACAAGCACACACACACACACACTTCAGATTTTTAGTAGAGATTGCCAGCTATGCTAAAACAGGAGCAAAAGATGGCATTTTTTCAATATACTGGGGGTATCTACATATTTTGTGTTAAAAATCATATTCTCTATTTTAAGAATGAATATTCTCTACTTTTTTTATTGCTCAGTTTATATCACGATAAACAGCCACATGTGGGCTTCTATTGGCTTTACCGGAAAGCTCACGTAACCACTTTAGCCCTTTTTGCATTTCTCAACAAAGTCTGAGTTAACATTTGGAAGGATAGGGTGGGATAATCAAACATTCTCACTTCTGTTCCTCTCCTTTTGGATTGCCCTTTTGATAGCTTTGCATTTCCAGATTTCTCCAAGTCATTTTGCAAATCCAAATTGTGTTACCATTAACACTCTCCTTTTGCTGAAAAGAAGAGAGTTTTTAACTGGTCTTGAAATTTGTCAGATTTGCCTGTACCCTCTTTAGATATTCTTGAACAGAAAGGGTGCTGCTTATTTGTTCTGGAATTATATATAAAAGCTCAAGCCATACAAGATTCCCAAATTAAAAGCCAGTCTTCCATGGCAGAATAAAGATCGACACAAAGGGAAAAGTAATAAGAAAAAACAATCTGATACTTCTGATACAAATGGGATGCATATTCCAAAGGAAATTAATAACCATTTATGATTATAAAACTATGAAGATTTATCATACATAAGATGCTTTCAAAGTATTTTTATTACTTTCAATTTGTTTGATTTTAACAGAATAATTATTACAATTAGATTGTAATAAAAGATTTGGAGAGTTTATCTCAGCAAATCCATGAACTCATTAAAACCCTTCCCACTACCTATGTAGTTTTTCCCCTCAGTTCTCCACCTGAGTTCTGAATGATTAAGCACATTAATCATTATTTAGCATCACTTCATAATGGGCTATACTGACCTTGATTATCAGCATGGATTATCAGCAATGGAGGTTTCATTGTTGTACACTGAACCTCAAGTATATAACCCAATTCAAAACTTTTTGATTGTTCTTCTAGGTAAATCATTTTCTATTTAAGTATCTTTCAAAAGTTGAAACTTCTAAGAACCATTTCTAAGATGTCCCCCCACCCTGCCATGATACATGTTTTTTTTTTACTTCTGTGCCAGCAGAGAAAGCCAGGTGATAAGAGTGAGTCTACAGGTGCCATCACTTGATCCAATCATGTTCATAGTGATAATGATGATGATAATAAAAAGCATGATTAACTTAATCTCTTCTCCTGACTTTACCTCTTTTCCTGAATCCAACTCCCCCACACTCTTGTGGACTGCTGGGCATGTGCATCCTTCTCTCCAGTCACTGTGCTTACCATATTATTCTTAGATACAAGTTAAGTTCATCTGAACTTACTGGGGGAAGGAACTGTGCTCTTCAGAAGGCACATATCATCTGTTACTTGAGCAAATGAATTATTGTCATTATCTGCCACAGTGTTACCACTTGGCAGTTTCTTTTTCTCATATCAATTCTTTTTCTTTACTTCACTTTTGGGCAGTTACTCAGCTCTGTTTTTCAGTTCCTCATCTATAAAATCTTGCACAGAGCAAGTGCTATGTAATTGTAAGTAATGACAATGATGGCACTGGGGACGATGATGATGGACATTTCACAGAAAGGCAATGGTGCAGGAAAGGTGTATGAGAGAGTGAGTTAACTTTCAAGAATGCTGATGGTTTTTCCCTGGACACGTTGCTATGACTTCACCTAAAATCATCCTTGCTTTTAGGTTATTTTGAAGAAACACTCTACAAGTAAGAGGAACACAGCACACTCTCTCCCAAGATTATAATTTCAATCCAGAAACTAAATGAGGTTATTACTGTCCTCATAGTTAAAATAAGAATAAGATGTTTTAGGAGTTTCTTGTAGCTGCTATAACAAATTACCACAGACTTGGTTACTTGAAAACCAGAAATTTCTCTCCCTATTTTTAGAGGCCAGAAGTTAGAAATCAAGGTGCTGGAGTTACTGCACTCTAGAAGTTTTAGGAGAGATCTTATTCCTTGGATCTTTAGTTTCTATGGGAAGGCACATGTTCTGTGACTTGTGCCTGCCTTACTCTAGTCTCTACCTTCATGGTCACATTGCTTCCTCTTCTTATTTCTATGTGTCTCTCCTCTCTGCGAGTCCATTCTAAGGGCACCTGTCACTGGATATATGTCCCAACTGAAGAATCCAGGATGATCTCATGCCTAGATCCTTAATTTCATTTACAGGGATCCTTTTCCCAAATGAAATCACACTCACAATTCCAGAGATTTGGATGTGAACATACCTTTTTGGAGCCATGATTCAACCTCCTGCAGACATACTTATGTTATAAGAGGCTATATTTCTAAATAACTGTGAAATTACCCTTCTTAATCCATATTGAAGTTACCTAATCTCTTTCCTTAATTCTAAAAGCTACCCAATCCTCAGCTAATGTCTTAGATCTCTTCCAGAAGATCTTCTCTGGTCACTCAAATTTATATCAGGCTCCCATTTTCCATGTTAATAGCATATATTGTCTGTTCTGCTTATGTGTTATTTTAAGGTTTGAGGTGTTAGAAGAAATTCCATGCTGTGATCCTATTCCTTGATATTTTGATTCAATCATCTTCAGAAAGGTTTCTGTTATTGACATTTAAAAACATTCCCTAGGTAATTTTTGAAGTACAGACAAGGTATAGGAGACACTGTCTTATGCAATAATTCTTAAAAGTTTGGTATCAACTTCTTCCTTCAAAATCTAATGCTAGCTATTGGATCATCCCCAGAAACGTGTGTATATATATGTGTACACACAAACAAAATAATGTATTAAAAATGCTGAATGTATGTGTGCTCACATATGTCCATTCAAGCCCTTTCACACAGTCACAAACTTAGACCTGTATTAAAAAAAAAAAAATCCCTGAATAATGAGTGGTTTTTGTGAATTGTTTCCTATATCAAATTTTTCTAGAGCAAGTCCCACCAATTAAGGTAATTCTTTTTGAACCAGTTTTGCATTTTGAGGATTCAGTCACACTGTGGCTTAAACCAAGCCTCTCTGTTAATACAAATGTCTCACGATGGCATACCACAAGTGTCCGGAGGCCTGAGTGATATAGCGGGCTCTTCCCTGTTTTCACTCATGATAACAATATCAGTGCTCCTACTGAAAGGTAGTTTCTTTTGACAGTTTTTATAAAATTGAAATTCTATGTTAGCCGCCTGTGATAGGATCTATGATGTTCATAAAAGCAGTTTTCTTATTCCATCTTCAAAGAAGTGACTGTGTTTTGAGTGACTGACAGAGAGCAAGATTCTACATCATGTGGCAGAAACTACTGACCTCATCATGGCCCATTTCCTTTCAAATTGTGCAGGAAAATAAATGATGAAAAAATGTGAAGGAAATGTTTCCGAAACAATCTTTCATGTTTCTAACCACATTACACAACACATGGAAAGGCTAATACTGTATTTTATCTCGGTTAGTGAAATGCATAGTCATGCTTTCCACTGAGGAAAAAAAAGATTTAAATACAGGTCTTGGTTTAATTTAGAACTGATTGCTCATTAATCTTTGGAATAGGTATGCAAGCTGTCTTCCAAATGAAGGGGATGCTGTTGGCCAAGTACCCTAAACCCTACTGTGCTGTTTTCAATTTGTTTTTCCATATGATATTTAGTCTTTCATTCAGTGTTTAATACTAAACATTAATGGGGAAAATATTGCTTAATGAGCTGTTGTGTTGGGCAGAATGCAGTGAAACACGCCTCCTTTGCACGAACTCGCCAGCTTGTGCCAGTATTTAGATAGTGTCATTAATCATGAAGCATTTCATTCTCCTCTATCCTGGAAGACAAGGGTTTCCTGATGTCATGGAAACAGGCCCTTTTAAAACTGGTTTTGAATCAAGACATAGGATACCTAAGTACAAGACATCATATGGTTCAATTACTGTGAGGCAAATGCCCCATTTAGGGTTCAGAGGTGCTTCTGTTGTGGATTTTATTAGTTCTAAACAGTACAGGTCCGGAGTTAAGAACTCATCAGGCCAGTTCACAGGACCTAAAAATTCTGCCATTAAAAAAGACTGTCTAAATAATCAGATACCTGATAGATGAATTCTAAGGGCAATGAGCATTAAAATAAGCTTGTGGTCCCAGGGAGACGACTTTGCCTCATAGGTTTTCATGTGGCTTCCGGACTGCAAGGTGACCTGAAGGACAATTGCAAGACTAGCACAGGAGCACACGATACCTGGCAATTTCTGACCTGATATTATCTCCCACACACAGTAATGAAAAAAAATTAAATGTATTTAGTTCATGTTCAGATTACTGATTTCTTTTATTAACAGAAAAGAAGGCCTAAGGAATTTCAGGACAATTATAAATTCCAAATTAAATGGGAGAGAGACACAGAGAGAAAAGTCATTATATACACATTTAATACAAATTCAGGGAAGTCTACATTTTACTACCTAGTATTTATCAGTTTAAGAAGTTAAAGGGGAAAGATGCTAAAATAAATAATAGTATTAAGGATGAAGAAAGGACATAGAGAGGTGAAGTCACAAACACCCCTATAGCCTCTGACTGCTGGGAGACACGTTGCTCCCTCTCGTCATCGCTAATAGTCAGGAGAGGACAAGGCCTCCTCACTTTTTTGTCGTGAACCTATTTGGGTTGCTGCTTTGGCAGCAAAGGACAATCTGAGTAATAGGAAATATGTGTCAGTCAAAAAAGTTTTATTTAGTGTAATCCCTTGTCAGTAAAATGTGAAAGTGTAGATTCTGTTTTAATAGACTGCCACTGTTCACTCAAAAAGAGAAGCTCCGAACCTTTGAATCCTGGCCATCTTGGTTTATGCAAGGTTTTCCAATGGCCTAAAGCCGCTTCAGTCTGCAAACTTAGAAAAATTCTTAACAAAGTTTATATAATTGATAATGTTATTGTGTCATGCAAATGTGGATTAAAAGGCTCTTTAGTCATAGCAGGATTGGAACCTCTGGTAGGGAAGCAAACTAGCCTGTGTTTTGTCTGTTTCTTTCATAATGCCTAGTGAAGGTCTGAAGAGGATTCATAAACTAATAAAATCTTAGGGCCAAAAGGACCTTCGGGATTCTCTAGACTAACTCGTTTTTTATCTTTCAGATATGGAAATTAAGTCTTAGAGCTGTAAGTGGTTTACTCAAGGACATACTGCTAATTAGAAACAAGCCTGAGATTATAAAAAGTGTCCTTCTGACTCCTCGTTGATGGTCAGTTTGATCATCGCAAAGCTTTTGCCCATTTTTCTGTCACCAGTTACATATGTAACCCAATTAATGGTGAATTCAGCCAATCAGTTGTACTGATTGGCTACAATAATACACATTCTCTCATGTAGGAGTTATTAGCTACCTGATTTTTTTAAAGGGTTTACATATATGAACTTATTTAATCCTTACAGAACCCGGAGGGGAATACACTATTGTCATCAACTTCTTTCCAAATAGGATATCAAAGCACTGGCAGCAGAAGTAACCCATCTAAGTTCATGGAGCTCAAATGCTCACTCAGCTTTCCCAAAGCACAATGTTACTCCCAAGTGGCTGGGTCCACTGAGGTTCCCAGCCTCAAACACAGACTATGCCTAGAAACAGGCATTTCCTCATGAACTCTGACAAAAGTTTTTGTTATGTCTGGGTCTCCAGACAAAATTTCCTTTATTTCAAGTAGTTTTACTTCAGAGATCTTTTTGCCTTGATTGCCTCTAGGCCTCTGTTGGGGCCACTGGGTTCTTTACTTTCTTCTAGTAAAGACACTTGCCCTGATTTCAAATAATGGGTTAGGGTTCTGGTCCCTCTTACCTTAAATGTTTTAAAATTCTTTGTAAAAATGGATTGACCTCTCCTTGAATTCTCTTGCTCTTCTTCCCCTGGGGCTCCCACCAACCCAACAACACCATAGAACAATGATTTTAGAGTATGACGAGTCAAAACTTTCATTCAAATAAATTCATATTCCTCCTAAATTTACAACCTTCAGGTGTTTCCTCATGAACCAATTATCTGCTTTGAGGTGACTAACTTCTCACCCTTGATGTAAATAAACTAACGTAAATTTTGAATACCTCAAAGTGTACCATTTTAATCTCTGCTTAACAGCCCCAGTCTTGCACATACAGGGGTCTATCTACATAATATTAATTAATATATAAGGAAACATTTTAGACAGATTAGATAATATCAGATTAGATTAATACTTAAATCTAGTTTTTATTTGGGAGAAGATTTTTCCTAACTTAGAGTCAGAAATCAACTATTGTTTCTAAATTTTACTACTGAAATTTTTAAAGGTATTATTCTATTGTGACTTTGTTTTGATGATATAGGAAATTAGGATTGGATAGAATTTGCCGGTTTATCTTATTGGGAATAATGATGCCATAATCTGGAATGTATTTATCCACTCCTTTATTCATTTAATTATTCATGCATTCATTCGTACTTTTTTGTCATGTCTACTTCCAATATGATTTTATTGTACATAATTTTTTCAATATGATTTTATTGTACATAATTTTTTAAGTATAAAATATTAAAAAGAAGAAAAACAGGAATTATGTATCAGGAGAGTGGAGTGCAAAAGTGTGGAGAGCATGACAGGAAGGAAAATGTAAAAGTAGCTACTAAATTGAGCTTTAATATTAGCTCTGGGTTTGCAGAAGGCCAATTTTAAAAGGGAAGGACAGTGGATTGGGTAGCAGTCATTGTTTAATAAAGGGGAACATAGCAGTTCATTAGGAAACACATACTTTTCTTTAATGTTGAATTCTGGAAAGTATTTCAACATGAGCTTTTAAAAGAAGCTTTGAAGAACAGAGTGGATGTTGTCCTTGATGCCTATTATTATTATTATTATTATTATTATTATTATTATCATTTTAAATTACAGAGACTTCCAAGGATGCCTGTTTCATTGTAAAAGCTAAAAGCATAATTATTGTCAAAGGTCCTCAAAGCTATCTTTAATCCTACGGTTACGCAGCCCAGTTATGTAGTACTCTGGTGATCTCACTAGATAAAGGGATCAAGCTTAGAGGAAATGTGGTTTATGCCATAATTGGATTTCTTGCTCTACAGTGATTTAATAAATCAATTAGGTATCAAGTGTCCAATATGTCCCCTGAGCTGCATGAGGTACTTTGAGGTCACACTCAAAATACAAGTTTTAAAAAATTATTCTTAATCTCAAGTATATTACATTTTTGTTAGAAAAATACACTTACTGAAATTAAAGGATGTTGGGAAAATACAGTTAAATATTTTTTATGTTCTATTCTATATTAAACATAGTTTACCAGGAGTTAGCAAACTTTCAGTAAAGGCCGGATGGCAAATGTTTTAGGCTTTCCTCGTCATAAAAGGCTTCATTGGCAGCTACTCAGTCCTACCACTGTAGAAGGAAAGACACCATAGACAATACTAAACAAATGGCATGGCTGGATTTGGACTGTGGTACTAGTTTGCAAACCCCTGTTACAGAAAATAGCATTGAACCTAGTTCTAAACCATGGGACACTGACTACGGATGTGTCTTGAATTTAAGGGAATAGAGATCCTTAAGTAAGCAGATAGCTGCCAAAGGCTTTAATAAGGAAGGTGAATTAGAACATGTCCTGAGTATGCGGCATCTGGGTGGCTGCATTTATTTTGTCTCTTGATTTTGGCTCAGGTCATGATCTCATGGTTTGTGGGATCCAGCCCCATGTCAGGCTTTCCCCTGACAGCGCAGGGCCTGATTGAGATTCTCTCTCTCTTTCTCTCTGTCTCTGCCCTTACCCACTTGTTCTCTCTCCCACCCTCCCCCTCTCTTTCTCTCTTTCAAACTAAATAAACATAAAAAAAAAAAAAAAGACTGTGTCCTGAGTAGATAAAATGGCAGGCACATGCACACAGTGTGTGTATGTGTATGTTGAGAATAAATAGTTTTAGGAGGGTGGTATCTTGTCACCTTGAGGTGTGTGGTCAAATAAAGTATCAAATAGCCTCTGACAATAACGGGATCCGTTAATTAAAGTACTGAATTGCTGACAAAGTATATATGGAAATATGTTAAGCCATGTTGGAATGTCTTCCTACTCCACCTTCATAAATACTTTTTTTTAGAATTTTTCCAGTTTGGAACATATGTTAAGGTATTTTTTTATTTATTTTAATTTATTATTTATTTATTTTTTAAAAATGTTTATTTATGTATTTTTGAGAGAGAGAGAGAGAGAGAGAAAGCAAGCAAGGGGCAGAGAAAGAGAATCCCAAGCAGGCTCCACATTGTCAGCACAGAGCCTGACACAGGGCTCCAGCTCACAAACTCTGACATCATGACCTGAGCCTAAATCAAGAGTAGGATGCTTGGGGCGCCTGGGTGGCGCAGTCGGTTGGGCGTCCGACTTCAGCCAGGTCACGATCTTGTGGTCCGTGAGTTTGAGCCCCGCGTCAGGCTCTGGGCTGATGGCCCAGAGCCTGGAGCCTGCTTTGGATTCTGTGTCTCCCTCTCTGCCCCTCCCCTGTTCATGCTCTGTCTCTCTCTGTCTCAAAAATAAATAAATGTTAAAAAAAATTTTAAAAAAAGAGTAGGATGCTTAACCGACTGAGCCACCCAGGTACCCCTGTTAGGGTATGTTTTTAAAATGTTATTAATAAATACTTGAGAGCAAATATGAAAGGCTTAGGATATCATGTTGGCTTTTTTGCCTTTACAGAGAATTATAGAATAACAAAAGAAGCATACCTTCTAGGATTATGATTACCTTCTAGGATATTGCAGATATTCGGTAGTTCTCTTGAAGGTCTTTATATCATCTTAAGATACTATATTCATAACTCTGAATATTTTTGCAAATTGTATCCATTGAATATTATATATATTTTGCAGACTTTTGCTTTATAAAGTTAATATATGTTTTATCTATTGAATTGTACTGAGGAAAATAAAATTACCTTGGGCTATTATACTAGTTTCTAATACTTTCACGTTGATGAGAGTTAACAAAGAAAGCAACGTTATGTGGGCCAATATTTTCTTCTAAAACTGATGTATTTCAAATTATGTTCAGAAAAATTCTTTAAAAAATATTTCATTTTCAAAAAGAACAAAACCAAAAACCAGTGGTCATGGAAGGAAAATGTTACACTGTAAACTTAGAAATGTTAGAGTCATCCTCCTTTGTATGAAAACAGAAAAACAACGTAGATTCTTCAAAGGTGTAACTGATTTTAAGGCTAAATCAAGAATAGTCCGACACAGTCAGTAGGTTTAATTTATATGAAGTCATTCCTATACATATAGAAAAGCAATCTCTTTTTGTACCCTAATTTTGTGTTCTCAAAGAAACTTTTATTGCTTACAAATTTGAAATTCATTATAGGAGGGATTATAAATTTGTTTTACCAAGAATTGGAGAAAATAACAGCAATAAATTCGCTTTTGTGCAAAACTTGTATAGATAGAATGCCTCTACATTATCCATTATCTTCTATCAATTTTACTACTCATTTGGGTTTATGCTAAATGATATTTTTAATTTTTCCTTTTTTGATTATGAAAGATTTCCAATATAGGGAAAAAATGAAATGCTTATGTACTCACTACCTGGACTTAACAGATATTAACATTTTACTATTCTTGCTTCTGTTTGCTTAATTTTTTATGAAAGAAATAAAACATTATGGAAAGAACATTCTCTCTCTTTTTTTCTACCCAGGAATGTCTTTCCATGTATGTGTGGTTTTATGATTTTTCTAAATAAATAGGTATTCCCCAAGCAATATATGATAATTTTTATTATTTTAAAAATTACCTAGATGATATCATGCATTTATCCTTTTATAACTTTTATTTTAGAAACGAGATTACCTTAAGAACACTTTAATGACAAGAAATTTGATTAGCTGAAGTTATTAAAATACAGTTACTGAACGTATTAGTAACTCTCTCTCTCTCTAATTTGTTGAATAATTATAAACTTGAATTTGTTTAGCCATCAATCATATTTTGATTTCTTACTCAAATATAATATATTTTGCTCATGTGAGCAGAACCAGGTTAATATGAGTACCTTGGTAATACAAATAAATACATTTATTTATACAAAGCTGGAAATCATGCATTATCTAGAGGGAAACTCTCCATAAATCCTTTCTGAATCTTCAGCCCTTTTCTTCAGTAACTGTGTTACTCATTTTCAAGTGGGGATACTAAAGAACTGGGAATGAGATTGGTAGCTCTCTCACAGAACTTGCAGAATTCCAGGTATAATCAGGAAGCTAATATAGTTTTACGATGATGAAAACACTGTACTTATAAAACAGAATGGAAATAAGTAGATATTTGGGCCCTGAATTTAAACTGAGACAAATGTCTCTGTGTGAAATGGGCTATTACAGGTTTATCTTCAATTCATTTCAGAAATACACTACAGTAGACCAGTGGACCAGATAATCACATATAGTTGAAAGTGTGAACAATGCAGTGTAGCCATTCATTGCTTTTACATTATGTAGCAGGCAGAAAATTGGTAAGAATTCAAAATGCCTGTAAATAGCAACCTCTTCTGAATAGAGATTTCCAGAATGCTTACTAAATAAGACAATGGAAACTTGCTAAATCAACTGGTTTTCTTATGTCAGCCACATAAGCACACCTGGAGAATAAATTTTCTGCATTGAATTTCTGAATTCTATATAATATACTTGAGAAAACCTTAATGTAATCTGTTGCCTAAGGCATCTCCTTCTGATACTCAGAAACCAGCTTTGCATGTCTGTCTTCATTGTTTCTACATCATTTTCCCATTCATTAATTTTTACACTCACACAATTAATTTTTTAGGCACACTGCCATTCTCTGTCTACATATGAAGAAATACCCTGCACCATGTCTCAGTCCCACTACTAAATGCATTTTATATTGTACAAACTGGGTCTAGATCTTTGAACAAGGTGAATGTCCCAGTAAATGTGGCTAATTCAAGTCCAAAAACATAGATTTTATTGAATTACATTTAGGAACTTGGGATATGCCAGGCAGCAATGTCGTAGCAAGATCAATTTGAGAACTTTGATTAAGTGTACAGTACTGTGTATGCCGAATCAAACTTTATTTTACTCAGACCTATTTAACCAGGTTTGCAAATACAGAGTCCATATTTTTAAAGAGATAAATCTCCGCTCAGTCCGAATCCACCTAGTGATTACCAGCTGCTTATTTTACTTCCTAATATGTGGATGTGGGCTTGGGGTCATAGAAAGGAATTTACCCAAGAGTTGTTGATTCAGCTAAAACAAAAATGCCATGTCAAACCTCCTTCTGCTGTTAGTGCTAGTTATTGCCAGGAAATAGCTTTCTGAAAAGGAGTTCTTAAATTTAATCTCCACTTGATTGAATTAAACACACATATCTGAAAAGAGAGTAAGAAGAGGGAAAAAAAAAAGTTATCTCATTGCCAAACTGTTAAAGAATGGATGGACCTTTTGAGGGAAAAATATCTGACTACAACTTATTTCAAGGGCACAGTCAGGGCGGTTTTTTTTTTTTTTTTTTCAAGTTAACAAAGGTTACACACTTGTATTCTGTCAGCCATTCTATTGTTTTCATTAAAGACTGAAGAATGAGAGACCATGAGAATATTCAGCTGCACCTGATAAGATTTTTTTTTCTTTAAAGATGACCCCAACCTGTAGAAGATGATTTATGAAATCATGGTTTTCATTATTGGACTTGGTGCTGACTGTGTTGTTTTTGATTGATGGGCCTGTAGTTTTTGTCTTCTTTTGTCTTCAGTAGAGAGCAAGGGCATAAGAACACTGCTAGCGGATGGATGAAATTATGTAAAAGGTAGCACTATTTAGGGATGGGTCATTTTAAGGAAATGGAGGGGAAAGTATTCTAACACCTTAGATACATAATAAAACATGAGGCTTTATTTTATGTTTTTAAAGTAGATTATTATTTTTAAAGAATATACATAAACCATGGCAGACAATTTGTAAGAGTTTTCATTTGCTGTTGATGAGAATAATATTAAAATGCAAAAAAAGGGACATTGAATTCCCAGATATAAAATCTGTTTATAGACAAACAGAAAATAAATTTGTCTGTTTTTATAGTAGTATATGGGGGAATGTGTGTGTGTGTGTGTGTGTGTGTGTGTGTGTGTGTGTGTGTGAGTGTGGGTGTGTGTGTTTGCTAGAGTTAATATTCCTACAGTTTAAATTTCAGGGGACTTTTCATCACATAACCAACATCCAATATGAAATAATATTTTTCTTAGTTTTTTGTAAAAGTAAAGACTGTGTGTATGTGCATGTGTGTATATGTGTATGTGTTCTTTAAAACTTCTCAAATAATACAGGCAAGCCTATAAATTGATGGGGATAGATTTTCACAGCATCAGTGGAAATTGTAGAGATCCAGCTAGGACCACAGACAGTGTGAAATATCTTCATTCCCCTCCTTTGAAATACTGTCTGGTAACTCTCAGAGCCTATTCTCACTTGATATTTTGTGCATTCTGATTTCTCAAAGAGAACTTGAAATAAAGTTGTTTAAATGCCACATAGATGTTATCAAGTAAAAGTCTTTATACACGATTGATATAATCCATTTGGCAATGAGTAATGCCTCTTTTCTATGAATCATTCTCATTGTGTGCATCTAATTCTTTTTCCTTTAATTTTTTTAACATTTATTTATTTTTGAGAGAGAGAGAGAGAGACAGAGAGAAAATGAGCCGGGGGGGAGGCAGAGAGCGGGGGAGACACAGAAATCCAAAGCAGCCTCCATGAGCTGTCAGCGCACGGCCCAACGCAGGGCTCGAACTCACAAACCGTGAGATCATAACCTGAACCGAAGTCAGACGCTTAACTGACTGAGCCACCCACGCGCCCCTAATTCTTTTTTTTAAATTTATTTACTTTGAGAGAGAGAGTGGGGGAGGGGAAGAAAGGGAGAGAGAGAATCCCAAGCAGGAGCTGTCCTGATCGCATGGAGCCTGATGCAGGGCTGGAACCCACAAACCATGAGATTATGACCTGAATCCAAATCAAGAGTAGGATGATTAACCGACTGAGCCACCCACGTACTCTTATATGCATCTAGTTCTTAATGTATCCAAAAATATAGATTTTTGTTGTATAAATTACATTGTTTTCTGTTTCACTAAAACTCAGTCAAAAAGTAGGCAGCCATGGATCCAGGCCTAAATACCATAAAAGTCGTGGGACCCTTTTTAAGGAGAGTATCTAAAATTATAAATGTGGATATTGCATAAAGAAGTAAGTGTGAATTAGAAAGAGACCTATACAAGGGAGAATCCCTAAAAGTTAAGCTTCGTGAACTTCATGGCAAACTTGCCCCTGCATTTCTTTTCAAAATGGAGTGGAGCTAAAAAGTTATCAAACGTAGATAAGACCCATCAGTTATGATAACTTGACCAGTCTATACCACGGCCACCACTACTGTCATCCACGGAGCAGTGACGGAGCAGTTACAACTGTGGCAGAAGCTGTACAAGGACTTCGCGTTCATGATCTCATTTAATTCTCCTGAGAAGGCAATGAGGCATGTGTGATCTTCTTATCTGCATTTTAGAGATGAGGCAGTTAATACCCGAGGAGGTTAAATCATATGCCCCAGAGCATGCAGCTAGTAAATGGAGGAATAAAAATTCCAATTCAAGTGTATAGGGATTTAGAGTCAGTGAAATTCAATAGGACACTATCCTATATTGTATATATACAATGAAAAACAACAACAATGCAAATAATGTAAGCATTTTCATATTTATTCAGAACAGTACTCCAATTTACGGTGATTGTGTGTTACATAAATACTTCAGGAATTGCGATGCGACAGATTTAATATCAGAATCTTTCTGGATATTAATCCTGAGAGGAGCACTGGAACGTTCAAAGCTCATCACAATTTCAGGCCTCATTGACACCATTTATCCTGCGTGTTTATTGGAAAGAGTGGTTTTCTTTAGTAAGTAAAGGAAGCATTGCCACAACAAATTTCTTGGCTTCCAAATTTCACCTAGTTGTTTATAGCTAACAAAAATTTAACAGCACTCTGATGAGAAATTTCAGGGGTCATCTGAAAGGTCTACTTTTGCATACATTTCATCCTCTTAAAAATTCAAACACAGCTAGTCTGTAAGTAGAGGATGTAATGTAAAGATGTTAAAAATATGCCTTTCAAATCAAAGTACGCAATTCAGGACTTGGCTGCTTTATAAGTGGAAAACAAAAACAAAATTATTAAATCCCTGAACAGCATGGCAATGCATGTATTTTTTTTAAACGAGGCCCATTAAAATGCAAAACACTCAATAGTTTTGTTAAGAAAAATGCTTTCATTGAAGATATAGAAATAATGATGCATATTAATAGCTTGTAGTTCAGTGTAGCTGTTGGGTCCTGCCTCCACCACTTATAATCCTGAGAGATACCTTGAGACAGAACTTTTCAAAATTGTCTGCTGTACTTTTCTGAGGGGAAAAGAGTGAACAGAAAACAAAGGGAACCTGCAAGTCCAGACCAAATTGATCAGTCTTCATTTGGAAATGCAGTGAAATTTCTTTACCTCATAAGTACATATGAAAATTGAGTTCTCCATAACATCCACATGTTGGTTTTCATAGAAAAATGTCCTAAGTGTCCAGGTAAGCTGCTTTTTTTTCTTCCCAATCTTCATGTAAATTTGTGAGTTCCAGGAAGATGTCACCGGGCTCCGCACGAACTGTCAAAGCAGACATTGCACCAGCTAAAATTAAACAGGCAAGGAAGACTTTGTTCAAGATTACTGCAGCACAGGGGAGAGACTGACTGAGGAAACAAAAGTTGGGGGGAGTTTTAAGCCCTGGGTGCGCCATAGGCAAGCACTGGAGGCCACTGTAGGAGAGGTGGATCAGTGGGCGGTGTTAAGTTACTTTAGTTACTCCTGAGGCTGCAGGTGACTTTTTTGTTTTCCTCTGACTGAGGCAACTGTGTTTGCTAATTGCCACCCATCTCAGAAGTTGGGCTCCTAGGCTCCCACAGAGAGTGGGAGATAGGGATGCTCCCTCCCCCAAAGTTTACATTTAAAAGACATGGTTCCCAGGTCCTTGAGAAAGGCATTTCCTGGGTTGTAAAACTGACAAGAACCTGGGAGAAGATTTGCAAATATTTCAGAGAAATAGAGAATGAACTCACAATTTCAAGCTTTCTAAAGTAAATGCTCTAAGAGCAGGGAGTTCAGGGGTCTAGAGTCAGGAAGAAACACATCGAAAGTTTAGTCAGGCTGAGGGGCCTTTGGTCAGAACTCAGTTACACTATAAATAGAGTCGGATTTGAGAATCTGCTGGCTTCTTTTCGACTACTCCTGCAGACCTCCACCTCTTTTACACCTAATATTCTATAATAATCTTTTACAATAGGCACATTTATAAATACGTACAATATGCCAAGCAGAATTCAAACCCATTATGTTTATGATCTCAAGTCCTCACAACATCCTGAGAAGTTTTTTTTTTTTTTTCATTGTCACAATTTACCTATGAGGGAGGAAGCTCGGGAGGTCAGTAAGTGACAGGGCTGGGATTTGAATCAAGCTCTGTCTGACACCAAATAGCAGTTTCACAGTATTACCTCCCCAAGAGTTTTTCAAAAGAAAGTAGCTACCCGTTTCTTCATTACAAACATAAACGTGTTTTCATAAAGTAGATTGGATGGCACGACGTCTGTTACTCGGTCTTGTCATACGGTGCAAGACAGTGGGAGTGAGTAAGATGACTGGCTAACATGATGGATGGTATTGAGTAACAGTATTTGATGTGGGCTTTTTGTGAATATCTCTGGGGTGTCAAGATTCCCTGTCTAATGAAGTTCGGTGCTTGTGAAAAATTGATTAATTGAGTACAAAGTTCTTGTGTACTTACTTGATATCTGCATTTCAAAGTACCTGTTGATACTTCTATATTATGATTAGTAGTGAGCAACACAAAAATTAAGAATTCGACGCCTGTTACCTGATTAGCACACGTTTCAATGAACTGTTGCATTAGAGAAAAGCACATGGAAAAGAGAAAACACAAACATGTCTTGAGAAGCATGTAAATCAGTCCTTTGGAAATGTGGCATCCAGGCCCACAGCCTGAAGGTGGTACACAAAGCGATATATTTCTCCTCTCAGCATGTGGCTGAGAGACCAGGTTGGTATGGGGAAGTCATTCGGTTCCCTGGGAGTGAGTGGTGAGATATGATGCTCTAAAAAGGTCTTTACTACTCTGTGATGTAAAACCTTTCTTTTTGAGGGGTGCCTAGGTGGCTCAGTCAGTTAAGCTTCCAACTCTTGATTTCAGCTCAGATCATGATCTCACAGTTGGTAGTATTGAGCCCCATGCCGGGCTCTGCACTGTCAGATTCTCTCTTGGGAGATTCTCTCCCCACCTCCGCCCTCTGTCCCTACCCGGCACCCCATGTGTGCATGCTGTCTCTCAAAATAAATGACTACACTTGAAAATAAACAAATAAATAAATAAACCCCCCTTTTTTTTTTTTTTAGAATAATAGCCTTAGTTTTCAGAAAGAAGGGTAAAGAAGCTACTTCCAGATATGCCTTCGCTCAGATGGCAATAAGAGTGTTGCTCGGTACCAAAGATTCATGACTCTGTTTTAAAATTACGTGAGGACCTTTTAAAGATACATTTACGTAGGTGCCCCTCTAGAAATTCTTGTTCATTTGGACTGGGTGGAGTTTGGGCTTCAGTAATCCTTGAAATCTTCCCAGGTGATTCTAATATTAGACAGAATTGAGATCCATTGCTCTGTATCCTCATAGTTGATGGTAAAACGAATAAACACACGCAAACATTAACCCATCTGTCTCAGGTCAGGAGTATAAGGATATAGCTAACAATTTGTCACTTCTGTGTGAAAGCTCATAGTCTTGGACATTCCAAGTATTTTGTCAAAACAAGCCATCTCTTCAATATTGCATCCCTTCCTACAAGCAGAGAATAATTTGAGCAATATTTACTCCTTCTGGAAAGCAGCATGGTATAATGGAAAAAAGCATTTGACTAGGTGTTTGAAGATGGGGATTCTTATTCTGAATCTACCACAAAATAGCCCCGAGGACTTGTATCAGCCAATTAACAAACTGAGTCTCATTTTCTTCCCCTAAATATGTTCTTCCCTTTTAGATCTAGATTTTATAGATGACTAAATTACAGTAAAAAATCATCTTGACTATTTGCCCAAATTCATACCTTTAAGAAGCAGAAATAAGAATTCCATCCAAGTTCATTTGGCTTTGATGCTGAATAGGTTAAGGTTCATTTGCAAACAAAACTCCTTTAACTTATTTAAATAGAAAGGTGGCTTACAGATTCAGTGAATGAGCTGTAGGGGCAGGCACTAGGCTCAGCTTCCAATAATGATTACCAGCCCCTCTGAGACACTAGCCCTGTCCTGGATTGGGAAAACTCCTGCTGACTTTTTAAGGAGCCATTGAATTACGAAGCTGCTAACAAAGAGAGAGACGCTGTTAGAATCCACAGCAGCAAAATTGATTCTTGGCACTTCGCCTGTCCTTCACTTAACTCAGTTCTGAATATAAATGTAATGTAAGTTCATCTGATTGGTGAAAACCTAAATTTAATAGAGACCATGGTTGCAAAGACATTTGGGAAATGTAGTTTTACCTTTCCACCTTCTGCAGTACAGGAAGGTACAGAGAAGGGGGTAGAATGGATCTTAAACAGCCAATGTCCAACATCCACCACAAATTTGTATGTAAGTTTTACTTTTTGTGACTATTTTATGTGCTTGTTCTGATCATGAAAGAGATAATGTGTGAGAAGTCCCTAAAATGTCAGGTCTTATTCTTTTTTTTTTTTTTTTAATATGAAATTTATTGTCAAATTGGTTTCCATACAACACCCAGTGCTCATCCCCAAGAGGTGCCCTCCTCAATACCCATCACCCACCTACCCCCTCCCTCCCACCCCCATCAACCCTCAGTTTATTTTCCGTTTTTAAGAGTCTCTGATGGTTTGCCTCCCTCCCTCTCTTTTTTTTTTTCTCTTCCCCTCCCCCATGGTCTTCTGTTAAGTTTCTCAGGATCCACATAAGAGTGAAAACATATGGTATCTGTCTTTCTCTGTATGACTTATTTCACTTAGCATAACACTCTCCAGTTCCATCCACGTTGCTGCAAAAGGCCATATTTCATTCTTTCTCATTGCCAAGTGGTATTCCATTGTATATATAAACCACAATTTCTTTATCCATTCATCAGTTGATGGATATTTAGGCTCTTTCCATAATTTGGCTGTTGTTGAACGTGCTGCTGTAAACATTGGGGTACAAGTGCCCCTATGCATTAGCGCTCCTATATCCCTTGGGTAACTTCCTAGCAGTGCTATTTCTGGGTCATAAGGTAGATCTATTTTTAATTTTTTGAGGAACCTCCACACTGTTTTCCAGAGTGGCTGTACCAGGTTGCATTCTCACCAACAATGCAAGAGGGTTCCCGTTTCTCCACATCCTCGCCAGCATCTTTAGTCTCCTGATTTGCTCATTTTAGCCACTCTGACTGGCATGAGGTGGGAATTTGTATTTCCCTGATGAGGAGTGACGTTGAGCATCTTTTCATGTGCCTGTTGGCCATCTGGATGTCTTCTTTGAGAAGTGTCTATTCATGTCTTCTGCCCATTTCTTCACTGGATTATTTGTTTTTTGGGTTTGGAGTTTGGTGTGTTTCTTATAGATTTTGGATACTAGCCCTTGTCCGATATGTCATTTGCAGAATATCTTTTCCCATTCCATTGGTTGCCTTTTAGTTTTGTTGATTCTTTCCTTTGCTGTGCAGAAGCTTTTTATCTTCATGAGGTCCCAATAGTTCATTTTTGCTTTTAATTCTCTTGTGTCAGGTCTTTTTCAAATGCAAATGGTTACCATCACGAAGTGTCCAAATAATAGGTAACACTCCTTTAGAGCAACATTTATTTAGAAAGTACCATGTCCCAAGCACTATTTTCAATGGTTTATATCAAATAATTTATTTTATCTGTACAGCAGCCTTGTAGACAAATCTAATCATAGTGGTTAAACAGCTGTCATAGGTAACAGGAAATAGAGCCAGGTTTGTACCCATTTAGTCTACACACTTAGGAGCAGGTAATCCAATGTCCCTGTGGCAGGCATAGACACAGCTATGCTTTCATTGAATCCTTAGATGCTTTACAACTTGATTAATGCTAGAACATGACACATACAAAAAAAAAAAAATCAAACAATAAACAACACCCACAAATACATGCAGTTTTCCTGACAAAGGAGATAGATGGCTTAGGCCAGAAACAGTAAAGAGGTTGCATAAGGAAGAAAGAAAGCCTGACCCTCTCCCCATGTAAAGTTCAAAATAAATTATTATTTTGCAATTTGTCCACCCATGATACCCATTCTGAATTTTGCTGCATAAAAATGAAGAAAAAATGTGTTTCAACTTAAATACATTTTGCCTTAAGGAGCTTCAGACAGTTTGAACTTGAAATGCAGCCTGTGAATGAATATTTAATTTCACTTTCCTTATAAGTGAAGTTGAATCACTTTTGCAAGTCTGAGGGTGACAGTTTCAAATTTCAGCTCAGGCAGGCAATCAACAGAGAATAATATTACAGCAGGGTAAAAAGTTGGTGATTCAGTAATGACATTTTAATGTTACAGAACAGAGTATTGGTATAGAAATTTGCAATCCCTTGTGATAGCTTTCTGTTGACTTAACAATCAATACCATCATAACAATAAAAATATGCAAGTCCCTAGCTATAGGCAATGCCTAAGAATGAGAACTTGTCCATCATTTGTTACAGCCTTGCAGCTTTTCCAGCACAACAAAGAATTTTCCATGTATTTAATATAGTGTTATAAAGCGAGGCATAGACATTTAAAGATATTGAAAAAGTATTTCTTCCTTTTGGCTATTATTTACCAAAGCATAGGTGCTTTCATAGAACACTTTTTCAAGTTAGCTTCTAAAACTAATTTGCATTTTTGTTTTAAAATCAAATCACTTTGAATGCAATAGACGGTATCTTATCGTCATTAAGCATTTATTAAGCTTCCTTGTTGCATGGCGCCATAACCAGGATTTAAAACAGACATGGGTCTCTGTCCATTAGAAGAGAGCGGCCTATAACCTACTATAACCACAGAATGGACTTAAGCCCACTCACTGTCTTTACTTACTGAGTTAAAGAATAATGACTATAACAGCCTGGTCTTTTCTAGTAATGATGTTTATAAATTGGTCTTCTTTCTTAATATGATCCACAAGCATTTTCTCATTTCTGACATGTTTTTCTGTTTCCAGGGAACCTTGAAATAGACTCTTATTATGTCCATCTTCCAGGGTGGGAGGAAAGAATGAGAAATAACAGGAATCTACAGCTTTTTAAGTTTTGAGTTAGGGAAATATGATCATAGAAATTTTCCAGCCTTGTTTTGTGGGACTATTCAACTCCATCTATAAACAAAATATGTGTAAGCTTACAGGCTCGTAAAATTCACAGCATGAATATTGGATTGCTGTCCCTCACCAAATATGTCTAAGCCTTATTTGTTCACCTCACAACTGTTTGTAGTGAATATCTATCTGCCAAAGATAGGGAAGACAATAGGTAAGATGTCTACCCTCAAGGAATATGTAATCTTAAAAGAGAGAAAATAAGAAGTTTTTAAAGCTTACTAAAAGAAATATACTCTACGTATGTGCACGAACTATGAGGAGTACAGATTACTCTCCTGCCTTAGTAAATGCATCTCATGAGACATGAAACTAAAAATAGGCTTTGAAAGCTCTGTAGAGTTAGCCCATACTCAGAAAAGTAGAAAGGGCATTCTAAGAGAGGTTCATCATCCTCAAAGTTGGAAGTGTGTCTGGAAATGGGACATAATCTGATATGGAAAGAGTGTAGGATGTGTAAAGATGGAATTTCTGAAGATAACTATGGAACAGAATACAAGTGCCAGCTTTTGAAGGATCATGTTTACTCTGCTGAGGAGTTTGCATTTATCCTGATGAAATCAGAAGCCATTGAAGGGAAGTGATTTGTTAAGACTATTTAAGGAAAGATAACCAAGGGAATAAATGTTTACTTGGAAAGTGTTTTACCTCATAAGCATTACTTATCCTGTTTCAGATCCTGTGTGAAGTGCCCCTGATACCTTTCCTAGAAGTCAAAATTTATTAGTCCACTTTTTTATCTGGCCACCTCTCTCCACATGTATTTGTTGAACATTATTCTAGCCATAGCTCTTGGCTCTGTGGACACAGAAATAGCCAATGTTGACAATCTCTGTGCTCAAGGTTTAATTTCTTGAGGGTATATGAATTAATTACCTATAAACAAACCATTCAAACCATAGCCATTTTTCTTTCTCAAAATTCTGTGGGTTCGCTCTGAAATATTCTACTGGTCTAATCTGGGTTTACACTTGGGGCTGCATTCAATGGCAATTAGCTGGACTTGGTGATCTATACTAGTCTTACATGGCCAGCCCAGATTAAAGGATAGAAAAATAGACTCCATCCTTTGAAGGGAGAAGCTGAAAAGAAGTTTGGGCATCTGACCATAGGAGGAGTTAGAAAAGAAAGAAAGAAAGAAAGAAAGAAAGAAAGAAAGAAAGAAAGAAGCTAGGAAGGAAGGAAGGAAAGAAAGAAAGAAAGAAAGAAAGAAAGAAAGAAAGAAAGAAAAAGAAAATGACAAATAACAAAAAATACTTTGAAGGCAATAGATGTTGTCATGAGATGGACATGAATCGAGCAGATCACCTTAGAAAAAAGAATCAGCCAAGACCTTTTTAGGAAGATTGTATTAATTTGCAACCTGAAAAACAAAATGAGTCAACAAGTACAATGGCTCATCTTGCAGATGCAGGAAAGAAAGGGTATTTGAGGAGCAGAGAAGAGGTCAGTGTGTCTGAGGAACAGTGAGCTCTAAGGGCCAAGTGGCTTGAAATGAAGTTGGATTTGTAGTTGGGAACCATCCATTCTGCTTCATGGATTTGTGCATGATGGTAAGAAGTTTTAAACTTTTGTTTTGGCGTGTCTCACACATTATTTGTCTCTTTTCTTGACTTTACAGATTTATAGGGATATGATGATATCTTATATCCCTTCATTTAACAAGGCCCTACCTAAGTTTTGCACATAAAGGGTGGTCAATAGATGTAATCTGAGTGAAAGAGGTAGGGGAATAGATAACAACAATAACTTGGAAATACTAAGATTTAAATCAGTCATTGAAAGATGTACATCGCTTTATGATCTTTTGGATCTTAAAATAAGATGGGATCGATATAATTATCGCTTTTGTAAAGATGAGAAAAATGAAGCTTGAATAAATCAAATTGCTTGCTCACATTCTCTCAGAAATTATCAGTGGATCTAATTACCCTTATCCAGTACACTATATGACCTTTCATGCTTTCTTTTTCTTCAAAGAATAAAACAAGGAGAATATATCAGTAAAGGAGAAAAAAATTACACACTAGTATTTTCTTACAACAATTCTAAATTATTGTTTAGGTTAACCATGAAAGAGAATCATCTCTTTATATGTTGATTCTAACTAAATCAAACAGTTCCCGTGGAGACTCTGGAAATACTGATTTTTAACCTCTCTCCAGAAACACTGATATTACCCACACTATATTTTGGAAAACAGTGTCTTCATGTTTCTTCACAGGATAAAGACATATATTCTGAAAACTTTTGGGAAATGAGTTATTCCATTACTTAATAATTATGGCATAAAACAAGAATTATGTGATATTAGTGATTAAGTAAACATTTATGAATATAAGTTACCAGTAAGATTTAGTGCAATTCCAAGTTGTAGATAACAAGCATTTTTGTGGAAGGAATTGACTGGTTCTTAAAGGAAGATTTTACAGTGGGATTTTTACTCTATCAATATTTCTACAAACTGCCTTGAGTGTTTACTTCTATTTTATTAGAAGTTTTATCTTCATTCAGTTAACTTCTATTTATATATCTAGACATTCCTCACATGCATATACTTCCATATTCTTCTTATCCTTTTGCAATACAAGGGGAACATTGTTTTAAAATTTTGGCAATTAAAATTGCTAGCCTTGGGAGATTGTTATGTTACTTAAATGTGTTTTTATATAATTTCAGTTTTTATATAGTTTCAGTTTTTATAAAGAATAAATCACATTTGTATTTAAAAATCTAATAAACTGTAAGAAAAAATATTTTGATATTAAAGACCATAATTTTTAAGTAGCCTATTAATAAAGCAGCCCTGTAGAATAGACGTATGTGAGCGAAATATGAAATTCTAAATTTTCTAGTAGCTGTGTTAAAAATAAAGGGAAGAAGTGTATGTGTACTACAATAACACCTTATGCAATGTGACAGCTAATGTGAAATGAAGTTTTCCTAGAACAATGGTCTGTTTAACAGAAAAATATTTTACTTCAGTTTGTGGAGTAAAAATTTAATTAATTAAATTTAGCCTCTAGGCACCTTTCCAGTGCTCAATAGCCACATGTGTGTCATAGGCACCTTATTGGATAGCGAGCGCAGAGAAAGACTATCAAAGCTAGCCATCGGCAAAATTGCAAAATACCACTGTTTCTCACCTATATATTAATTAAACCTTTATATCACCTTCTGGATGCCTAACACACAACTTTAGAACAGAAAGCACTGAAGGGTTCTCAGACTGTATGAATTATTTTATAACTCTACCTCCTGTTAGATGACAGTGCTGTGTCAGAAGTCACTTTGACTCTATTTGCTTTATCCTTTCTGGAGAGCTTAATGCCTTTAAGTAAAATGCACGTAGCTTATTTAAAGGTCCTTGAAAGTGAGTGTGCTACTGACTGGTGGAGGAGAGATTTTGGAGGGTCAGTTTGATTTTTCAGTTCTTTACGATGCATATTACTACGATGATGAATACTTCTTGGGATTCTCATTTATTTTAATTGTTTAATATTTGAACCTGTTAGAATTCACTAGTATGATGATTGTTGCTGACTATTGAAAAAGTGACTTTTTAAGTCTAGGTACATTTTTCTTAAATATATAAATGGACAATTGGGGTAGAAGCATTTGGATGAGGAAGAGATGATTTATAGTTGGCAGGAGAACAGAGGATGGAAAAGGAATAATAAGGCTCATAATGAATGAATAGAGAGGAGGAAAATTTCCTAAAATCACTCTGTTCTTTTTTTCTGTGTTGTTTAATGAAATTCTTTATGACACAAGAGATTATGTTTGACATTTGAGAGTCAGCAAAATGTTTAATAATGATTCACCACGTGGTGAAATACCTTAGAGTCGAAGACTGCTTTATCCCTGATGGAGAAATGGTATGTAAAACACTCAGGTTCCTGAATCTCTCAGGAAGGAGATGGCTCTCTCATAGGGAAACTGGGCACACTTTACAAGGAACACATGGAATACTGTTAAGAATGCGCATTTTCAGTTTTAAATTAAACAAGATCTCCTTGTTAGCAGTTTTTCTTTCTTTCTTTCTTTCTTTCTTTCTTTCTTTCTTTCTTTCTTTCTTTCTCTCTCTCTCTCTCTCTCTCTCTCTCTCTCTCTCTCTTTCTTTCTTTCTTTCTTTCTTTCTTTCTTTCTTTCTTTCTTTCTTTTCTTATTTGGTCCTATGCACCAAGAAGCCAAATATTGCCAGAACCTGTAGCCTTTATTGGAATGATTGGGGTGATGTGGATTAGGAGACACCTAAGAGGCCGGGGACCCCATCAACAGCAGGACTAAATGGAGACTGATTATGGCCACCTTTGAAGCCCTAGTTTCAGATTGTATTGTGCAGGTCCCCTTTTACTCAGAACAGTAGCCCAGGGATTTAGATGGGCATGTCCCCACAGGCCTAGAGAACCCTGGAATCCCACCGCCTGTTGCAGTACATTCCTGACTCAGTGTCAGGAACCAGTCCCCTGTTGGCCATGTGTTAGCAAGAGACACTCGGTGTGAGTCAGCTCTACCAGCTGTCCCTCAGCACATTCCCTGGTGACATAGGGGCTGAGAGGCAAAAGAGTTCCCTTGAGATCTGTGAGATAGATATAGTTACATATGGTAGGTCTATTTTTCATTATTTAGGGAATCTTCATACTGTTTTCCATAGTAGCTGTACCAATTTATGTTTTTACTGCTATGTATAAGAGATTTCTTATGTTTTGCATTAAATTTGAAAGTTTCTGTTATTCTTCTATGAAATATTTCCTAAGAAAATAACAGCTAATCAGTTAACTCAGCTATTAGAAACATAATTAAACCTGGGGTGCCTGGATGGCTCAGTAGGTAGAGCGTCTAACTCTTGATTTTGGCTCAGGTCATGGTCTCAGGGTGGTGGGATCGAGCTCCATTAGGGCTCAGTGCCGAGTGTGGAGCCTTCTTAAGACTCTCTCTCTCTCTCTCTCTCTCTCTCTCTCTCTCTCAAATAAAAAAAAATTAGAAATATAATTAAACCTAATAAAGTTTTGGAAAGGTGAATTATTATATTTCAGGTATTAGCTATTTCTAGTATTTTTTATTATTAATTTCAACCAAATAGAAAATGCTATGTGGAAAGAATAAAAAAAGGAACAAGTAATTTTCATGTCGTACAAGGAGTAGATTTCATAATAGAAATGGTGATATTAGAATATTAGTTTAGAAATTAATGAAATATAGTCTACAGAAACAAAGTAGAAAATAAGAGTAGGAAACATATAGGAAAGCCTGAACACCAAGAGTATAATGTAGTCTTTCAAGTGAATTAACAGGTTTTTTTTGAAACTTATCAGTTTTATCAGCAATAAAGTATGTTAAAGTTGTAATTTTCATGATATAAAAACCTTGGCATTTCAGACTTTGGATAGTACCAATGAAAATAACAATAACCAGCTCTTTCTGAGAGTCAATTACCCTGATAAATGGTTTATATGCACTATCTCATTAGAAATTTACCCTGGTAGGAAATTTTATTTTTCCTGTGTTATATATTTTTTTAAAACAGAAACGAAAAAGAAATCCCTGAAACATACACAGGACTTACAAGCTGGAATTAGAATTATTTTAACAATGTAATTACTCTCTTTTATGTCATACATTTAATAATTTATTCTACAAAATAGAATGAGAGAAGATTATCTTAGTAGGTTGCCCACCTTTTATGTGTCATTATGGTATTCACACAGTTAGCATATTTCTATCAGTGCTTTTGCACTCAGTACATTTCAGAGGAAATGATTAATGACTCTTCTGACTCACCATCCACCCCCATGGGCTATGTGGTTTGAACTGGATTCTGAAATCCACCAACAACACTGCCTCCATCACTACCAACTAGAGAATTATGACTTCTAGCTGAGTCACAGAGATGTTCAGATCATATAGCTAGTTAACTGGAACTATAGTGTTCTTTACACCCTGACATACTGCTTTGGACACATTTTAAAAATGAGTTACTGTGTATTATATTCTTCCATCATTATTCAAATATATAATCATGGAAATTGATTTTTTTCACAAATGAGCATTTTTGAAATAAAAACATCTGTTTCAAAGATTTGGTATGAAGAAAAGAATAAATAAGATAAATCTCTTCCACATCAATCTTTCCTCTTTTCACTCAAATATTTCCTTTCTTGTTGTAGAAGTATTATATTTTAAACATAATACTGGGATAAAATATATATGGCATAAAGATTCTTCTAGCCCCAATTCTGTAAGCTTTTACTTTGTCTCTCTCTCTTCTACATTTGCCTTTGGGTGTTCAGGTCTAACATATCCATCAGAATATAAATAAGCAATGATGAAAAGTAAAATATTTCTTTAACACTTCATTCTGTTTGCTGTTCTTTAAATGAACTATGGCCATGTGGCATTTGAGACTGACATTCTATGTTTTTAAATCTAAAAATTGCTCTTTATTTTGATTCTGCTGATGGAAATCAACTTTTGGTGTAGTTGCCAAACGACCTAAGAGCCAAACTCAAGGCTCAACTGTAAGAATGAATTTATCCAAAGGCAAGATGAAAACTACTTCTCTGCTCCTTTAGTTCTTCTCTTTCCCCACATCATATGGAATAAGATATCAGCATTTTATTGTTAGAACATCCATTTAAATTGTAACAATATTTCTTGAATTTAAACTATAGCATGTTGTACTTGAAAATTTGAATATTTGTAGGGGTTGGGAATGAGATGTGACATTACATTATTATGTATAGGGAACAAGTTCCAAAAGTTGTTTCTTTTCAGACCACAGGCATGTTTAGGAAGTGTGTCGGTTAGTAGTGTAGCTTAGTAGTTAATGCAAGAGTATTCCCTAATGACACATCTGGTCTATGTTCTTCCAACTTGAGAGGGGGGACATTGGACTAGGAGGTTGCAATTTAGGGAGATGAGAGTGTCAAAAACAAAGAGAGTGGCTATAGCAGTTTTTCTTTGCACACTTTCTTAGCTTTTGGCCCCTTATGGAGATGAAATTGGTGCTGTGTAAGGAACACCTGCTTCTAAGTCTGGGAACGTGGATTATCAATGGCTTTACTACTGCCTAGCAATGCCAAAAATGTTTCTAAACTTTTTTGGTCTCAAGTTTCTAACTGTTAGTATGTGACATTTGAAATGTGATCTCTAACATCCCTCTCAGTTATAAACACAACAACTGGAGAAAGAAGGGAAGAGAGATGGCTGGGTTTTTGTTTGTTTGTTTGTTTTTCGTTTTTTTTTTTAGCATAAACTCAGATTTATATTGACTACTGGACTTTAAGATAAGTGAGGAATTCAGTTAAAATTCTGGTAAGTAAAACAAAGCCTTGCTTGTTAAATACAGATGATTTGTGAGTATTGCTCTTCTTGATATGATTCTCAAATTATTGAGAAGCAGAAACTTTAAAAAATTCTTTGCAAATGTAAAAGTGTTAAAAAAAAGGTTTGTGGTTGCCAGGTGTCAAGAGAAGAAGAATCAAAGATAATACATGAATTATGTGAAAGCAGATAACTAATTACAGTCAGTTACACACTGGATATAAGAGCCTTAATAGAATATAGATAAATAATCCCACACTGCCTTGGGATTTAAAATTTTTTTTAATGTTTATTCATTCTTGAGACAAAGACAGAGCATGAACAGGGGAGGGGCAGAGAGAGAGAGGGAGACACAGAATCTGAAACAGGATCCAGGCTCTGAGCTGTCAGCGCAGAGCCCGATGTGGGGCTTGAACCCACGAACTGTGAGATCATGACCTGAGCTGAAGTCAGAGGGTCAATCGACTGAGCCACCCAGGCGCCCTGGGATTTTAATATAAAAAACAAAACAAACAAACAAAAAAAACCAAGAAAAACATTTATTTTGCTTGCATTTGGTCTTGCCACTAATTGACTATTAAGAACTTAATTGCTTGTGATATGAGGCCATGTTCACTATTAAATAAGGTACAAGTAGTTAATTGTTGGTACACGTATGAGATTGTATCACACTGTGGAATTATTGATATTGGGGTTCCATTTTTCCAAATTACCAACTTGTAAAAACCTGTATAGGTCATCTTATGACAGATATTCACGATATCTGATTGACAGAACATTTATTCTGTCAACCAATATTCACAGTATCTAATTGACATAGAGAACGTATTCATTCAACCGATGTAATAGTTTGTACTGGGGGCTCAATGTTAGCAATGAGGGGAGGAAATGAATATACCAGTGTGAGGTGTAAGAAATACTTAAAGAATGGAAGAATGGAACATTGGGACAATTGTTATCTAGAAGAGAATGAACTTCAGGATTTGGAGAGCAGAAAAAGAAAAAAAAAGACCTGAGATACATAATATAGAAGACAGGAAGATAGTTTGACTATAGTGAACAAATATAAAAAGTGGTTAGGGGGGTTAATGTATTCACTTAATTTACTGGACAGATGTTAAGTTTTCAAAAATGTGATCTAGTTTAAGTAGCAGAAGAGTACTGTTTTGAATATGGGCCAGCTAACAGGAACCCACCAAGTTAACATTTTTCCTGGTCAGGGAAGAATGAATGAAGACAGTATTGAAGATAGATTTTTGAGTGTTAATGCCCTGAGAATAATAACAATAGTAAGTATCAAACTTTTATTATTGGGGGTCAGACACAATCTTAAGCACTTTAAACATATAAACCATATAATCCCCTAAGCAAGGCAGTGTTTCACTATTACATCTATTTTACAGAGAGGAAACTGCGTCCCAGAGAAGAGGAGTAAAGCAATCTGTTCAAGAATACTAAATCAATGGTAGCCAGGATTTGAAACCAGGTAGTCTGATTACAGAGTGTAAGCTCTTAATTTCCAGGTACTATTAGTGTCTAGTGGATCCTACAGAGGTCAAGGGCTGCATTGAGTGGCTTACTACACATTCTCTGTTTAGGAAGTAGAAATGCAGCCAATAGAGGAGGAAAAAGAGTCATGATTATGATCACTAGCTAGTCCTAACTTCAACAATTCTGTCCTTTTATAATGTTCTATTTTAAGAAGGAAGGTTTTAGGGGTGACTGGGTGGCTGAGTCGGTTAAGAGTCTGACTTAGGCTCAGGTCATGATCTCATGACTTGTGGGTTCGAGCCCTGAGTCAGGCTCAGTGCTGACACCTCAGAGTCTGAAGCCTGCTTCGGATTCTGTGTCTTGCTCTCTCTCTCTGTCCCTCCCCCATTCTCTCTCTCTCTCTCTCTCTGTCTCTTTCTCTCTCTCTGTCTGTCTCAAAGATGAATAAATATTTTTAAAAATTTAAATAATAAAAATGAAAAAAGAAGCAGGGTTTTAGACTGACCACTTGTGAACCCAGAGTTTTTCTCAGCAGGCAGTCATACATTGAGCGCCAGCTCTTTCCAAAGCACTATGTTAAATCTGTAGCATCACCTTCATGCTCAGCAGGGAAGAACTGGATCCTGACTGACCACGGTTAACTTCCTCCCAATCCATACCTGGCCATGAAGGGGTGCCAGGTGCCATGAAAAGTATTTGGTGTGTTTTTAAAATACAGGTTTCTGGGCCCAAACAAGAATTAGAAATCAAATCCTGACAGCGAATATATAAGAATCTCTAGTTGTTGGCCAGAAACTTTTTCTTTGCTTCTTTTAGTGATGAAAAATTGTAGTCATAGGTTTAATGAACCTCTAGCTACCCATCTACTAAGCTCAACAGGTATAAAAATTGAAGTTTTACCATCTTTTTTCATTCTTCTCTTTCTACCTCTCTTTCTTCCTTGTTATCTTTCACTGAAGTACTTTAAAGCAAATCCGAGACATCATGTCATTTCTTATTACATACTGTAATGTGCATAGTTAAAAATGTGGTTATTTTCTTATATAACTCAATGATATTATCACATCTAATAAAATTTACAATGCCTCATTACTATAATTTATATTGAAACATTCACACTTGTTTGAAGAAGAGTGTTTGTGCATTTTTTTTAACGAAGGACCAAACAAAATTTAGACATTGCTTTTGGTTGTTATGTATAACAAGTATAATATGTAATAAGTCCTTTTAAATTTAAAGCAATCCCCCCACCCATTTTAAGTGATTTTTTCATGTAATGAATATGTTGAAGAAACCAAGCCAATTCTCCTATGAAATCTCCCACAATCTGGTTATGGTTCCCTGCTCTTAATGAAAAAAAAATTATATAAATATCTTCAATGTGTATATATCTTAAAGACTGCTAACCCCATACTTTTTGTTTTCTGCTTTAATTGTTGGAAGAAGTAGAGGATGATGGAGAGTAATGGTCAATAGATAGAGGATAGATGGATGGATAAATAGATAGGTAGACAGACACACATATATACTTAGATAATTCTTATGTATGGTCAGGATATATTCATCTCCTCAAACTCATGGCAAATTTGAGAGCTGTTTTGATTATCTAATTGTTTATTTACAAAATCAAAAACCACCTCCACTAGATTTGCCACTTCATTGTTTGTCGGGCTTGGTGGATTATTGTCCATGTCAGGATCATCTAGACCTAATATTTCATGCTATGATGGAATGTCTCAGTATCTTGACTGTTATCAGTTAGTACAATTTCATGCCCTGAAAGCTGAGAGCTTGCTGTTTACTGAATGTCTGCCAACCTAAAAGCATGTAAGTCTCTGAATAGAAAATTCATTGGGTAAGTAGCTCTGTTGACCTTGTTCCTTAGCCAATCAGATTCATTTTCTAGTAATGTTTCACATCTCTGCATTCTCATCCACAGAAAGTTTACATTCCATTTCCTTTCACTTGCTACAATTTCTTTCCTCCTCTATAAATTAACAAAATGATTTTTAACTCATAGGTCTTACAAATTAAATTCAACCAATTACTCAGTGATCCTGGACATTACTGCCATTGTTATTTATTAGTGACATATTATATCATCATAAATATTTACTGTTATAGTGAAAAATGTTATTAAACCTTTTAAGAATTGCAATTATCATTAATAATTATGTTTCATCATGCGGTATACCATAATGTGAATACATAAAAAAGGCAAATGTATTGACAAAATGAGCTGTTTTTATAAATTAGCCAATCTGTCAAATTCCTTCATCAGTGGCTACTACAGAGTAGGACGTTAATAAATATTTGTTGAATGAGTGAGTGCATAGTTTTGATAATACAACAGTGTTTTCAATATAAGTTATGGCATTTTCCTTGGTGTGGCAATTCCTTGATAACTGTGGATACTTAGACATTAAAGTTATTTGCATTTGAGAAACCTGGAATTAAGTTGGTTTTTTTGTTTTGTTTTGTTTTGTTTTGTTTTGTTTTGTTTTTTACCATTCACACTTAGGAGTTTAAAATACTTTTTATGCTAATCAATTAAATTACCAAGGTTGTATGAAACATAAGTGGACAATTTTGCTTGTATAAGAATGAAATTATTGTGATTTGCTCAAGTATGCCAAGTAATAAATATATATGTGTGTGCTAAATTTACTAACACAACTGTTGTTGTAACAGAAGACTTGATTATTAGAAGGGGGGCAAAGAGAACAGTTTGCAGTAGCTTTAGAAGTTGAAGTTAGGGACATAATTTGTTGCTCTGTCTCATAAAGGAAGACTTGCTAGCTAGTATTCAAATTTCACAGGAATATATTTGCCAAACTGATGTAAAGTACAATTGAACTTTTCCTCTAAATACCAAATGTGAGATTTACTACAAATCTGCAAAAGGATGTAAATGTGAGCATTTATATACATTATTTTCCTCTGAACATTTCACTTGTCTGTGTGGAATATGCTCTAAGAAATTTATAGTCACTTAGGAAACATATCTAGTATTTTATTTATTTATTGTATAGTATTCTAGTCTAGATTGGAGTTTAGGGTTACCCCATAGGTGGTGAGAACTCAGGATATTTTTAATGAGGCAGGATTTTCACTTCATTAATAAAACATTCAGTAGCACTGAGTTCCAGAATCACACTTAGCTCTAGCCTGCTCACCTTTTCTTTGAAATAATGTCTCTAATTTGTTGTATTAATTTGTATATATTTCATGTATTCACCAGAGAAATTCATTTAATTTGATCATGACCTTATTATTCAAAGCTTAAATGTGAAACATAACCTTTTCTCCTCAAGTGGTGTCACAAAAGGTTGCATCTTAGTCGAGCTGCAGATCAATGACTGTCATGCAGAATGAGGCTTCCATCAGCTCTGAGTGGCACCTGGTGGTTATTTATAGCATGACCAGCAAAGCCATCTATCTTCTCTGACAGTTTGCAGTGTTACTATCCTAGCATCATGCTTTCTGCTACTTGCAAAGCATCCACCCATCTATTCATCACCCATTTGTTCAACCCAGCTTTAAAGAAATAGATATTGAACGTCTATTTAATGCTAAGGATAGAATGATCAACAAGATATCTCCTTACCTTCAGGAAGCTTTAGTTTTCTCTTTACTGATTTGAGAAAATTTGATGGTATGGAGATATATGCATATACAAGACAAGCCTCCTAAGCTAAAGGACCTTAGTGTCTTATAAGGGAGTATAGCCATGAAAGCAAATAAATGCAAATCAAGGAATCTAAGAATAAATACCATGAGAGAGTGATAATACAATAGAGAAGACAGAAAGTGTCTCTTCTATGTTTCTCTCCAGGATATTTCTTTTAAGGGAACTTCTTTCTCAGAAGTCCTGAGATGAGTCTTCTCTCTCATTTTATTGATCCAGGTTGGGTTTTGTATGCCCATTTGAAAACCAGACTAATGACTAGAAGAATGGCATGCATGTGTGGCTGTATCAATCCCTTTAACCCAAGTTATATAGAATAGGGGATGGGACATATCAATATACATTCCGTTGATGTGAAATCAGCCTAAATCAAAGCACATGAACTACAGAAGGAAGACATGGATAATAAAACATGTCTTTCAAAAGGGGGAGAGGGAATATAATTAACAATTATAAAAAAATTACTGTAATGAACATTTATCTTGCCTTATGAGAAAAAATGCCATATAAAAGCAAACAGATACATTATGTTGCAATTATCTGAGCAAATGATATCGTGATAAAATAATTATATTTATATGATACAGTATACGAGTTAAGTCCTCAAGTATCTACACATTATGTGCGATAATTCAAAAACAATGCCAATTCCTTAAGAGGAACCAGATTGTTTTTGGTATCTTACTTTATTGAAAGGGTAGCTACTAAAGAAGAAACAAAAAACTTCTCAGACATTGAAGTTGGAAACCGACACATTATTTCATTCACTAGAGTGGCGTATTTGGGAGCCCTTAATTGGTACTAGATAAAAAATGTTTGTATTCTCTATTGGATCATAGTTGGTCCTCACTAAATATTTTCTGACTGAACGCCCTCCACACACCCCATTTTTTTTTTTGTCTAAAACCTATTTAGTTCTAGGCAGCAAAATTTACCTGAACATTTCAATAAAAGCTAGCTTCTCATTAAATTTCCCTATTTGCATGTTAGGCCAAATGATCCTTAACCATTGTGTACAAAAAAAGAACTATGGACTAATTAAACTCAATCCAGATACCTGGGTCCTATCCAAGTGTGTATTTATTAAAACAAAGAAACCAAAAGGCAAAGGAAGTGTCCGTTTTGTTAGGAGCCCTGGAAGCGTTTAGTGAGGTTTAGTTTCAGTGTAAAATAGATGTTGAGGAGAAGCTGAGAAGGCTGTAAAGCTAATACCCCAAAGTGGGAGGATATCTCATTTCTATAAACTGAGGGCTTAATTAGCTGAAAGAAGTAGGCTGGCTTCCAGACCAGCTGTGATTCTCTACAGGGTAGCCTGAAGCAGGGACAGGCATGCTGCGTAGAGAAAAGCCACAGAAAGTTCTGACCAAAGAAATAAATTTTATACATATTCAACTTTTATCTGTAAGAGAAAAGCTTATTTGGATCAGGTGCCAGGAAGATAATTGCCCTAGCTTTGCTCAGAGTTCTTTGTCAGGAAATTGTTTTGTGTTTTATGTGCTCTAATTTGTCTATCACGAAATAGTTAAGCAAGTTATAGATTCACACAGTCGACAATTTTCTTGCTTGAAACACTCTTTTGGGCCAACACCTCATCCATTAAAAATAGTTTAACATCACAAGCTGACCAAAAACAATCCCTCCGAAATAAAAACAAAACCATAGGTCACAGAAATACATGTAATAGATCTAAAACAAACAAAGCATCTAAAACCTGTGCTAAATCTCATGAACTACACCCACAAAAGATGTGTCCATATTCTTACCAGCTCAGTTATCTGGTTTTAAAGTGCACAATGATCAAAGAAGCAAATTAGGAGAAATGGTTAGCTGCAGCTGATACACTGAGAACAGGACCAGTAAGGCTGCTAGCATGACAGGGTGACAGGACCCAGCTCATCTACAGAGAAAGCTTGAAAGTACCATTTAGGACTTTTGGTAAAAAGGTAAAATAAAACTGTGAAAAACTCATGAGGCCTTGATGGCATCGATGTCCTTCAGCAGAGGACAAGCATTTCTATTGCTAATGATAACACTGGGGCATTATTTTCAACATAGTCTCCTTAAGAATCAGGAAAGCGGATGCAAGCTTTAGAAAGATTTCAACCCAGTGCTTGAGTTTTTGTGTTTCGACAGGAATCAGGAAATCACTAGCTTACTCGGTTGCTGACAGTTTGTAATTAAAATGGTTTTCCTGTTTGAGGACAATAAAAACTGAAAATTTTTCGACTGTAGCTTTCCGAGTTATGGTCATGACAGAAACTGGTTATACTTTAAGCTAGTAATATTGTGTGTAATTGATGAGTATCCTTCACTGATTTTCTCTCTATGTATGTGTTCACTGGGATCAACAAAATTACACAAAGCACTGGGCCTACAAAATGGAATTTTCCTGAAGGGATTTGCAGTGGAGTGCGTGGATATATACATAGTGGATATGTAATTGTATACTTATAAAAAATATGCTAAGGGAATTTTAGAATAAGAAAAAGGAGCAAAAAGCCCAGTTTGGGATGGACTCCTTTGGGAGTAGGCATTAAAATGGTTTTTCAGTGCAGTCACACAGGAATAGTCAATATATGGCATCAGCTGTTAGTCATGCCACAATTAAGAAGTCTCATGACTAACTCAAAAGGACAAAATATAAAATTAAAACCATCTATACTTAGTTTGAAAAGCATCTACCTGCATGATTTTGTGGATTAAAAGCTTTACAAGTTGTTAAAATTTTAAAACCACTAATAAATACAAATAATTTACAATGCAACTAACATGCAGCTATGTCAGTGTCCATACACAAACATTTTATTTTTATATATTTTACATTTTGTATATTCTGGTACACTCACCTGTGGGAACTAATTACTAAACTAATTAATAAACTGCTTTTATTGCTTAGTTTTATTTCAGTGTCTAATTCATCTGAGAAACATTTTTATGTAACACAATATAGGGATTCAATTTTATTTTCCTCAAGATGGATTACCAGCACTTTTTATGCCAGCAACTTTTATTAAATAATTGATCCTACTCACACAGAATTGAACTATTACCAGTATCATACATTCAATTCTCACAGGTATATAAATTCTCATATGTATGTGTATGTATATGTACATATATTCTATTTTATATCTATAAATTATTCAACCAATACAACGTTACTTTTATTACAGTGAGTCTGCGGAATCTTATGGTATCTGTTAAAGCAACTTCATTCTTTTCCTACTCTTGACTCTTTGGGGTGTTTAGTTTTCCATATAAACTTCTGGGTTTTTATATTTGTGCTACACAATTACTCCTTAAAGTCTTCTATCCTTTCATTATAATTTACCAACTTGTTAAGAGTATTTATTTTTTAATCTCTGCTTCATGACATCTCTTGCATTTGTTCTCCAGGCACTCATTTGGTCCTCACTGGTGACCATCACTTTATCAGTTCACACACTCAACTGTTAATTGGGAAATCCGATTTATTAGGTCCAGAATTCTCCTTGATGTTATATTTGAATCTCTGTAGGCCACCTCTCCCCCTGTGTAATTCTGGCTCACTGCATCTGTCTGTGTCTCTCTGGACTGATCCACCTCCAGATATGACATTACTATATTAGCATGAGTTTTACTGCTCAATGGTGGCTCCTAGGTCAGAAGCGGTGGTTGGACTTCCTCAGCGTCAACAGTTTGGCTGCAGTATAAATCATCCTCAGTGGTTTTAAAACAAGTGCCAGGGGCACCTGGGTGGCTTAGTTGGTTAAACATACAACTCTTGGTTTCAGCTCAGGTCATGACCTCACTCATGAGTTCGAGCCCCGCATGGGGCCCTGCGCTGACAGTGCAGAGCCTGCTTGGGATTCTCTCTCTGCCCTTTCCCCATGCTCACATGTGTACTCTCTCTCTCAAAATAAATAAATAAACTTAAAAATAAAATAAAATTGGGGCACCTGGGTGGCTCAGTCGGTTAAGCGTCTGACTTCAGCTCAAGTCATGAACTCACTGTCCATGAGTTTGAGCCCCGTGTCGGGCTCTGTGCTGTCAGTGCAGAGCCTGGAGCCTGCTTCGGATTCTGTGTCTCCCTCTCTCTCTGCCCCTTCCCCACTCACGCTCTGTCTCTCTCTTTCAAAAAATGAATAAACATTAAAAAAAATAAAAAATAAAATAAGATAAAATAAAAACAGCAGCAAAACAAAACAAAACAAAACAGAACAAAACAAATGTCTGTCCTCAGTCATGAAACCTGTTGGTTGCTGTGGTTCTGCTGCAGGGCTGCTGTGGCTCTATGTCGCAAGCCTCCTACATTGGAGTCCTCAGCTCCCACTCAGCTCGGCGCTGAAATTTCTGCCACACCGATTTCTGCCAGCCACTATCTTCTCAAGAAGTGGCACTTTTTGGTAGTCACCAGTGGCTCTCCTGATCCTGGCCTAAAAGCTTCTCTAATCAACTTCCCTGCGTAGATCTTTGGTCCTCATTGCATCTAGCTGGCCTAGCTATCAGTTTGACTCCAGAGAGGCAAAATTAGAGTTGGTCTTGGAGGAGAAATGAGACTTTTTCAGGTATGTTCTTAGAATTCACCCAATAAAACTATCCTTGGTACAGATTTTGAATAGCTCATTTCTCATAGACAGAGAATATTTTCGAATATTCATACAACAAGCCATTTCACTGTCTTTATATACATCCCTAAACAGTTTATGTTATGAATATTGACAAGGTAAGTTTGGCAAATGATGGAAAAAACATGTTATCATATCTATACTATAAATATGCAGGCTCTATTGACTTTACAGGCACAATTTCTTTAAAAATGAAAACATCCGTAGGAGGAAATTTAGTGAGAGACATATACGTATTTTTTGTAACTTGATAACTATAAACTAAGCCTTTTGACATAAATGGAAATTATCCTCTTTTTTTCTAGGTCATACAAAACTAAATGTGTGCCAAATTAGACAATGCTTTGAGGGATTATTAAATGTCACAAACACATCTCATCTTTGTACATTGTAGTTTATACAGTTAGCTTGTTCATATACTTAGCGTATATATTGAGAGCCTAAAATTACTCTCTAAACATTCACAGTCCAACTTGATTCACAAAGGAAATTCCTGGCACCACATCCTGGCAAGACAAATGAATAATTGTCAAAATCTTTGCAAATGTGTATATTTAGTGCTAACACGATATATTACTATTAAGAATGTGGTAATATGTTCAATGTTCCTTTTAAAAATACATATATCACGGGTGCCTGGCTGGCTCAGTCAGTAAAGCATGCGATTCTTGATCTTGGGTTGTTAAGTTCAAGCCCCATGTTGGGTGTAGAGATTACTTAAAAAATAAAATCTTTAAAAGAAAAAATACATCTATCAGACAAATAAAGTTTAATTAATTTCTAAATTAGTCTTGTGAAAAGTTTTTATATATATGCACACCATTAATGGTTCCAAAGAATTTTTTTTTAATAATGTGCGGTTACTGGCATGTACGTACTTTCTAGGTCATTTACGATATTTCACTACTAGCTAACAATCCAGTGGGTTATTATGAGCCACACACATGTTGCCAGTGCCAACCTTATTTGATTGGTTGGCAATCCAATCAGTAGAGGTTGTCAGGTTGATAAACACACACACACGCACACACACACACACACACACTCACGCACATGCACATACATACGCACACAAACATATATAACATATACATATATTCATATGCATGTATATCATATACACTCATATGTACATACATCTCTCCTTTCCCTATTTGTCTTTTGAATATAGGAGCTCTTGAATGCAAAGACCAAGTCTTATTTAATATTGTTAAATTTGAACTCAGAACTGATTGGCTAATATATGCACATGGTAGATATCCAGTAAATGTTTCCCAAATGAAGAAATTTACTTCAAACCATCTAGCATATTATTTTGTAAATCTAATGGTTCATAATCTCAAAATAAGTGATTAGGTGCATGAAAATAATTATGCACCTCAAGAATAAGCTTTTAAAAATGAATTTTAGAGTGACTAGTACATAAAGAAATTAGGCAGAGAATTAGTCTTGACGAGGTTATTCCATGAGTTTTAGACATGTTTCCATGGCACAGCTTTTTACTTTTTTAAAGAAATAGAAAACAAAAGTAGTTTCAAATTTTCCCCAAGCTATACTTCAGGTTTTCAAGAATACTATTTAACTGTCAGAGCTGAACACCTTAGAATTTATCATCCACCCTTCTACTTCACTTTCTTGCAGAATGGGAAAAAAAAGTGACAGATATCAGTGTTTTAAAATTGATTTTGTGAACACATAAATAATCCAAATTGCAGGTACATTTTATTTTTTAATACTAGAGCAAAACTTTAAAGGGTACCTGTGTATGTCTATACATCCTTTATTCAAACATTACAAATATTTTTATACCTCCTCTTATCTTAAAAAGCACTAGTACATGTTTTATTCTGCTTGAGTTTTACAACAAGTGAATGAAATATTCACATAATTGTTGTTGTTTTATAGTTAAAGAAAAAAGTCTCAGAGGAGTTAAGTGATACTCCCAAGGGCAGAATTTGAATCCAAAGCCAAATCTGGATTCGGATCACACTCTTCCCAGACTATGACTCTAGTGCTCTGTCACTGTGCATGCATATTAGCATGGTATAAAATTTTCCAGGCAGTATATAACTATCCTACATAGGTGTCTACATGAGAGTTTCTCAATATCATTGGCAAGACAGCTGAGGAATAATTGTAATTTAATAAAAAATTACTTAAATTGCATGTATGTTGCTAAAAACTACCCATAAATATACTTTCCTGGAATTTTCTTTTTCTCTTCTAATTTGGGTTACTCTATAGGAGAATACTGGTTAAGAATAATGCACTGTATTGCCCTTTCCTGTTAGAAATGTAGATACCAAAGTACTTTTAGAAGAGGAATTTTTTCCCATCTAATATTGACATATGACCTTGGGAAAGTTTAAAGTGTATAACCTGGCCATTATATATGTATGTATATATATATATACACTATATATATATATACATACACTATATATATATATACATATATATACATATATATATATATAGTGTATGTATGTGCATGTATATTATATATTATATATATATATGTATATAATGATTACTACAATAAGGTTACCACTGTGTGTGTGTGTGTGTGTGATGAGAAGATTAAGATCTATCCTCTTAGCAACTTTCAAATTTACCATACATTATTGTTGATTATAATTACCATGCTGTGCATTAGATCCCCAGAACTTATTCATCTTATAACTGGAAGTTTGTATGCTTTGACCAACATCTGCTCATTTCCTTTACTGCCTAGCTCCTGACCACCAATCTACTTTCTGTCTTGAGTTTGACTTTTTTAGATTCCACATATAAGTGAGATAATGCATAATTTATCTTTTTGTGACATCTTTCACTTAGCATAATGCCCTCAAGGTTCATACATTTTGTCACAAATAGCTGGATTTCCTTATTTTATACTGCTGAATAATATTCCATTTTGTATATATAGTCAAGGCATGGAAACAACCTGTCTATTGACAGCTGCAGATTTATCACCTTCTCTTTATCCATTCATCTCTCATTAGACACTTAGGTTGTTACCATGACTTGGCCCTTGTGAATAACGCTGGAATGAACCTGAGAGTACAGATATCTCTTCAAGATAGTGATGGCATTTCCTTCAGATATATACCCAGAAGTGGAATTGCTGGACCATATGGCTGTTCAATTTTTAAATGTATTTTTTTAATAAAATGACTTTTTCCTTGCTTTTGTATATATGCAATGAACATATGTATATGTGTGCTGGTGATGAGAGTTTTCTTTTCTTTTTTTTTTAATTTTAATTTTTTTAACGTTTTATTTATTTTTGAGACAGGGAGAGACACAGAGCATGAACAGGGGAGGGTCAGAGAGAGGGAGACACAGAATCTGAAACAGGCTCCAGGCTCTGAGCCGTCAGCGCAGAGCGCGACGTGGGGCTCGAACTCACGGACCGCGAGATCATGACCTGAGCCGAAGTCGGCCACTTAACCGACTGAGCCACCCAGGCGCCCCATGATGATGAGAGTTTTCTTATGTTGGAGGTGGTGTAACCTATGTCAGATAGGTTTTTCTTTTTTATATAATGTTGTGTTCTTGGAATAACCCAGTTAGGTCATGATGTAACCTTATGTATTTCCGGGTGAGAGTTGCTAATATTTTGATTAAGATCAAGGTATCTATGTTCATGAATGAGATGGCCTCTAAAATTTCCTTTACTGACACTAGAGGCTTAGACCATGTTAAGTTAGCCTTGTAACAAATTATGTATGCTAGCTCTCTTACTATTCTCTAAAATCTTGTGTAAAAATTTATTCCTTCATTAAATGAATTTCCTAATGAGAGAAAAAAATAGAGCTTTCTTCACTTTTCAGGAGATTGCTATGGTGACCCAGTTATGGTAATGATAAACTTGACTTTTGACCTGCCTACATCAGTTGTCCTTTTAAATAAAAATATTGACATACCTATCTCCTTCTCTACCCATAGTATGTTCGATCTGTAATTCCTGTGGGGTATACAATTGTTTCCATGAGACAAAAGTTTAATAAAAGAAAGTGACAGTGCAGTGTAGTTTTGAGTATATTCTCTAATCAGAGGCTCATAATTACTTTCAAGCAATCATTTAAAATGTTTGAAGGCAAACATTCAGATGTAACTGTACATCTCTCTTCTGTGCATTTCAGACAAATTAACAATTTCCAAATCGATTGTAGACTCTTTAGAACATGAATCACAAAGAACAATTTTTCTATATTCAGTCATCTGGTTGATATTCTTCTTTATAGCAAAAGCTCTCTGTAGTGTCCACAGGTTTAAGAGAAACACAGTGGGGCTTAGTATGTGTGGGAGGATACCAACAGCCAGGAGAAGTGAGACAGCCAGAAGGCCCTTACAATATTATCCATAACCATTTATTCTGTAAGCATCATAAAATTGTATTTCAAGATTATTTCATATTGTTTGCCTCAATGATGCAGGTTGGATGTTTCACTTGACTTTGTCATAGTAAGAATAATTTTTTTGCCCAAGAGTGTTGGCAAATTCTCAGAATTAACTGAGTATTTGGAGAGATCTAACTAGAAGAAAAGTAAGAGGAAAATAAATCATGCCATTGTAATACAAATGCTGCTGCTGCTGCTGCTGCTGCTGCTGCTGCTGCTGCTGTTGAAATAACTGTTTGTTGTAGATGCTTGGATTTGCACAACCAATATCCATCTCATAGGTAACTTTCTTCCTTGCTTGCAGAGCATGACTCTATTTGTGGTGGCAGTATACCCGGAATTATGTGATAAATCATGATTTGTATAAGATTATCATGAAAATTTGATTTCATTTTGTCAGGCACTTAATTTCTCAGCCTCACTGTAGCTAGGGATGGTAGAGTGACCCACTTCAGATCAGTAAGGAATGAAGAGAAGTCTACCGGAAATGGACAGCAGTGGGTGAGACTGCTTTTAGATGCTATTCCTGGAGCTGAAGTAGCTGTATTGGGAGACTAAAATGACAAACATCAGGTCAAAAGACCACCTGCCAAAAATGGCAGAGAGAAAAGTAGAAAGAGACTGGCCCTTGCAGACATTGTTGAGCTGTAGCCCCATCATTTGTCTTATCACCAGCCATCTTGCTCTGTGGGATATTGATGCCTTCATTGCTCAGGTCACAGTTAGAAACTGTGTTGCTATTGCTTAAAGCTGAGAACATCCCAAACTAATAACCTCCCCCTTACTATCTGCAAGTAGATGAAAAGATTACGTCAGGTGGGTTTACAGATTTGGTTTATATACTGAATTGAGTCACTTATCAACTTTGTATTTGTGCTTTATTTTGCATTAGTGTGTGTGTGTGTGTGTGTGTGTGTGTGTGTGTGTGTGTTACTTTTAATGACTTGTGATTTTTTTTCAATATTTCCTGAAATGTCTTTGTTAATGGATTTTGCTTTGGATATCTTTTTCTTTCTTTCTTTCTTTCTTTCTTTCTTTCTTTCTTTCTTTCTTTCTTTCATTCTTTTTTTTTTTTTGAGAGTCAGTAAGGATTTATTTCCGATATGATCAGCAAATTCAATTTGGCTTCAATAAACATGAAACTGAGATGGAGAAAAAAGGCTGTGGTCCTACTGCAAGTTTTGAAGTCTTCATTTATAGAAGCACTATTCAAAGTAGCTTTGTAGATGGACCTGAATATTGATAACCAATTGCTTTAGATATCTTTCAATTCTCTTAAAGAAGTGGAGATTTTACATTTTGCTTAATTTAAGGCATAGGGTAGAAGAAGATAGATTACAATTGTTGATTACTTTTTCAGAGGCAAACATTTGTAATTGGATCTACAATTAACTTTGAATAATTCAGCATTGTGTTGTGCTGTTTGAAACTGATTTCACAAAACAGATGTTTTAACTGACAACATAGTTTCTCATAATAATCCGTTCATAGTTTCATGGTCATATAAGGTCATGCTAAAAAGAATTATAAGTTTATGTAAAATAAGCCCCATTTTTATATTTTAAGTGGATGGATGGATGGAGCATGTTTTTTTTTTTGTTATTTTGTCATATATATATATATATACGTATATATATATATGACATATATATATATACGTATATATATATATGACATATATATATATACGTATATATATATATGACATATATATATACATATATATATGCCTGGAGGAAAATGATTCAGTATGGTTTGCTGGAAAACTTATATGCCAGGTGCTATAATTAATGTTTTACATGGTAATTCTTTTTTCTTTTTTTTTTTTTAACGTTTATTTATTTTTGAGACAGAGAGAGACAGAGCATGAACGGGGGAGGGTCAGAAGAGGGAGACACAGAATCCGAAACAGGCTCCAGGCCCTGAGCTGTCAGCCCAGAGCCCGACGCGGGGCTTGAACTCACGGACCGCGAGATCATGACCTGAGCCGAAGTCGGCCGCTTAACCGACTGAGCCACCCAGGCGCCCCTCTTTTTTTTTTTAAAATAACAGTAGATCTTTAATGCTACTGCAGGGAGTACATTTTTTTTAATGTTTTTATTTATTTTGAGACAGAGAGAGAGCATGAGCAGGGGAGGGGCAGAGAGAGAGGGAGACACAGAATCCAAAGCAGGCTCCAGGCTCCGAGCTGTCAGTACAGAGCCCAAGGTGGGGCTTGAACTCACAGACTGTGAGATCATGACCTGAGCTGAAGTTGGATGCCCGACTGACTGAGCCACCCAGGCGCCCCTACATGGTAATTCTTGTAATCTTCACAAACAGCCCCAGATAGGTACTACTGTTATCCTTGCTTTTCAAATGAGGGACCAAAGCACAGAAAAATAAAGCAGTTTGCCAAACGCCATATAGCCAGTAACAGTAGAGATAATCCAAGCCTGGGATATTTGCTGGCTAGCTCTTCTTTCATATCTGTAACTGGCCTATAATCCATCTCCAATCTCATATAATTTATGTAAGCATCAAATCTCATTTAATTTAGGTAAGCGCAAATTCCCATAAATCAGATCATAATCATAACTAGTCACGACATTAGCAGATATGAAATACACACTGTAAAGTTCTTGAGTGTTATGAACCCATTTAATCCGCACACTAATCCTCTTAATCAGGTATTGTTATTACTTAGTTTTATAGATGGGAAAACAGGTTCAGAGAGTAAGTTGTCTAACTCACATAGCTTATAAATAGGTGACATCCAGAGCTTTTAGGTGTGTCTGACTAGAGTATCTGCTTCTAACCAAATCTTTCCTAATAAAATGTATGGCCTTATGATATTGTTGTATTACACACACACACACACACACACACACACACTTACACACACTGAAGACCCTCTCTGTTCATGTCAAAATTCATACTTTGCTTTCTTCCTAATGACTGACATAAATGAAATAGAGTTAATTATTTAAGTAAAATGACTACTGAATTATTCGCTCTATAATCCATATCATTGAATAATAACTCTCAAGAAAGCTAACAAAACTGAGTTACCCATAATATTTTACCTGCTTATTTAAATGGATATGGTCTAAGGATCTTTGCATCCAAGAAGTGGTGTTTTACACAGAGATATTTATCTGAAAAACGAAGGGTTGAAGTAATATCGACCAGTATCATCAAATTAATGTTGTACCTTCTTTCCTGACAATATTTTCAGGTATTAGTCTCCAAAAGACACTTGTAGCTTCCTAGTTTATGATAATAAAATAAGTCCATCATTACTGAGTCAAACTAATCTTTTTGGATTTGCTGACAGATTTAGTTAGGAAGGACATTGAAGTTAATGAATAAAATCATGTTTTACATTAAAAATATAATGTCAACCCCTAAAAAAATACTTTTCTTAGGTGATATGAGAAAGAAGCAAGCATCCCATTTACTGGGTTTCATAGCACTGACATCTAAGAGGTATACATTAAATCCACTTTGCAACAGAGATGTTGTTATTAAAATCTTTCAAATTTTTGAAATATAACTCATCTCCACTATTAAAAATATATACTTATTTTATTTAAAAAGTATTTATGATAACATTTTGCTTAATCTGATAATATTTTAATATAGTTATAATTAATTAGGATTGTAGATCATCAAATATAATAACAAGACTGGGGTGCTTGGGTGGCTCATTCGGTTAAGCGTCTGACTTCAACTTAGGTCATGACCTTGCGGTTCGTGAGTTCCCCCCATGTGGGGCTCTGTGCTGACAGCTAGGAGTCTGGAGCCTGGAGCCTGCTTCAGATTCTGTGTCTCCCTCTTTCTCTCTGCCCCTCCCCCATTTGTATTCTGTCTCTCTCTCTCTCTCAAAAATAAACATTAAAAAATTTTGTTTAAAAAAACAAGATTGGAACATCTCACTGAATGTGTATAATAGTAATTCTATTGACAATTCTTTTTATAACAAAATTATGTTTTATCTATCTTTATGTAACCTAGCCTAATAACTTGGGTAATGTTAATGGTATATAATATTTTAGTGATTTAAAAAATACAACTCTTCTGTTGGGGGGGGAGAAGATTTTGGGTAAATAGTGATAGTATTTTGAGTTTGTACCTGAGAGTGGACAGATGCAGAACAAACTCCTGGGCTGCATCAAGAATATTTGAGCAAAGAACTAATTTTTTTGACTTCATAAAGCTATGTGTGTGTTTTAAGTGAGGTCACGGTAAAGTTGTAGGGCATTTGTCTTTGGAACAAATTTTGAGAAGGTTTTTAAAAACCGAAAGAGAACCCAGTTCTCAGCAAGTGAGGGGCTCATTGAAGAAGGCTGCGGACCGAAAGGGAAAAAAAAAACGACATAAAACCTAAAAGGGCAGAACCCTTGAAGAGTTAACTCAAAGACAGTAAAATATAAAGGAAAAGGGAAGAGTCAGGAGACAGGGCTCAGTTGTGGAAGAGACTTGGAGGTGAACTGAGGCACTTGAATTCAGAGAGAGAGAAAGAGAAAGAGAAAGACCATCTGGTGCTAATGCTTTATCGTAGTATTTAAGTTGAACTAATGTTCACAGTTCATTGTGACTAAGTAAGCATTAAACCTCCCTTTCTGTGCATGCGGCTGTTAGGACTTCAGTGGTGAGCTGAGGATTTTCTATCCTGACAGGAGGCCATTTTGAGGGCACCTTACTAAGTAGAGCTCATATCAAATATATGTTTATTGCATTCTCTTTCATCTACCTTGTGTGAATGTAGGTAGAACAAAGATAAGAAAGGGTAGTGAAAGGGAAGATGGGAGAAAAGGAATATATTCATGCAGGAAAAATTGGAAAGTTGCAAAAACTAGTATGCTAGTTCCAAATGGTTCATCTCAGAATGGATGAATTTAGACATCTATGAGAATATAGAAGTTTTAAAACTTATTGTTTATGAATTGAATAGCATGTCGTAAAATATCATGATAAAAAACCCTTATAAAGAAACATATTTTTTGCAAACCTATTTTCAAGTCACAGTGACAGCAGGGGTGTAAGAAGGTGATTAACATATTCTGCGCATCTACTATGTGCCAACAAGTGTGCTTTATACATATGGTCTCTTTTAGCAAAACTGGCAGATATTTGCTAATCTTGTATCTAGATAGTCTCCACAACCAACAACAAATGCGTTTCTTTATGCCATAAGCATATAACACTTGTATAATGAAAAAAGCATCTTGTTATACTCAGCAGTCTCCTTTCCTTCGAAATTTTATAGAATTCATCTTCTCTACCAGTGTGAGAGTCTTCACACATCATCTAACTTGATAGGTTATATTTTCTACCTATCTGTTGTGATATAGTGTTTCAGGATGATATTTACCCATAGGAAAAAATTGTAGATGTAGGCAAGTTTCAATTATTCTTTGGGATGACAATGAAACTCTTTCAAGGAGACTCTAGGTAATGTCTTCCATTCCACCTCAGAATTCATTAGTACTAAGAACATAAACCATAGGGACAAACATTTCAGAACTCTGAAATTTCAACTCTGGATAAAAAAGATAGAGGGTTAAGTGTGATAACTACTAGTCTAAGAATCGCGTGTTGATTCTGGGATACACGGTGATGAGCCAAGAAATATCAATCCCATTTACCTTTCAACTCCAGTCATTTAAATAATTTATTGAAGTAAAATTTCTGCATATTAAACCTAAATTTATGTTGCATTTTAATCCTACTCAATAACTATTATTGATACGTTTGTATTTTGGTGTATTTTATTCCATAATTTTTATGATTTTTACTTTACTTAATGTTTTCTTCTATGAATAGTAAAGACCCTTATGGCCAAATATTGACTACATAGACCTTTCAAATTTTCAATTCAGCAAATACGTACTGGTGCTTAATATAACTTATGTTATCATTATGGTTCAGTCTACTATATATAGTTTCAGATCAGTAAGTACATCAGATGTTAGAAGTGAATCTCTATGTTTTTTGTGGTTTTCTCATTTTATCTGTTTAAATCATGTCTTCAAAACATCTAACATCTGTATGAACTCAGAGAAATAAGGGCCATCGTATTCACTGGGGACTGTCTTTATGTACTATGCGCCATGGAGCTGTGTTTCCTGAGTCATACAATGTTTGCCCATGCAGATGGATAAGCCAAAATGAGAAATGGATGCAAACTTGTGGTTTTGCATGATAATATTTGGTCATGATAATAAAAATTTGGTCATGATAATAAAAATATCCAGAGATTATCTATGCCTAGGTTTGGTCATGATAATAAATTTGGTCATGATAATAAAAATATCCAGAGATTATCTATGCCTAGGTTTATAGTAATATGTTGAATATGTTGATTGTCATATCCAATTTCCTTAAATGTTGATGTTAAATAAAAGCTAAATAAATGGAAATTTTATTTTGATCTTTTAAGATTGGATGGTCATTAAAAGTTGTGATTCGTATGTGCACATCGAGATGAAAGAGTTAAGGATTTTGTATCTTTTATTAAGACACTTATTTATGGCAGTGCTAAATGGAAAACCTATGCAAACATATAGTCTACATATTCATAGGAGATAAAGAGCCAGATCTGTTTCTTTTATGGATACTATATGAATGAAACTTTGCTCTTCTCTTTGCAACATTATGGGAGAAGCTTTACTAGTCCCCAGGGAAAAGTCAAAATCTGCATTTAAATAAAGATATTAATAAGTTGAACTGGGCTCTCTTTAGAAAGCTAAGTGGTTGGAGAGATTTTGTATAGGTAAGAATGTGAAGTGAATTGCTAATGACATATACGGAATGATTTTGAAGGGCTCATCTTTTGTCATTTATCACATTGTGTGCAGTAAATTAATAGTTACATTGCAACATGAATTCTAATAAATGTATTATGCAGGACTTATTGATAGAATTTTAATAGAGATATACAAGTATAGTTTCAGTATGCATTTATTAGTAGTATTCATTGTAATAATTCTAACTTATGTTTCTAAGTGGATTATCTCTATATATGCCAGTAGCAATTTTAAAAGAACATATAATACCTTCATTATTATTAATTTATCATTCATATTTATATTAGACAGATTATTAAAAGTAAAACTGGCAAATGTTAATACTTCAGTTCTTTTTGCCCGCTAATTTTTTTCAATTTTATGCTATATACCTGCTTTATATTTTTGTTAAAATCTCTACCAACATAACCTTAAAAATTTTCCATATAGATAATAATCATAAGCTATATGATTTTTTCTATAAGACTTAGCATCTCTGTGAAATCCAAAGGAAGCTTAAATAAGCTGCTGTGGTTTAATATCTTAGACTATACAATTGTCAGTTTAAGTTCCTCAGGGGCTACTGTAAATAAATCAAACAAAAAACCAAAATGTATAAAATATACTGAAAAAAATTTGTAAGTTCATGATCACATACTTGTATGTAAATGGACTAAATACAACTAGAAATCATAGTTTCGAATATAATAGCTAACAATAATGCACTGATGTTTTAAACTTTTGGAAACTATTTAGGGTTATCAACCCTCACAGGATTTATAAAAAATATATGGAGTGCATAAATACGTAGCTCTCAAATTCTTTCCTCCCATCTAGTGCTTTCTGAGTTTGAGACAATTCTAATAATAAAACAGGCTTGGACACTTCAGCTGTAAAACTCAGTTAGAAGGTTTTTAACTAGAAAAAAAAGGTTTTCAAAGATGAGAGTTCTGGAATTATTTTCAATATTGAGACAGATGTCCATAGTCCATAACTTCAAGTAGGAAAATCAACAAAGCAAAATTGTAGCATAGATTCATTTTTCTTTCTGACAAAGATGAACTATATTTCTATTTTAAATCAGTAAAAATGTTATATTAAGAAATATAATTTTAAAAAAAGAAATATAATTTTGGGGAACCACAAAATAATCCAGATCTTGAACCAACACACATTCTCTTTTTTATTGCTTTATACATTCTTCTGACAGTAGCAGGATGGTTGTTATGAGGGTACAAGATGGAACTAGATACCAGTGTTCATATTCTAATTACGTCACTTAGTTGCTATGTAAATTTGGGCAAGCTAATTAAACTCTGTTGTCTCACCTGTGAAATGGGACAATGACAGGATTTTCTTTATAGAATTGTTATGAAGATTAAACATGTTCATCATAAGTAAATTGCTTTAAATAGTGTCTGGCAAATCGAATATGGCATATGTGTTAGCTACTACAATGCTAAACTCAAAGTGTGTCCGTGTTTCAGTCATATCGAATCATTACGTATATACAAGCTGATCAAATTGAGATCCATTATGATGGAATTAAAATTATTGCCAACTTTTATTTCTGCACATTTCTTTAGTAAATGTACAGCAGTAATGTTTTTTAAACAATATCTCTATAAGATCAATTAAATGAAATGGACTGTTTTTAGCTAAACTTGTAGGAGTTATGTGACTACTAAGAATGTCTCTTTGCTTATTTCACAATTGGTTCTCTTTGTTGTCAAGGTAACAATTTAACAGTCACCTTTTCTCACTGCCTCCCTCCCCTGAAAAAAGGCATGTACTAACTGATCAGTCCTTTTAAAACTGTAGCTAAAAATATGAAGTAGAAAACACAGATAAATTTTATGTGCAAGTAGCAATTTTTTTTAAGTGCTAGGTAAGGTTCTATGGTGGTCTGGTTTACTGGATTAAGGAATCATTTCCCCTAGGTTCTCAACAGAAGTATTTTCTTCATACTAGATATTAACAGTTGAACAACATTAATAAAGGCTGCCTTTTATTGAGTACTTACTGTTTACTATCCAATGTACTTTGTGTACTTCACATGTATTTATTTTAAAAAGTTAATTCTTCTAAGTTACCTAAGGGCCACATATTGTGTCTCCATTTTATATCTGTGGAAGTTTATATTTAGAGAGATAAGACACTTGTCCAGGTTGTACAGAGAGAAGCAGAATTGGTAGGATTTGAACCCAGTCATGTGTCTATACAATCTTTAATGTTAATTCCTACATGAGTTTCCAAAAGTATTTTTGGATTTCAAGGCTCATATCTGTACAAAGCCACATGATCCAACCCTCTTGGCTTTTTCCTCTAGGTATTTAAGATTTCACATTTTTAGTATTTTGTACCTCATAATAGAAAATAGCGATGTGTTTGTGTATGTGATTGAGTGTGGCCCTGCTGAGGTGAGCTTTTCTTCACAGTTAAACTGACCCAGATTCTGGTAAGTCACCAAATACTCTTCAGGAATATTGCACTTTTCAAAGATGCATTAACACTTTCAGATTTCCAGTTATTTTTGTGACTAGTGGTAATGTACTTAGGGAATTGAGTTAATGCATCTTATATAAGTGCCTGAATTTTAGGGAGTAGGCACTGGATAAATATGGCAAGCCATGTGTTGGGTGTGCACATGTACTAAAATTCAACAGAAGGATGTGTATATATATATATATATATATATATATATATATATATATATATTTCTAAGTATAAAAGCATCTTAAGTCATACTGTTTCTTTTTGGAGTTTATTTTCTTGTTATTTTCTCATTCTCATCTATATGTATATATACATACCTACAGATGCCACAACTCAAACTAGCAAGGAAGGGTCTGTCATATTCTTTTAATTCTGGAAGCAATTATACTAATATAGAAGTGGCATTAATCAGTACTTGCCTAATCACTTAGAAAGAATAGAAACATTCCCGTGAAACACAAACACAGGAAACAGAGAGAAAGATAGAACTTCACCAGAGAAAGGGCTTCACCAGAGACCACCGCAGAAAATGGGCAAAGTCTAGAAAGACAGGCAGGCAGTGTAATTCACAGGATCACCCCTTTGCCATTAGCTTTGAATGATGATTAAAGTGCCCCTGTCCATGAAATGCTGTGGCTTTATCAGTTACAGACATGACAGAAACAATGTCTGTGATAGAAGGGGAAAAGAGAGAAGGGTGAAGCTAAAGGGAGAGAGAGAGAGAGAGAGAGAGAGAGAGAGAGAGAAAGCAAACCATTAGGGAATGAGAAGCCTGCAGAAAGCCATAATGGGAAAAGTAGCACAGCTCTGTGTACAAATAGGAGGCCCTCTGAGATACTACATTTTTCACATTTTCAGTGTACTATCACCACAACTTAAGGATTATTTAATAATATGAAAAGTGAAGTATAATAAAAATGCTCAGTGGTATAGAAGGAATTATATCAATATCTTCTTAGTTATAAAAAGCCTGGAAAATAGGAGAGAAAATGGATTCAGTTTGAAGTGTTTGGTTACACTATGAGCAGTTATTTTCTTCTTTCTTTCCTTCCTTTCTTCCATCCTTCCTTCCTCCTTCCCTCCTCCCCTTCCCTTTTTCCCTCCTTCCTCTCCTCTCCCTTCCTTTCTCCCTAGCTTTCTATAATTAATGCCTTTTTGTAAGTCAATAGTAATATACTATATATATTTAAGTAGGTATCTGAGAAGACAACATAATGTGGTTTTGTCATAGCAAAATGTTTCTTTTTGTGTAAACAGGTATGGTACTGTCCTCATTAAAACAAATTAAACTGTCAACTGAACTGCATATCTAATTATTAAATTTACAAGCAGCTTTGGAGCAATATGAAAAGAAATAATAACTAGAACTTAAAAAATGGAAGCCATGCAGTCTCAAATTGATAAAAGACATAAGGAAGACATTTATTAGTTATTAATTAGGCAATAGGGATATTTTTGACCCAATTTCCTTTTAGATCCTATAAACGTACACAAATACATATACTCCACAGCACCCACACACACGCATGTGCGTGCACACACACAGCACACTGAAAGGCATGCATAAATGAGTCCTTTAGAGAGCTTCCCTACCTACATTGCGTTTTCAGAGTAATGCTGTTACATATTTTGCCCAACTTTATTCCTTAATCCTGTTTCCTTGAATGCAGAATTACCATATCAGGGTGGGCAAGCTTGTATCTTTAGGTATTTAAACCTCTTTGGGAAGTATACAAAAGAATGCTTAGAAACTTTCTCTATGGAGAGGGTCTACTCACAGCTCTATTCAACTCATGACCAATGTGAGGTACTTGTAGATATGGAAACAAGGTATGTAACCTAATTGTTAATACAAAACAAGTTAGGTGCACAAGACATTGAACAAATAATTATTTTATCCATAGTTTATTCATGAATAAAGTAGGGCACTAGTCAAAAATATATGTAACTGGTAATATGCCTTGTATTTGAGAGACATTTAACAGAGAATATTTACATTATCCCTGTACTGCAAGCAGACTATGTATTGTCATGAAGTGTAAGTGTGATTCATGAAGATGAATTTTCTTTTCAAGAAATTCGAGTATGTGGGGCACTTGGGTGGCTCAGTTGGTTAAGCGTCCAACTTCGGTTCAGGTCATGATCTCACAGTTAGTGAGTTCAAGCCCCACATTGGGCTCTGTGCTGACGGCTCAGAGCCTGGAGCCTGCTTCAGATTCTGTGTCCCTGTCTCTCTCTGCCCCTCCCTCCTCACCCTCTGTCTGTCTCTCTCAAAAGTAAATAAAACATTAAAAAATAAAAAAAAAAGAAATTTGATTAGGAAAGTGGTTAATAAAAAGTGGGCAAGACTAAGAGATTCAATACTAGGTGATTAAGAGGAATGATAGTTAACTACTTTACATTAAAAAAAATTTTTGTTAACGTTTATTTATGATTGAGAGACAGAGAGAGACAGAGCATGAGCATGGGAAGGGCAGAGAGAGGAGGAAACACAGAATTTGAATGAGGCTCCAGGCTCTGAGCTGTTAGCACAGAGCCTGATGCAGGGCTCGAACTCACAAACCATGAGATCATGACCTGAGCCTAAGCTGGGATGCTTAACCGACTGAGTCACCCAGGCGCCCCATCTACCTTACATTTTTAAAAGGCTCATTCTGGATTCTGGATTAATGATATGAGATATCATTTGAGAAGTCTCTGAGTTGATGGTAGGCAGTGGAGATACACAGAAATGGATTGATTCGCAAATTATTTTTGAGATAAAGCATTTGATGAGAGATTAGAAGTAATGTGTGAGAAAAGCCAAGGATGATCTAAAGTTTTTTGGGCTTTGTTTCTGAAAAAGCATGGTGGTGCCATTTCCTGGGATGAAAAAGAGTACAGGGTAGACAGGTTGAAGCTTGGGGAAGGAGATAATAGACTAGTTTGGGATATGTTAAGTTTAAGAAACCTATCAGACATTTAATTGCAGGTATGGAGGAGACATTTGGACAAACAAATCGAGAGGACAGCTTGCAGTACAAATGCGGATTTCAGAGAAGAGAGGCAGAGGATAAAGTATGATAAGGACTGAGAATTTCTATGGGAGTTAGTAACAGAAAGATCACTGTTGACATAGATAAGAGAGGTTTCAGTGAAGGGAAATGAGCATGAAACCTATTGGAAGGGGCTCATGACATAATCGAAAGAGATAAACTGGAGAAATAAGTGTAATCAATTTTGAGAATTTTTTTTGCTATAAATAAGAGCAGAAAAATGTAATAACTGGAGTGGGATGAGGGATCAAGATTGATTTTTGGTTTGTTTTTGTTTTTGTTTTCCTTTTCTAAGTGTGATATGATGCATTTGAAAGAAAACGTAAGTGGTACTGGATAGACGGATAATCGCTGGAATAATATTCTTGAGTCAGCAACAAGGGCTAGTTTTCTAGAACACAGAGGATGGTATCTAGAGCATGTCTTTAGACAGGAGAATGGGCAAGTCAATCAGAATGATGAGGAAAGACTGAGGATATGGACACAGATGTTAGTGCATAAATGTGGGATGCTTCTACTTTCTCAGAGAAGTAGATAGCAAAGTCATCATCTAAGAATGAGGTTGAGAAAGAAGGCACTGGAAGTTTGAAGAAAGAGAAGGTGAACAATTCCTAGTGAGTAGACTTGGATAGTGCACAGAGGATCTCCTCAAGAATCCATAAGAAACCAGGAATAATGATTGTCTTTGTGGAAGAGGCCTGATGAGGCTGAAGGTTGGCGTTGAGGAAAACAGAGTTAATAACAAATGGTGATGGAGTGAGTAAGAACAAGCCTTTGTGGAACTCAGTGCTTCTTTAGGTCATCTCAAGGACCCTCACATTTAAACAAAATTGTGAATAATTTCCAGTGCTCTTATCCATATGCTGTACCTCTAGATCCAAAGCAGTTTTTCTAAAGTGTGCTTCCCAAACACCTGTATTAGAAACATCTGAGATATGTGTTAAAGCATGGTTTGCTATCACTCCAAGTATGTTCAGTCATCATCCCCTTGAATACAAAAGTTTGAAAATTACATTTTTGCTTCATAGGAAGTCATTAAAGGAAAAGTAAAGGTGATCAGATATCATTTTAGAAAGATTACCCTTGAAGTCCCAGAGAGAATAAACTCACTCTGTAGGAGTGGGCTTTCAGAAGCTACACTCACTGCTTGTCTTAGTAAGGAGTGTTGAACCAAGGCAATAGGAATAGAAAGCACAAATAAGATCTGAGACATACTTAAGAGGTGTTAGACCCTCTAGTACATGGCAACTCAACAGATGTTTGATGGGTAAGGGAATGGAAGGCTTGAAAGAATCTCAATTACTGACTGGCTTTGAGGGAATGCTGATCCCATAAATGAAGATCAGGGTTCATGATAAAAAGCAGAGTTTTTGGTGAGATGGGGCAGGTGGGAGGTGGGGAGAGCATTAAAATTCAGAAATGGATTTGTTACACTGTAAGTAGTACATCAGTGGATAGAACAAGATAAATATTTCTAATATGAACATGTCTTCTTCCTCTCCTCTGCATGGTTGGGGAATGGGTGGAGAGGAGGAAGCAGAGTGGGAAGGAAGGAGGGAGGAAAGTGAATTTTCTAGTTTTGTACTGAATTAAAAATTCTGTGAAGAACTATAGTTTCATTTCCATGAGAAAAATAAATTCACCAGTATTTGGGAAAAAAAGTAATTCTAGTGAAAATTCAGAGTATATTTTTTTATTGTGAGAGTTCTTTATTTCTCTTGGTGAACTTGGTGCTTCTTGAAGAACATAAGACATTAACATTTGATTTAAGGCAGCCTTTCTTAACTTACCAAATGGTAAGGATTTTGCATAAGAGGCTTGTACTATTCCTTTTTTCTTTAGCTTAGCTTGAATTTACCGTATCTATACATTTTAATAAAATATTATATTGGCTAAGCATAAGAGACTGTTAAAAACTGAGAACAAACTGAGGGTTGATGGGGGGTAGGAGGGAGGGCAGGGTGGGAGGGAGGGCAGGGTGGGTGATGGGTATTGAGGAGGGCACCTTTTGGGATGAGCACTGGGTGTTGTATGGAAACCAATTTGACAGTAAATTTCATATATTAAAAAATAAAAAAAAAAAAAATATTATATTGGCTAACACAGAGGAGCTTTTACTTAAAAACTTATGCACTTATTAAAATAAACGTAGGCATTTAATTTCCATGGGATTATTTAGACGATAAAAACAAATTTATACTTATATAATAATTTAACAAATGAACAAACTGAGGCACAATGATACAACTCAGCATTTTGAGTCTTAGAGCAAGGGAAGAGCCCTTGAGTGTTCATTCTTCTATCATGCTCTGGTTAGTTTAAGCTCACCAAAGCATGAGAAAGAGTTTTGATGTGAATAAAACTAGACGGTGTCCTGCCTACCTTAATAGTATAATTATTTTGAAGTATATAAATCATACTAATTGAACTGTCACATATACTTACATTTTACTAAAATTCATTTTATATGTGTTTAACTGGCAATTTAGTTATAATCCAAAGCTAAACTACTTAGTCTGAGTCATTATAAATACTGTTAGGTTTGGGTTATGACAAGATTTAAATGAGTTTGAAAGCATTTTTGGGTCCATCAAAATTTCTATATTTAATTTTCTGGATTTGTTCAAACGTACTTTGGTCTGCTATAAAATGTTTTTTTTTTTTGTTTTGTTTTGTTTTTTTATCATTTGAATCCTGGTAACATCAAGATTGCGTTAAGATCATCCAAGGTCGTGATCCTGATACTTTTGGTTTTCACAGGGTGAAAACTGCACTGTAAATCAGTGCTCCTTCTTGCTATTAAATCACTCAAGTCACATTTCCCCCCAAGATGGTACAGATGTATAAATTGCTACTGCTGAAACTTCACTTTCCACCAGATGTTCAAGAAAGGCTAATATGCTTTCACCCTAAATACGGCTTAGTTGTTGCCTTTCTATAGAAAAATATGTGTTAGAAAGAGTAAGATGGCATCCTTAATGAAGGTGAAATTTGGTGTGGCCAAGTAGAAGAGGATGGGAAAATAACTGCAATGAATTAAATATATTTCTTGTAAGTGTTTCATATCATGTAGAACATTTGAACACAAGAATCAAATTTCCAGGAGACACACTAACATGAAGATACTTTCACTTGTCCCTTTATAAATCCTCTTTTCCTAAGAATGCCACCCAAATTTAGGAAGATGTGCCCAAGCACTCTCTTACAAATAGTCCACTATCAGTCCCCTCTCCGGACTAAAGGGGAGAGTAAGAGATTTGTTCCTTTAATTATGTCCACCCTTTGATTACTTCTATTACTGCACAGTCCCTATATCTGGCTATTAAATTGTGCAATTTTCCATCATCATAGAGTTGGGCTGCTTCAGTTTGAGCATACTGTACTCTGTCTTCTAATTCCAGTAAAGTCAATTATATAAAATCTTTTGCTTTTACAAAATGCTCTTTAGCACACTGGCTTCCTCGTAGCAGGCAGAGCCAAGCAAAAGAGAATTGTGGAACCTTTTCAGGTATAACTGTGTTCTGCTCAGCAGGTACATTTATTACTAATGGGTAAAATAGTCTCCCTTTTTAGCTACATAATGCTTTTGAAGCCTTCCGTTTTCTGGTTTTGATAGACATTCCGGTTACATTGAGAGAGGAAGGTGAATACCATTGATCACACTATGAAGCTGCCACAGGAGCACTTTTTTTTTTTTTTTTTAATCATTTGCTTTGCTTCATATGTCAGTGACTGCACTTGTCTTAATGGGCTAATTTTCATTGTGTACCGGAGTCCTCCCTGGCTTAAACAGTTGAGTCTGCTTACTGGTCTGTGCAAACACTTATAAGGAGAGGAGACTTCAATATTTTGGTTTCATATTTACAAAATAAATGAGCAGAAAGGATGCCATCGATCACTTTGGTGCATATAGTGTAAAACAGATACGCTCTGTAATTCTGGCATCAGTTAAATTTGAATTCTTAATGCTGATGGATTGTTTTGCCTTTTCCCCCCTAGACATCTACTTACCCGTGAATAAATAATACAGAGTCATATGCAGATTCATGGCCAACTTAAGCCAATACTTGAAAAAACATTCTTTGCTAACAATGACTAATTGTACCTTTGAGGAAATGTGGTGATTTTGGAGGAAGGTTGCGGGAAAGATAGTCCCATGTACTATGTATTATGATATTCTCCATCTGAGCCCAGTATTTCCATGAACGCTTTAGGGTGTAAAGGGAGTGAATCCAATGGATCCAACAAACTTTTTATTCTGGGCATTTACCATCTTGCTATTCAAAGTGAGGTGCATGTACCAATAGACTTTAACGGCAAGAACTTCCCCTGGGAACATGGTAAAAACAGAGAATCTCAGGTCCAAAACTACTCAATCTGTGTTTTAAATGAATATTAAGTGCCGGAAATCCTTGCCTCCCAGACCTGTTTCCGCCCTCTCTCTGACTTGTTTGTTGTACTCTCTTGAACTCAAAGCGTAGAATCAAGCTGATTACTTACAATCTTGAATTCTCTCTGTGGGGAGAGCATATGCCTAAGGAGGTAATTCTCTTCTTTACAAAGTGTCACTTAGGAGTGATTGAGCTACTTCTTCCACCACAATTTCAAAAATGTTTATGGAATTATATTTGGTGAGTTAGACATGCGTTATGCCAGGTATGAGACATTTTATTTTGGATAGCTGTGTGCAAGTGTGACATCACATTTCAGTTTCTAGCAAGAACAACTAACTTTTTCCTCACGATTCCCTGACTACCAACTGTTAAAGTGTGGGGGTAGTGGAAAGCCACTGAATTCATTTAACTCAACTCCTCTTATGTGGTAGAAAATAGGAGTGCTTTTTTACCTTAGCTCTGAGTAATGGCAGTAACTAGCATGCTTTGAGGGACGGATCTGAAAGGCTCTAAAGCTTGTGATGTCTCCATTTTTCTCTGTGTTTCAGGAACTTAAGGCATTAAAAGACTTTTAAATGTTTGAATCATAGACCAGAGTTTCTCAAACATGTCTGCACATTAGAATCACTTGGCATCTTCAAAATATTCCAAAGCTCAGACCACATTCCAGACCAATTAAGCCACAGTCTCTGGGGGTGGTATGCAGACATCAACTTTTTCTTGATGTTCGTAGCTAATTTTAATGTTTAGACAATTTGGGGAACTATTGTCATGCATAAAAATGTTATCGTGGATGATTTCAACTCCCGGATTTAGTTCCCCTGATCTTTCCACTGAATTTCATCCTGAGGCAAACAGCTCGGGTCCCAACAAAACTTCCCAAATGAATGTCCTTCCCGAATTCTGTGTTTCTGATAATGGCACTTTCATTATCCAAATCATAAAGGTTTAAGCTGCCAAAAATTAGCTTTCACTTTTTCTCTTTTATTTATTTTTTTTTTTAAATTTTTTTTAACATTTATTTATTTTTGAGACAGAGAGAGAGCATGAACAGGGGAGGGGCAGAGAGAGAGGGAGACACAGAATTGGAAGCAGGCTCCAGGCTCTGAGCCATCAGCCCAGAGCCTGATGCGGGGCTCGAACTCACGGACTGCGAGATCGTGACCTGAGCCGAAGTCGGACGCTCAACCGACTGAGCCACCCAGGCGCCCCTCACTTTTTCTCTTTTAAATGTTATGCCTCATCTCTCTAATTTGGTCTCTTCAAATAAGTATGTTAAGAATTGGGGCTGGGGTTTAGTTATTAATTTTTACCCCTGTAGCACTCCTGCACAGATTTTTCTGAATAATTTATAGTGGTGTATTAGTAAAGGGGCTAGGGAGAGACATAATTTATAGTATTTGCCAATTTCCGTAGTGTAAATTCTCCCGTGATGGCAATGATGGCTTGTGAGAGTCAGAACACTTACCAGTCAGCTCTTGCAAGCTGGCGTGAGCTGGCTCCAGAGCACCCCTGAATCAGGTGCTCAAAAAATGCAGGTGCTGAATAGGATCACTGAGTGAGGAAGAGGAAAACTAGGGCAAGGGCTCTGATTACACGTGGATTTTGACATTAACATCTGTTCACTTGTATGTTAAATTGTTTAACTTTACATTCCAATATGCTCATTTATTTAATAACTAAAGAAAAATTAGCATTTGGTACTCTCATATTGTTTCTTCACAATTTACCTCAAAATTGCATATAGCTTAATGCAATTGACGTTGGACCTAAAGTAGCTATTGATTAATTCTCTAGGCGCTGTATGACATTTCTTGGAAACAAAAAGGACTATACATACACATAAAACAATAAACTAAAATTGTGGGCCTCACATTTTGTGCATATTGCATTAATGTCATGATGTCTCCTGCAAGGAAAACAAAATCACAATCCATGTTAAGCATATTAATTTTTTTGGCAGAGCTGATTTTATGGACACTCAGGTTTTAACATGGATTAGAAGGGGTATGCATTTGCAGTGTTAGTCATTTAAACTAAAACCATTATTTTGCTGACCCATTATTTCAAGATCAATATTACTTCTCAACATTTTCTTTTCCATTCAACACAAAACACTAATTTGAATTCAGTGAAGTCTGAGAATAGAAACCTACAGTATCCCAGAGGAACTTGAAGATTAAAAAGTATTTTTGGCTAAAGATGATTTATTTCATTTTGATATAACTGAAACTATGCAACGGGAATTTTCTAAAATGCAACAAATGTGATTTGTAGTCTTCAATTCCACATGAATGAATAATCAAAGAAGTATGTGAATCAGGCATAATCTTTTAAGAAGGCTTAATGTGGTAGTGATGTCTTAGGAACTGACTCCCGATTAATTTATTTTAGCATTTTGAAGACAGTCTCTTGAGGCATTCCTTAGTGGTGGGCAGGCAGACAAGGTGCATTCAAAATTGTTGACCAGCATTAACCTTCCTTGTTTTCACATCTAATAATTTGTCTGAAAGGATATGAAAAACCTTTGACCACTTTCTCTTGTGGTGTTCGCCCCATAAATGTTAGTAATCTAAACAGTATTATTTTTAAACATGAAGTAACAACCAGAGTGGAGGTAGAAGCTTCCAGTGTTGTCATCTCTGCCGAGATTCTATAATGATTAGGATGGTGTCACCAGTGAAGGGCTTACATGCTGGAGTAGTTTAGGCAATTTTGCAGGTGTTGAGCGAGAGAAGAGTCTACAGCTCCTGCCGTCTCTGTCACTCAGCAGCTATACCTGTCTCTCCCACTGACTCATCTATGTGACCTTGGAAAAAGTCACTTAAAACCCCAGGTTTCTTTATTCTGATATCTTTAAAACAGGAAATAGGTTTATATTTAACCATCTCATAGTAACCTTGGTACAACATCCATTCAACACTTTGCAGTCCCCATAAGAAAAGGCCAAGCCTTTTTATAATTTTTTGTTATCTGTGAGTTATGTTGTTATGTTTGAAATTTGAATTTCCCCTCACTTGGAAGTGTTCCTGAATACCCACCATTTCTTTCCACAATTATTGACATCCTACTGTCACCTTAGATAGAGAAAATTCTTATTAAGTAAGCCATATTGGGCTGGCTTAGAGTTCATGTTTTCCTATTTCTTGTTCAAGTAGCTCCAGGCTGATAAAGCTCTTAAATTAGGAGAGGTAACAGTCCTACATTTAGATATTTATATTATATTCCTAAATTATAAACTGCTTTCCTATTTTTCTTATCTCTCCTATTATTTAAGTCTATACCTCAGTGTATTTTACTTGATAGTGTCATTGATTTTCTGTCATACTAATTTCAGTTGTATATTTCAAGCAACACAAACAATATGTTTTATAAGTCTAGACGTAAGTCATTGCCTAGCCCCAAACCTGAAAACAATTAAATAGTATATGATAAAGATATTAAACTAGCGCTATTGATTTGACACATGAGTCCGTTCAAATGTCATGTTAGTTTTCTTACTGGTGTTGTTCCTCACTTCTTTAATCTGGAATACAGATCCTCTTTAAATAAACAAAACAAACTGCAGCTACAAAGTGGAGGTGGGGTTTAGATAATGTCACTCTGCATAAGCAAAGCAGTTGTCCACCTCCTCACCATATTTTCGTGTGCTGTGTATGATTTACATAATTTGTATAAATGTTAAATGTTAAAGGATTCGAAAGCAATCCCAGTGCAAACTTTGAATCTAGAATGCAATTTGATATGCAGATATTTATTAGATGCTATAACGTTAAACATTAATGTATAGCTTTAAGCATGATAATACATTTTGTCTTCAAACTCATTAGGAATGTGAGGTAAACGGTTAGATACTGAAGTGGAAATCTTCTGCCTTTCTCACACTCCTCTAAAAACAAACTATTTTTTTTCTATTATTATTTTTTTGTGGGTTGTCATCTATTTTATGGTTTTATATTTTTAAGCCCTCCAGAAATTTACATCAGTGAATAGACTTTCAATTTATTAACTCGAACTTAAAAGCTATTAAACTCCAAGAGTTGTTTTTCTTCAATTCAAAAATAAAACCTCATGTCATTTCGATCAATAGCATCCACATGGAAGGCAGAAATAAACATCTTTCTATTTTTCATTCAGAGATGATACCAATGTCATAAATGCTGTCAATTCTCTATTTCTCTGCACTATTGAACTAGGTGACAGTCGTGGTTAGGAACTGGACCCTCTAACACTGTAAACAACCCTGAAGCAGAACCCCATAAGTGCACATGCTTCTGTGACTCAGCTGGTTGGATTCTTTTCCTCTGGGTCAACCTCTCCACGGGCAACAACTTACCACAGGCTTAATATCTTCCACCTGGAACATCAGGCCCCTGAAAGTAGTATTTCCTGCAGTTTCAACTGAAAACAGACAACTCTGAATTATAAGTTGTTATTTTCAAAAGTCAGAAGCAGCATCTCTGGGTCCTTGTGGAGTTAAAGTACCCCTATCCCTATGCTCCAAAAAGCATATCACTTTGATTCCATGTAATGGCCCTGATATATTTGTCGCTAGCTTCGGGCTTTCCTACCGCATAAACATTACTGCCTCCTGCAGAATGTCACCTTAGTCGAGAGCAGCAACGTACAACTGACATAATTTGAATTAGAGTATTTCATTTTTAAACTAAATGGCTAGGCCTAATGTATAATGATAGTCTTTTCTCATGGGAAAATTTGGGAATGTAGAAATTGTAATGCACAGGAAGTTTGTAGTCTTTGAATGTCACCATTTGCCCTTTCAGTAAATAATCCAAACTGCCTTAAATAAGATTTTGTATGGGGTCAGGGTGCTTTTCCAACTGTACTGGTGATGCATGTAGCCTGATTACCTTCCACCACACGATCAGTTCCATCAATTAACTTATCTACCCACATGTAGATAAGTTAAGACTTTATATTACCTTTGGAAGTGATGGATAAAGCCGGAGAGAGATGGAGAAAGTAAGGAAAGCAGTAGAAATCAGCAAAATGTAGGACAACGGAAAAGGATGTGTTCTCCTTGTACCTTAGCGTCAGCTGGAGGTGTCATGGCTTCCTGAGGTGAGGTTGAATTCAATACATAAGTTCCTTTGTACTGAAGATAATTCTCTGTTCAAAAGATGAAATATTTGGGGAGCATACATTGTTAGCTCTAAATATGCATGCTGTCTGGTTTCTGTTTAATTTAGATGTCATTATATTTAAGTAAATATGAATAAAATTATGAACTGAAAGAAGTTAAGTAAAAAACTAAACAATTTAAGCTATTTATAACTGCATATAATAGGTAAAGTTGAATAAAAACAAAGTACAAAAAAACGGCTCAGGTATTATATATGATTGAGGAGAGTTGATACCAGGTTTTAGAGTGATAACTTTTATTCTCTGCAAGATAATCATTATCAGAAAAAGCACAATTTGTTTATCTGCATGTACCAGTTTGTTAGGTACCGTACAGAGCTAATTCACTGACATGGTTCCAAATTCTTAGGACCTTAGGATGTACAACTGGTAACAATAAAAACATATATAAAAGACTCACCAACAACAAAGAACAAAACTGAGAAAAGGATGAGTTAAGTCACATTAAGGTATATCATTCAGGGACTAGAGAAGGTAGTTTTAGGGGTAACATGTATAAAGAAAATGAGCCAATAAAAATTTCTCAGGGAAAACGCTTCCTAGAGTAGAGGAAGGTTATGGGAGTTAGTCAGTGTGCTTGGGGCTATGAGGAAAATGTTGAAATCTCAATACTTAAAATAAAAAATGGCTTAGTATAACTCAGTGGTTGCCAACTTTGCTGTATTTTGCAATTACCTGGGGATCTTTTAAAAATACTAATGCCTGGCTTTCACTTCACAACATTCTGATTTGATTATTATGGGGTATGAGCTAGGCACTGGGATTTTCAAAAGCTTCCTAGCCTATTTTGAGGTACAGCAGTTTGGGGGGATCACTGGCATGAATGTGATACCCTCTAAAAAGTGAAATATATCAGGGAGGCTTTTTTCATTTTTGAATAGGCAGTAACTTTGTATTTACAGCTTTTATTAATTGTATTTAAATGTAAATATACCTTGTATTTTAAAATTAGATATGCTTTCTAACTACTTGGATTCAAAAAGCAATACGGGTTATTTGGGTTGTCAACAGCTGGCAGATGCATTTAATGAAATTCTATATAGCATTCAAAATGAACATATTGAAGGCTTACATATTAATGAGGATAAGTATCAAAATAAACTTTTTAGAGAAGGAAAACTCAAGAAACATTGGCATAGTATGATAACATCCATATAAATTATAAAATGATGTAAAATAATTGTTCTTGTTTAAGAATATGTAATAAACATAAAACACATGGAAAGGCATAACATTCACTAAATTTAGGATAGTGATTACTTCTAGGAAATTTGGGAAGAAATAGAATGATAAAGGGGTACTCAGTTGTTATCTTTAACTCCTTTAAATAATATCCCAATCAAATATAGCAAAATGATAAGATTTGGAAAGGCTGATGGTAATACATATGTGTCTGTTATATTATTCTTTATAGTTTTCCCTGTACTTAACATGTTCCATAACTTTAACTAGTGATGTTGGGAAAACTGGACGACCACATGCAAAAGAATGAAATTGAACTTTATCTTACATTGTCTACAAAAATCAATCCAAAAGGGTTAAAAGGCTTACACATAAGACCCAAAACCAATGAAACTCCTAGAAGAAACATAGGCAAAAAATGTTTGGAAATGACATTTAACGCATAGGCAACAAAAACAAAGTTAAATAAGCAGGACTACAGCAATCTAAAGCTTCTGCAGGCAAAGGATACAATTGACAAAATGAAGAGACAACCCTTGAGATGTTAGAAAATATTTACAAACCATCTGTTAAAGGGTTAATATCCAAAATGTATAAAGAACTCATAAAACTAAACTGCAAAAAAACCCCAAATAATCCCATTAAAAATGGGCAAAAGACCTAAACAGACATCTTTCCAAAGAAGATATACACATGACCAATAGATATATAAAATGTGCCCAACATTGATGATCGTCAAGGAAATGTGAATCAAAACCACAATGAGATATCACACCTCACACCTGTAGAAATGGGTGTTATCAGAAAATCAGAAGATACCAGTTTTTGATATGATGGCAGATAAACAGAAACCCCTGGGCATTGTTGCTGGGAATGTAAATTAGTACAGCTACTATAGAAAACAGTATGGGGCTTCCTCAAGAAATTAAAAATAGAACTACGATACAATCCAGCAATCCCATTTCTGGGTATATATCCACTATTCCTGAGAGATATTTCAACTCCCATATTCATTCATAGCATTTTTCACAATGGCCAAGATATGGAAACAGCCTAAGTATCCATCCACAGATGACTGCTGTATATCACATTTTCTTTGTCCATTCACACATATAATAGAATATCATTCAGCCTTAAAAAAGAGGGAAATCCTGCCATTCATGACAGCATGGATGAACTTGGAATATATTGTGCTAAATGAAACAAGTCAGATACACAAAGACAAATATCACATGATTTAACTTACATGTATAATTTTTAAAAAATAGCTCAAATTCCTAGTAAGAGAGAGTAGAATGATGGTTACTGGAGTTTGGGGCTAAAAAAAGGAAGATATGATCAAATGTTACAAACTTTCAGAGATCTAATGTAAAGCATGGTGACTATCGTTAATAATAATGTATAGTTGAAATTGGATAAGATCTGAACTGTTCTCACCACAAATACACAAAAGATCACTCTGAGAAGTTATGGATATGTTGATTAGCTTATGGTAAATATTTCACAATGTAATCAAATCAAAACATCACGGTGAATACCTTAAATATATACATTCTTGTCAAAAATAAATAATTTTTTTAAAATTCCATAGAAAAAGTAAAAGATTCCTTCCAATTTTACTGTTATTTAAACTATACAAGAAGAAATTAGGTTGTGATGGTTGGAAGAAAAAAATAAAAAATTCCAAACTGAATCGGTTATAACATATTTTTAACAATTTAACAAGCTGGGAAAGAATTGGGATACTGCAGTCTTTTCATAGGGGAACTGAGACTCAGAGTCGGATTTTAATACAGTAAAACCAAACCAAGAAGAAACTCAATAGAGACAATTTATCCAATCTATATTTATCCAATTCTTTATTACTAGAATGTGGGTTTTCTTAATTTTTGGCTTGAATTTTCTGGATAACTTTATTAAATTTTTATTTTTTTGTAAATATTCAACCATCAAATAGAAAACATTTTATTTTTGTTTTTGGATTATTCAAATATATTACAATGTGTTCATTATAAACTTTTCATAATATTTTCTAACAGCAGTTCTAAACTCTCTTTGTTAAGAGATCTCTTTGAGATATTTGAAAATCAATGGACCCTCAACACAGAAAAATGCAATATTGTTCATACAATTTCATAGCTTGTGTAAACCACTCTGTAATTGCTACATGGGCTCCAAACTGAGTATCTTATCTTTAGACTAAAATAACCTTGAAAATTAAGGTGCCTGCTGGCTCAGTCAGTTAAGTGCCCTACTTTGACCCAGGTCATGATCTCCTAGTTAGTGAGTTCGAGCCCTGTGTTGGGCTTTGTGCTGACAGCTCAGAGCCTGGAGCCTGCTTCAGATGCTGTGTCTCCCCCTCTCTCTCTGCCACTCCCTTACTTGTGCTCTGTCTCTCTCTCTGTCTCCCCCTCTCAAAAATGAATAATAAACATTAAAGCAATTTATAAAATACCCTTGAAAATAGTCTTTGTTTTCTTTCCTTTTTTTTAGCATTTGAAAATTTAACATAAGGCATCATGATTAGATATTTTCACTTAAGATGAATACTAACAATTAAAAAGGTAAAATATTACTTTCCAACTTTGGGAACCAATGTAAGAAATTAAATATTATAAGTGAAGAGAAACTCCTTCAGCATCACATGCACACTGTTGCTCTAAAAATACAAATCTGGTAAATATGAATGGTCACACCGAGCAATTTAAAATAGAAAAAGTCCAAATTGGAAGAATTGCCCAACTGGAATTAACCAGAATTTATTCACTTATTTTTTAATACTTTCAGTCTAAAAACATTTATTGGGAATCTAATAAGTAAGTGCCTTATATTGGGCCAAGATTAAAGCATACTAGTTTTCCTTTGCTATCTGGCACAGTATGGGAACAACAAGGAATATTCTTAATAGAATTTTGTGTGTTTATTATAAAAATACTAAAAACTATTGTGAAAATGTTGTTATGAGTATAAAAAAATGAACATTTTTATGTGGGGGGAAGAAGAATTTGTGCAAAAAACAATTCTATTTTATGTAACATTTTAGGTTTTAAAATATGGAAATATATGAGTGAGAAGGCAAGGAATTGTTGATCAGTGTCAACAAAAGAATAATACCTTAGACTGGGGTTAAGAGAATTTAAATGAGTAAATATAAACAGAAAAAAGTATAATAGTTTATTTTGCAATTAAATCATTAAACCCCTCATTGAATTAGGTAGGTAATGATCTTACCTTGACTTTTTTGTATAACTGCAGAAATATGTGAAAAGAAAATCAGCAAACATTTCTAAAAGACATAAACATATCAGAGAAAATTAACACAAATAATTGCTATACTAAAATACTTACCTAATTGGAAAAAATAATCCTCATTGTTCCTCAACAGAATTTCCTCATATTAAGATAGAAACTTGGTAATTTTTATAGTTACACATTCAAGAGGATCAACTAACAAGCTCTGAGGACAAACTCCTATCTCAGAATTAACTTTCCCTAGATTTTGCCAAAAAATGATATGCAAAGATCATGTTTTCCAGGAAGAAAGAAAACTTTACCAGTAATCCCCTGACCTTTATGTTTCACCCCTTCTTCTACAAAAGAGCTTGTCTGGGTCTCTTTTCTTCAAGTCCTCTGTGACTTCAGGCAATGCATCTTTAAGGGATAAGAAGATCACAGCCCCCCATATGTCTTTAGTATACATTCCCATTGAGTGGGAAGGAAGGAATGGTTCCTGCATTGGTACTGCTTCCGTTTGTCCATCATACAGCATTGGGGAGGTCAAATTTTATTTATGTTTTGCATAGACAGAGAACAGAGATCCTTATGAGCTTTTTTATTACCGTTCTGTGATTTGTATATTTAGTGCATCTATGAATGTTCTTAAATATTATAGGTGCTAATTAAAAATCTGATGGTGAGGAAATTCAAGTTTGCTATTTTTTTTCTCCTACATTGTACCTCATTATATTTTATTTGCTCAGATATAAACTTTTATGTAGCTGTAAGAATAATGTTTTTTTGTTGTTGTTGTTAAACTATCCCATAAACTGCATATTATTTTTAGGAAGAAAATGCATTCTTTTAACGAAACAAGTCTTTGTTTGGAGACTTTTTCCCCCAGATTAGAGGATATATTTTATCTTTATTCTATAATTATGAAATATCCTTATTAGAAAAGCCAAAAAAAGAAGGTCTTGTAAAGTTTTTAGTTCCAGGACTATACATTTATATGTAAAATAAAGTGATTGTGCTGTAAAAATATCATAGTTATTATTCCAGAGACAAATATCATAGTTTTCTCTAATTAAAAAAACTGTCATGTGTGCTTTTGGGATTGATTATTGATAATGAGATGAGTTGGGATGAAAGGATTTATTTTGTTTATTTTTATTCCTGAATTATTACTAATGTGGTATATGTACAAATCAGTAATAATTCAAAAATATTATTCTTAATAACTCAGGAATTAAGCCCAACTTTGACCAATGTAGAATCCATTGATGTCCTAATTTCAAATTCTCAAAAGAAATCTGTTTTAGCCCAGCTTGGGCCTTGTACCACAGCAGAAACATGGCTACTAGTTGCCTCCAAAATGACATTTCCACAGATGTCCCCATGGGTGTCCGCAGTGGCTGCAGGATTACTGGGAAGAGGAGCTGATTTAATTAACTTCAAGAGTGTTTATGTTAGCACACTTAAAAGTAATTCATCATTATAATAGGCACTGGAGGAACAAAGAAGGAGAACCAGCCTGCCTTTGATGAAGCTAGTGATTTCCTGGGGATAGATTATAGTTCTGGGACTTGCAAAAAGGAAATATTAGAGAACAATATGACATAGGATCTTACTATGTTGAAAGTGTGTTTGACAGCCAGTGAAAAGAGTAGCTTTCTAGGTCAGCTCACTTTGTTGAGGACAGCTTTATGTAGGAAGTTAGACTTGAGATTTTCATTGAAAATAGTGGAGTCAGATTTTTTTTTTTTTTAAGGGCAGGATTTTATATGGGCAGACATAAGAGAGAAGATTTTAAGATTTAGTTTAGGTTTCACCTTTTCCTGATTCTTGCAAGCTGAGTTAAAAGTCCTTTCAAATTCTCTTCTAACACACCTTATTTGTAGTATATGCTGCCATGTAATTAAGTAATGTCTGTCTTCCAACTTGACTGGGGATATCCTGAGGACAGAACAGTGGTTTAGTCTGTATTTCTAGTGTTTAGCACGGTGTGGGGATCTCTTCCTAAAATGTGGACTGTTTGACTGGACGGACAGACAGATAGATGGGCAGATGGATGGGATGGGATGGGATGGATGGATGGATGGATGGATGGATGGTGGATGGAAGGATGGATATATTTTACGTGAAAAAACTGACTTGGTCAAAGTCGTGTAAGAAAGGATACCTAGCGAATAGTTGTAAAAGTCAGGGCAATATCCTATCTGAAACAGTATATATTTAGTTAAAGTTCTATATTTGGTTGTATAGGTAAAGTGAAATCTATATATGGCGCTTCTCAGAGGCCACAGATGTGAGTCTGCACCTGACCAAAGAAGCTTTGAAAAAGTCATCAAGAGCTCTTAGGAGAGTGGCATCATGAAAGTAGTAATTTGAGCAGACTGAAAGACTAGTGACTAGGAGCCTACTGTAGTAATCTGAGCATACAGCAATGAGGTCATAGACCAGAAAAGTAGCAGTGAGGACGTAGCAGTTCAGACAAGGTCTAGAACACTCTGAAGATAGGATCTCCGGGAAATATATATACATATATATATTATAAATGTGGATGATGAAGAGGGAACAGTAAGAAATCCATCCAAAATTTTGAGTTTGCCTGTTGGGAAAATGGTAAAATATTGGCAGAATGGAAAACTGCCAAAGATAGTTTGCCTGAGGTAGGTGGCTAATAAGCTATGCTTTGGACCTATCAAACATAATATAGAATGCATTTTAAATAATATAATTTAATAGCAATAACAAAAACCAGTTATGGGCCACATTATTAGAATAATGAAGAAGCCCTTTCCCCCTCCTCAGAAAGCATCATTTTCTCCCTGTGCAACCTACATGCGGCAATTTTGCATTCTTCCTGTCAGCTACGATATCAAGATATTTTCTCTTGGATATTAGCAGATGGAGTTGTTATCCATTAAAGTGATATGTTCATGTCTTCCAGAGGATTATTGAAGACATAAGGGTCATCAAGCCTCAAAAGAACATTTGAGAATTAGGGGCCCCATGACAGGTGAGACCTTCGCTCAAGCTTAAAAACAAACAACCAAACAGAAACACTGAAGGAAATCTTGTCAACATTATCAAAATTATTGCAAAAGATAGTAATTGTCATTATTAACTTTGGACTCTAATAGTATGTAAATTTATTATAAGTTCCTAAATAGTCTAGTGAAAAGAGAATATCATAGGATCTCGAATATCATAGGATCTCCAATTTATAACTCTAGATGAATTTTTCACGTGTTGATAGTGTACTTTGGATTTTGTGTATTCGTTTTTTTCTTTTTAAAACATTTTTTAACGTTTATTTATTTTTGAGAGACAGATTGCCAGCAGGGGAGGGGCAGAGAGAGAGGGAGACACAGAATCTGTAACAGGTTCCAGGCTCTGAGCTGTCAGCACAGAGCCCAATGTGGGGCTCAAACCCACCAACTGTGAGATCATGACCTGAGCTGAAGTCAGATGCTTAACTGACTGAGCCACCCAGGTGCTCCTATGCATTCATTTTTAATAGAGCACTTTCTAGATACCTAGTTACAAAAATGCTTGATTTTTAGTCTTGCATGTTTCACTTGCTAGCTTTGTGACTTCTGGGAATTGATGTGGTCTTTCTAAACCTTAGATTCCTCATTTGTAAACAGTTTTCTGAATGTGCATGAATATTGAATACAAAATGCACTGAATACAAACAATTGCTAGCATTATTTTATATAAATATTACTTTAAAGTTTTGTTAAACTAATTAACAATAACTTTGCAAATATTAAGTAAATAATAGTTTAGTAGATAAAGGTATGTTGAAATTAATCAGTTATTTTTATTAAAAAATTTTTAATGTTTATTTTTGAGAGAGAGAGAGAGAGAGAGAGATTGAGTGAGAGCAGGGGAGAGCAGAGAGAGAGAGAGACACAGGATCTGAAACAGGTTCCAGGCTCTGAGCTGTCAGCACAGAGCCCGATGCGGGGCTCGAACTCACAAACTGTGTGATCGTGACCTGAGCTGGAATCAGATGCTCAACGGACTGAGCCACTCAGGTGCCCCAATCAAAGTTATTCTTATGCTCAGGTTTATATTAAAATGTCACCATAGCTCATGCTTGGGACATTATAACTTGAAAGAATAGATCCTATTTACTATTTTGCAAAGCCAGATTAAGTAAACTATATCAAAACACATCCAGCAAAATAGAATTCTGTGAAATATGAAGAATAGACAGTTGTGTAAATTAGGTTTATACATTTCCTAAATTTTATTCTGTAAAAGTATTTTCTTCCCTCTTTTTGTGTAGAATAGACCTGGGTTTAGAAATACAGTTTTTTGAGTGAATTTTAATAGCCATTAATTTCCTAAACTATCAGAAATTTTGGCATAAAAATTACATAAAATATTGATTACAATTTGACATTAGTAATGTCACAACTCTGAATACACTCGGGCCAACAGCAGTGTTCAAACATGCTCTTGTATGTCCAAAAGCATGCTTATTCTCCCTCTCTACTGCTCTCCAGTATCTTCCAATTGAAATGTGATGGATCTTCCTGCCTCCTTGTAAATGTTCAATCTTCTTTCAAAGCGTCTGCAGAGTCTTCCAGCCAACAGGAAAGTGCTTTCCCTTCTCTGACTCATCATTGCCCGATAGTCAGAATTCTCTGGAAAATATCCTGTCATTCATTGTCGTTAGTTACTTGTGTTCTCATGTTTGTAGTAATGAAAGTTTCTTGGAGGCAGGGACTCCTTGGTAGTGATGTCTGAATCTTATAGCATATTGTATAAGAGCATATATATATATATATATATATATATATATATATATATATATATAATAGGTGTTCATTAACTATGTTTTGTTAAATTGTTGCAAAACAATTAGTTTATGGTGCTATTAACTACTTGCACACAATCTAGATTTTGTACAATTTGAAATATTATGAATAAAATCAACTGATGACTACTGACATTTTCTTGGATCAGATTCGGTTTTCTATATTTTTCATTGTTTCTTTATTCTTTGAAAATAATGAACTCCTTTGAAGGGAACGATTGGAAGTACTAAAGTCTAAACTTCTACTGCCTTCTTTATAGTTTATGACGGCAATTTTCAAAACAATGTTCCTGTCTATTGTGTAGAGAAGGTAAGACTCATCGAGGTGATGGAATATTCAACTGTTCTATGCTTTAGAAGTCACAAATAATTGCTTATGTACAATTAATATAATTAGTACATGTAGGAAAACTTTTTCTAACCCTTAAAAAGAATCATGTATGGAGTCATGGTACTCATATTTGTTTAAGCAATATTATAATATGCCTACACTCAAGTGAAATTGGGGTAGAGAAGTCTGATAAAATTCTAGAAAGGTATTACGCATAAATTTAAATACATTTTGATTATTTCACTCATTTTGAAAACCTGCCAAACAGATATTGGTATTTTTTTATTAATTAAAGTTTTCTTTAACTTTACACTATATTTGTAAGATAGGATTTTCTTAACACTCACGTGAGGTGCTCAGGGCAGTATTAACGACACTATTATACCCAAAATACAGTGGAAGATGATAAAGTTCAGGTGACAGGCCCTGTAATCCCAAAGCAGAACAAAATACCAAGTCCAGATCATTGTTTTCTTTCAACAAAAAAAATCTGCATTCTAAACCGAATACAGTAGAAGAAACAGGAGGAAAGAAGGCAGACAGGAAGACACAATAGGGAGAAATAAAAGGAAGAAGAAATAATCACTTTGAAGTTATACCGTGACATTAGATGGCATATTTAAGCGTGAAATAATATTAAGTTTTACTCTTGTTAATGTTCCTGTTTGTCTGAAACATTCTGAAGGCCTTTCCCTGGTTACATGTTTAAATACTAGTGGCTAATTGGGTGTTTCTTATTAAAGTACCTTAAAATATTGACTTTTTTTCCTTTTTCAGTTCCAGTCAGTTTTTCATAGAAGATTGTATAAGCTCACTAGGAGGAGCAGATTATTTTATCCCTTTGTCTCTTGCTGAGCTGCATTAAGAGGACTGTCTGGACTATTAAATTTCTTTATATCAAAGGCTTATCACCTCTACTAGGGGCTGAAAGGTTGATTGAAACTAAGAATTGGACAGCTAATAGGGCCAAAAGCACCAAAATGTGGCTGATAAATTTCCATGATAGATATTTTTTCAGCTAGAATTATTTCATGTTTCAAAGAAGGTCTTGCAGTATAACTTAATTAATTTCCTTGAAACAAATCTACTAACTTGATTGGCTGAAAAAATTATTTGAAAGCCAAAAACAGTAAGCAGCAAATGTCTTAGTTCTTTGTGTTATAAAGCAATAGATGTTCCTTTCGGCTGTATTTCTAAGTGTTTTCCTTTCGTTAATGTGGTACTTTTGACATATGGTCTAATTTACCTTTGTTAGCCCACAATTAAATCCTGTCCCAGTTTCTTTGATGTAGTATTATCAAAACTGCATGTGCTCTTATACATACCTCCAAGATAGGTCGGTACATGCAATTTGAAAGACTTTCTTTTCACACTAAGATTTTTAACCTGTCCTCATAACTCAGTCTCTTTAATCCTAGGATTAACCTAGCTACAATTCTGGGGAATCTTTTCTTTAAAGTGTTGCAATGTCTTTTTGCTATGTAGTGAAAAGAACTAACACAGGACTCCAATTAGGGCCTGACCCTTACGATGTGAAATGCAGCTTTCACTCAGTTTATCTCACACCTACACGTGGACCGTGCATACACATTCACTACACACAATGTACGGCTCTGTCTCTGGGGATGTAATTGGAGTTCTGTGGGTCTGAACCATCAAAAATATACTTCTATAGCTGCTTTTCACAAAGCTATGTGAATTTCTGGCATTAGGTCATCCATAAATACTACCCGACATAGATTTTCACATCTCAAATCCACCACTTTCTTGGACTTGAATTTGTGTCTATTTTGGTCTGAGAAATTCCTTTTTCAAGAGTCAATAACTAAATTTCTCACTAGCTTTTTTATCTTTTTTACTGGCTAATGAGGAAAAAACAGGAACCAATTCAGCCAAACATCAGGACTTAATTACAGTGTGATAACTAAATGATTAAGGCATAAATGACTAAGGTGAAGTTCATATAATGAGAAAGAGGTAGAATGTTGTTGCTCTCTAACATAATAGAAACTACTCAGATACAATGTCACACTACGTGGTATTTTTTCAGTACTTGAAAATTGATTAGTGATTTGTAAAACATGAAAGATCAAGATGTCATCATGTTTTACTTTGTCCTTGCAACATTAAACTGAATTTGTTAGATACTCAGGTTTAAAAATTATAAGATGACTTTTATTCACTTTATTTGTTACTATTTTTTCAAGCAATTCTAATAACAGATTATCTTTGTCCCAGATAACCATACTTTCTGTTTTGATTTTATTAAGTTCTGTAACCTGTAAGTACCTGGCATTTTTAAAGAACTACAATAAGTGACAAACTGATAAAAAAGAACTGAGTTCTGATTACCTCATAGAGATTTAATTGAGCACAGAATATTAAAACATTAAGTAGAAAGGAATGTGAAATGATTTTTTTTATAGAAAGAAAAAAGTCACAAGTAAATTTCTTGGGAAAAGCTGCATTAGTATGGGCAGATTCCTCTGACATAGACTCATAATATGTGGTAATTATTCCCAGTTATGTTTCTTAAGCATTAACAGTTTATTATGAACACAGTGCAATTTATAAGCCTAATATTAGACTCAAATCTCCCAGGCTATTAGCTATGTTAACTCTGACTACACATGTTCAAGCAGAGTTGTGTTGCAGATATCGCAAAATAAAGGCTTAATTGATAAAGGAAATCTATTTTGCAACTTAAAAACTGTATTTTAGCCTTTTCAACAATTTTTATAGAGCTAGAAAAGTAGCACCTCATAGATTTCATTAAATATTTATGATTGTAAATAGATGATGAATATAAAGTTTGTATTCCTGTTTGTTGAAAAATTTTGCTATTAGAGTGAAGAAAAAAAATGCTTACAGACAAATCTTATCAGCAAGCTAGAAAGAAAATGTTAACTTTGTAATTTTACAGCCCAAATCCCTAGTTACATTTTAGGGAATCTTTTGTTTATCCCTACCTATTTATTTGCAGAATATGTCATTCATTTATAAATGCATTTTTATGTGTTTATTTATTTAAAAAACAACTGTATGCCAGAATGTCAGAATAAAAATATGGATTTGCATTTTTCAGAGCCCACAATTTCACTTTTCACTAGATGAAAAGGGTCCTACATTTAGCAGATTCTTTGATTTTAATATTTCTAAATATGATAGTCAACATAAACATCCTTTCATTTAGTACAAACATATTATTTCCTGATATTTTAGTCATTGCCTAAGGGAATCAAAGGGAAATTTGCATTCACCTGCTTCATCTTAAGTATAAAAAGTGCTTTCTCCTATGGAACAGAAAATTAGCAACATTCTTTTCAGATGTAGCACGGATATGTTAATGTTCCTTATAAGTCTTTATAAGAACTTTTGATAATTCTAGTTTCTTCTGGTAAACCTTATTTTGGGTTCTCTTTTTCTACCCATCCTTCAGAAATTCCAATAACACTATTTTTATCTGAGTAGGAAAACATTGGAATAAGCTTACAAATCCATAGTGCTTATTTGATGTCATAATCTCTAGCTGTCTTCTTTTCCTTTTTCTAATTCCCAAGTGCTGATTTGCCTTTTCTTGACATTTTTATAAATACCTTTTATCTGTAAGTTTATGTCAATAAGATTAATTCTTAGGAACAATATGGGTTAACACTATGAAAAGTTTGAAACAGTCCCCTGTAACAGTATACTCATCAGTAATATTTTTAGCAATTTTTTTTATTGAGGTGTAATTGACATATAACATTATGCCAGTTTCAGGTTTACAATATAGTGAGTTAATATTTGTATACATTGTGAATTGATAATTACAAGAAGTCTAGTTTCTGTCATCACCATATAAAGTTAAATAATATGCAATATAATATTGACTATAGTCACCATACTATACGTTATATTCCCATGACTTATTTATTTTAAAACTGAAAGTTTGTGCCTCTTAACCCCCTTCTTCCATTTCTCCCCACCCGTCTTGCCTCTGACAACCACCAATTTGTTCTCTGATTATGAATTTTGTATTGCTGTGTGTTTTAAATTCCATATATAAGTGAAATCATATGGTTCTTTCTTTGTCTGAATTATCTCACTTAGCATAATACTCTCTACTTCCATTCACATTGCTGCAAATGGCAAGATTTCATTATTTTTTTATGCCTGAGTTGTAGTCTACATAAACTTTGTTTCTATACCTTGGCTAGGCTAATAATGCTGCAGTGAATTAGGGTTGCATATATCTTTTCAAATTAGTGTTGTTGTTTTCTTCAGATACTACTTAGAAGTGGAATTGCTGGATCATATAGTATGCCTGTTTTTAGGTTTTTGAGGAATCTCTGTCTTCCATTGTGGCTGCACCCATTCATATTCCCACTAACAGTTCAGGAGGGTTCCCTTTCCTCCACATCATTGCCAAATCTGAAAAAGGTTGATAATAGCCATTCTGATGGGTGTAAAATGATATCTCTTTGTGGTTTTGATTTGCATTTCCCTAATGATTAGGGACATTGAGCATCTATGCATGTGCTTGTTGGCCATCTATATGTCTTATCTGGCAAAACATCTATTCAAGTCCTCTGCCTATTTTTAATTGGATTTTTGTTGTGTTGTCTTTGTCTTTTATTACAGTCTTTGTTTTAAGGTCTATTTCATCTGATATAAGTATAGCTACCTAAGCTTTCTTTTGGTTTCCAAAAGTTGTAACAATTCTTTATGTATTTTGTGTATTAACTTCTTGTTGGATACATGATTTGCAAATATCTTCTTTCATTCAGTATGTTGCCTTTTTATTTTGTTGATGGTTTCCTTCACTGTGCAGAAGGTTTGTAGTTTGATATAGTCCCATTTGTTTATTTTTGCTTTTATTGCCATTACCTTTGGGGTGGGATCCAAAAAGCTATCCCCAAGTTCAATGTCAAGTTTACCACCTGTGTCCTCTTCTTGGAGGCTTAAGGTTTCTGGTCTTATATTCATCTTTAACCCATTTTGAGTTAATTTTATGATATAGGATAATAGTCCAGTTTCATTCTTTTGCACGTGGCTGCCCAGTTTTCCCAAACTACTTATTGAAGAGACTGCCCTTTCCCCATTGTATGTGCTTGGCTCTTTTGTCATAAAATGACCATATATTGCATGAGTCTATTTCCGGGCTCTCTATTCCATTACATTGCATTTGCTTTTATGCCCAAACCATACAATTTGCATTACTACACATTTGTAATACAGCTCAAAATCAGGGAGCTTGATACTTCTAGCTTTGTTCTTCTTTTTCAAAAATGCTTTGACCACTTGAGGTCTTTTGAGGTTCCATAGAATTTTAGGATTGATTGTACTATTTCTGTGAAAAATGCCTTTGGGATTTCCATAAAGATTGCACTTAATCTATAAATTACTTTGGATAATATGAACATTTTAAAAATATTAATTCTTCCAATCCATAAGTACAGAATATATTTCCATTTCATTGTATCTTCAATTTCTTTCATCGGCTTTTTTGTAGATTTCAGTGTACAGGTCCTTCACCTCCTTGATTAAATTTATTCCTAGTGATCTTACTCTTTTTGAAAAAAATATAAGTGGGGTTGTTTTCTTATTTTTTCTTTCTGATAGTTTTTGTTAATGTATAAAAACACAACATAATTTTTTATGTTCATTTTGTATCCTGCAAATTTGTTGAGTTTTTTAAATTAGATATAACATTTTTTTGGTGCAGTCTTTAGGGTTTTCTATATATAAAATTATGGGGGCTTTTTTGCAAATAATGAGTTTTACTTTTTTCTTTCCAATTTGGATGTCTTTTATTTCTTTTTCCTGCCTAGTTTTGGGTAGAACTTCCAATATTACGTTGAATAAAAATGATAGCAGTGGGCATCCTTGTCTTTTACGTGACCTTAGAGAAAAAGCTTTCAGATTTTCACCATTGAGTATGATATTAGCTGTAGGCTTGTCACATATGGCCTTTATTGTGTTGAGGAATATTCCATCTATATCCACTTTGTTAGGTGTTTTTATTATAAATGGATGTCAAATTTTGTCAAATGCTTTCTCTGTATCTATTGAGATGGTCTTATGACTTTTATCCTTCATTTTGTTAAGGTGATGTTATCATGTTGATTGAATTGGAGATATTGAACCTTCCTTGCATCACTGGAATAAATACCACTTGATTGTGGTGTATGATCTTTTTAATGTATTGTTTAATTTGGTTTGCTAATATTTTATTGAGGATTTTTGCATCTATGTCCATCAGGGATATAGGCCCATAATTGTCTTTTTTGAGGTGTTTTTGTCTGGTTCTTGTGTTAGGGTAACACGAGTCTCATAAAATGAGTTTGGAAGCATTTGCTTCTCTTCAATTTTTTGGAAAAGGTTGAGAAGGATAGGTATTAAATTGTCTTTGAATGTTTGCTAGAACTTACCAGTAAAGCCATCTGGTCCTAGACTTTTGTTTGTTGGAAGGTTTTTGATTACTGATTCACTCTCCTTGCTAGTAATCAGTCTACTCATAGTTTCTATTTTTTCTTGATTAGGTCTTAGAAGAATCTGTGTTTGTAGGAATTTTTCCATTTCTTCTAGGTTTTCTAATTTGTTGGTGTATAATTAATTTCTTGATCTTTTGTATTTCTTTGGTATTATTTGAAACTTGCCCTCTTTCATTTCCAATTTTATTTGTTTAAGCCCTCTCGCTATTGTTCTTAGTGAGTCTAGCTAAAAGTTTTTCATTTTTGTTTATTTTTTCGAAGAACTAGCTCTTAGTTTCATTGACCTTTTCTATTGTCTTTTGGAATTTTTTGAGCTTCCTGGATCTGGATGTCTGTTTCCATTTCTAGGTTAGGGAAATTTTCAGCCATTATTTCTTCCAATAAGCTTTCTGTTTCCTTCTCTCTCTCTTCTCCTTCTGGGACTCCTATTTGTGAATGTTGTTCTGCTTGATGTTTTCTCATAAGTCTTTACTTTTTTTAATTTTTGCATTAAAGTATCTTTATTTTTTTTTCTTTTTGCTGCTCTGTTTGGGTGAGTTCCACTGCCCTGTCTCCCAAGTCACTGATCTTTTCTTTTGCTTCATCTACTTTGCTGTTGAACCCCTCCAGTATATTTTTCAGTTCAGTTATTGAATTCTTCAACTCTGTGACTTCTGTTTGTTACTTGCTTATATTTAACATCTCTCTATTGAAGTTCTCTCTGTGTTTATCCATTCTTCTCCTGAGATTGGTGAACATCTTTATGGCCATTAGATTGAACTCTTCCTCAGGTAAATCATTTATGTCTGTTTCATTATGGCTTTTTTTCTGATGTTTTATCTTATTTCACTTGGTACATATTCTTCTGTTTCTTCATTTTGCTTGGCTCTCTGTATTTGTTTCCCTGAATTAGGTGAGACTTCACAGGAAGACTGAGAGTGTGTTTTAGTCCACTATCTGTGAAGTGCCCTGGAAGTGATAGTCAGCTGATAATTGTCTCTTTGATTGTTTCAATCCTATAGGGCCCAGAAACATAACCGCCCCTAACCACTAGAGCCAGGCATTCAAGAAGTGTCTTCTGTATGGAGTGTGTGCAGTGGGTGCACTTACTTGCTTTGGTGGAGCTGTGGGGGGGGGGGGGGGTGGGCACCAAGCTGGAGCAAGCCCACCTGCCAGGTTTAGTGGGGCAGGGCCATGGGGAACTGCTGCTTTTAGCATAGTGAGGCTGAGGGGGAGCACCAGTCCAGGCAAGTCCACCTGCTAGGATTAGTTGGTCAAGGCTGCAGGAGAGCACAAAGTCATGACAAACAGAGCTCACAAGGTAGAATGAGAGCACAAAATGGTGTCTGCCAGCACCTCTATTGTCAGAGAGAATTCCTTGCCCTTGAGAAGAGGCTCTAAGGTTAGCCAATGAATCTCCTTCACATAGGGTCTAGGCACTCTTCAACTTGATGCTTTTGTGCTGGGTCCCTAGGAAAGTGAGTCTTTATGTGGGCCCTTTAAGAACAGTGTCTCAGGGGGTGCCTGAGTGGCTCAGTCAGTTAAGTGTCCAAATGGTGATTTCAGCTCAGGTCATGATTTCACAGTTGTGAAATTGAGCCCCATGTTGGCCTCCACCCTGAGTGTAGACTCTCTCTTGGTATTCTTTCACTCCCTCTCTTTCTGGCCCTCCTCTTCTCTCTCTCTCTCTCTCTCTCTCTCTCTCTCTCTCTCTCCCTCCCTCCCTCCCTCCCTCCCTCCCTAAAAATAAATACATAAACATTTTAAAAATATGAGTCTCAGTTTCCTACTGCCCTTTTGGTCTCCTACACACAAGTCCCTTTGGTTTTCAAAACCAAATATTTTGGGTACTCATCTTTTCAGTGCAAACCCCAAGAGCTAAGGGTGTCTGCTGTGGACTCAAACCCCTTGCTCCTCAGGGATATGCTCCCCAGCTCTGCCATCCCTCCTGCTTCAGGGTCATGACACAATGGGGGGAGTGGGTTTTGACTAGACTCCATCTCTGCCTCTCCTACCCATCTCGATGTGGCCTTTTTACCCTTTGTTGTGGAGGGGCTGTTCAGCTAGTTTTCAGGTGTTTTTCAGAGAGATTTTTTCTATAAGTAGTTGTAAATTTGGTGGGCCTGTGAAAGAGGTGAGTCTTCCTACATTGCTGTCCTCAACTGTCCTCTTGATTTTGCCTTTAATAAGAATTAAGTATTGAACTAGCATGTTATCAAATGTTTGCTACTCTTTTTCTAGGGTTACCAGCTGGACACTGGAATAAAACTCTGTTAATGGACTTCCTGTTTCAAACATAAAAGGATGCAGATATTTTAACCTGCAACAAGCACAAAGAAACATATTTTTAGATATCTGTTTGTGGTATTGCAATTCTTTCTAATATGTTAATATTTTCTAAAATATAAGCTCTCTAGTATTACAAATTATTTTTCTATTAGCACAACAAACTTTCAGTGAAATTCTCATTATAGATATACAACTCTCAGTTCCATTTCTTATAAAAATTCTTTTCAAAGTATCTTCTTTCTAATGCATAATATTCTTGGCTGGAGAAAGAAAAAGTCTTATTAGGAAAAAGCAAAATAATATCTTTCCTTGTGGAAGCTTTCTAACACTTAAAACTCATAACTTCATTTCCTCTGCCTCTAAGCTACACTATGTAGAAGTCACTCCTAGTAAGTTATAATTAGACATGTAGGATAATTCTAATGATGTCTTACAACTGATGAAATCAGTTTCAGCCCTGTCTACCACCTGATTACCATGGAAACCATTGCTGGCCAACCAAGTAATTCTGATCAAAAGGAATTATTATTAATCCTCCTAGTATATGTTGGATAGGGATTTGCACAGCTTTTGTTAAAGTTTCTTGTGGAGGCTGAAAGGTCCAGTAAGGGTAAATATTAATTCTTAATGTGCTGGAGAGCAAGAATGGCTTAGTCTCTATGGGGCACAACTGGCTCTTGGTAAATCAGATATTAACAGATTATAGGATCAGCCTTGCACTACCCAGGGATTAGAGATAAACAGGTGAATTTGTAGAGGAGGAAAATAATTTCTAAAGCTGGCTTAACCAAGTCATTGCCTTGTCAAATTGGAATTTAAACAAGAAAGACAGAATGAACAAGAATTAGAAATTTGTTAAATAAAAAGGATGCCTGGATGGCTCAGTTGGCTAAGAATTCTACTCTTGGTTTTGGCTCAGGTCTTGATCTCATGGTTTGTGAGTTTGAACCCCATGTAGGGTTCTTTGCTGACAGTGTGGAACCTGCTTGGGATTCTCTCTGTCTCTCTACCTCTCATCAATCTCTCTCTCTCTCTCCCTCCCTCCCTTCCTCCCTCCCTCCCTCCCTCTCAAAATAAATAAATTAATTTTAAAAAAGAAATTTGTTAAATAATATTTATGTAAGTCCCAAGAAATTGAATGATAACACTCAACAGTTTTCTCCTTCTTTGCATAAGTAAATACATGAGATGATGTGGAGGATGATGACTAATGTCTAATGAGAGGCATAGTGCTGCATAGGGATCTTTTTTATGTATCTACATCAAGATATTTATCATGCTATATTGTGCACTTAAAAAATGGTTAAAAGAGTAGATCTCATGTTAGGCATTCTTAACTCATTAAAAATGCAGACCCAAAATAAAATAAAATTTAAAAATCAGACTTGACATAATAAATACTGCCAAGAACTGAAAACAAGCTCTTAATTAAAAGAATCATCACGCAAACTCATGTCATGTAAAGTTGTGACAAAACCATAAGTGTTTCCCAAACTCTCAGTTTATATTCCAAGACTAAAAAAAAAATACATGAAAACCAGGACTATTAGTTATGTTAGCATTTTGTCACTATTAATCATGAACATTTTAAAACTCTTTTGTCTCACTGGTTTGTTCGTATTACAATGAGTGTATGGAAGCTCAAGATTAATAGCAATGTGAAACTAATTCATTCAGACCAACTGAAACTTGTAACCTTGAAAAAATGTCATAGTTTTTACGATTATGTCAGAATTAGAAAGATATACATTCTTTGACCAATTAAAATCCATTATCAATGACGACTAAAATTGTTTCAGCATGTTGGCCAAGGAATGAATGAGTTTGTTTTGAAATGCTCATTAAGTATATGGTTTTGTCTTAAGTCCATTTTTTGTGAATGATAAGATAAAACCAAGCCATTATTTTCTGAACTGTTTCTTGGCCATTCTTACCTTGAATGTTACTTTACATATTTCTTGTCTGTTTGAGTTTTCTGGTGTGTGTAGTTAGCCCCTTGTTTTGCTCTTGTGTTGGCATTCAGAAGGAGTCAGAGGGTTGAACTGGCACTTGGGCCATGCATTTTTGGCGTGCCCTGATTAAACATGTTAATTTCTGCAGCTGTGTAAACTGAAAAAGGAAATATCATGTGGATGTGCCTGGAATTAGGAGCTACCATTTACACCCTTTGCTAACTTAATAAAGCTAATTGTGAAGGTAAATTATGTCTATTTAATATGGATTTTTTTGGTCAACAGTTAATTCTCAAAAATCTGAAAAGAAATAATGTTATGGTGAGCAGAGATGCCAGTATGGGAGTCCAAACAATTTCCAACTGAATTAATCATTATCACTAAACTAATATTTTATACTAATAATACCTTTAAAGCTCATGACAAAATGATTTAGATCAGATAAAATTAATGAGCAACAATCTAAAGAATTTATTCTTTTAGGCAATTCCATTCAAGTAGTTCTCATTAGTCTGAAATCTAGAATTTACATATTTGAATAATTAAAGTATTTTATATATTTCATAAGCTATCCCATGCTTCAAGAGATCATCCATTTCTTTGTTACCCTAGATTTATTTCATTACATCCTTTTTCCATGAAAAGAATGCTGGTCCATGACCTAATGAACAAGGAAGAGAAATCTTTTTGAACATTTCTCCAACTAATTAATTAAAGAGCTGATTTAACAGTAATCTTTGTCTAGAAACCTCTGTGGTTTTATGTAAGAGGAAGAACATATATCCTCTCTTTGAAAGACTAGAGTATGCTGTTTTATCCCCACTTTTCTCCCATTTTTCTTAAGAGTGCATCTATATACTTTGGGTATTGTCCAGGGACCTTGGTAGTGATCTCTAACATTTTAGGTATATACTTTCTCTGGCAGCCATTGCAAGGTACTCACAGGAGAGTCGAAGCCAATTGCTGTCGGTAACAGCCAGTTTTGATACAGTCATGGTTTGTCACTAGATAAGAAAGTTTCTAGAAGTAGGAGGTAGAATCCTTCCCCATACCTTTATGTGGTTGGAAAACATAACAGGTAAATTTATGGTGTAGATACAATCAGATACATTTGTCTAGCATTAAGTTTAGATTAAGGACCCAACTAGTTTATTCTACTGGAGTAATGTTTTCAAATTTGCTATTTGCATACGTAACCTGGCAGCTAGGTGTAATCTAAGGATATATAAAGAAATGGTTTTAAGATTTATAATGTAAAAACCTAGAAACCTGTAGAGTAGAAAAGAAATGTAGTACTGAGAAGTCATAAAACATGCACTGCTTCTACCCAGTTTTTTTTTAAAGATACTTTTAGTGTTTTTCATTATTCACCAATGATTATTCTTTTCCTCTTTTAATTCATTAAAATAAAAACCCTAATGAGTTTAGTGAAAATATAAAGTAATAAAATATGAAAGAACTGGCTTAATGTGGTTTTTGTTCTGAAGATCATTTTTATAAAGATAGTTTATTGGCTTTGGAAACTCTGTCCTTGCATTTATGAATTTCAAAACAAACCCCTGAAGTTAAAACACTCTATGCCTGTATATATTTTTTGAAATATCTTTTAATAATTATTTAAGAGAAACCAATTCTGTTAGAGTGGAAGAATTTATTTAAAACGTATCTTGCTTTGCAAAGTACATGCTAAAATTAAACAATTTTTGCTTCAATGTATTTTTAGGTGGTTGTCCTAATAACTTACTGCCCCTCTTTACAACACAAAAATATTAAAATAGACAAAAAACTCACCCCAGTCTCTTAAATTTTCATTGCTTTGAGAATACAAAATTTGTCTTTAGCTCTGGTGGATACTTGTGAAAACATTGGCAATATTCAGACTTGTTAATGCAGCTTGTCTGCCCGTACCCATACAGGAAGTACTCCATTCGCCAGAGATCGTACAAATAACACACTTCACTTGCTGGTGAAGTCACATCCAAAGAGTGGTTTTAATGTTCTAGAGATGTAAATGGAGTGTATGGTAGAATGGCAATAAAAAAGCAATTTCATTTAGGAAAACTCATTTCTTAGTGTATATCCTGCAAAGGGATATTGTTTGATTAAAATAAAAGACATTAAAATTCAATAAAGACAGGATGATCATGGCTGAAGAAAGTTGAGTCATTTTAAAGTTAATTATGCTTGCAGTTGATCTTGTGGCTGTGTGGCTGATATATGTGATGTAAATCTGTATGTTTCCTTGAAATCATATCATATCTCTATGTTGGATGCATGGAGGAACATGCTGGCAAAGAAGAAAATTTTTTAAAAGGCACAGAAAATAAGAATAAGAACATGAGAGGTTCTTTACAAGAAGAGGTTTGAAAATAATGTTCTGTTAGATACATTTGTCACACATTTTCATTAATGAAAGAAGAAATGCAAAAGAGCTTATACCAAGGATGTAGAAGACCTGGTCTATTTGAGTCCCACTCCATCCATTTGTTACCTATGTGCCTTCAGACTTGACTTCACGGCATTCTGAATTTATTTTCTCATCTATAAATTGGAGCTGATGGTGTCTGTTCTACATATATCATACTGCAAAGAACATAAAAGCTTTATATACATTGTGAAATTAACCTATTTCAAAATATCTTTATTAGTCTACAGTATTTATAAATGTAATATTCGTTACAGAAATTGATTTAACTCTTGAAGTCTCCGCCAAAATTTAAAAATTATTTCTAGACATCAAACACAAGTTGATAATAAATTAAGCAATGGCCTAATTTCTTTTAGCAGTGGTTTGGGCAGTTTCTCCTATAAATCAAAGTAGCAAGTGACATCAGCATTGGTATATATGCCTCTTGGGTCAAAAACCATAAATGCACAAGGGAAATTATGAGCCATTCTTTTATGACAAACATGCAAGATCTCCTGATACAATCATTACTGCATTGGCTGAAGTTGGCCTGCTTGTAGCACATGAAGGTATACATATATACCAACTGTTGGTGGAATAACTCACATTACGTGGAGAGAAATTCATTCAATGTAAAGAACTATTCATCAATTATGCCATACGTTTAAGAATCCTTACTGCTTTTTTTCTTTTTTACCTCAATGTGACTAGGCATTTTATCTTGTATGATATTTGTTTACCTCAAGGTAAACTTTAATTTACTCAACAAATGTATACTTGAGAAATTAAGGAGAAAGTATAAACTTACGTATAGACTATAATGGGTTGTAGAGTTGGATTCAAAAATAAATTCTTCTAACCCTTTATTAACTCCCTTAACATAGTAGAGCTGTGATAGCTATTTGGTGGCACGAAACCAATTTGAACCTCATGAAAGCCATGGACGACTTCAAAGGATTTGGTGAGAAACTAAAAGGGATGTGTATACAAAATTTTGTATAAATTATAATAGGCCCTGAGCCCTTCCTCTATGAATAAATCGTGTGGAACAATAAGCTCTTATTTTAAAGAATAAACCCTAACTAGGATCTCTCAATTTAAAAAACAACAACAACAAAAACAATAACAGCTGTGGCAGCCACTGTTTATTGACTGATGACTGCATGAGAAGCAGCATACTTTACATGTATTTATATTTTAATGAGCTAAACAAAGATACTATTATATTACTAACCACATTTCATAAATGAGGTAAGTGATATCTATACACATTAAATTTCATCCCAAGTTCATGCAGATAAGAAATAACTATTTCAGATAAAACTCAGGTAAACTATGGGAAATGAATTAAAGCAGTTCCTGTTTTGAAGACACGATGTTGGGCCAGGAATGAGAAATAGGGATGTTCCTAAGGAAAATGGCAACTCCACACTGAAAATCTAAGAAGGAATAGGTGTTTAATCTTATGCTGAGTCACAATGTTTGTACAGAATTTTCTGTATAAATGTTTCTCCTTGATCTTGGGTTTCAAACAGACTCGCTTACTTTTGTTTAGGATCAGACTGTCCAGATTATAAACGTGATGGGGTATATTGAACCAAATGTTTCAGTATTGGGCAGAACTATCCTTCCTCATCCTCCTTGACTATTCATAGCTACCTTTCTTACTGAGTTGGTTTCAGTGCTAGTATTTTAGGATATGCTTGCTGTTTTGATAACCCCAAATCTTAATGACTGAACACAATACCATTTATTTATTCTTATATCACTGTTCAGAGTGAGTCTGAGATGAGGTTTTTTTGTTGTTACACAATTGGCTAGGTCTTAGACTCCTCTCTCAATCCTTTAACTCTTTCAGACAAGTAGAGAGATATGGAAGAGGGTCATGTGGGATTTTATGGGTTGGGACTGCAGATGATGAATAACACTCAATGCACACATTGCATTGGTCAGATCAGTCACATATCTGCTATCCACCAACAGGAAAGAATGGGAAAGTTTTCTTAATGAATGCCCGGAGGAAAAAAAAAATAGTTTTGTAAATAATTAACCAGACTTCCATTTTGTCCTAGAACGGTTTCCTGGTTGAAATAAGCTATCAACAATTATTTAGCATGCCTTCCCTTACTAGTGCCTAAATGAATAGGATACATGGTGGGAATGCCCAGTTCAGATAAAATAATTTGCTTCTGATGTCAGAGTGGCCAGGATGCTCTTTTTTTTTTAATAAATAAACTTTTTGTTAAAGTATAATATAGTTAAATAAAAATACATAGAAGTGTATTTGCACAAACTGAAAACAACCACATAAACAGTGCCCAGATCAAGAAACAGAACATAACCTCCATCCAGAATTTCTTTTAGGGGTCCCTTCCAATTCCCTTTTAGTACATGTCTTGTGGTGAACATATGTGTGGAATTATTTTAGGGGTATACATAGGAATGGAATTACGGGGCATAAGACATATTTATTATTATTATTATTATTATTTATTTATTTGTTTGTTTGTTTGTTTTTCAGCTTTAGCACATACTGCCAAGCCAAGCAGCATTCCAAAGTTGTTAATGCCAATTTACATTCCCACCTACAGTGCATAAGACTTCTGGGTGTGCTACATGCTCTCCTCCTTGGTATTTTATGTCTTCTTCATTTTGGCCATTCTATTGGCATATAAACTATTTCACTGTTATTTTATTCATATGTTCTCAATGGCTAATGTTAGTAAGCATCTTTTTCAGTCACAAAATGTTCTGATTTATGTGATGGGAATCCCACTCCTAAATGTTATTTTTTTCTGTTTAATTTCAAATTATGTCTTGAAAATTGAGAAGGTGCCATTGTGTTTTCTCTCCCTTGTTTTTAACAAGATCAGAATGCAGGAACTATCCACAGGGTGAGATCTGCATCCTAGATTGTAGTTTTCTCATCATGGAGGAAAGTGGTAACAGGGGACCTGGTATGTTTGATCATAATTCCTTTACTGTACACCAAAGAGAATCACCTATTGTCTATTCTCACCTGAACTTGGAAGGAAAATGTTTTATTATGACTGTTTTGCCATTCCTAAAATCTTTAGCTTCTGAAAACAACGTTCATTTGAAGAAATCAGTAAGAAAAATCTAACACACCATTGAATGGAAATTGCTTATAAGCTTTCTCTCTTATAATTTTTCTTTCACTTCAAAAGAGATTACAATCATATGTTATATATGAGTTTAAGCAATTTAAAGGTATGGAACCTAGGCCTGTATTATCTTTATGTCAAGAATTATAACAGTTTAATTGAAATTAAGGCACAGTTTAGGTTTCCATACTCAACTGGATATGAAAGAATGACCACAGAGGTGAAGTTAGTATACCATGCTGTGTTCAGAAACAGAGTTCAGGAAACAATCCAGAAGCAAATCTGGGAGGCCTAGAATTATTTTTGGAACCAAAAATGGATAAAACCCCTAACGGTCTCCAACACTACAGAGATTATGATGACTATCCCCATATGTAATTTAAATTAAAATAACACTGAGCCATAAAACAAATATAAGAAAATTTAGCAAAATGAGGTTTATTATTATGGTTACCAGGCAATGATTTTTGTGTCCCAAATTACTTTGAAAAATAATGCTGTTGCTTTTCTGACAGTCCTAATACTGTCAAATCTGTGAGCTATTAGAATGAAGAGTGAATCTCTGGTATCCAGGGTCCCACGATAATACTAAAGAGAGCACTAGAGAAAACCATCTTCTGGCTTCAGACATTGGTTCCATTAGGATCTTCCAGTGTGCCTCTGCCTTCAGTCATGGGCTCCTAATACAGGATTTCTCTTCTTAGCTATTCAGCTTTTTGTGAATATCTGTGAATGATTAAAACAGAAACATCTTGTAGTTCATCCATTATTCTCAGGCAATATATAATCTCTCTAGTCTCTGCTTTGTCTTAATGAATTCAATTTTAATGAATATTATGCGAAAGTACTTTGCTATATATAACATTAAAGCCTTAACGTGTGAGTGAACATGAAATGGGTTAATCTTCGTAAAGTTATTAATACATCTTAAAGTATTATCACCACTTTAACATATTAGTGACTTCCATACTCTGACTTGGCTCATGTGATAAGAAAGCAATTAGAATACTACCAATACAAATATTATGATAAGAGTTTTATATTGAATTACCAGCTTTGATAAAACCCTGGTAGTTTCCATTTAATAACTGATTTATATGCTGTAGATAATGTACTAATATCCACTATGGACATGATATTTAGGTAATCATGTATCCTGTTTTTCTTTTTCCAAATGTATCTCCACCTAAAAGGAACGGGTTATAGACAGAGCTCCTCTGTCAAAAGCACAATAATTTATAGTTTTACTTAATTCTCCACTCACAAATAATGATTAATTTTACCAGCTACTTTCCTAAACTTATTTGCTATCACCCCCCAACACATCCTGCAACACAACTTATTTTTAAACAATGAGCAGTCTTCCCAGCCCATATAATGAATTCCTTTGCACTTTTGTCATCTTCCCAGAATGACCTTCTTGACTTGTGGTTTCCACATTCCCGATTTCTCCTTTCAGTCTTAAATCAAACCTCACTTTCAATGTAGCCTATACTGATTTCTAGGCAGTCAGACATTTCCTTCTTTGGACTCTCCTAGCACATTTTTTTTTCCATGCTCCATTGTAGCATGTTTGCATTACTATTGAATTATTTTTATAGGTCACTCTCCTTCTTATAGACTAAGAATATGATTCATAGACTCCTACTATTATGGCTGGCATATCATGGAAACATTCATAAGTGTTTTTATGAATGAATGACTGTGTTACAGTTTAGCTTTAGAAAATAGCTTACAAATGAAGTTAAAATGTTTGAGGGGCACCTGGATTACTCAGTCAGTTGAGTGTGGGACTTTTGATTTTGGCTCAGGTCGTGATCCCAGGGTCATTGGATTGAGCCCTGGGTCGGGTTTTATGCTGAGCACGGAGCCTGCTTGAGATTCTCATTCTCTCTCTTTCTCTCTCTCTCTCTCTCTCTCTCTTTCTTTCTCCCCCCAACCCCTCTTGCCTACTCACATTCTCTCTCTAAAATAAAATAAAATTTAAAATAAAACATTTGACCATTATTTTCATTTTATATCAATGCCATTTTAAAACGTACATATATTCTAAATTCATGGAATTTTTAAAAAATGATGGCAGTTTTTACTACTATATTTCAATTTTCTTGGCTTTCTTCATACTTTTATCTAGTTGACAAGCATTGATCACCATTATGTGCTACACACTGAATTCTACTAATGATGCAACAGTGAACAAAACTGAGAAATTTTCCACTTTAATGTACCTTGCTTTAGAGTCAGGGAAAAAGGAACACAAAAAAATGAATATGTGACATATGATGTCAACCCAAGAAATGCACAGCTGCTTTGATTAAGTTTAAAGGACAATTCATTTGAACTTACCTTCTAAACACTGAAATTCGACTGAGAATATGAACAAAAATTATCTGATACATTGTGTTTTCTATGTAAAATCCAGAATGCTTATACCTGATAAAATGCCCTGGATATTTGTCAGTTTAAAGAGAATTGGGGAGATTTATGTGAAGATCTTGTCGGAAAAATGAATCAGTATCACATAGATAAAGTTGCCTTCATTACAGATTTGATCCAATTCTTGAAATTTTCAACCATTTTCACAGACTATCTTGATAATTTTGTATTTTATTTTTTTTTTTTTCCAACGTTTATTTATTTTTGGGACAGAGAGAGACAGAGCATGAACGGGGGAGGGACAGAGAGAGAGGGAGACACAGAATCGGAAACAGGCTCCAGGCTCTGAGCCATCAGCCCAGAGCCTGACGCGGGGCTCGAACTCACGGACCGTGAGATCGTGACCTGGCTGAAGTCGGACGCTTAACCGACTGCGCCACCCAGGCGCCCCGATAATTTTGTATTTTATATATTTCTATTGTCCATATACACTTTAAATTAGAGTAACATTGGATCCAACTCTATCAACACTACTGTATTTAGCCCTTAGGTCTAAAAAATTAATTGTTGCCTCTTGACCATAGATAATATCTATCTGATCATGCTGTTGGTTTCAAGCAAGATTATCCAAACAAGAGGTCAGTTAACATGATTGAAATAAAGATCCAATTGTGAAAGTCTAATTAACACTCTTTCTTCAGTTTTTACTAGGACAAATGCTTATTTGACTAGCTCTGCAACTTAATATTACATCTACAAAAGAGAGCCTTCTAATTTAAGAGTATATAAAAACAACAAAATATATTTTACCTAACTTAAATGTGGGCAAATTTGAATGGAACCAAGGTTTGAATGATATTGTTAATACCTAGCATATTAATACATGAAGTGTGATATTTTGTATTGGATAATAAGCATTATAACATTACAACTGATTATAGCTCAGGTTCTCAACTCCTACAAACCAATTAAGAGATACACTTTAATATGAATACATACATGTGTTTAAATGTATGTCAAGAAAAAAATTTGTTTCCATAGCATGTGAGTTGTTCATATTAGCATATAGGCATTATTCTCTGGTCTCTAGGTCTGTTTATGAAATAGATAAATAGCTTGAAAAATAAGTTTCTCATTAATTTTCAATTACGTGTTAATTACGGTAATTTTTACGAGAGCATTTTTGTATGTTAAGTTAGATTTAAAAATCTGATGAAAGTGAGGGAAGATTAATTGCTTAGTAATCATAAATACAAAAATGTGAAAACTCCAAAGGCACTAAAATTAAACTAATAGTTAACGTTTATTCTTTTAATTAACATTTGGCAAACTTGCTATTGCAAGTTAGTGTGATATAATTTAGTTGATGAAAATTATAATTGACATTTAATAAGTGTGTTGATTAAAATATATGTTGTTTTGTCTTCCATTTCAAATGACAATTACCTGCTTAAGCATCCCTTTCATTTCACAGATTAATAAGAACAATAGAATTTTAATATTCTTCTGGCCCCGGGACTGTTATTTATATGATTTATACTGCATAGGATTTTCCCAGTACAGAATTTACTACCTTGTAGTAAATTAGGCATCTTCCTAAGGGCATTGAGCCGTATTTTCCTGGTGTGCACGATCTATGCCCTGGGAGTAATTGAGGCACATTGGGAGCTGTGTGAACTCGTACGGACCAATGGGGTGCTATTTACTAAATAACTACTTAGACTAGATGGTAGTCACCATTTCTTCCTCATTCTGAAGCTATCATTTTTATTTTCCAAGCACTAGCTACAATTCTGCCTCCTTGCTTTCTCGTGTCTTCCGTCCCACGTTCACCTGTGATAGGAACATGTAGTGGGCCACAGAGCACTAATACTGAGAGGGTCCTGACAGCTGAGAAGGGCGGGATCCAGAGTAGGAATTTCTCTTCTATCTTTTCATCTCCTCCAACCATCTTTTCCTCTTCTTTGCTTTCTGTAAGGATTGATGAAAAATTAGTTTTCCCACCACATTCATTAGTCTTTTCCTTTGTAGTCTGCGTTTTTCTTCCTGCTGCATCCTAGTACTTAAAGAGGTCTCTGTCCAACTTACCTTTCAGGACAAGACATTAGTTCATCTAATTTTACTAAATATTGCATATTTTAAAATTCTAAACAATAGCTGTCATGAAAAGGAATTTTATTTAAGGACATCAACCGTGTTTTTATAGTTAGAGTAAAAACTGTGAAGAATTGACTACTATTGCTTTGAAAGTTTTCATTCTCTACTTGCCTCAGGTAAATTAACTCAAATCTCAGGTATCATGTTGTCATAAATTCCCAGAGGCAGTTCTAAGCAACCTTCTCATCTCCTATTCTATCGGCCTGTTGGATTTTCATGATACATTGTGCATATTAGACCTGGCAATGCCATAATATTCCATTTGATTCAAAACTTCTGTGTAGCTAAGGTTTACCTAAATATAAACATTTGGCTAATAAATATTATCTCCTTTATTTTCTAATATTTTCTTGAACTCAAACTTTTCTTGAACTTACTTACTTACAAGTAAGTAAAAAGAATTTGCTTAAATGAAACATGTTTCCCTATATATAAAAGAAATTTCACACAGAAGAAAACTATACCATTAATATCTTTGAAAATACAACCAACAGAAAAAAATCTTGCCATTTGAAGCATATTCCTTGAAACTATTTAGAATTACTAAATTGAATGTAACAAAGTAGTATTGTTAATCATCAAAACCAACACTTTTAGAAATCTGCCCGTTGACCAAATTGGCTTATCATTTCACTGGTCTTGTTTCTGTAGTCTATGAAAGCATAGAAAGGAGCATGATGAAACACAAACCCTAATAAATCTCAGAAGTCATTACAATGCTATCGCCCATGTTTTTGCAAGGTTTTCTTTTTAAAGTCTCTCTGCCTATCACCAGTGCTTTTTAAGCAATCACTTAATGTGTTTGTAGGTATCTTGGTTTCAAAATATAACATATTGAAATGAAATGTTTTTAGTTCTACTTTGATTTTGCTAAAGATTTTAGTCAGCATGTATTGTTAAACCATTGTATGTTCATGTTATACAGGAGAAAACTAATATTTGATTAGTAACGTAGTAAGAGCCTTAAGAAGATCTATTAATATTAGATATGCTGCATGTCCTTTATGGACTTACAATTCTAACAAACTGTATCATTGATAAATAGACATAAACACTGAACAGTTTGAATAGGACCAAGCAGCATAGTGGAATAAAAACAGATTTCTTTGAGTTTTGGTCTCTTCTCTACCATTTGCTAGCTTTGTTATCTTGATCAATCTGTTTAGCCTGTTTGTATTTTAGTTTCCTTTTTATAAAATGCAAATATTAATACTTATAACATTGATATGCTAATTAAATTAGCATATAGAGAGTACTTTGTATTATTCCTTACACATAGAAGATGCTAAATACATTTTAAATCGTCTTGTTATGAGTCAAAAAAAACCCTCAAATTTTTCTTCTTTGAATAAGAATGTGTAGTAATAGGAATTTATGCACAATTATAGAAGCAGATTTGAGCTGAATAAAAAATTATTCTGGGGCATTTTGGTAGCTCAGTCGGTTGAGTGTCTGACTCTTGGTTTCAGCTCAGGTCATGATCTCGAGTTCCATGAGTTTGAGCCCTATGTCGGGCTCTGTGCTGGCAGTGTGGAGCCTGCTTGGGATTCTCTCTCTCCCCCTCTCTCTATACCCCTCCCCCACTCATGCTGTCTTGTTTCTCTCAAATGGATAAATAAACCTATAAAACTTATTCTTCCCCTTTCCTCAGACCGACATACATACACTATCACCACAGTTCTTCAGAAGGTGTAATTGGTAAGATGTACAGATATTGTAGTTTTATTTAAACAAAGTGTTCAAACTGACATTATCCAAGTATGCCTTATTGCTAAACTGTAGACTTGCAAATTTATTTGTGAATCTGTGAATTGCTGCATCCAGTCTCCTTATGACTTGGGAATTAACAGTTCAAATTTCTCCCGAACTTTGAGAGGAGGTTTTTTTTATGCCTACACCCCAGAACTTTTGTGCCTGTGTCTCACTTTGAGTCGCTCTAAAACTGTAATACTTACCACATCATATTTTAAATGACTGTTTACACGTATAGCTCCCTCCAGTTCATTTAGCAACATTCCAAGACTCTGCTATGTGTCGGTGATAAAATGAATCAAAAATGTTTATTGTTATCCCAGAGGCAATAGCAGGGAATCACAGAGAAACCCTTGATGGCAGGACCCTGTCACCATGTTGTTGTTGCCTGGCTACTAACACAGGGCCAATGTCTTTTCCTGTACATGTACATGTTTGCTGAATGAATGAATGAATATACTGTTACTCCCTCACTGGAAGAATTTAACAACATCTTTAAAAATGCATACTCCACTGTCCCTTGAAGAGAACACTATGCAGAGCCAAGATTTGCAGCTGGAGGAAAATAGAGGACTAGTTTCACTCTTTCTTACTCTACTTTTAGCTTAGCCTATTCTTATTCTGACCCAAATTTATTTTATTTATTTATGTTGAAATATGCCCTGATACTATGATCCCATTTTTTTTTAAAAAAAAGTACAAGTTTGTCTGTCGTTAATATAGGTGAATATAAACCACCTGTCATTGTGTGGTTGAATTAAGAATAATCTTTATTTCTCTAAATGTTTGTAGTAAACATGTATTACTTTTAGAAGTAGGAAAAAATAAGCTATTTTTAAAACAGAGAAGTAACTCGGACTAGAAATAGAATGTATGATGGCCAACGGGTCTGGATTTGTGCCCATCTACATACAAAAGTACAGTTTCTAGGAATGTTATTTATCCTCTGAGGCACACTTACCTCATGGTGAGGAGGATGAGTCGATGAAGGTACATTTGATTTGCCTCACTGGTATTTGCATTCCTCTGAATAAGCCCTGTAATGCTAAGGATGATCTGGATTCTAACATGCTAACTTCACGATCTGTGCTAGTACCTTTAACAAAATGTCCTTGACTATCAACAGCAATCATTGCTGTGAGCTTGTCTGCTAGTGATTCAAACCAGTTGACCTCAGTCTTAAGAACTTTAAAAATAACCAGAAAAAGTTTTTTTTTCCCCTTCTCTTTAGCTACAGGCCATTGTTCTGTGTCCTTATATCTTTTGACATACGAATGATGTCCTTCCCTTAGTCACACGGTTACCTTGAAGATATTTATAGACCGAGTTCAGATCCCTCTGAGGGAGCTCTTCAGTTTGCACTCTTCAGGCTCCATGTTTTGTATCCTCCAAACCTCCTTTGTAACATATTTATTCTGGCAAAAATGTTCTGTATTAAAAAAATTTTTTTGGGGGGGGGGTCTATTTTTCTTACCTACTGTGGGTGCAAAACAAAAAAAAAAAAACAAAAAAAAGCGAAAAAAGAAATGCAAAAACAAAAATCAAGTCACACCAGGAGATTTTTGTGGTTCACATAGTCATCATTGCGTATTACATAATTTCTCCCACCCCCACTCCTATTTGTATTGCTGCTTCTTCAGGAAATGACATTGGCTTGTTTCTCCCCATGCACCGAATTCTTTTGTGTACATTCTTATTAATCCCTTTTGCTTTCCTCAGATGTGTCATTCTTTAAATGCTTTATTTATCTATGGTCTGAGTGTAATCTTATATTTTGCTAAATTGCAGTCGTATCAGAATAAATTTTACTGTATAAACATATTTTGCCACAAAGCAAATAGGACACAGTGTGCATTCTTTCTTATTTCAGGTCACCATTGTAAAACTGCGTGTGCTAGAACTAATTTAATCATATGCATGCTACAATAAAACTAAAGTTCTCTTCCCTCTCTTCTTTATTTTAGATCCGATTGTACACAATGAAAATGTGGCTATGAATCCACCAAATGTTTAGTTATTTTTATGTATAGATTTATTTTTCACAAATTTAACTTTCTTTAAATGTTGAGGCATATCTTAAAAAGATTGATATGTTAATTGCTGTCAGGTCTGAGCTAATACTCCATTTTTATTGACTTGAAATGATTGGTAAAACAAGAGCTGAATTTAATAATACAATTGATGAAAAGGAAGAAAGACTATCTGGGAATGATATAAGCCCATTAACCCTAGATATCTCGTACATTCATTCAGTCACTCAGCATCTATCCAGTTGATATATATAAATATAAATTTCAATCTTTATCGTAACTCTATAGTAGTAAATTTTTTTTTTCTCTACTTGGCCGAGGAGGCAGCTGAGGATAAAAAGATTAACTTTCCTAAAATGTGTATTAGCACTCTACTGTCTTTTACATTTCACTACATTTGCAGACTAATGTTTGTCAATAAAAAGATGACACAGTTCCAAGGTCTGTCCTGAGGGAGTTCAGAGTGCTACAGTTTTACATCCATTCTGTATAGTCCCTTGCCAAGACCTTGATCTAGTTTCATGGGACTATAAGTCAAGCTTGCAGTAAAAAGTTTAGCAATTTTTGTATAAAGGTTGTGCAAGGACATGTATTGTTCCTTATGACCTTTGTTAATATTTCTAATATGGTTATTATTAATTTAAGATAAAATTTTCTGACATTTATAGATTCACTGATTGCGATTTTTCTGTATCTTTTATGCATTGGGTTATACAGAATGAAATCAGACATTTAAAAAAGATTGTAGACAAACATGATCCACCATCTAATATGGAGATTCATATACAAAACTTCCACTGAACTTTTTCAAAATATCAGCAAAAATGGGATAGCTAAAATGCTACTACTTATAGCCAAATAATGTTTTGAATACAAATATTTTTACAATAAAGAAGAGAGAAAATTATCAAGCTTTAGCTTTCAAGTTTACTTAATAGTGTTTGATTACCTCAAAATATATAATGCTAGTTCTCCAGTTGTATTCTTTATATGTATTGCCATTTTTACTGAGCTTGGTTCATTTTCTTTCATCATCATCAAAAAAACACATTTACTGAGGGTGATCCCCCTTGAGCTTACCATGAAAAACACCTGTGAAGTAGAATATTCGATGCCAAAGTCTCCCAAACTTGGTTGATGGGCTTCTTTATAAGACTAGGTTCATCCAATCCTCAATGAACCACACTTACAAAAAAAAAAAAGTGGCTAGGAAAGGTATATTTTACGTTCTCAAAATTTTTAATAGATAAAGGAAGCCATTCTGTGAGGATGCAACTCAAATGGAAATGGGGCAGTTACCCAGATTTTATTCCTGGGCTCCTGACTTCCAATTTACAACTATGACAAGAACAAACTTTCCTATCTGGAATTCATACAAAACATGAATCTATGTAAACCAGTGAGCTGCTAGTTTCCCACACATGAGATTGGATGGATTTGAAAAGACATTCATTTGTAGACAAATAAAAGGGATATAATAGCAAACAAGTCAAGTAACTAAACAAGCTTCATTTTGCCTCTTGCAGGCAAGAGGTACTATAGATAATCAAGGATTATGCATTAGGACTTAACTGTTACGATAGTGATACAGCTTTGTATTCAGAAGTATTTACCATCTATATTAAACAATTATTTTTCACAGATTCATGGCATACATTAGTAATTTAGAAAATTAGTACCTTTACAAGTGGTGGGTTTTTTTCTATTTGCGTAAAAAAGCATTTTGTTAATCTTTTCAAAGCAACAGTGTCCAATTTTCTGATGTTGGCATTGTCACTGAAACCTGTTCCCTTTTTCATTTTTCCATATGTTTGTATGCCATAAAAATGACAGCACATAGCTCACTGACTTCAAATTAAATATATAATATCAGAATTTATACAATAGATAAACTAGACAGTAATTATGCTATGTAAGATTCTGTGATAAAATGCTCTAATTATAAATCATGTTAAAGAATTGTTTTTAATGTGGAACTCCACTGGTACATTTAGTTTCCACATATTTACTCTTAAAAATAACAATGATAGTAATAATAATAATAATAATAATAATAATAATGAATAGTGATATCAGTGAGTGAGTTTTCAACATTACATGGTGTAATTTTCCCCATGTTTACGAACAGTATCAACGTAAACCTAAATTTGTACTGTTCAAAGGTCAAGCGGTAATCTGGAAAATACAATATATTAAAATAGATGCTTGAATAAATTAAAGGACTATTTAAAATATTAACCACTTCAGTGGAGGTATTCTCTCTAGATGTGCTTTAAGTTCAGAGAATATACTTACGGCTCATATATTCTACTGAATATCTATGGTTGAAAAAAGATAAATAGAACTATGCTGTTTACTATTCTCCTCAGACTGCATTAACATGCAGAACCCCAATTCTCTGCTTCTGGCAGGCAATATTTTTTTTTCTTTTTCTTTAATGCAATGAGTTGAATAGAAAGAAAGAATCACTGTCCTGTTTCCTACTGAACAGACTAGTGTCCACGTGGCCAATTTGATCACTTTCTTCCATAATCAGTATTTAGTACAAACCAAGAAACATTTTGCTCCTACCCCTCCATTTTCTATCATGGCTATCAGTACTGATCAGCTTCTGTCATTACAGCATTACGTTATGATGGACATGTTTATAATTAATTAGACTATAACTTAGCTTTCATTAATTACATTTTGGATGGATGTCTTCATTTCTTGCTGCTGATGAGATTTGATAGGGATTAGAATTCTTAATGAACTTCAGAAGTCACCCCTGTCTGTTCAACCAAGAGTGTATTTACCAAACTTCTAGTAGGATACCTTTTTTTTTCCTTTGGTATACCACCCACAGATGTCCAAACGCGTCTAATTTATAATAAACACTAGTTATTCTAACAGGAAGGATTTTGTATAAAACTATTTCCCCAAAAGTTTGGCCTGCACATATACATGTAAAATGCTATGCTAGGTAATCCTAGTAACCTGAACATATACATTTCAGCTCCCTCCTCAACTCCTAAGACATAATTTATGCCTTGGGAGAATTTTTTAAGAGCACTTTTGTGAAACAAAGGCACATTCATAGGCAAATCTTTTTTCCCCCCATCTCCTGAAAATAGGTTAAGCTCTGCGGCCATTGGGATGGATTGTCTTCCCAAATAAATGGACAAAAGGTCTTTGATTAGATTGGAAAATTAAAAAATAAACTTGTTATTTACTAGCTGTGGTTTTGTTGGATTCTTGCTTTTATTAGTGACAAGCTATGGGAAACTAAGTTACACATTAGTGCGAAAGGAAGTCGCTGAGACTGCTGCACCGTTAAATGTTATAACTTCAGAAGGCATTGGGAATAAAAAGTTCACTGTGACCAAAATCGTCCAACTTTAATGGTCTTTATCTGTAATGTCTTTCACAAAGCTCTTTAGGCAGGAAGAGAGATGAAGTTTTATTGGTTTACTAGTGACATATATTCAAACAAGATATGTAGTGCAATATTCACTATTCTTTTGTGTCTAACAGCAAGTACCATAAAATGATGAACATAATAGAACTTTAGATTTTGAATTTTTCATTCAAATTATGCAAAATAGTTGTTCTGCACTGATATTAGCATTCCATTTGTTATGGTTTGACCATCCTGTGCAAAAACATTATTTCTTTAGCAAATGAACTGTGATTGTATGTATTGCTTTTAGGTATAACTGCAAGTATCATTGATGAAGTTTCCAGGTATCTATTTCTTTACTTTTTCAGTAGAGTAATTAAAAGTAAAGATTGACTAGTATAATTCTAAGCATTGCTAAAATCTTGCAGAAGTTTACATAGATTTAGCCCCATGCCTCTTACCCTGCAAATTCTGAACAACTTTAATGTTTATTTATTTTTGGAGGAGAGAGAGAGAGAGAGAGAAAGAGAGAGAATGAGTAGGGGAGGGGCAGAGAGAGAGGGGGAGACACAGAATACAAAGCAGGCTCCAGGCTCTGAGCTGTCAGCACAGAGCCTAACATGGGGCTTGAACTCACAAACTGTGAGATCATGACCAGAGTCGAAGTCGGATGCTTGACCAACTGAGCCACCCACATGCCCCCAGACAACTTTACTCAGAGGACAATCAAATAAAATGATGAGTCTAATAATATGATGACCTTTTCTTTCTCTTTTTTTCTTCTTGTTTTTTAAAATATACATGTGTATTTGTTTTGGTAGTATAAACTTTGGGCAGTGTACAAGGAATGTGTAATAGGACTTCAGAATTATCATGAACACTTGTGGGACAATTGGGAAATTAACAATGTTGCCATCCAGTGGCACTTAATTCAGGTTAGGTTTCCATTTTCTGGTCTGTGGCCTTTATAAATGGTAGAGTCTCAGTGTTGGAGGAGACCATCTGTCCAGGTCGCCTGAAGCTTAGATTCTTACTATACTACTCCCAAATGGCCTTTCACACAATGTTTGTATATCTCTGGGGAAAGGAACTCACGCCTTCCTCTGAAGAAACTCAATTTTCTTAGGCTTGCTCAGATTATAAATTTTGTTTTTTCAAAAATTGAATAAAAATCCATTTTATCATTATCACATACTTATCCCACTTAGGATCATACAGAAAAAGTCTAATATCTCATCCACATTAGGGGCCCCCAGGTGGCTCATTCGTTTATGCGTCTGACTCTTGATTTCAGTTCAGGTTGTGATCTCACGGTTTGTGGGATCTAGCCCACATAGGACTCTGCACTGATAGAGTGGGGCCGGCTTGGGATCCTCTCTCCCTCTTCCTCTGCCCCTTTCCTGCCTGTGCTTGCTTTCTCTCTCTCTCTCTCTCTCTCTCTCTCAAAATAAATAAATAAAATTACAAAAAAAAAATCTACTGCCCAATCAGTACACTTTTGGAGTCTTGGATATGATCTGAAGGAGAGTTTTTAGAAATTCTTATGATTTATTTTAATTTTTTCTTTGCTTTTTTTAAAATATTTTTTTCTTTGGGCTGGTAATGTGCACTGTCTGGTGGGAGTCCATAAAGTGCCAACAGTACCCAAATGTTATCTCCTTTCAACTTTGACTCACACCATTGAAAAAGTAGATGGTTTCAGAATTCTCAGGTCACACTGCTTTCAGAGTGCCCAGAAAAACAACAGACAAAAAATACAAAAGGTTGTATTCCACATGCTATTGTCATTTATTAACAAAAAAAATTTTTTTCATCCCTTCCACCCCAACAAAGTAGCAATATCTATTAAAACAGCTTGGAATTCACTGAAGCAACAACACTTAGAATTTAGCAATGAGGCATTCCTCTGGCTTCACATCTGTTAACATTTTTGCCGTAGACTAAATTTCGAAGGGAAACCAATAAAAATTCCTGACAGTAATCAGGAAATATTCTGAAGCAATTACACATTAGAAGTCCATTCATATAATATGGTTTTTAAGGTGAAACAATATGTGATCTCATATGAATTAATTTACAGCCTCCTTGTATATAATACAATGATTCGTCTTTTATAATCAAAAGGTAAAAGGCATAAGACTGATGCTTCTGTCACTTCCCTCCGTTTTTCCTATTATCTTGTATCTCTTTTATTTTTCATGTGGCTCTTTTTTTCCCCCCTTAGCATTCTTATCTATCTGTTTTTAAGATGATAATGTCTTTCATTCTTTGAAGTTGGATGAGGGTAGAAGGGAACTGGGAAGTGGTTCCAGAAGAAAGACCGAGCATGATAAGGGAATGCAAGATAGCAGCAGTCAGCACGAGTGGAGCATCTGGTAGCAAAACGATGTGACAGTTGTTACACATTGGGTACTACCTAGCCAGTTACAGTAGAACTTATTTGTGGGTAGTGGAAAAAGATATGCCGTGGATTCTACCCGTGAAGAAATGACGTTTATCACAATGTGGACAGATTTGAAAGTGTGGCAATGTAGAGCAGGGGGTCAATGAATCTGAACTGTTTTCTGGAACAGATGCATTTGAGGGAGGCATTCTGGCAGAGAATGTTTCCATCATAAACACTCCCTTGAACTTTCACTTGATAGCACAGCTATCTTCATTTAAATAAGAAGGGGTGAGAGGTAGATGGTCAAAATAATGTTGGAGGGAGAGCTAAGTTTTCCTTGACCTTATGGATGTCTTTAATCACATTCTCTTTTAAAAATTAACTTACAAAATATCTTCAGCCTGTTTATTTTAAAAACTTAATCCCAGATAATACATTTGGGTCTACCCAGTCTCATCAATTTATCTCATTCACAATTTTAGCATCAAAAGTCTCATCTATTAATACCATAGTGATGGCTAAGAAGTTATGAGCATCTTCCTCTAAGCAATGCTGGTTCTTTTCAATGTATTATTTTTATGCTTTCAGAAGTCATACTTGTCCCATTTTTATAAGTCTGTCTCTTCACAAAGGAAAGCGGATATGCATGTAGTTTTGTTTGTGCATCTGTAACATTTTTACCATTTCAAAATTCAAATCTGTTTTTTTTCTGTGGGGGGGGGGATAAAAAGTATGACATAATGGTTGTCATGTTGAAATATTACACATCCAGAGCTGATGGCAAATTACAGTGTGAAGAATTGTAGTAGTAATTTGATCACATGGGCAAGTCTGATCTCTCAGAAATAACATATGTTCCACATTTTCAGCAGTATTTGGTGGCATACTGCGAAAACTCTAAGCCTTTGAACTTGTTTAACTCCTGGACTTTATTAACCCCTGTCATAGACCATTCAGAGCTCAAGTGCACAAAGCAAATGTATTTATGTTTCCATAAAGTTAAAACAAGAAGATCTTCCTCGGGATCATAAAACAGTCCATACATGTCCCCCTCCCCCAACCCCCCCCCCCACCCCCCGGGAGCTTTTGTCATGCCAAATGTTCTCCATCCAGGAAGGGAAGAGTTGTGGGAACACTCTCCTTTCTATCAAGAAGGGGCTTTATTGCTGTAAGGAACCTGGGGCCAGCTCAAGCGTTTCATGTAAACTTTGCATAACCAAGGCCCTACTTTATTTTGTAAGAGCTGTACAATGTGACATATGCCAAAGTAAATAACTGTTGTAGCTAAGTCAGCATCTCCACAAGTTTGTAGAAAACCAAGCCCATTTGTTTATTTTCATTGCAGTTGAAAAACACTGACACATGAAAGCAAGTTGATCAAATCTGTTCCAAATTGCAGAGTGAAATTTAAAGTGTTAGGAAAGAGATGAAAATAAATGAACTGCACAAAATGCATGTCTAGTCTTTGATTTTTTTAATGTAGTCTTCTTTTTAATCTTTTAGGATAGAAATGTATTTTTTTTCTTTCAATTTTCAAGTGTTTGAAGAAAGGGCCCCTTTCTACCTATTAATCTAAGTGAGAATTTCATATACAAAAGGAAAAAAGTACGTTTTAACATTAGATACCCACGACACAAGTTTACTATCTGAAACTGAGTATGTGAAGCTACATTAGGAGACAACTTTGGTAATTTTTAGAGGGACATTTATTTTTTGCTCGTTTGCCTCATATCAGAGGTCAGTAATTAGTTTACAATCACAAATTACAGCTCAATCTTAACAAAGATTGTTTTTAAATAAAAAATAGTAAATAGTCTGAGAATTCTTGGAAAAGATAATTTATATATTAAATCTGTGACATAATAGGTACATGGGTGTTCATAGAACATATCACTAAATAATTGTGAACGTATTAAAATTGTAGTGATTTCAGAATTTCTTTAAGGACAAATTTAGTATTTAAAAATCAAGAACTATACCCTTGCGACCATAAGTAAATGGCCATGCAGGAAGATGGTAAGATATGAAAAGATGGGGAATGAATTATAGGCACTTGCATTTTTTCCTTGTAAGATTCCTTGTCTTGTGACAGTTTTACTCAAACATGGAGGTGTCAACTTGCAGAACAATGTGCTTGGAATTAGGCACACGATGCTTGTTAACAGTAACAAGGCTTGTTAATCTAAATCTCTGCAGACTCCACTAAAAATATCCTTTCGTGCATAGGGGTAGCAAATAATGAACATATTCCCTGTGTGTGTTTGTTTAGCTCAAGCAGTGCCTTCAGCTTTCCCTATAAAACATTTTAGATATCTAGAGCAATTTACCATATCCAGCCTTCAGTTCTCTTAACGTCATGCCAGATTATTTTTACTCAATTAACAAAAGGACAAAAATTGGGCAGAGGCCAAAGGAAAGCAACTGAGATACAAAAAGTGAGTACAAGTTTGGACACCAGGATTGGTATGGAAAGGCTGTTAGCCTAAGGGAGGAAAAAGTTACTTTTTAGCATTGTTCAGTTATCTGATTGTATCTTATATTCAGGATACCAATTATCTATCTCTACTGAAGGGGAAAAATAATACTTAAAATTAAAGAGATTATTTAATTTATACATAAATAAAGAATAGCTGTAAGCGTTCTATGATAAATGTAGTAATAATATAAATAAAATCTTCTTTCCAAAGAATGGTGCATTACAGAAAAATCCTTCTTCCTTGCCTGGCCTATATCTATGCTGATAAAGGAAGGTCCTATTAGTCATATCCCTCTGACTGGACTATAACTCTGAGTTTTGGATGTAATTTGAACAGGGTCCCAACCATTCATATCTGCTCTCAAACTGGTCTTGAGAGCTCTATATGTAAATTCTCCTAGGAAAAGTTCAACAGCAGAGAATTATTTGATATATGTTCTTATGGTCCCTATATAGATTATGGAATTGGTTTTTCTATTTTATTTATTTTCTATTTTTTAAAGTTTGGGGTGCCTGAGTGGCTCAGTCGGTTGAGTGTCTGACTTCGACTCAGGTCGTGATATTGCGGTTCATGGGTTTAAGCCCTGAACCCATGTCGGGCTCTGTGCAGACAACTTCGAGCCTGGAGCCTGCTTCAGATTCTGTGTCTCCATCTCTCTCTGCCCCTCCCCCGCTCACAATCTGTGTCTCTGTCTCTCAAAAGATGAATAAATGTCAAAAAAATTTTTAATTTTAAAGTTATTTATTTATTTTGAGAGAGAGAGAGAGAGAGAAAACAAGTGCGGGGGGCAGAGAGAGAGTGAGAGAAAATTCCAAACAGGCTCCCCACAGTTAGCGCAGAGCCCAACACAGGGATTGAACTCATAAACTGTGAGATTGTGACCTGAGTTGAGATCAAGAGTTGGATGCTTAAACAAATAAGCCACCCAGGCTCCCCTCTTTGTTGTTTTTCAATGAGGAGTATTACTTGAAAATATCTGTAGGGTGATATTTCTATTTCTCTGGGAGCAGCTCTCCACTCTAGTGAATGATACTGAATTTCAGCATCTATAGCCACATTGTAAGTATCTGTCTAGATCAATATTGAAATAAAACCATTTGGAAAAGGTTGACCTTGCATGAATAAAGGTTGTACACATTTCAGAAGAGAATCTCTTTCTTATATACACACATAGTGAATTTCTCTTCCTCGCTGCCTCTAAGGTATTTATTTTAGGATATCTGTGTATGTATGTATGTATGTATGTATGTATGTATGTATATATGTATGTATGTATGTATCTATCGATCTATCTATCTATCTTCACTGGTCAAAGTCAAGCATGCTAGCCAGGCTTTCAAAATTGTAAGAGTCAGCATTTCAAGAATTTTTCTGTAACATTTTAGGCAAAGATAAATGATATTTAAATTACTACACCAAGAAGTGATTATCCAATTTATCCAGTTTAAGGAAAGATTTCAACTGATATGAATGTCAGTCTTTATGTAGAACTCTCTTGTCATTAAGAAGGTCAAAATATTTCTTCCCAGTGACATGACTGAAAAATTCCAATCATTTAAGTGATAATATAAGTTTGGGACATTTAGGAAGCAAAATCAAAAGGGAAAATAAAACTACTGATGGATATTATTTCTTCTTTTACTTGTTACCAGTGGGGGCTAACAGAGGCAAGTATTGAATTTGTTTGAAGAACTCTGTCAGCAGTTAGGAATTTCATTGTTTAGGGGGGAACTTGTGGGTTTTAGACCAGCTTAGCATTCATACAGCCTATTTCTTTTTTTTTAAGTTTTTTTTTTTTTAATGTTTATTTATTTTTGAGACAGAGACAGAGCATGAACGGGGGAGGGTCAGAGAGAGAGGGAGACACAGAACCTGAAACAGGCTCCAGGCTCTGAGCTGTCAGCACAGAGCCCAACATGGGGCTCGAACTCACGGACTGTGAGATCATGACCTGAGCTGAAGTCAGATGCTCAACCGACTGAGCCACCCAGGCGCCCCATACAGCCTATTTCTTAGTCAAAAGTTTTTACAGATCCCTGGCAACAGAGAAGCAGGAAAAAAATTAAATTACTAAAATCTTCTGTCTTGTTTAGGAAAAAAAAGTTAGCATTTTGTCTTCCATTAAGGTAGTTGATACAGAGCTTGTGGGCCAAAAAGAGTTGTATGATTCTAAGTCTAAGCCTTCTATTCAGAAGGCACTATTCAGTGAATGAGTGATACCCAGCTTCTCACTCACCTCCTTACCTCCCCATCCTCAGCAACATTTCTGTCCTCAGGAGCTAAACTTTTTACCAAGAAGTTCAGGTATGACTGCAGGGGCTGGTGAGTTTCCAAATTTCTGGCCTTCCACTTTTCTGGAACACCAGAAGTCATTCGTTTTGAATAGTAACATCTGGCCCTGAAAGTGGCCATAATAACTAAGGAAAATAATCAGAGAGTGACATTGGCACAAGTTGTAGTTTCCAGTGGCCACTCAGGAACATTCAACATTACTTACGGGATTCTGTCTAATTTCCTATTCTACACTGTGCTCAAAGGTATGAACATGCCACAGTTTGGGCATTGCAAAACTATGTTAAAATGCTAACCCTTATGTGGAGAACACATTCCTACATTGTAGTCTTCCTAAAAATGCCATTCTTTGACACCATTGAGCTTTTTCTTTTTTTTTAAAGAATAAGTGATTTCAGAAATACAATTTTATTTCTCATATTTCCATTATTATCATTACAGATAAAAATAAATGCAGAGGCTACTTTTCTCATACTTGGCAGTTGTAGTTTATTACTTGATATCCAAGTTAAAAATCTAAAATTGATTTCCCATGTGAAGTGAGTTTTAGCCAACCATCTGCTTAGGAGAGGGGAAAGGCAGACAAAGCTCATTCTTTCCTGCTGCTGCTTCTCACTGCTGTTAAGTGGCTACTGGGAACCTTAAAATAGGATTGCCAGGTTTAACTTTTCGAAATATGGAGTAGGCATATGTGTCTACCAGGGATTTGGGGCAGGGTATGTTGTACTTAGACCAGTGGGACAAACTCACTTATTAGATCCTGACGTTGCTGAATGCCATAGATGGAAGCCCAGATGTCACAACCATGTCCTGCTTTCCATCTCATATTCATGATTCGGCAATAAAAATGGGATGATCTTGACTATACGGGCCACCTGGGAACCTAGGTCTAGACTTCAATGTTATTATAATACCTGGATTGCTTAATCTAGCGGATGGCAGTTTTCAGAATGCACACGTTAAAGAAAACTAGCTTTGGTGCTGGCTACAAATTAAAAGGATATCTGTGAAAAATAAACATTCTGGTACCAAAGAATTTGTGATGATGTTCAAATGTAGAAAATGTTGGAAACTTTACTGTTCTGGGTACACCCAATTGTGGAAGAGAATTTCTGGCATTATAGAGTTTGCCATTACAACGTATGCTTTAATAGGGGAAAAAAGGTGAAAATAATTAGTACAATACCTAACTAAATACTTAAATCTGATGTTTGAAGCTATACTTTGAAATGCAGCAAATACTTAATCATATTTTAAAAGACCATGGAATTCATAGGAAGGCAACATAATGTTAAAGGTGTTTTCTATCAAAATATATAAAAATATTATAAACCCTGTATTTATTTTCTCATATTTATGGGTTTTTCTTGGCTTCCTGGCTTCTTTTCTTCATTTATCAAAGTCTGTGTGGTATTCAAGCATTAAATCTCTCTGGTCCCACATGTACTCATCCTCATTTTAATCTCTTCCTCTCTCTCCCTTGCCTCCCATCCTATTCCTGTCTGTCTTTCTTCCATTGTGTTACCTAATCCTTACGTATAAAGAATTTCTATACTGTCTGCTTTACTTCACAGAATCCTTAAATATGTTTCTATAAATTTCAAAGTAGGGAGATTTCCTTCCTTACGTGTCAGTGCATATTTTTCCCCCCTAGAAAACCTCAAAGGCTAAAATTTATCAACTGAAACAGAAATAGTCATGTTGAAGCAGGAAAATGTTTGCTACTTAATGCCATTTAACCTGAACCTAATCAAGGATTTCGTGTGCATCACCTCTATAATTGCTATTTGAAAGACACAGAAAAGCAAGAAGAGAAGAAGGAAAAAGAATGGGAGTAGGGTGAGGGGAGGGAAACAAGAAGAGGTAAATGTATGCATCTATAATGGCTATTCAAGACTCAGAACAAGTAGACATTCACAAGGACTTATCCAAATGGTTAAAGTAGGTTCTACTGTTTAGCTAAAGTAAAAGAAATTAAAACCAGGAGTCACAAGTATGCTTTTCTCTTTCCAGAGTTTTAAAGAATATAAACTAAAACTGGATCCATGTGTTTTCCTGTTATTCTCATATTTATCCCAAGTCTGCTAATGTAGATCCAGAAAAAAAGTTATTTTTGTTATATTTATCAACATTTTAAATTATGTAGTCCCTATCAGGAAAATTATAAATGTAGACAATTCTCAATTAGTCACACCCTGGTTCTTCTGATTCTCTGCCCTTCAAAAGTAACCCTTGCCAATAAAGGATCCATTTCAGTACTGAGTATTTTCATTTTAACTTAGTTTAAGGTCTAAATTGTCTTTCTCAATTCTATAATTCATGTGGTATAGTGAACCTGACTTTATTTTATGTAACCATGTTCAAAATACTGAAATAGGATAGACCACATAGATAAAATTTCATTAAGTAAGTACTGTACATCTAATTTAAAACATTAAAGGAGCCATCTAAGGGTCTTTTGTTTCAGTAGAAACAAATGCATTGTGTTTTATTTTAAACACAGTGAATTTCAGGAATACCAAAACTGAGAGATTGCAGTTCTTCATGTTAAATGCTTACAACATAATAAGCTTTAATGTTAAAAATTAGTGTTGGCCATAGGTTGTATTTCTAATATTTTGGAGTGTGATAAAATGGAAACAATTTTCCCATGAATGTTGTAGGTGCTACAATGAGATATTTAAGATCTGATTTGTTGAAATGTTCTAACGTATGTTTTACATACACAGAAATCCACCTAAAGCAGCAGCAATTAAGAAAAAAAATAAAAATTCCTGGGGAGTCTGGGTGGCTCAGTTGGTTAAGCGTTCGACTCCAGCTCAGGTCACGATCTCGTGGTTTGTGGATTCAAGCCCCGCGTCAGGCTCTATGCTGACAGCTCAGAGCCTGGAGCCTGCTTGGGATTCTGTATCTCCCTCTCTCTCTGCTCCTCCCCCACTTGTGCTCTGTCTCTGTCTCTCTCCAAGATAAATAAACCTTAATTTTTTTTTTTAAACTTCTGCCCACGGTTGCAATTAGATAAATGCTGCCCAAGGGCAGGCCACACAATTGCCTCCCCTCTGTACAGTGTCACAGAATACATTTGGAGTGATAAAGCACATCTTCCTATTAGTGAGTCCAAACCCGTGTCCTTTATTGAACACAGTGTTTAACATGCAACAGTGAGCATAGATTAGAAGAAAGAGATTTTTGTCAGGCAGAATTCCTAAGCTATTTCTTGCCTTGTTTTTCTCTCTCAGATATATTTACGCTTGAGCATATCTATTGCTACTTTTTTCATTGCTTTGTTAGTATTACTAGCACTTTAAACTTTGAGAAGTTCCCCATCTCTGAGGAGAAATGATAAAAGCCGTTTAATAGGAGGACTTTGCTCCGGTGGAAAGGTTTACCCTCTAATGCTTTTCAAGTGGGTCTTTTGGGCTGTAAGTGAGATCTGTGTCTTGCTTCTGAGAGAAACATATAAACTCTGGTTTGGTAAGGCATGGCTTTTCTTTAGTCGTCTCTTGGGTGCTTCTTTCTAAACCACTGTATACGGGTTTGCTGAATCATGGAAAATAGAAATTTCTCTGCAGCTAAAAGTCTCATATATATTTGAAATCAAAAATTGGTAATACTGGACGAAAAATATAAGAATCGACAACTTTGTGACATTTATGGATATTATATCTATGTATTTTATATTGTTGTTTTTTGTTTGTTCTGTTTGGGTTTGGTTTTTATACTATACCAGACACTGATGATACAGTGGCGAAGAAAACCACACACAGTCTTCCTTAAAGGATGTAAATTCTAAGTAATTCAAAGATCAACGATATAACTGAATTTAAACAGACTTAAACTGTGATCCTAACTTCACCAATTATTAGCCCTCTGTAGATGGATATGCATTGCAAATTCTCTGAGTCACAATATGTTCATGGGTAAAAAACAGTAATCACTTTCTTGGAGTTTATGTTGCATAATGAAAGCAAGGAGCCTAAGACACGACTTAACTTCCAGGAAGTGTATAATAAATATTAGTTACTGGTAGTATTTGACGTGTGCTGAGATTCTAATAATATACCAGCTTGTACATCGACTGTGTGGGTCTCAAATATCGTCTGCAAACTTTGCAGCCATCCTGCAACTGGTGTATAGTCATTATGTTTTATGGCTGGAGGATCTGGGGCTTACGGCAAGAGTCTAAGTAAAACTCATCCAAGTCTCAGCTGCTTCTTTGAACAAAAACTTGAACCACATTCATCTGATGCCAAAGTCCGTGTGTTTTCTGCTGCATTACCTTAATCCGGGGTTTGCACTGCTTGGAGCAGCCATTCTTCTCTTTTTTCCTATTTGGGAGAAAAACTTTTCCCTTTCCCAAGCCTGTATTCTAAAAGCAGCAAGACAGCCAGCAAATCTCCTCATAAAAGCAGCCCTCTGGCTACATAACCTTGGAGCAGATTTTGGCCATCCACCATTAAAATAATCTCTCTCTAGAATCACCTCTTTTCTGACTTACTCCACTCCAAATTTGTGCCTGCATACCTAGGTCTCCATATAATTTATCTCCCGAACTGGAACGTTTTGGGGAGTATTAAGGGGTACTAATGGTAATTATTCTGAGCTAACAGTTGTAAACCAGCTATATGCTGGAGAAACTAAGATGTAGGGTCATTCTATTTACAAGAGTCCAAGGTTTAGATTATGTGTTAGATTAGGAAAATACTGAGCATAAAAGGGAGAAATATTCTTTGTCCCGATAAGTGGGCACATAAACATTTCCCCCTTAGGCCAGAGTAAAGTCACTACACTATTAATGCAGCTCAGCTGGTAGTCAGCCACCTGCTATAGTTGTGTGATAGCAATTTCCACCTGTCTTGCTCCTTCAGACCAAGGGGAGATGAGTAACCAGCACCTTCTTATAACATTTAAATAATCTATTTTCTGTTCAGGGGATCTTTGGATAAAAATATTTTATTTTCTCCTGCAATCCTTTGGTCAGTGCCCAAATACACACCCTGCGTATCTGGGAGGAAATGTGCTGTGTAAAATGGTTTGTTGAATCATAGCTAAGTATCTCTTCAAAGGAAGAGGCATTTGTAAACTGTAATGCAAATTTCCTATCATGGCAACCACCAGTTATTTGAGGCAGTTTCTTATTGCAACCAACATCTTGGAAATTGACTGCTAGGTTAAATCTTTTCGAAAGGAATAATGAAGAGGAGTGAAGAGATAAGCAGAGTGTTCAGTAGGTGATTGAACCCAGGGGTGGGGGACAAAGAAAGGAAAGAAAATAGAGCAAATAGAAGTGAGACACAATATAGCTATTATGATTTCCCTCAGATTCTACTGAGTTTCAGGATCTGTTTAGAATCAGTGAATTTGCTGAAATTGGTTGTCCATCTTTACCAGGTATCTGTGATACCTGTGATAGTTGATGTCTTTGAAAACAGTATTTGTTATAAATAGAGCATTTAAAGAGCAAGCAAGCTATAAATAAAAGGAAAGAGAGGGGACTATAAATCTGGTTTTGCAGTATCATAGTTACAAGCAGGAGTATTTTAATAATTTACCTTAAAACTCACATAAAATTCATAATTGACAGAAAATATATCTTAATCTATAGACACTTAGCTCAAAGTAGAATGTAGGGGAAAGGTCATTGAAGAGGGGGATGCAAGTAAAAACATTTAAAAATTCTTTAGCACCCCCCGCCCCCCGCCAACAAAACCCTTATTAAAACAGCATAGGCTAATTATACAGCATAGAATCACATTGTGAACTTCAGTAATGTATTTAAATTGCATGATTTTTGCTCTGATTCATAATTCCATTTATTGTTTTTCCTTCCCTCTATTCCTCTCTTCTTGCTTCCTTTATTCATTCATTTCATTTTATTTACTTACAGTCCTAAGATAATCAATTTCTTTCTGAACCTAATTTTCTTAGAAGACTCTTAGACCAACTTCTTTATTAGCTTTCTGTATAGTTATACTACTACATTTCCATTTTTAGGATCCCCCCTTCTTATCAGTATTATTTTTCAGAAATTCTGCCAATAAAATCCTGTTTCTTTTCATAGAAATGTTGGACTCAGCTCATCTAAAACTGCTGCTTGACTATAGGTTCTTTTCTTTATTATTTAAAATATGAACAGTTCATGTCTTCTGAGGATTCCTACCACTTACACATAAACAAGCACCAGTTTTTCCTTATTTATCCGAATTAAGCCAGGAGGAAGCAGTGCCTCTATTTATTTCTACTTTCGGTGAGATAAAATTGACTTCAAGGCAAGTCTTAAATTTTATCAGATATTCTACTTTTAGATAGCAGAGTCGTCTAGCAGTTTTCATGGTGGTTAATGTACCCATAAGCACTGCCAGCTACAAACTGAATTAGAAAAAGCATTTTCCATGTTGCAGGCTTTTCGGGAGAGTATCTACGTTTTATCTTTGTTCCTTCAATCAATTGTTCTTTTTGAATACTTGCCTGAACAACAATGTACCTCCCAGCAGCTTTGGTCTATTCATTTTGCTCCAACTTTTCCTCCCATTACTGTAAGCCAGTGGTTATCAAAAGTAAGGGCTGGGGACTCCCAGGTTTCTGAAAGATCACGACTGTTTTGTCAATAATACTAAGACACCACCATCATTCTCTCACAGGTAGAAGAGGTGGCCAAAGACATCACGTGTGATGGCTTTATTGCTCTGGTCACTAATAGGGTGTGTGCTTGGTATTCCTGTGTTTCAAATTTTTCTGTTTAATTTCTAATATGGTAAATGTTGATAGAAATGCCTCACGTAAACAAAAGCTTCTTAGGGTCCTCAGTACCTTTGAAGAGCTTACAGAGCTCCCGAGACCAAATATTTGAGAACTGTTGCTCCAGTCCAGTCAGGGGTAGTGATATACCAGGTCACAATGAAAACTATAAAATAGATATAATTTGTGTAAAGTTGCAAGTATATTTTGCTTATTTCTCATACTTGGTGAAATTGTAATTGTACACCTGAAGCTGAAGTGGTTTTACCAGCCTTTTCTATGATAGTTTCTCTTAAGACTTACCAGTAGTGGGGCGCCTGGGTGGCTTGGTCGGTTAAGCGTCCGACTTCGGCTCAGGTCATGATCTCATGGTCCGTGGGTTCGAGCCCCGTGTCGGGCTCTGTGCCGACAGCTCAGAGCCTGGAGCCTGTTTCAGATTCTGCGTCTCCCTCTCTCTCTGCCCCTCCCCCCATTCATACTCTGTCTCTCTCTGTCTCAAAAATAAATAAACGTTAAAAAAAAAAAAATTAAAAAAAAAAAGACTTACCAGTAGTTCTCCAGCATTTTTCTTCATTCTCTAGTACACTTTCTGTATCTCTAAAAACCTTTTAGCCTGAGGACAGTGTGCTTTATTTGTTAAGCAGTATTGAAAGAAAGAGACATTCGTATTTATTTCATTAAGGAGTATTTTTAGTGATATGATTTTAGTCAACTGCCATCACCTTTTGATGAAAATAAATAACTGGCATTTGGAAAGATGATTTAAAACACATAATGGCATAATGTAGATTAGCTTTTGCTTAATATCTCTGTCATTATTGTATCCATGGGATAAATAACTTTTATTTTTCGTTGTTTACTACTATGTTGAGTACGTTTTGCATGACTAAGAGCCAACATTATTTCAGTTTAAAATGCTGAGAAACAGAAGTTTTCAGCAGAGGTAAATTTAACATATTACACATTTAAATGGCATGTCAGCATTAATAAGAATTTGAATTTATAACAAAATTAATAGTGACATCTCTGCTGCATCCATTAAGATGATTTAATAAATCAAAGAACCAGGTCAATCAACAATCAGATTGTGATCATTATAGTTTCAAAGCCTTAAATTAGGAGGATGGATATAAATCTTTAAACCATATTGGCATTTACTTTATGTGGCCACTAATAATATAATAATAATAACATAGATATTGGGTATGTTAATGAATAAGTTTTTATGTAAGTTTTTAGATTCAGTGTTTCTCTTATTAAAGAAACATATTCAAATAAATCAGATTTCTTTGAACCATAAAGACATTTCTTGTTTACTTAATAAGACCTCTGGTTCTACTCAGTTTCAGAATTGGTTTAATGGTATTTTAATGATGTCATCAAGGGCTGAGTGTTTTCTATTCTTCTACTGTGTCACCTTTTTTTTCCCTTTCATTGGTTTCAGTATGTCTGCACTGAATTGAAATTGCACATATTAATTCTGTCTTCTAAGGCAGAAAGCAGTCCCTGAGAAAGAGATGACTTATTTATTAATTTTTTAAAACAAGAAGGATAGATCTTCTCAGAAGCCCTCCAAGAGACCTGTTTATTTTTTAATGTTTATTTTGAGAGAGACAGAGAGAGACAGAGACAGAGAGAAAGAGGGAGCGCAAGTGGGGGGAGGAGCAGAGAGTGAGGACGAGGGAATCCCAAGCAGTCTCCTTTCTGTAAGTGCAGAGCCTGACATGGAGCTCGATCCCATGAACCATGAGATCATGACCTGGGCCAAAAACAAGAGCGGGACACTTAACTGAATGAGTCACCCAGGCACCTTCAAGAGATTTCTCCTAATGTGTTACTGTCCTGGAGAGTCATATAGCCATCCCTTAGTCCAAGCAAATCTTGGAAAGTCAGCATCATGTGGAAACTAAGATTCGAATAGCTAGTTTATACTTCTCAGTCACTTTCTGGGCTGGGCACACTGACATTCTGAAAAACATACTAGTTCTATTAGGAATGGAGGGGGTCAGTCCTGTTGAATGGGAAACTGACAGCTTTTGCCACAACTGATACGTGATAAAAACAAGGACGTGCACAGGATGCTCAGAAACCAAGAGGGTCAGGAAGCCCTGTCTCAGTAGCTGGGGGAGGCACACTGGAAGGGTGGATAAGTGATCTGAATCTAGAAGACATGGGAAGAATTAGCCAGGTGAAGAAAGTCATGTGGAAAGGCAAATGGAAAGATACTATCTAAGGCATTAGGCGGCATGAACAATCTGAAGTGATTTCAATAAGGAAGGCCAACTTTTCATAGTACAAATTGTACTTGTTTGAAGGCAGTTGCTATACATTTCTCCTCATCTTTGCATGGGTATGTTTCAACATACACGCAGTGCTAAGATTAAACCAGTAGGATGCATGTTGACATAGTCATAGCATTGCGTTAGCTCAATGAAGTACTTGCGCACATTTAAAGTGGAGTGAGGAAGTCATGTCTTTTTTTTTTTTTTTTTTTCCTCTGTTAGTCCTCCAAGGAGACTGGAATTCCTTATTGCCATCTGTTAGATTACATTGTCAGTTCCTAGTGAGGTCTTCTTAACCTCTAGAACACAAAGGAATTGGGGGCATCTGGGTGGCTCAGTCGGTTAAGCATCTGACTTCAGCTCAAGTCATGATCTCACAGTTCGTGGGTTTGAGCCCCGCATCGGGCTCTGTGCTGATGGCTCTGTGCTGATGGCTCTGTGCTGACGGCTCGGAGCACAGAGCCTGCTTCAGAGTCTGCGTCTCCCTCTCTCTCTGCCTGTCCCATGCTCGTGCTCACACACACTCTCTCTCAAAAATAAATAAACATTAAAAAAAGTTTTAAGCACAAAAGAATTGAAATCACTGAGAAAAGAGGCTTGGGACCCACTAATGCGCTTTTGTTTTTTCTCTAAAACTGTGCTTTCAAGTTGAACAGTTGAAATCAGACACCTTGTTTTTACGGAATATGCTATATAATGATTATTAAGACTGTGCTTTTTCCACACAAATTTACTTGAGATTCAGTCAATTAATTGCCAAATCCTGCAGCGACCTTATAATCCAATCTGATTAGCCCACTGCAGTTTGCCTGCAGGATAGATATTCCATGAGTTTGTTTCCAGGGAAGGTGGAAACCCAGCAACAGTGACTGTGCTGCTTCTGTCACTCTTGCTATTCATTACTGTAAGTGCAACTTTATAAACTTATCTGGATATAGTAAGACTCTTTTCAATAAGGAAAGACCTAATTGGAGAGCAACTACTAACTATGGATAAGTGATGATCATACATTTTTGCCCTTAGTAATTTATTGTGTATATATGATCTATTATTTATGCATTGCCTTTGATTAAGAAGTACTTGTAAGGGGGCACCTGGGTGGCTCAGTCGGTTAAGTGCCCGACTTCAGCTCAGGTCATGATCTCACAATTTGTGAGTTCTAGCCCCACGTTGGGCTGTGTGCTGACAACTCAGACCCTGGAGCCTGCTTCGGATTCTGTGTCTCCCTTTCTCTGTGCCCATACCTCACTAGTTCTCTGTCTCTCTCTCTCAAAAATAAATAAAAACATTTTTTTTAAAAAGTTTAAAAAAAAAGAAGTACTTGTAAAGATTTTTTTTTAAATACATTTTTTACTCTTTGACGAACAGTGCCTCCTTACTTAGGACTCGTACTCATAGTATGTATCAAGAAGTTTCATCCTGGTATTGATAAGCAAAGCTATACCTTGAGAGACATGTATTTGTGGCTGATTGTTACAAATGAAGTGGACAGGCTTTATGCTAAAACATGAATATAAAATAATACTTTCCCTAAATCCGATTTTTGTTAGATGACCTATGACAGTGGGTCAGGATGCACTGACCTAAAGTGATTACAGAGTGTGAGTGAGTGTGGAAACCCCTGAGCTGTTACAGGATTACCGATGATGTTGTGGACCGCACTGGGAATAATTTTGCTTAATGAACCCAGCTTTTTTCTCTGAATTGAACCGGAACGTCAAAAAAAAAAAATGTAAGACAATAAATTGTAACCTAGGATCTCATGCTCACTTTTTTCATTTAACTAAAAAATGAAAAATATTTGTGTATGATAATCAAATATGTTCTCGTATTTCCTTACTCTAACCTTCCCATCCTAATTCCAAAGAAGTATCAGTAACATCACCACATCTAATTTCCCAGCTTCCTAATTTAAGCACTACCAGAAGAAAAGGCAGGAAATCTTTGCTCCTGCATAAACCACTTGAACGTCAAAAATAAGCTGCTGTCGAGAGAGAAAGATGCCGGCCTTACCCCAGGTGTAGTACACGCCTTTCAGAAGTTTCTTTCTAGCACAGAAAATGCATAGTCTTACCTTGTGTGAGCTGATGGATATGCCCAGCTCAGGTCAGTGAAGACCATAGGCAGAGACCAGGGCTGGTTATTCAGGAGGGAAAAATACTTGAACATGTGTGATGTCAGGCTCTAGTCTAGGAACCTTCAAGCGCGTGTTCATTTACACTCCACGGTAGCTCTACAGGATAGGAATGATGATTCCCAAAATTTATAATGAAAAAAGTGAGACTCTGAATAGCCTAATAACTTGTCCAGGGTCCCCTATTTGCATGTGGTAGTACCAGGATTCAGTTACAGGTGTGCCTAACTCCAAGTTTTTCCCACTCAGTAAAAAGCTACTGTCTTAATGAGTGGTGAGATGAACACTGCCTTATCCCTTGCAGCATAATCAACAAATCTCACAGCATGCAATTAAAAATTATTTTGTCCAGGTGCATGCTATTGTTATATGTTTTTTTCTTTTTTTTTTTTGTAAGTTTGTTGTGTTTAGTGGATGAAAATCACACTTTCACTTGTAATAAAAACTACTCTCCAAGATTTCAGTCATATTAGCTATAGTCTGGTGATTGACAGAGATAATGCATTGGTCATAGTTTTTAAACTTTCATAGTAGGTACTAAAATGCTATTTTCTTATGTATTTAAATTTTTACGTGACTCCAGAATTCGATTTAAAATTCCCTTAAATGTGACCTATAAACTTTTTCTGTCTTTTTTCTTTCACCTTTAATGAGGATATCTCAATTTTACATATTTGTAAGAGTCAACACAAGGGAAAGGAAAATCTAAGGCAGATATAGATTTTTTTTAAATAGACAAATCAAGTCCTAAATAAATTAAAATACCTTTAAGGCTCCAAGTTCTTTTGCACTCTTCACTCATATAAACCTAAACCCAAGAACCTATTATTTATAAAATGAAGTCATAATCATTCCAACAGTAGAATTTCCAAGTACATTTAATGAATGCAGTTATAATAATTCAAGAAATATCAACCAAAAACATCCTGTACTTTCTACTGAGCACTTCAGAAGTTACTTGCTTATTGCTGTCGTCCTCATTCCTGACTTTGGTTTAAAGCATGAGATGTGGTATGTGGTGGCCTCATTTCTTCCAGTTCTAACTCTGCCTATCATGTACTATATGACGTTGGACAAATCATGTAACCTTTTGGAATCTCAGTGTTCTGTTTCATAACATGAAGCTAAGAGTATTTTCTAATTTTGAATAACTAGGATTGATTGAATTACATATATGTTGCTATTTTTAATTCTATAATTTAAGTATATCTAATTTTTCTTTTCTAAAAAAACCTGATTATTTCACAAAGGCAATAACAATTTTAAAGTTTACTGTAAGCAATAACAGTCACTTCACACCGATAAATTTTATTATCAGGCATTCATATAGAGAAGCTTGGTGTCATTACCTTCCTCTTACATGGAGAATAAAAGAACATACTTAGAATATGAAAATTAGGACACCTGAGTGGATCGGTGGGTTAAGTGTTCAACTCTTGATTTCAACTCAGGTCACGATATCACGGTTCGTGAGTTCGAGCCCCACATCAGGCTCTGTGCTGGCAGTGCAGAGCCTGCTTGGGATTTTCTCTTTCTCCTTCTCTCTCTGCCCCTCCTACGTCCTCATTCTCTATCCCAAAATAAATAAATGAATTTAATTAAAAAGCAGAAAAGGAAAATTAGGGGTGCCTGGGTGACTCAGTGGGTTAAACATCTGACTCTTGATTCTGGCTCAGGTCATAATCTTGCAGTTTCGTGGGTTTGAGCCCCAGATCAGGCTCTTTGCATTGACTGCAGGGAGCCTGTTTCAGATTCTCCCCCTCTCCCTCTTTCTCTGCTTCTCCCCCAATCATGCTCTGTCTCTCTCATAAATTAAAAAACTTAAAAAAAAAAGGAAAATTAGTTCAGTAATTAGTACAGAACTGTTTAGCCAGTCAATGATATCAAAGAAGCATGTAGAACACAATTTCACAAAGATATTTTTAAAAAATTAATTGCAATCCGTTTATGCTTTACTATTACTGTAGTTAGAAACAGGACTGAATACTCCTTTAATACATTTCAATCATTGATTATATGATATCAACCTGTGATATCTTCTTAGAATCAACACATTTCCTAAATTCAAAGTATGTTTATGATTCAAGAGGTGTGGGCATACATTTGGCCAATATGCTGAAGTCATTGATCCAGTAAATGATTTTGATTTTATTTCAGGCAAATAGAAGATCTGTATTTACATGGTTCCCTGCTATCAGTAACATTTTCTTAAGCAGAAATGTTAATGCTTATCATAGAATTATACTAAAATATATTCTCCATGACTCACCCATCTCATCTTTTTCCGATCCCATTGTATTAATATTTCTTTCTCATTTATTTTTCTCATGCTTGGCCTATATCACTTATGTCCCTTTGATGCCTTCCAAATTCAGGATCTACAATCATTGGGGCACTGGGGTGACTCAGTTGGTTAAGTATCGGACTTCGGCTCAGGTCATGATCTCGTGGTTCAAGAGTTCAAGCCCCACATCGAGCTCTGTGCTCACAGCTCAGAGCCTGGAGCCTGCTTTGGTTTCTGTGTCTCTCTCTCTCTGCCCCTCCCCCACTCTTGCTCTGTCTCTGTCTCTCTCTTTCTCTCAAAAATAAATAAACATTTAAAAAAAAAGAATCTACAATCATCTACTCAGCTGAAAGCTAATATGTGCCAGGCCCCATGAAGAACATTTTTATACATATTATTTTATTTATTGCTTACAGCAGTTATATGAATAAAGATGTCACTGTCCATATCTATTAATTTAGTATGTGACAAGGCCAAGAGTTGAACTGAGATGCTTTTACTCCAAATCTAGTGTGCCTTCCACTGCAACAGAGCTGCCTCCAGACCCACAGACCTTTGCTCGATTCTTTGTTCATTTGTTCATTCACTCATTCATTCGTTCATTTCTGATCATGGATAGGAAGCAAACATTATAGGTTGTAATGACCGGTGCTGAGAGTAATTGTGACATTTGGGATCATTGTTAGAGTCACAGTGAATGGTAGTTAACAGTCTGTGTAGAGTTAGCCTTAACTCAGGTCTTCAGCATGGGCTCATCACATATTCCATCAGGCCAGTTCATCACATATCCTAAAGAAGCAACTATGCCTTTGGGAGGTGTTAGGCTCTTGGAATAAAAATGTGCATAAGACAAAGTTCTTGCCTTTGAAGAACTTTCATTTTTGTAAAATGGTTATCTGTGAAGGAGGAGTTGAGAGGAGTTCTATGATGATCAGAATTATCACCCATATCCCCTGGATGGCTCCTCTGATATTGTGATATTCCATGAGAGACCAAAAGTGCTTTACCCAAGTTCTCAGGGTAATTCTGATACTTAATATTTCTGTCCTTATCCCCTCCTCTCCATTATTACTAAACATTACTAAACACTAAAACATGTTAGATGCATATTATACACAAACTCAGCCCTCCGACCCATACTTTCTCCGGATATTTATATATGGCTTCCTCAATAGATTTAAATCTTCTTTGACAAAATAAATTGTAGTTATTTTTTATCTTCATTCCATAATCTATGCATGGGTCAGGCTATGCTAGAAGAATGATTTTCACTTGGTAGGAAATTTTGAATGTTTGATAGTTAAATAGCTGATAGTATAATGAGACTGTAGAGTTTATGTAAATACACCATGGAAGAGACAACATAAGGGCATTTTTTTAGTGTATAAATTTTTACCTCATATTTTACCCCATAATTTCCAAGTGCCTAATGACCTTTTGGTTTAAGAAGGAGAGTATTTTGCTGATACAGAATATTTTTCTCATTATGTAAGTATGTTCTCTGGGTACTGTATAAGTTCAGTCCTATGTATTTCAAACTTCCTATAGACATTTATTTTTTAGTGGTGTCATTCAGTAGGGGTACCTCAGATTCTTGAATAAACCATTAGTGCACAAAAATATCCATCAATCATGTACTGATGAAGTATCTTTTACTTTTCCTCATCCTTTAAGCTCTAACACTAAAATTTCGAGTTTTGTTGAATGTTGCATTAACATTTGAAGTTTTTCTCATATATGAAGAGTAATATCATGTTTCTCTTTTTTAAGATGCAAAGATATACAAACAAACAAATGCACAAAAAGAACATTGTACATGACCAACATTGTTTTGCAAGGATATTCCCTTGAGCTCTGCCATTTTTGGAATTCCCCTCTTATCAAGAGACCATCAGAATTACTTAAATATATATGCCCATGCTCTGATCATTGGCATACATTACAATAATTAAACTTTATTCAGTATATTGTAACCAGTATAGAATAGTATCCTTTCATCTTCTGGTTATCTCACAGCTACATTTATTTAAAATTAACTGCGTTGTGTCCTCTACTGTATGAAATTGTCCCTTGTATTCATTTAAAAAGTAGACCGTGTTCATTAAAGAAACATAATCTATTACACCTCTTTTTCTGGTCCATTTCTCAAACTTCTGTATTAATTAGAACATTTTGTATTAAAATCAAACATCAAATTAGAAATAGGGCAGTTGACATTGTAAAGATGATGGCTTCTTAATGTATTACAAATGAGATGGAAGTTTGAAAATTCTCACTTTTTTCCCAGAGTTTGCAAAGATGTGAATGCAAATATATCTAGGCCACACATTAATAAGCCTATTTGGTTCTGCTGTGGGCAAATGATTATGTTGTTGTAGGTTTTTGTGTAACTGATTATGGCTGGCCATTAAGGAAAAGACCACAAAACATGAAAATATTTATTAGTCCCAATCTTCTCCTTCCCATCCCCAAGTAAATCGGTAGATCTATAAGTAAGCACCATACAAACAAACACTAACTTCTTTCTGTAAACAGTAGAAGGTATACATTTAAATGGAAGGAAATTTGGGTGCTGGTATTTCTTATAGTAAGGTAACTTCCTTTATATTTTACCAAAAAAGATCTGTTTCACTGAAGTGCTGTAGAAGGTAAACTTTACAGTTTATCGTTGAGGCTGATCACCCATGAAAATCTAGAAGAGTCCTCCACTGCCATTGGTTTTCAGATCTTCATCATCCTATCTGGATAATCACAGGAGTTTTCTAACTAGACTCCCTTTTGCCTCATTCCAGCTCACTGAGTCACCTTCCACCCTTCTACCAGATGAAAACCCATTTATTTCTCCTGTCAGCCACAGTATAGTAACAAATGCCTTAGCATTGTACCAGTTATCCCTAACAAATTCTATAGATTTGTTTCTTGCCCCACCTTTTCTCTTTCTTATTCCATTAATATTTCCTAACTACCCAGTAGACACAGGGATAAAGGAACCTCAGTTCTGCTTCAATAACTTACAGTGTATTCTTCATTTAAAAGGTAACTCAAGAGTCACCTCTGGAAACACATCTTACCTTCAGTTAACCTGGAACCTTCTCCATTACACCTACCCACAGTTTTGTGATTCTAGAACATTTCAGGTATACTTGTTTCATTTATTTATTCATGCAATTTATGCATGATATGCCTTTAAAGCCATTCATTATTTAATAAATATTTATTCAGCATTAATTATGTGTTAATGACTGGTCATTGCTAAAAGCTACATTGGATTCCTGCTGGCCTTCCCAATGGCATGAATCTCTTTTGCCTGTCAATGTGTCCATACTTTGCACTATTTTCAATGTTGCTGAGTTTCTGTTCCCCAGCCAGACATCAGCTCCCTCTTCCACTGACAGCTTTTCTCCCTGCAGAGCTTTGGAGACAGTGTGCCAACTCAGCTCTTTGCATAAAAGGAGTTAGCAGTGGTTCTGTGCCCATGGTTGTGTTTACAAGTCTTCTTTTCTCCCCCTATTCTTATAACATAAATCATTACTTGTCTTGTCTGAATGGGCATGTGGCTATTTGCTGACATGAAGTGCCATCTACATTTTGGCTTTTCTATTATCAGTGTGCAGAAATTTTTTAAAAAGAAAAGAATTTAGGGGCGCCTGGGTGGCTCAGTCGGCTGAGCATCAGACTTCAGCTCAGGTCATGATCTCACAGCTCGTGAGTTCGAGCCCCGCGTCGGGCTCTGTGCTGACAGCTCAGAGCCTGGAGCCTGCCTCTGCTTCTGCTTCTGTGTCTCCCTCTCTCTCTGCCCCTAAACCACTTGCATTCTGTCTCTGTCTCTCTCAAAAATAAATAAACATTAAAAAAAATTTTTAAAAATAAAAGGAAAAGAATTTAGATACAGGATTTTAAACATCAACAAATAAGAATTATATCATTTTAAGACTAGAAGGAAAGGGGCGCCTGGGTGGCTCAGTCGGTTAAGCGTCCGACTTCAGCTCAGGTCACGATCTCGAGGTCCGTGAGTTCGAGCCCCGCATCGGGCTCTGGGCTGATGGCTCAGAGCCTGGAGCCTGCTTCCGATTCTGTGTCTCCCTCTCTCTCTGCCCCTCCCCCATTCATGCTGTGTCTCTCTCTGTCTCAAAAATAAATAAACGTTAAAAAAAAAAAAAAAGACTAGAAGGAAATTTACATTTGGAACGATTGAGCCCAAACTGTCCAAAATCTCAGCTCAAGGTCATGCAACAAGTCAGATGAAATATACAGAAAACAACAAAAGTAAAAGTATAGAGAAGTGTTTTAATTTGCATCTAAAAAACATCCAAGATTGAAATAACTATCAGTGTAATAAATGTTGTTTATACAACGAACAAATCAATTAAGTCCTCTTCAAGTGGATTTTTAAAAGTCCTATTTTAGGAAAGAAGCAATGCCCATATTTTCCTGCTACTCTCCTCATTTGAAAAGGAGAGCAATAATTTGCTTGTAGAGTTAGGGAGCCTTCTCCTAGCTCTGCCATGGTGGGGCAATTCAGAAACAGAGATGTGACCTTCATAGCACTTTTTACACAGCTTACCCTGAAATAGTATTGGCCAATTTTCTCTCCATAAGATATGAAAGTATTCAGTTCAAACCCAGTAGTGTAGACTGCCAAGGAAAATATGTTTAACCCACTGACCCATCTCTGCTTCACTTTGTGCTCTGCAGACTTTAAAGTTACCAATTCCAAAGGCAAACAACACTGTTTTATTTTTTATTTATTTTTATTTTTTTGATGTTTATTTATTTTTGAGAGAGAGACAGAGAGAGAGAGAGAGAGAGAGAGACATAGTGTGAGTGGGGAGGGACAGGGAGAGAAGGAGACACAGACTCCAAAGCAGGCTCCAGGCGCCGAGCTCTCAGTGCAAGGCCCAATGTGAGGCTCAAAATCAACTATGAGATAATGACCTGAGCCAGTCAGACACTTAGCTGACTGAGCCACCCAGGCGCCCCAACTCTGTTTTACATGCAAAGAATAACAGACAATTGCACTGCACAGACTGAGAGGAACAACTTAAGGAACGAAAAAATGTGTTGTGAGAGAATAAAATGTGTTTGGGATTTATTATAAAATATTTAACCTGAATTATATATCTGACCATAAATTTTTTAAATGGTAGAGATACCTAAGTAATTTTTGAAAATGTCATGAATTATAATGCTTTTGCGTTGTATTTCATCTATCACTAAAATATATATATTTAATACTCTTACCTAAGATTTATGTCTTAATTGGCTTCATAAATTATTTCCTCAAATTATTGGCTGAAATAATTTTGTTAACCTTGGAAAAACATACATGTTTTTTCCATTGAGTTCCTGATTTTAGTATTTCAATTCAGTTTCATTTGACAAATGTATTCATTCATTCATTCATTCATTCATTTTCATTTGTCAAATTTATATTTGATACCCACTGTATGTCATGTAGTACTGAGATTATACAAACTAGCAAGGCATAATTCCCTGTTTCCGATGATTCAAAACTTGTCTCTAATTCCTAGCTTCATATAGCAGTAGATTTTAAGAAGTTTGCAAGTGTGTCACTTAATATATTGTTTTCTCTTAACAAAAATTACCATGTAAATTAAAAAGAAAAGCTTATATACACATATCTATGTGAGAGTGTATGTGTTTGTGTATATATACTATATGTATATATGAAGAGGTTGAGGTGTATTTTTACTATAAATTATCTATCAGATTTATTTTGGGTGACTTGATTCCATATCAGGATAGATTGGACATAGATCGTTTTCATGGCTGTCATAAACTGAACTCTTTAAACTGAATTCATGATAAATTCCTTCTCTAAGACTCCTACAGTATGAGCTACCTTTGAGTTGTTCATTCATTTATGAAGGTTTAGGTTTGGTTCTCTGAATTGGGGGAAAAATTGCAATTCATGATACCAAGAAATGAGCATAGACTTCTTGCCATGCAACATTGGATTTGTGAATCTAACCTGAATATATAATGTGAGTTTCCTAAATTCGTTGGCAAGTTCCTCTTTTATGAAATCACTGAAGCTCAAGGCTCTATTAGATACACTTGTTGACACTTGGGTGCCTTAAAAATGTACCTGTTCACTGAAGAAAATGATAAAACAGAGAATTTGTAGAGTTTAACAGTATTTGGAACCTCCTAGTTACATTGTACAATTTCCATTAGGAACTTTCAAGACATTGACATGAAGAATACATTTATAATTGCATAGCTTGTCAGCAGACAGTACATATGCAGGACCTAAAATCTTAAATAGGTTCTGATCACTTATTGTAGAACAATTCTCGTTCAAAAAATTGTTGGTTGTTATTGGATATTATTTTTTTTGACATTTTACTGATGACAGTTTATTTTCTATTACAACATTCTACTGAAACAAGATAAGAAATAATGCATGAATTATGGATTAGTGTTAAAGTAAGGAATGATGCTGGTAATCTAACATATTATACACTGCTTTACATGACTGTGTTAGTAAAACATAAAGATGCCATTTGAGTTTATTTTCTCGAAGAACTGCAAACTAAAAACTGTTGTTTCCACATTTGATTTTTTCCTGATAATAGCATGCTGGATTGGGATAGAAGGCACAGACTTAGGAAAAATACCTTGGTGCTCCTCACTCTCCACTTAATAGAGACAAATACTAATTTAAGTAAGAATATGGGAAGCTTTGAAAAGAAAAACAATGAAAAGACAGCCCTAGGTATAAGATAAATGGAAGTGTGAAAGGTTGATGACCTTGGAAGCTAGTTCCATTCCTCCATGATAGCAATTTCTATGCTCATCATGTAGATTCCATCCATTTCCTGGCATGGGACAGTGGGTGCTATATGATAAAAATCATAGTATAGGAAGCAGTGTTGTGGGTGGGATGATCTTGTCCAAAGTTTTAGGCAACTACCAGGTATCCCATTTGTTTCTGGCTGCTCTCTCCCCAGGAATTATTGTTTATTCAGGGAATCTACTAGAGGATGTGATCTAATCATAAGTCACAGGGTGACTTCTATTTTGGGGTCAGAGTAAAAACGAGATGGAGGAGTGTAAGCTAGATCAGTGGCCCCGATTGGTTCTCATATCAAAAATCACAGAGACTTGGCCTACCATGCTTGCCATTTGTCCACAGTTTAAGGGAAGTGGGGATTAACTCATATCATTGGGGAAATGCATTCTTTCTGGAATCAGCATTTTGAAACATAGGTGTGTGTATTTTAGACATTGTTTATCAATGAAGATTTTTTCAATGGAAAATTGTCTAACAATCATTTTTAGTTGTAGTCATATGCCTAAATGTTGTCTCTCTATATCTTTGTCCCTGTTTCTTTCTCTCTCTCTCTTTCTCTCCCTCTTTCTCATTATGAAAAATATGTGACTACGAAAATAAAGCGTGTGCGTGTGTGTGTGTGTGTGTGTGTGTGTGTGTGTGTGTGTGGCAGCATTTTCTTGCAGCAAAGACAACAGAAAGGTAATAGCATTTTCATTAAAATAGACACATATATCTGTATAAAATGCTATGCAAGCCTTATAAAGTATTTTTTAGTTGAGGTAAAGATCACTATCTGGAAAGAACTTTCATGGATAAAGTCATTGACTACATTTTTGAGTCTGCATGAAACTGGAAGATTAGCTTCTAGGAAGCAAAAACAAATCAATATGGCTCTGCTTATCTGACATTACATTTAGTCCCCTCTAACTAGTCAAGGGAATTGAAATCTCTTTTCCAGCTAACTTTGAACCACCTGAGAGCATAAACATCAAGTTTTTAAGCCTCTTTTGGACCCTGTTTTAATATACAGGGGAGATGCTGTTGAAATGAATTTATATACCATCAGAATTTATGTTTAAGTCTCAAAGCCATTTGGTTCAAATTCTTTGAAGGTCCTAGAAAATTTAATAGTTTTTGAGAATTGTTATCATTTCAAATGGTCATCCTCAATCCTTGACTCAGAACTTGACTTATGTATAATGGCAGAACATATTTGTTCATGTGTGTTTAGAAATCAGTTTTCATGAACCAATTCCTGTGTGCATACAAGAAAGAAAAAGGTCATATTTCTTTAATGATCTTCCACACTGGTTTCAACCATTTTGAAAAAGAGTTTGAGAAAAAGGAGGAAGCTAAATGTTGGGGAATAGAAGATGGTAACGGGGCCCTGGGATGATACTTTAAACACATTATCTAGATAAAGATTAGATGGTAAAATTTGAAGTGGCTAACTTCTTAATCCAATGACTTTATTCATGAAATAAGGAGAGTTTCCTTCTTGCATGATTTGATGTTACTACAATGATTTTACAAATGCATGTTCTGAGAGTGTGAAGAAACATGAAAACACATGGACAGACAAAATGAGATTGAGCACACAATTTAAAGGAAAATTGAGGACTGTAATCTATTTTAGAATAATATAAGACATGATAAAATAAGTCATATTCAGAATAATTATATTGGTTGTTACTAATTTCGTTTCTTGGAAATGTGATCTGAATGTATATGTAGACTTTACTCTGAGAAGCTACATCATTACATATTTATGAAGATGGGCTGTTTTTCCAAGAGACTTGCATGATCACATGTTTGTGAAAATATATGTTGGTTAGCAGGATTTTTAAACAAGTGTTTGTGATATTCAACAGCATGAACAACAGTAGCATATAAAATGGAAATGTCTGCCCTCAGATTACAATTAACATTTAAAATGACTTTTAACTAATTTTTGTGAATATTAAATCACAACACTTGGATAAAAGGCATGAACATTTTCTTTTAATTCTTAAAAAAACTTGCTAACAGTAAACAATCTCACGGTCAAAAGTAAAGCCTTCAGGGGCACCTGGGTGCCTCAGTCGGCTAAGCGTCCGACTTCAGCTCAGGTCATGATCTCATGGTCAGTGATTTTGAGCCCCACCATTGGGCTCTGTGGTGACAGCTCAGAGCCTGGAGCCTGCTTCAGACTATGTGTCTCCTCTCTCTCTGCCCCTCCCCTGCTCATGCTCTGTCTCTCCCTGTCTCTCAAAAACAAATAAATGTTAAAAAAAAATAAAAAAATAAGTCAAACCTTCAAATCTTCAAAACCTCCACATAGAACTGGTTAAATATTACTGAAAACCCCTACAAAGTGGTTGTAGTAGGAAGTAGAAGGAAAAAAACTTGATACAATCATAAATACCACACTGACTACCTTTGAACCTTGGTAACAGTCACTGTGAAATCTATATTAATCCATTAATGAAAAAGCTAAAATCAGTTCTCTGAAGATGAAATCATTACCCAGTATAGACTAATTCCATTTCCAGTGAGTAGGGAGTATAATTCTTATGAGTATAAATATAGTCATACATCTCAGAGTTTCATAAATATAAATGATATATCTACCATTCCTTTTAGTCTAGAAGAGTTCATTCTGTTAGCAAGCACAATTATTTAAAAGAAATATATCTTTACATTGAGTGGTCGTGGATAAAAATTGAGGCAACTATAAATTAATGATAGTCTCTGATAGGAGGCTTTTTGAAAATATGTTTACAATCATCACCCTCTCCTTAGATGCATATTCCAGGGGATTTGATTGGCAGCCAGATAATAGCAAACTGACTTTTAAAAACTACCCAATATCAGCTTGAGGGAAAGAACCCTATTTATAAATATTTAATGCCTTTAATTATTTATTCATCAAATAATTGGTACAGCCATGCACCATGCACATAGTAGGCTCTGGAGACAGACACAAATGGAGCAGAAGGCTGCATGTTAGAATCTTCTGGTGAAAATCAGAGTAATAATTGCAGAAAAAGAGTTTTTGTCAGTAAACCTGCCCAGGGAGATCAGAGGAGGAAGCAGCAAGCTCTTTGTAATTTCATGGGAAATTTCACACTAGAAATAACTTTGGAGATCCATTTGAAAGATAAGTAGAAATCAATCAAAAGGTGGGGACTTTTGTTGCTTAATTGGTTGGCTGGAGAAGAAAGTTTTGTAATTGGTAAGTGTATGGTCAGGAGGGAAAAAATAAGGTAAAATAATGCTTTGTATCTGAGGGTTTTTTTTGCTTGTTTATCTTTTTTTAATTTTAATTTTTAAAAAATATTTATTCATTTATTTTTGAGAGATGGAGAGAGAAAGAGCAGGGAGGGAGGGAGGGAGAGAGAGAGAGAGAGAGAGAGGGAATCCCAAGCAGGCTCTGCACTGTTGGTGCAAAGCCTTATGCAGGGCTCGAATCCACAAACCCTGAGATCATGGCCTGAGCCGAAATCAAGAGTTGGGCGCTTAAACAATTGAGCCACCTATGCGCCCATTGTTTGTTTGTTTGTTTGTTTTTTAAAGAAGTATATCCCTGAAGAACTTTTCTCCAAAATAGTGTCTTATCTTTAGAGTGCAGAATGATAAGTGGTTATTTCAATACTGAGTATTAATTACAGAATTGAGTTTTGTGTCTCAGGGTACCATTAAATTGACAAGTTATGATTTTCTTATGGAAAGTAAAACATTCAAGAATTATTAAAAATGAAAATGTAACTATCTTGACATTGCGGCATGAGGTGAGAGACAGAGAAACTGTGACATCATGTGGCAAAGCTGATGTTCAGTGATATAGCTTAATACCTTGGTCTATTTGACAGATCTCTGTTTGGTGTTTTGTTTCCAATAAATTAATGTTAATATTGATAGATAGTGTTGCCATGTAACACATGCATGCTGGTGCTGGAGGCTACTCAATTTTGTCTTGAAGTTAGAATTAACTAGTCCTCCACTTCTACCAATCACTGCTAGCATATTTCTATGTCACCATAACTTTTGGAACCCATTCGCAAAGTGGGGACCATATTATAATTATTTATAATGGATTAATCTGACTGAAAAATAAAAATAGTTTTACTACTATGAGTAAGACTATACTGTGTGAGTACAATGAAATAAATCATTATGTTTTCAAGTTACATTTGGTAAGCACTTCCTTTGTTCTCTGGTGGTATTAAGACATTTATCCAACTAAAATTTCATCATTTCACTGCTCCTCCCCAAATAAAAACCTAAAGCATATTCATTATATGTCCGTCAGGGACTTCATGGGGTGGAGTGGAACGGGAACAAAGAAGGTAAAGACAATATTTGACTTTCAAAAAATAAAACAAAAAATCAACCTGTAGTAATGGAGAAGGGAATACATTTCACCAGATTTTCTATTGAGAGGGAAGAATTAATGTCAGTTTCATTAAATGATAGTAAGTAATAATGTTAAGAGGAAAATGTATACTGGCCTAGTATTATTCCTGAATAGTACAGACACAGTGCTGTTTTAGACTAATGGATAATGTACAACATTGTTGAAAAATATATATAATTTGTGTGTATATATATATATATATATATATACACACACACGTGTGTGTATGTATATATATATACGCGTATATATATATATATATAAGAGAAGAATCTTATGAGCCATTAAACTGATTTATTACCAACATCTTTGACTCTAGTTAAAGATACCTTTTCTTTCCTTTCTTTGTCAGACATGTTTCTTAGAACAAAATAGAAAATACAGTTGTAACCATCTTTCATTTGCTACATTAAACACATTTAAGTGCCTGTCCACCAAAGACTTTCACATTCCAGGCTTTTTCCCAAGATTGACATATTATTCCCCAGAGTTCTAAAACTTGATTTTTTTTCTGTTAAACCCTAGCAGACAGGTAATATTTGAAACCATTGTTAGAATTTAAATGTAACTGAACCCATTTTACTCTTATTATAATGACTACCCTCTTATAATCTTACTGTTAAGAATCCTCCAAAAATCCATAACCTTTTACCATAAGCTATACATTTCAATTATAAGTAAGGATAATGAAAAAGAAGACAAAAGCTCTGAGAAGGTGGTGATCATATCATCATAAGCCTGATTAATCACTTCCATGACATCATCAATACCTCATTTAGATAGTCTGAAACACTTCTGGTTAATTTGTGGGACTGGAATGGGAGACAAGGAATGATTCTATGCTGAGTCAACAGTTGGATTAGTGTTTTTTTGAAGCACCGTTCTGTTGGGTGGGGAGATGGGAGGGGATGGGCAGGGTGGCGGTAGGCATGAGAAAAAATTACATAGTAGATTTCATTTCATTTATATTTTATTTATTTTTTACCTTTTCTGAAAACCGGTGTAAATATTCTTCATGTTTTCTTACCTAAAAATGTCTCAACTCTCTTTCTTTGTAGAATCAACAGATATACACAAATAACATCAGATTTTTTGAACTTTTAAGATAGGATGCTTAACTAGTAATCAAAGCAAGGGTATAAATACGTTAAACATCAAATATTAAAATATCCATAGCTCGAGTGTACACATAAAAATGTTCATTTATATGTGATATATACTGTTATTTATACTCTGATCTGAGGTATTTTTACTTGAAAATAGTGACTTAGTTTAGATTCTGTGCTTGAAATCTAATTTCTGAAAACACAAGGATATTTAAAGAAAAAGGAACAAGCATATTTAATAATGTCCACTAACCACCTGTAAGCAATTAATGTAAATAAACAATATACCAGTAGAAACATTGTATCTTTATACTGTTATTACCCCTCTGTTAGAAGGTCATCTTGCTAAACAAATTTTCTTGTAATTATTTTTAGTTAGAAACCTTTAGCAGTGTTTGTATTGATCTCCACATAATGATGCATATGCAGAAAATGAGAATTTGGAAAATTAGTGGTTGTTAGAAATTCCTAGAGAGTGAAAAGACTGATATCAGGTCATAAACGGATCACTAGCACAAACAAGATGTATATATTAGTCTCTTTATATTGAAAATCATGGTGACACTGTATTGTTATTTTTGCTGAAATCTGGGTATCAAATGATCAGCCTCGCTTCCCTTAGAATGGCTGCTGGAATAACTAGGTAGCAATCATAGTTCTTGGAAAACAACTAAAACCAATTAGCAAATTGACTTTGATGTGTGCCATCCTTGAAAATGGCATTGCACTTCCCCCGAGGAAATAAGATATTTCTGAGCATTTCAAATGAAACATGAGCACCAGGAGCTCACATTTCTTTAGAAAAAAGGCAATGGGATATGGTGTTTTTATTTGTTTTGTTGCTTTTTTTTTAAGTTCATTATGGAACAGAATTTTATCACCTGGCAAAGTCAGTTTAATTTGTTTAACATTATTTATTTATTTATTTATTTATTTATTTATTTATTTATTTATTTTGAGAGAGAGAGAGAGAGGCAGAGAGAGAGAGAGAGAGAAAGAGAATCCCAAGCAGGCTTCGTGCTGTCAGCACAGAGCCCAATGTGGAGCCCAAACTCCCAAACCGTGAGATCATGACCTGAGCGGAAATCAAGAGTGGACACTTAACAGCCACTCAGGCGCCCTGGGGTGACAGTACTTTTAAACCAACCTTATGGAAGTGGGAAACGCAATGAACTAAGAGTCAGAAGATCCTTCTACTTATATATTGGTGAAGTACTGATACAGACCCATGCCAGTTTTTTGTGTTCTTTGTATCTGGTTTGCCTCATCAGATAAAGGCTCATATTGTAATCTTCCTTCTTCTGTGACAGTCTCCTTGATCAGAGAAAGTAATGCCTACTAACATTTAATGTGAACTATTATGTTTTGTAAAGGTAAGGTACATTTTCCCTCAAATAGGAAATAATTAAAGATATTTTATTATCCTTGTATCATAGTTGGAGAGTGTCCTTTAGTGATAAAAAAAAATCACGAATCCTCACCCTTGGACAGCAACTTCTCATAAGTGTTCAGTTCTTCTCCGGAAAGTTTTGTTCCTGAAACGAAGAGCGGTTTATTAAATGACCAAGTAAATAAATTCACAAAAAATCATTGAAACACTGTCATAATTGAAACCGCAGCAATGTCATATGTACATACTGATATTTTAAGTTCTTTAGGAGTTAGGGAAAGAGCAATTGGTAATTCCCTTCTTGTCTCAAAGAGTGAGGTTTTCTGTTTTTTATTTTTATTTTTTTTCATTCAACCTAGCAACCGTATTGTGTCATTAGCCGCCAATTCTTCCATCCTTGACATTAATAGCATCCCCGTTTCTAGCTCTCATCAGATGGCTTTGCTTACCCGTGGGCTAGGTGGCCTGTTCTTGCTAATTAGATTCACTTCAAAGAATTTGACCTACTGGTATACCTTGGATTTGAATTAGGGTCATTTTCAAGAAGTACATTTGTTTTCACAGTGTATTTAGAAGATGAAAAGTTTAACAATTAATAGATTTCCTGGCTAAGAGTTCATTTTTAAGCATAGCTTTAAAGGAAAGGTTGTAATATGTTTCCTCTATTCACCTACCCTTTTTGATCTTCATATAATAATTTCTTTTTAGGAGAAATTATTGGCGTGCCTAACCCGTACTCTTTCCACAGGCATCTATACCAAGTCACAGCTCTTCTTTCTTTTTTCCTCTTTTCCTTTTAATAATCCAACTCGTACGCACCCCTTATCACATTGAGTTTGCCCTTGGTATAGATGGCAAAGCTCTAAGTGAGGGTTTAATTATAGCCATTTAGAGACAACTTACAAACTCCTGTCTAATTTACGGCAGTTCTAAAGTACAGTCTGGATGAGAGTTTCAAAGTTTTAAAACTACTAATAGATAAGATGCTTACAGGGAGGTTTGTACAGTTTAAAAGTTTTTTTTCAAGGGGAAAGGAAAGAATCAAGAGATTTTTTTCATATTAAAGTCGCATGACCAGATCTAGCTTAAAATTTTAGCTTCTTTACTTGCACCCTAGAATGTAATGGCCTCATTGACTCGCTTTATGTTTCTCTTCCCTGAGAACCTTTTGCTATACTTCTGATTTAGGACTTTTTTTGATGTGTTTTGTTTTTTTCAGAGGAAACTGCCTTAAGTCATAAGAAAACTTGGCATTGTTTAGCTTCGGTACCAAGACTTACAGTCTGACAAGAAGAAATCATCCTGAGTTATTTTTAATTCTGTAGAAGTTACTTCAGATATATATATGATAGTTTCCATATACCTGGGTTTTCTCTTATTATTTGAGGGCACATATTTTCATCAAATACTTTATGTCACTGTAAAACAAAGAAATAGGTGCTCCAGATATATATCCTGTATGTTCTCTTTACTGTTGAATGCTAAAAGAGCTCTTCCCATGAATTTCCCAAATGAATTCTAATCCATTATAAATTATAAGATGTAAGTTTGTCTTTTGAAGAATAGAAACTTAAAGACCTGATTGAGTTAAGGAATGAAAACACTATCCCTAAGAGAGAGGCTATTGCCAGGGCAATGGTCCTCAGAAGGAGAAATATCATAACTGCTATTTAAAAAAATATAATTTCAAATTCAATTCCTCAAAGCAATAAAATGGGTTTTATTTTTTACACCTATAGAGATGAGGGAACTATATGGTGTCACAAGCCCTGTATACACTGATAGAAACACAACTTTATATTTCTCTTACTGAGGGTTGGCATGAATATTTTTTTCTCAACTTGAATCAGGGTTACATTTTTGGGTCACAAAAAGGAAAACAGATAATATCATATTTTCTGGACCATGGTGGAAAATGTGATTTTCTCCCTTAAAACAACCACAATCCCTTCTCCATCCTTTTTCTCCCAGCAATCTGTGCCATCTACTGTCCTTATTACAATGTCAGTTCGCTATGGAGGTTTGTATTGCTTATGTCTTATCGTTTCCCAAGTCTCTCAGCTTGCTTACAGGAGTTTCAGTGTATAGTTTAATGAAATCACTGAAATAGGAAAATAATATGAAATATCCTCAGAGGATATTGGAATGAACAAAAGTTTTGAAGTTTCTGCCTTGAACTTCCAAAGATAGAGCTATCATTTTGTCTAGTGTGATACTTATTATCTCAGTATTAGAAAGCTGCTTAATATATATAATTCATGAAACCCAATGTATTCCTCAGGATTAAAATCTTTACGGCTTCTTCTAAATTGTTTATGACTAAACAGCCAATTTAGAAAGAAGTTACGTACTTTTTCTATATGCTACATACAACTAAATCCCTGATCTCAACTGTGTGTTTGGATGGCTTTTAATTTCACTAGGTGCATATATATTCTTTTTTTTTATTTTTATTTATTTTTGAGAGAGAGAGACAGAGCATGAGCAGGGAAAGGGGAGAGAGAGAGGGAGGGAGACACAGAACTCCAAGCAGGCTGCAGGCTCTGAGCTGTCAGCACAGAGCCTGATGTGGGGCTCGAACTCACAAACCATGAGATCGTGACCTGAGCCGAAGTTGGTTGCTTAACCAACTGAGCCACTCAAGCACCCCCTGGGTCCATATGTATTCTAAGTGCAACCCTTTTTGACTGATCTTTTTCTCTACCTTGGAAACAACAATCTAATCTTTGTGTTTTGCTCATTCTTTGTTTTTTAGGGCAGAGGCCATTTTCCCAACTATTCTGAACCCCTGATGAAACAGCCAAGAGTAGTTTCTCCTTTTAAAGACCTAACTCTGGAAGGCTAATTGCCTTCATCAGCTTTATATATCCATGCACAAACATAATGCACGAATTTGTTTTTAAACTCCCTGTGTTCCATTTCTCCAAGCAGATTTTCCTCTCCTCCTTTTCCTTTTCTTCCCCCTCCCTTTTTATTCTCCTCCTTTTCCCCTTCCCGTCTCCCTCCTCTTCTTCCTCCTCTTCCTCAGTGAGGTTACTAAGGAACACAGCAAGGTTAGGTTGTGCTCTGCCCTTACACACAGCCCTTTCATCCCCAGGGATGAATCCCAGTTGCACCAAGACCTATGGCAAACCCCCTACTCAAACCTATCACCCAAATCCTGCCTCTGCAGGCCACCTCCTGTACATCAACGAAATGACTCTATCCTTGTAATCATTCACCAAAGATTCATTCATCCAGTTATGTGTGCCAAGAGAAGAATTTTTCTTATCCTACATTTGAGCTTTGGAAGTAAAGATTAGTTAATATAAAACCTGAACTGTGTTAAAATATTATGCCAAGTTCTGACCTGATGTCAACACTAATAATCAGGGTAACCGTCAGGACAGATACCATAGTTCTTTGTCTCAGAACTTTGTCAGCATTAAATTGGCCCGTGACACCCTACAGCAAGCCCCCGTCAGCCTTCGTTTCACCCATAGGGGTGTCCTAGACAAGAAGCCACCCTGTGGAATTCCTATGTCACAGATTAACTCTGCACCCTCTCTGCCACTCAAGAGTGACAGCAGAATGCGGTGTGGACAGAAAAGGATAACGTGACACTAATTTATTTTTTTAAATTTTTATTAGAGTTTATTTATTTTGAGAGAGAAAGAGAGAGAGAGAGAGAGAGAGAGAGAGAGAGAGCAGAGCAGGGGAGAGGCAGAGAGAGAGAGACAGAGAGACAGAGGTCCAAGCAGGATCCTGGCTGACAGCGCAGATCCCACATGAGATCATGGCTCAATCGCAAACCAAGAGTCAGATGTTCAACAACCAACTGAACCACCCAGGTGCCCCTTAAAAAAATCTATCTATCTATCTATCTATCTATCTATCTATCTATCTATCTATCTAATACTTAAAGCCTGGGGGTCCTGTAAGCAACAGTGACAGCACATTCCTTGCAATACCAATAAAAACTCTTCTACTCTGGTGTCATTCTGGTGTCATCCTGCTGTTGAAAGCCGTCATTTGCCACTCTGGAAAACTTATTTGTGACTTTTGCTCAGCTGTCCACTCTCTTCACATCCTCTTGTGATGTGCGGCACACGTGGTGGAACAGATGGCCAGAGAGACGTGTGCTATCTGTGCTCATGCAGCAGTTTCTCTTTGTGTCTTTACCATGAGCATATGACTCTTCTGCCCTTATTTTCTTCCTATGATAGTGTTAAGTGAGGTAGTCACATCTGCTGTACAGATTGTTGGGATTCTTGCTGTGAAACAATTAGGTAGGGATTGCCTATGCAGTGGAAAACTTCTAAGTGTCTCTTTGTGAACGGTTTCCCTGGAGAGGCAAAGGCCATATAGTGACGGCTTGAAGGTGATGTGCCTGGTGAACTTTTGTCGTCTTCCTAATTCAGCAGCAAACTGCAGGTTCACAGAACTGAATGACCTAAAAATCTTTTCTCCATTTTCAGATCTCTAAAATGCCTAACCTTGCATACTAGTATTGACTATGAATGACAGCATAAAACCTGAGACTAGTCCTCTTATGTGTAAACATTCAACTGGTTAATAAACAGGAAGTTATAGCAAGTTCTAAGAGCTACCAAAATTGTAGTATTCTTAGATTTCCCCCCTTTAATAGTCGATAAATACATATTTTGGAACAATGAATAAAATAAAGATATAAAAATACATTTCCTAACCTCAAGAGGTCTCAAGTCTAGCTGAAGAAATGAAAACGCATAGCTTCCTTGAAGTATATTCCATGCTTGGGGGTGAGATGGGTAGGAGTAGATATGTTTGGACTTATCTGTGAAATACACAAGTATAATATTACACTTGTAAAGTATGGTGCTTTAGGGTAATTCTGTGTATTTTGATATTTTTGTCTTTTGGATAGCATGGCATTCAAAATGAATTAGGTTTTAATTTCATCCTGTAATTTCATTCAGTGATCACATTAGAAATACATGGCATTTACTTAATATTCTATTGAAAACTCATTTTTAGTTTATGCTGTTTTTTACTTAATAAAAGTAATATCAAAATTTAGTTTTTTACTGTATCTAGTTTATAAGCCTAAAGCTGTGACCATTTTCATTTACTTTCTGTGTATACACAGAAGTAACGTTCATATGCCCATTTTGTTCCTGGAGCACATAAAAACAGTTTTTTTTATAAAAAGCACACATCCCTTACATAGAAAAAGATAAGTTAAATTCTAGAATCAGAGTTCTTTAACGCAGCACCTAAAATCAGAGCCTCATATTGTTTTCAGGTTTCTCATTTAGCTTTGAAAAAATGTCTTCCCTCCTCCCCCACCACATCCCATGACTTAATGACACTTTCTTCTGGAGTGAGTGTGAAAATGTATAGTTTTAAAACACACACACACACACACACACACACACACACACACACACACACAAGGTACTTATTGTCCCAATCTCAAAGTACTGTTTTACAGAGAGCATAACTTCAGATACAAGGCAAGCACTTACCATCCACAGTTAAGGAGCTAACAACTGTAAAATGAACTCAGGATGGATTACTTCTCACAAAAACCAGGGCTCAGGCAAGATGGTGTGAAAAAATTATTACGTCTTTGAAATGTTGAACGAAAATAATTCCAGCACAGTTCATGTGATTAAATCTATTTTCATTTAACCACACAGTTTGCACTGCTCTTCATCCTCAGGGCTTTTTAGCAGAGTTATTTGTATAATCAATCCTCTAAAGAGGAGAAGAAAATGTAACCTAGAGTCTCTGAGTGAATTTTTCCTTTCTCTCCACAATTTAAATTTCTTCGAAAAACGTTTTCCAAACAGATTTTAATCTATTATACTAATGAACAGAATTGTACCTTTAGGATCAATTTGTGACCCAGTTGGAGCTATTACTGAAATACTGACTTTAAAAACCTCATTTGTTGGGGCGCCTGGGTGGCTTAGTTGGTTGAGCATCTGACTTCGGTTCAGGTCATGATCTCATGGCTTGTAGGTTCGAGCCCCGTGTTGGGCTCTGTGCTGACAGCTCGGGGCCTGCAGACTGTTTCAGATTCTGTGTCTCCCTTTCTCTCTGCCTCTCCCCTGCTCATGCTCTGTCTCTCAAAAATAAATAAACATTAAAAAATTTTTAAAAAACCCACCTCATTTATGGTAGTGACTGTATCTGAAACTACAGACAGACAGAAAGAAAGGAAGAAAAAACAAGAATGTCAGGCAGAAAAGGTAAGGAGAAGGAAAGATAGGGATACAGATATGAGAAGATAGATAGTAAAAATCTTTTCAGTTCTCTCTAATTTGCATAGTTAAATTTTAAGAAAAGGGACATACACTTTTATCAGTCTGCTTTCAAAATATTTCCTAGCACATGCTGAGGCACATTTGTCTCTTCCTACAATTATTCAATTACCTTGCTTTATTCTTGGGAAAGAAGATTTTCTGGCTATTTCCTTTAAAATCCTTTGTATCATGAACTCTAGCCAACTCTGGGATGCATCAGTGGACAACCAATTGGTTAACTTATATATTAAATTATGTGTATGGCTTGCTTTTTGCATGTGATTTCAGCTTATGTGAGTTTTTTTTTTAGATTGCAAAATGTTCTTTTAAGTTTTTATTGTGATCCCCATTAGTTAACAGAGTTATATTAGTTTCAGGTGTACAATAAGTGATGCAACCCTTCCATACATCATCCTGTGCGAATCAGGACAAGTGCTGCAAAGTTTTCCAGAAAGTGTTTTTGTTTGTTTTTTAACAATCTAAAATAGTTTCTAAAATAGTTCCTTTTTTTGGTTCCTAAAATGTGGTCTCTGGACTAGTGGGAAGAGTGTCACAGGGGAACTCCTTTGAAATGCAATCCTGGAGCTCCATCCCAGACCTCTGGAATCAGAAACTCCAGGGGTGGGGCTTGGCAGCCTGGGGTGTAAGGAGCCCTGCAGGTGATTTTGATCCTTCTAACTTGAGAACTGGTGCCCTGGAGCATGCGTTGCACGGTGAGCTGAGCAGACCAAGTGTCCACTAAAAATAATATGACTGTCGGTCTCACTTCAGTCCATGTGTGTAGAAGACTGACAATTCAGGCTCAATTATATTTTGCTCATAGCCACCATGATTGCTTACAGATGACAAGACAACCATAGCAAAGCACAACATCCTTCAAACGTATTGCATTCTGGGAAGGAACCTTAATTAAATTGGTGGCTAGTGTTGATTTCAGCACCATTTTTCTTTGTATTTTTCTACTATTGTAATTACATATATATGATACTGATGCTATTTGCCTAGATAGGTTGTTGATTATTTAAATGAGTTGATGAAAGTGGGAATAACAAAAACATCTTAGTTAAAACATGTAAATGTATAACTATTTGTCAATTATTTTGACGTAATGCCAGGGCTATTTTTTCATTAGTCTCCTTAAGGAACTTGTATGTTTTTTGTGATTAATCCATACTATAATTCATCCATTTTTGTAATATTTAAGTGAAAGATTCTCTAGAATTTTTAAAATACAAGAAAAGATAGAGAACAAATTGAGGGTTGATGGCAGATGGCAAGAGGGGGAGAGAGAAAATGGATAATGGACATTGAGGAGGACACTTGAGATGGGCACTGGGTGTTGCATGTAAGCAATGAAACATGGGAATCTACTTCTGGAGCCAAGGGCACACTGTATATACTGTATGTTAGCTAACTTGATAATAAATTATATCAAATAAATAAATAAATAATAAAATACAAGTAAAGACTTTTTTTTAACTTTTTAAAACTTTTATTTATTTTTGAGATAGAGAGAGACAGAGCAGGTACAGGGGAGGGGAAGACATAGGAGAGAGGCAGACACAGGATTCAAAACAGGCTCCAGGCTCTGAGCTGTCAGCACAGAGCCTGACGCAGGGCTCGAACCCATGAACCATGAGATAATGACATGAGGAGAAGTCAGATGCTTAACTGACTGAGCCACCCAGGCACCCCAAGAAAGACTTTTTGATACAGAACATTTTTGGATTTTTATGATATTTCTCTCCCAACTTTCACACATTTTACCCACATATAATTCAGAAGTGCTTTTTTGTTTTGTTTTTGTCTAGATAACTTTTTTTTTTTTCATTTTGCCTTTCAAGAGAGATCACCATAGTTTTCATGATGAAAAGTACTATTTAATGCTTAAATTTTAATGGAATGTATCATATTTAACTATGTATTTATAAGAAGGATTATAGAAAATAGCTCATGTTAATTAAATTAGATTATTAAAAAGCAATTAAAATATTAAGATCAAATTTGAGAACAATCCACAGCAACTCTTGGAAGGCAGGCCAGTGAACTAGAGCAATCTGTTCAGCATCGGGTGGACGAGGGAGCTCCTATCTTTAGGTTTTAAAAACAGAGGTCCTTTTAACAGGTAAGTTGGTTAAGGTCTGATGGTAAGTGACCTTCTACTATATTAAAATATGGGTTATTGTGCTAAGTTCTCTGATTCAACATTGTTTTATTTTTTCTATTTTCAGTGATGGTAAATTGAGGGGCATTGACTTTCTTTTTTTTCCGTGCATTTGTGCATGTGTGAGTCAAAACTAGGAAATTTGGAGTGGTCTAATTCTATAGGAAGTCAGTTATGAGGATGTTCTGACTTTGTTTTTTGGTAGTGTATAAATTGAACATCTGTTTCTCATTAGATGCACAGCACTCACAAAGGAGAACTGAAGCATGATTGCTTTTTCTTTCCTTTCCTTTCCTTTCCTTTCCTTTCCTTTCCTTTCCTTTCCTTTCCTTTCCTTTCCGTACCTCATGCATGACTTTGACCCTAAACGAGGCTCAATTTATTCTATGGGATAATGGTGTGGTAGTGGTAGTGGTGGTGGGGTGTGTTCCTGGCTCTGAAAGAATGATTTTACTTACTTACTTAACTACGTACTTACTTAATTACTTATTTATTATAGAAGAACAGCTTCTCTTTTTTTTCCCCAAAGTTTATTTATTTATTTTTGGGGAGGGAGAGAGAGAGAGAAAGAACGAGTCAGGGAAGGGCAAAGAGAGAGGGAGGGACAGAATCCCAAGCAGGCTCTGCACCATGAGCGCAGAGCCCGATGTGGGGCTTGAACCCATGAACCGTGAAATCATGACTTGAGCCGAGATCAAGGGTCAGACGCCTGACCAGTTGAGCTACCCAGGTGCCCCTGAAATAATGATTTTAAAGGCTGAATTACTACATTTATTCAAATCATATTTCATCTTAAATAGTAATTAACTCCATTATTATAAGCTGTTCTCAATTTGTTACCTGCGTTTTCTTAATATTACATTGCAGCTTGATGAGTGTTTTCCAGCATGGCTACATTCCCTTTATAAATCTCTACGGATTAATACAGGATGAATTTTCAAGTCCTGTAAGTCACACCAAGTATTGAGGAAGCACAGTTCTATTACTTGTCCTGATGTTTCTTATTAAAATATACACGTGTTAACTATGATGAAAGAGAATGAGAGGGGAAACATACTGCCTAATTTTTTTTTCCTGTCATGTCGATCAAAATAAAGCAACAGCATAGTATTAGGGATTAATACAAAGGATGAAATTACTAAGGAGGAATTGTATCAGGAAAACAAATGATTCACTGAAAGGATGGGAACTAAAGAGTGCCAGCTTTGCTACCACTTTTTTACTACATTTTACTGATTGCAGCTAATACTACAGAGTAACTTCCAAGAATTTTGGTGATAGAGTTAAGAAAAAATATCACTTAGTAGTAGGCACTTGGGTCATAATATGTAATTATAAAAGAAGTAGCATAACTCCATCTGGCAAATACTGACAGCTTTTGATAAAGTAACTATGCCATTGGCAATGAAATTTCTTTTGCCTTTCAGTGACAAGTTCAATGTTTTTAATGGAGTTAATCACATATTAGACAATACTCTATTAATCCCTGAATGGCTTTAGAATATTGATAAGGAATACTTAGCCACTTAAATCTGTTTACCTGAAATTGGCAGTGTTTTATGAAGCAGCCGCATGATATACTGGAAGGGTATCAACTGGTTGAGCCTGTTTGAAGAAATTCTTTCCTTTCTCTGGGTCTCTTGTCCTCAATGAGAACATTAGCTGTGGTGATCTGTGGGCATTCATTCTATCAGCTCCAAACTACTCTGACCTGTCTGTCCTCATGGAAAAAGTATATTTTGTTGTTCACCAAAGGAATATATTCTGTTTTATAGATATATGCCCTCCAGTTAGAGACAGTTCATGTATTTACAACATAAAATGCCATGGAGGCTGTGATCTTTCTGGTAAACCACCTGAGTGCATTTTGAGAAGTTGAAGTTTGGTCAGATGGTATTCTAGAAAATGCCTGGGCACAGGTGCTAGAGAGAATTGTCTAGAAACACACCCACCATTTACTACTTGTGTGCTTTGCGTCAAAGAATTTACAGTGTCCCCCTCTGAAAAATGAGGATAAAAGTCTATTTTCTAGAATTGTTGTGAAAATTGAATATAATAAAATGTGTAAAGTGCTGAGCTCAGTGGTGGAAACTGCTCCTTCTCTCCCCAGCTTCCTGTCTGTTGCAATCTAAATGAATGAGAATTCCCTAATCACATTTCTAAAAGTAGTATTATTCCATCACTTTTAGTTCCTCCTCAATGCTCATTTTTCTCTTGCCTTTTCATATTCTGTCATATTCACATAGGTCCCCCATTCCCTTTCCATCCCTTCCTCTCTGTTGCAATGAAGAGAATTTACCTGAAAGATCTATACTTATTAGCAAAGTATAGCAAGGAGTAAAGAAGTTCTGGATTTGTTTACATAAATCATATTAATGCAAATATAAATACCTGGTAAATGAGTCCAGCATTTTGAGTCTAAATGATCTAGTTTGGGGGCGCTGGGTGGCTCAGTCAGTTAGACGTCCAACTTCAGCTCACGTCATGATCTCGCAGTGCGTGAGTTGAAGCCCCACGTCGGGCTCTGGGCTGACAGCTCAGAGCCTGGAGCCTGCTTTGGGTTCTGTGTCTCCCTTTCTCTCTGCCTTTTCCCCGTTCACACTCCCTCTCTCTCTTTCTCAAAAATAAATAAACATTAAAAAAAAATAAATGATCTAGTTTGTTCTCAGCACTGACCTGAATGCCCTGTGTGACGTTCATAGCTAGTAATGGTCTCGGCCTGCCCTTGACAGCCTGATGATACTCTCTGCAGCAATTAACCTAGAAATTGCTACCATTGTTTACACAAAACCCATCAAGGAGGTCAGCAGATAATAATAACATTTGCCTTTCTTTTATACCAACCACTAATAAATACATTATTTGAATCTCATAATAATCCCATGAAATAAGCAGGTATTATTATTTATGAATTGTTTGTTTTAATTGAGTCATTAAGTAACTTTTCCAAGGTGTTATAAATAGAAAGTGTCAGAAGCCAGGACTGGAAGTTAGACCTCCTGTTATATTATCCTCATACATACACAGCGGGGCCTCTTTGAAAATCTTTCTTTGACAGGTTCCAGTAATTAATTTCATACATCTGTTGCAATAAATAGTAACACCTACCCTTAAATAGACAAGGCGGCTGTACCTGCCTTGTTCCTGTTGCTCTTAAATGGATACTGGTAAATTAAATTTTTTTAATGTTTATTTATTTTTGAGAGAGACAGAGAGTGCAAACAGGGTGGGGGGTGGTGCAGAGAGAGAGGGAGACATAGAACCCAAAGCAGGCTCCAGGCTCTGAGCTGTCAGCACAGAGCCTGACACGGGGCTTGAACTCACGAACTGCAAGATCATGACCTGAGCTGAAGCCAGACGTCCAACCGATTGAGACACCCAGGCACCCCCGATACTGGTAAATTTACAAGGCCATTTCTGTTTACATTCTGTCTTCACTATGCAGTGTATTGAGGAAATAATTTTGGTTAACTATATGTGTATATGGCTATGTGTTTCTTTTCCTTTTTTTTTTTTTTGTTTCTTTGTTTTTTGTTTTTGGTCCTTTTCTCTCTTTTTTCTTCTTCTTTTTCTTTCTCTAATAATTTTTTTTAATTTTTGGTTAAGATAAAATGCATATGATATAAAATTTACCATCATAATAATGATTCTTACTTGAGGGGTGCTTAGGTGGCTCAGTCAGTTGAGCGTCCGACTCTTGATGTCAGCTCAGGTCATGATCTCTCAGTTTGTGAGTTCAAGCCACTCATCAGGCTCTGAGCTCACAGCATAGCCTGCTTGGGATTCTCTCCTCCCTCTCTCTGTCCCTCCCCCACTCACCCTCTCTCTCTCTCTCTCTGAAAAATAAACATTAAAAAAAGAGTTTTACTTGTACCATTCAGTAATGTTAAGTATATTCACATTGTTGACAATCCATCTGCAGAACTTTCTCATCTTGTGAAACTAAAACTCGATACCCACTAAACAACAATTCCCCATCTCTCTTTCCCCCAAGAATGTGGAAACTACTATTCTCCTTTCTGTTTGACCACTCTTAGTACTTCATCTAAGTGAAATCAGATAGTATTTGTCTTTTTGTAACTGGCTTATTTCACTTAATATACTGCCCTTAAGGTTTATCCACATTGTACCATGTGTCAGAATTTCCTTCATTTTTTTGACTGAATAATTTTCTATTGTACATATATGCCACATTTTGTTTCTATTCATCTGTCAAAGGGTATTTGGGTTACATCTACCTTTTGGCTTTTGAAATAATACTGCTATGAATGTGAGTGCACAACTATCTGTGGACCATACTTTCAATTTGTTTGGGTATATACTTAGAAGTAATGATGCTAGATTATATGTTTTTTTTTTTTTTTTTTTTTTTTAAGAACCACCATACTGTTTTCCATAGCCATTGTGCTGGGCATTAATAGTACAAGACCTCTTAGGAACCAGGCTGAATTCGAATCATCTAAGACTTTCTGTCTACTCTATGCCTTATTCTTCACATCCAATCACTGATCATGTGTTACAGATTCTATTTCTTCAGCATATCCTGATGCTTCCATGTTTACATACCAAATTACCTCATACCCAGATAATTAAAATTAGGTGCTTAGGGACTTGTTTTGCCAATGGTCATTTTCTCCCTCCAACATGTTTTTAAACTCCTGCCAAATAATTTTTTTTTTTACATTATTGCTCTAATATTGTCCTTCCTTTGCTTGATATTTAAATGCCTCCACATTCATTGGCTACCATATAAGATCAAAACCGCTTAGTCTGGTGATCAAGATTTGCTATAATTTCAACCTCTTTTCCAAACTAGGTTTCACTATTTCTCTTTACCAAGCCTGGGTTCTAGCCAGGTTGAATTACTTACAGACATATTTTCTACACTTTTTACTTTCTGATCCTCTTGCCTGTTTGTATGCTGTTCACCATCTGGAATGTTTTAGACATACTTACTCTGCTTCTCCCCCAAATCCTTCATGTTTTTAAGCCCCAGCTAAAATTCTGAAGCCATTCCAGATTTCATGGTTTTATATAACCTCTCCAAACCCAGGATCCTAATAACACTTTATTGATTGTTATTCTGTTCGCATTTATCACTTCCTATCTTGTACAATAGTTATTTATGTATCTTAAATTTCCTACGAGATTTAGCTTCCAACATGCAGTTTGAGGGCAGATATTCTGTGTGTGTGTTTGTGTTTTCATCTTTTTATCTTCTTCAGTACATAATAAAGTATTTCACACACAATTAGCAATCAATACATGTTTTGAGGGAGTGAATCAACAAATAAAATAAGTATATGGACTGGGACAGACGGTTTCTTCAGATACTTAAAATTGGCGAAAACTTTATATTTGCTGAAAGGAAGCAAGGAGAGACATATTCAAACAGGGCTGGCATTTGAGCCTATAACCACAGATCCTTTAAGGTAAATTACTTCTGTCTTTTCTGAGTATTAGGGAGGTATTTGAGGAAACCAACCAAAAAGTTTAGCTTCTAAATATGTGTTTCAGGAAAAATTGTAAGTAGTGGCAGTAGGATTTTGCTAAACAATAAGTAGTCGTATTTTATTTGGTAGTTAGAATCCTGTTTTGTATAAATTATTTATTATTTTTTAATATATTCGCCTGAACACTGAAACTAGCTCAATTTAAAATTAATTTAAGAGTCACTTTACTATGTTAGGTATTTCAACTTCTATCTCTATCTTATTTCAGGAATAGTAAAACATTGAAGGAAAAAATATTTTAAAGAGTTTTATTGTAGCCAAATAGCTACAAAAGGACACATCATTTTGAACACACTTAAATTTTTCCTTAGAAACATTACAAAATACATGTTGGTACTCATCCCTCCTATAAAGAGCAACACTGTATGTAAGAAATGAAAATATTTCTTTTGAAATATAGACAAACTCTTCCACACAGGCAGAATACATAGAAAGTCAAGTGCTACTCTGGTAAATTGTACATACAGGTGTTTGAATAATAACAATGTATGATCCCCAAGTATCCAATAAAATCTCAATATCGTGTCAATGGCAAATTAACTGAAAAGTTACTGAACTAATTTTCTCATGTTCTTCCGGTTGATTGATTGACTATTTCTGGGATACACTTCTTTATAATTAATAACTGACCAAAAAAATTGGAAAAATATGATTCATGAAAGACTTTGGCAAATATAGAGAACAATTTGATCAACTTTGTAACATTTTCGTACTCATAATATTCCTTTAAGAATCATCTTATAATGGGGTACCTGGGTGGCTCACTCAGTTGCATGTCAGATTGTTGATTTTGGCTCAGGTCATGATCCCAGAGTTGTGGGATGAGGCCCCACTCGGGCTCCATGCTGAACATGGAGCCTGCTTAAGATTCTCTGTCTCTGTCTCTGTCTCTCTCTCCTTCTCCCAGACTCATGCTCTCTCTGTCTCTTAAAAAAAATCATCGTATATCATCAAGACCGATGGTCTTAAAATTAAAAGAGAACATTTATAATTTTCTCCAAACCTCATTAAGCTATAATCAACTAAATCTGTGCCATTATCATTTCTATATGTTTCTTATAAATTTAGCAAAATATTATTTTATGAATTTACCCATGTCCAGAAGTTTCAAAGGTATGATTGAATAATATGGCTCAAATTCGTAAATCCAAAGAAATAATGATGGCAGTAAAAGAAAAATTGTACCAGATACTTGTTAAAGATTGCAAGGGAGATTTTATTCAAGACTATTGCAATAGGAGTCAAGACTGCTGCAATCAGGGGAGAAAGTTGAACTCAGTTTGCTGAAACCAAAGAGTGGTGAGCTAATGGAAAATTACTTTAAGGAAGAGGTTGGTCTAAATGATTAAGTCATTTGTATTTCTTAATTTTCCCTTATCCAGGTTCATCTCCTACCTGCCTACAGGGACTGGGAAGCAGGGGTCCTATTTTTGCTTGATGATTACATTTCAAAAGGATGGCTTCCAGGTCTTAGAGAAAGACATATCTGGATTGTAGAAGATTTCTATCTCAAAGGGCTAGAGAAAGAATTTACCATTGCAAGTTTTCTATAGTAAATGCTTCAAGAAAAAGAGGTCAGGGTACTAGAGTCAGGAAGAAACATTTCTGAAGTTTGGGTCAAACTGAGGAAATGTTCTGGCCTTCTTGGTCACAGTAGATATTTGCTTTTTAGGAATGTTATCTACGTAGGAGAAATTTTGAATTTGTCCTATACTACACTTTGCATTGGAGTTGATTCTGACCCAATGTGTGACAGAAATTCTTCCCAAAGGAAGTATTTCATTGCTTTCTGGGGGAAGTTAATTTTCAATATGTTTGACAAATAAAATGTCATACACAGAGGAGTAGAAATAGACAATTTTTAGGCTTTTCTGTCAACAATTTCCAAATACCTGCCTTTTTATCAAAAATCTTTCTTACTGGATCATTCTCAATCCCCCCTCACTTTATACCATGCTTCCTAACTTAGTAATTCAGAAAGAGCTGTTATTTCTAAGTGCCTAAGTTCATATTCTGTGACTAAAAAGTTTCCCTGTATTCTTTCATCCATGCTAGAATTATTTATATGATGAGAAAAGTAAAATAAAATAACTTCCTTTTTCAAAAATAAGTGGCATTGTACTTTTGTACATAGCATGTGATTTTAAAGCCAAAGTGATTTTAAGGCCAAAGAGCGTAAGAAAGAAGGGGACTCTATTCTCCACCTAAGAAACTAGCACTTTACTAAAGAAAAGAGAAACGGAAGAGATCTTAAGTTTTCTTCTCAGCAACGCAAAATCTCAATTAAAGAAATGATCTGATTCTAATTTTATCTTGTAAACTAATTATAGAAAACATAACAGTGTCAAGTATAAAGTGGTATGTCAAAGTTGTACACATAAACCTTTAAATATTCCTGATTTACACTAAATAAAGTGAATTAGCAAGTGACTACAGGGTACAAATTTAACCACATATTCTTCTCAGATAACCATCAAAGTATCTACATAGTTGCAGAAAAGGGCACAGATGTTCACCCTAAAAAAAAACCTGTAATTAAGACACATTTATGCTCTGCAGATGCAGCCATTTCTAAGGACTACCAAGCACTCTGTAAGCACACCCAAACCAAAGAAAAATCTTTTTTGAACTTCCTTAGTTTTATTTTCACTGGAAAATCAAAACAGGAATCCCAATGATACAAATGTGACAGTGTAATTAATCTACATTTGCTCTCCAGCCATATATATTTTACAGGGTGTGTAGAACCTAAGTTCGTAACATTTAATGTTTTTACCCCAGACACTGTTTCTGAGACTTACCAGGGAGATTTATGTAATATATCATGAGTAATTTAAAATTAGAAGTGTCTCTGATTTAGGTAAACCCATATAAATCGGTATTTGGATGCTGTAAGGAACTAACAAACGCCTATGGAAGGAAAGAGACTATCTTAAAATTTTACTCTGACACTATATTAAATAATTTGGGCACATATTTTTATTTAATCTTGAAAATACTAGAACATATACGGCGCACATGCTTCAGTGAAAGGAAGACAAACGTGTATGCTTTCAAATTAATTTTCGGGGGCACCTGGGTGGCTCAGTCGGTTAAGCGTCTGACTTTGGCTCAGGTCATGATCTCACGGTCCGTGAGTTCAAGCCCCGCGTAGGGCTCTGTGCTGACAGCTCAGAGCCTGGAGCCTGCTTCCGATTCTGTGTCTCCCTCTCTCTCTGACCCTCCCCCATTCATGCTCTGTCTCTCTCTGTCTCAAAAGTAAATAAACGTTAAAAAAAATTAAAAAAAAAATTAATTTTCGCAGTCAAATTTTAACTCAGTGGTGTTAACAAAGAGTTAACTGTCTGTTCACTAATAAAGGGTTCACTGTCTGTTCTGGAAATGTCAAATTTAATTGTTCTTACAATAGAGTCCATTGTTTTTTCTTTCCTTTTTAAACTAAATTTTGTATACCTAGTTTATTTTTACTTTAAATATTTAATTTTGTCACTTAAAATTCTTAATGTAAACATTCTACTTGTGTTTCAAAAATATATTTACATCTTGACATCTTGATGAGACTTTAAGAGATGTAGAGATTTAACATAACCTGTAAGCATTGCATTGACGTTGTACAAAAATAGATTTTGGTCTTGGATTATGTTCTGCTGGCATTTTTTCCACCTTTTCGAGGCATTACGGAGTTCCTAGAGTTACCATTTTAAATCAAATTTTGTTACATGTCATCAAAAATATTTTAATGATTTCTCCTCATCATAATAAAGTTCAAACACCTGTAAAAGCCCTTCCTGGATAGCCCTTTGTTTCACTGTCTCAGTAAATTCCTGTCACGCTCCATCATCTGGGACTCTGCTGGTCAGTTCCCCAGGCACACTATTTTCTTTCTTACTACAAGGTCACATGAAGCTTCTTCCTTTCACTGGTCACCTTTGAACCCATAATTTTCCAATCTTGATGTTAAATTGCAATTAACCTGTCAAGAATGCTTTTTTAAAAGGGTTTCCTTGGAAAGTGACATTTGAGTTTTAAGATTCACCCTATAATGGCAATGCCAACACAATATTTAGAATTGAAGCCATGTTTTAGTTGACAAGGAAAGGTTGTTAAATGTGTATTTATTTTAAACAATTGTTTCTTTTAAAAAAAAAATAATAAGTGTCTTTTATTTTACCTTCAAAAACTTTTTTATTTTGAAGCAATTATAGGCTCAAAGAAGTTGCAAGAATAGTACAGAATGTCCTCTGTATCCTTCCCTGAACTTCCCCCAATGGTGACATCTAATATAACTACAATATCAAGACCAGAAAACTGACATTGACACATTACTGTAACTAGACTATAAATCTGACTTCGTTTTCACTATTTTCTAGCATGCATCCATCTGTGTTTGTATACTGTAACCTCTATTCTGTACCAGTGTAGACATAGATTATATATCAGTCCCCACTCCAAATGTTTGGGCTTTTTTTCTTTGCATATAATTTTTCTTAGAATGAGTCTATCAGTTATTTATGATTTTTTTTTTAAATGAATGAATACACAACAGAAAAACATTCTTATCAGTGGAAGCAAAATAAAATAGATGTTTGACCTCCATAATATTTGTTTAATGTTGGTTTGGTTGGGGTAGACATATATATGATCCTGAAAAAATAAAAGTTGCTAATCAGCAGCACAAAAGAATGTGACAATAAGTTCTGTTATACATCACGTGTGACATCAAAAGTAAAATTACGATTAGTGTTGAACCTTGTTAAACATAACCACAGTTTATGAGAATTGCTGCGCTTTAATGTGCATGTAATAGTTGAGGTAGATTTTTGGTAGACAGTTGTGAGTCAGACTGCTTTTACCACATACTTTTAAAAGAATTTAGGATGAGCCAGGTCATTTAATTATAATTATATACACTATCCAGGTACATTGGATTATAATGAAATCAATTATTGGGCTTCTGCTATTTTTATCAGCTGATATTTTTCAGATACTATATATCTAGGAATGTATACACATTGATCTAAGAACTGTGCAATCTTCTATGAGAAATTAAAAGTATGATGCATTCCATGCAATTTCATTAGGTAAATAGTATACTTACACATAAAAGTTTAAAAAATAGTCAAGACATTAATAGAAATATGATAACTCATGACTAATTTAAAAAATAGAAAATGTTATTAAGGATGTTTTAAAAGAGAGAGAAATCCATTTCAGTATCATTTCACAAAAAGATGGAGTCTGGGTTAGGGTGACCTGTAAGATATTGTAATGGAAGAGAAAAATACCAGTTTTTTAAAATGTTTAGTTTTGAGAGAGAGACAGATCACGAGTGGGAGAGGGGCAGAGAGAGAGGGAGACACAGAATCTGAAGCAGGCTCCAGGCTTTGAGCTGTCAGCACAAAGCCTGACACTGGGCTCAAACCCACAAACCTTGAGATCATGACCTGAGCCAAAGTCAGACACTTAACCAAATGAGCCTCCCATACAACCCCCAAAAGTTGTTGAGAAAAGATTATTTTAGTCAATAAATTCAGGTAACATGTTTATTTCATGGATATAATCTGTTGGCATCAGGTGATACATACATAGAATTAAAGAATGATTATAATCAGGAAACAAACTTTCTAATTCTGTAGAGGTCAATTTTGTGATAATAAAAATAGTAACTTGGATAGGAAAAATATTTTTTAACATGAACTTATGGAATTTGCAAGAACCTTGTAAGTCACCCACGTTGAATCTGAAGTCCAAGGAAGAAATCATAGATTCTCTTTGCTGTTATTTGTCTCCTCATTTTGATTTGATGAATTCTAATATGAGTATACCTTGATAAATAAATTTACTACATGTACATTTTAAAGTATTTTACATTTTTTTTAACGTTTATTTATTTTTGAGACAGAGAGAGACAGAGCATGAACGGGGGAGGGTCAGAGAGAGAGGGAGACACAGAATCGGAAGCAGGCTCCAGGCTCTGAGCCATCAGCCCAGACCCCGACGCGGGGCTTGAACTCACAGACGGCGAGATTGTGACCCTAAGCTGAAGTCGGATGCTTAACCGACTGAGCCACCCAGGAGCCCCTAAAGTATTTTAAAAGTATTATAATAAATCACAAAGTGATACTTTTAAAATTTGCAAAACTATTTTATAGTAACCTTCTACTACTCCTATATGATTATATGAAATCTATATACGGATTATATAATTTTTTACAACAAATAACTATAGCACTCATTCAATAAACATTTATTGGGCCCTGGTAATATATCAGGAATTGTACTAGGCACTGGCTATTCAAAGGTAAACAAAATTTGTTACTGCAAAGAGAAAAATCATAGGCCAGTTGAGATGGAATCTAAGTGATATGTACATGCCATCCACATACCAAACAACAACAAAAAAATTCCATTTTATCATTTTTCTCTATGTTTTAATTTAATAAGCACCATTCTTTTCTTCATGTCTGCCATGGTGCAAGAAAGACAAAGGAAATGAAAACATAAACCTGGGGGTGCCTGGGTGGCTCAGTTGTTTGAGCGTCTGACTCTTGGTTTCAACTCAAGTCATGAATCCAGGGTCGTGGCTTTGAGCCCCTCTTTGGGCTCCGTGCTGGGCGTGGAGCCTGCTTATCTCTCTCTCTCTCTCTCTCTCTCTCTCGCTCTCGCTCTCGCTCTCGCTCTCACTCTCCCTCTCCCTCTCCCTCTCCCTCTCCCTCTCCCTCTCTCCCTCCTCTGCTCATTCAAGCTCTTTCTTGCTCTCTCTCTCTCTCTCAAAAAAAAAAAAAAAATCCAACTGATTATCTATTAACACAATAGTCACACATTTAAAGGAATAAAAATAATACCTACTCTGAAAAAGGTCTGTTTCTGTTTCTAGCACTCTAATTCTTACTTGAATTGGAAGTCACAGTTTTCACAGCTACTCAGATTTTCCTGATTTCATGTAGCTGGTGACAATGTGCCAGTTAAAACATCATCTGCACATGTTGACAAGTGTCTAAGGAAGAGAATCAAGTGTTTCAAATACACCAAGATGACTCAGAAATAACTGTCAGACAACTGTGTTCTCCAGAGGTGGCACATCACTTGGACTACAAGAGCCATTAGGTGACATTTCTCCAAGAGGGAACCTTGTCGTTCTGCTCCCTGCCTGCTATAGGGGCTTCACTCCAGCAATGTGCTGAGCCAGAAAATAGAGTAAAGGAAGGTAGCGAACAGCGGTGTGTAGTATAAAATGAAAGAAATTAAGTCCTTCTGTGTTACTCCCTTTTATGACGAAAGAAGGGCCGGTGCTTCCAAAAGGGCATTCATGATAAAAACTGTATCTGAGGATGCACCCATCCTTTCTGAAGTACAGAGCTACAGAATTAAAAGGTTGGAAGAGTTTGTTAGGAATACCTCCTGAGCCTTTCCCTGGTTTTAAATTTGTTAGCAGCAGAGCCTCTATTCGACTTGAGTCCTCAATTCACATTGGCAGTTGTACAATTATGTTCTCTCCTGTTTTCAGCATAATCTTTGCATCTACTTTGCAGAATGCAAGAAAATCAATCTTTGACTCACATATTTAAAGGATGTAGCAGTATCTAGCTATTTCCTCCCTCCAAGGTTTTCTTTCTCATATAGAGATCATTTTTTCTTTCCTTAATCTGCATAGGGTTTCACTCTCTATTTCATTCTATTTTCTATGTCCTCTGGTAATGTATTTCTAGCTGTCAGAAAATTAGGCAATTTAATGCAGTGGGTAGAAAGAAGATATTCCTAATCATTTCCCCATATATCCTAAGTATATTAGTTCTGCAAAGCCGACTTTAAAAAAAATAAACTTACTGCTGGGTAAGATCATGCTTCAGACAGCTGTTGGAATGAAATCATCTTCTTTTCAGTATAAACATCTTAAATGTTTACCAATTACCATCAATATTATAGCTCCAATGATGGAGGATTGCTGAAGATTTTGACTGACCAAATAGTCATCGATGATGGAAGATTTAGGGCCTCCACCGCCCTTCAGCTCCACGGCTAAAGGTGTCCGTGTATTTGTAGACAATCAAGTCAACGATAGTTTACCAAACCTGCTCCACTGTATGAATATGTGTTTAAATAAAATAAACACAAAGTAAAAAGGAAATGAGAAAATTTGTTTCTTTAGAAACTGCAAAAGTAGTAGGCCCAACATCATTATTCCAAACCTCAACGTGTGTTCATGGAAATATGTACACACTGACATGCGGAAGAGAATGCATAATGCATGAACAGAATATGCTCACATGTACCAATATAGTTGCTCATATTTAAGTACATTTTCTCATGGAAGTCAGTAAAAATTGAACTCTGCCATCTGGCTTTCACATATTTTAGTTATGTAATTTACTATGGAGTCTGTCTTGAATCTATAAAATAAGCAAGGAGGACTTGGAGTAATCTTCATAATTTTCTCTCAGATTTTAAGGGTATTTCTTTTGAAGTAAACCCCCAAAGATATTATTTCCATACCAAACTTCTATTTTATAATTTTCTATTCTAATTTCATGGTTTATCCTTTTATTTCCATTGAACCTGATATGTATAGTTCTCAATTGCTTTCTGGGTAATGTTAAATTGGATTATACCAGTAGACAATCTTAATCTTGATCCTTTTTTTTTTTTTTTTGGCCAAAGGACTTAAAGGAAACATGAAAATGTATTTTTAATTTTACCATTGGAGAAAATAAAAAGATCTGCTAAGGTGATGATAAATAAAACAAATCTAAAGGCATTTGGATTGTTTGGTAACACTTAAGAATCACAAAATATAAAGATCTTTACATAAATTTCTTTTTATAAGTGAAGAGAGAGGTAAACTAGATAAAATATTTAAGTTGCATAAGATATTGCCCATAGTTAGCACAAGAGCTGCAATTAGAATGTGATATGGTTGTCCTTTTTTTACACTTTGTACCTCAATTGGTCAGTCTTGATATGTTGTAAGATTACACGCGTCCACACGCATGTGCACACACACACTCATACACACACCGCTCAGTGTGTAACCAAATCCTTATAAAGAGAGACAGAGAAAGAAACAGAGAGAAAAGAGAGAGAGGAAGAGAAACATGCATTTGTATATTGGTCAGCTCTAGGAACTTGTAAGATTTTAATCATTCTATTTCATACAAAGAAAATGTAGGAAGGACATATTCACGGATAGAGTTTTCTCACGATGAATAGAGGCTTTCACCCATAGAATCCCAGTCGGATCCATAGAATGTTAGAATCATACTGTGATAAGACTTTGAGAATAGCTCCCTAATAGGAAGGCCCCAAATTTTACTAATGCTTAAGTTAGATATTCCTGAAATGTAGCTCTCATATAGGAGTACTATATGAAACAACAATTTTGAGTAAAAGATAGATTTCCATTATGTTTACGTAACATTGGGAAATTATTTTCTTTAAGTTGGTAGACTGAGTTTTAACTGCTCATGAAAGATTTTAGAGGCTCCTGGGTGTATCAGTCAGTTAAGTGTCTGACTTCGGGGTCAGATCATGATCTCAGGGTTCTTGGGTATGAGCCCCACATTGGGCTGTCCAGAGCAGAGCCTGCTTCAGATCCTCTGTCTCCTCCCTCACAAATAAATACACATTAAAAAAATTTTTAAAACAAAGATTTTAAATTATTGTTTAAACACATAGGTACTCTATCCATTTTTAAATGTTGTAAATAACATTTTTAAAATGTTTATTAAAGTGCCTTCTAATGACAGTTACTACTCCATAGAAATTCTAATGGAAATCAGTTAAAATTTCCAAAATGATTAGAGGAAGAAGATGAATCTGATATCTCAACCAGGGATTTAAAATAATACTCTGCCTAATTTAATCAAAATATTATCAATTAAAAAATCTGGCATTACAAAATTAAGAGATTTTTTCTTTGAAATTTAAGTGTTAGCATAAGCCAATAAATGGTAGCACATTAGGCAGCTAAATAAAGGATTTTGGAGGGCTGCTGGAACACTAATGGAGGCGGCCACTATCACTGCACATAAACCTACACATTTTTTAATAAGCTTGTGCTATAGCATATGCCTTTTTAAAAATCCAGTGCTCTGAGCAATTTATAGGTGAAAGTTTATTTTACCTTAAAATGTATATTCTGGTGATCAGTATATAAAATAAATTGAATTTATGTGGTAGGCATTTGTTTTTTACTCCTTTCTTGAACTTGGCAAACATCTTGAAATATATGCTCTAAAATCATTCTAAGAACTCAATTTTGAAATCTCATTTTTATGATGATTTTACTGACTCTGGAGATATCAAAGGAATGACATCTTTAAAAAGAGAATGCTATTTCGACAAGAAAAACTAACGCCATGAAAGACTATTGTATTTATTGCTTCCTAAATAGATCACATTTTCATCTGTTTCTAACTCCATATGTATACTACTGTGTATTATTTTAGGTATATTTGCATTAAAATTCATTAATTTGAGTTAGTAATGATTTACACATATCTAGTCCACATAATACACACACACACACACACACACACACACACACAAATAATCAGAGCAATGTATTGTAACTCATTTAATTAGAATTACACTTGGAATGCTACTTATTTTACTGCCAACAGACAAAATTTGAACTGAGTGGAGGAGTAAAGGGGTGTAATTATGGGATTAGTGCGCAATTCTTCCTGTCAGAGGAGTAAAGGCACTGTGGGTCTGTAGATCCAGTCCACTTCATAGATGCCAGTAGCACTTTTGAAGACAGTCAATGCTCCATTGACTTAATAGAAACCCACTAGGGCCATGTTATTATGCAGATTACCTCATCAGCCATCCAACCCTGGGCTCTATGAGAGCGCTTGAGGAACACAGTGGCAGCCCCACTTCATTTGCTCTGAGTGACCTATTGTTCTCAATGGTGTTCCATCAAAAATTAGCTCAGCTGGGAAAAGGATAGGTTTAGGAGATTATCAGGTACTCACACAAATACCGTATCTAGTGCTGGGTAATTGCTTGAGATTTGGTTACTGTTAGTCATACCTCAAACTCAGAAATTTTGATGTATTAGAAAGGTATTGATGAGGTTAAAAAGAACCTTCATTTAACATTTATTTCAGTTCACCTTGAATTCCACTACTGCTTTAATGCAATCAATCATCTAGACTCTGGAACATGAATTATGGCAATTTTCAGTGATTTCCAGAGAACCTAATATTACTTTCAATTTTTAATGTACAATTGACTCAAGCCACATTCATTACTTACCAGTAGAAAATTTGAATAACAGCATAAAAGGAAAGCAACTTTCAAATATTGTCAAATAAAGACTTTAAATAGTTGCTCAAACTAGCCAATGTCTCTTTTAATTAACATTCATAAACATCTAAGAAAGAAAACCTCTGAGTTTTAAATTTAAATTAAAAGCCAAGCTGTTTTAGGAGAGGGTAGGCATGTTGCACACCAAAACATCCTCTGAGAATCACAGTTAAGGTTTAATAAACACTCTCCCTATTTCTGCTCTGGTGTGAGTTTGATTTTGCATACGCTGACCTTGATTTAGGATATGGAAAGTCTGTTAATAAACTTACAACCTGCCATCAAGGTGGGCATCAGCTTTTGCAAAACAACCCCTATCCATATATTTCCCTTTTTAGCAGCATGTCTTTTCAGCTACCACACAAATATCCAGGGCATCAAACAAGGACATATGCAAAACAAGACTCTTAGTTCCTGTACAGATGAGTCTCTGTATACCAGGTTTGCTTTGCAGAGCTCCATGGGGTCCTCCCCAACGTTTCCTACCAGCTGCCAACATTTACCACGTAGCTTAATGTCCTTTTACCCGAGAGACAAAAGCACCTTTATTTAGAGCTAGCCAAACAGACCTCAAACCTGTTTTTCCATCACACCTAAAGATATGTATACGAGATATAAATAACTGTCATCACCCTAACTCATATTCATGTCTTACGTTTTAAAAGTACACATGCTTATACCGTTAACCCATGTAATTACATACTGGCCTTTATGAGCTCAGAGGTAATAACAGAGATTCTGAAAACCGAATAGCCCAAATAGTGGCCAGATGAATGAATTGAATGGTTAAAGAGATCATTTCTAAAGATGGTCCTTTGTTACCATTTAATTCACCCAGCACTGTTCAGACAACCTTCAACTTAAGACACTGAAGAAATAGTTGTGCTTTGTCCTCACTGTAGTAGATTTGCCACTATGTTACCAGACAGTCTCAATGTTTCTCCTAGAATGTAATTCATCTTCATTGTTTCTGTGCCGACAGGATGGAACCTGCTTACAAATTTTACAGCTAGCAATACTTTTTATTGTTGTTCTGAAAGGGCTCCTGAGGGCTTTCTATTTTATTTTTAGGAACATTCTGAATTTTTTCCCCTTTATGCTATACTTTTCACTATTATGAGTGATGACCCTGGAATACTGGGGAGGAAAAAACAACCAACACCCACCAAACTCTGAAACTGTCATAAGTTTTAATGCAATCTTCCAATACTTTGATTTATTGCAGGTGTTAGATTTTAACTATGTTATAGCTAATGAAGAATATCAACAGCCTTTGTGGAATGCTGACATTCCTTCAAACTAAAAAACCTTCCGAATGACTCAAATGCCTTTCAGACGAAAAATGATGCAATAAGAATGTAATGCTTTTCTTGTGCTTTTAGGTATTGAATTAAAACTTTAGGCATCTGAAATGTAGTCAATTTTATGATGAAACTGTGAAATTATATCATTCATTGTCAACTGTGTTACTTTCAGTGTTTTATTTTATTTCTGTGATACCCATCAGGCTTGATTATACTTGAAAGTAGCCAAAAAGAGACCCAAGAAGCCAGTATAGTATGAAATCGCCATTAGCAATTGTCTTTTGCCTGAAATTAAAACTAATTTACGTGACTTCAGAGAAAAAAATTATTCACCAAACCATAGTGGGGAGAGAAAGAAGCTTTGTGAAAACAAAAACAAAAACAGAGTTTGTAACATTTAAAATGAAACTGAAAATAAATGTGGCACTTTGTATGTTAACATTTTACAGACCTCTATTTATAAATCACCTTGCAAGAGAGTCAGTTGTCCCCATGAAAAACAGCACAGGCAAACAAAGAGACATGCTGAGACTAATGGACTAATGCTTAGGTGGAAGATAGAGGTAGCCCATAATGTACCATACACTTATTTTGTTGTAGAAGAGATAGATTTGTTGTCTTACTTGCATAATCAGGTTTTATACTACTGTTGAAATCCAGTTGCCAATTAACTGTTTTGTAATAGTTTATAAAAAATAAATTCATTCCAAGTCAACGTTCGAAAAACAATGGGCGTTCTAAAAAAAACATTTTCCATATATGTTGGTTATTTTTTATAAAAATGAGAGTTTGTAATTGTTCAGCCTAGAAAAGTGAATTTAACTACTTTGAAAATAATTTTTAAATTTATGAAGGACCTTTTATAAACAACATACATATTAATAAGAATTCTGTCTTGTTTTTATATAACAGCTACACGAAATCTGGTAAATTCATTCTAACATTTTAAATACTTTTAGACAAAGACTAATAAAAATGTTGAAAATAATTAACCTCCTGCCAAAGGTGTCGTACTGACATAGAAATGACTATGTTATTAACATTTGATAAAATCAGTATTTTCCTTTAATCAGTAGTTTTGCTTAAGTTAATGTGAGTAATAATTTACTATATGCTGCAAAAGGGAGATTATAAAATTATATCAAAGTATTATCATTACATAATCATCAACATAAACTTAATTTTGGTAAGCAATTTAATTATATTGCTTACACTGTATCAAATTTAACTTTAAATAGAATTATAAGTCATATTGCATTGCTCAGAGTATATCACTGATGAATATTTTCATGCTGGTTTTGAAGCAATGCATCTATTCCAATTACTATGACAATTAAATAAAAAATCTTCTGAGCCTTCTCCATTGATAAACTTATTGGAATAATATCAGGAAATAACCTAAAAGTATATGATATCGATTACACTTGAAAGGCATTTGTGCTAATAGTTAATGGTGTGTGTCTAGTGCAGAAATTGTTTTTAGTCACCTCAATTGTGTTTTCTCATCTGTAGGGAAATTGTTGTGAGAGCACACAAATGAGTTTTAATCAAGGTATATACCTCAGTGATCAAATAAACATTGATTATGAGATAGTTTCTATTCTTTGTGGTCTTACAGTATAGGGAATAGACATCTGAGAGGAAGTGATCATGTGAAGTTGAATCTTTGCATGTTAACACCTTGTCAAATGTGTACCTATGTTTGTGATCTACCTTCTTCCCTGAAGAGTCTGAAGTTGGCTATAAAGGATTGAGAGCCTGCTGGTTTAAATTATTCAAAGAATTAATTGATAAATTGTTTCATTCATTTTGGCATCTGTGGCTAATCTTTGTTAGAGTAAACAATATACCCCCTACCTTCACCTGGAAAACATTCAGTTTTCCTAATAGCTTGCCCTTCAAGGTTTATCTCCCTAACATTGCCCTGAAGAAATCCTCTGATTCAGAAAATCTGATTTCATCAATGTCCTCATTCAAACTTTCTACTTTTGTTTGTCTGTTGTAATTCTCTCTACTCGTCTTCCTAGAAATGCTGTCTACATTTCTCTTTATTCATCTGAATCTTGCCTATTCACCAAAGCTCATCTTGATGCAACCTTCTTTACGACAGTTTGGGTAGGTACTCTGAATTTATTTTTTTGGTTTAATTTGTCTCAAATCTTGATCATATTTTTCCTTGTGATACTCTGTACTTCTTTTCTCTCTTCTGAGAAGCTGCAAGTTCCATCGTGATGGGACATGCCTTTCTTATCCTTCTAATTCTTTTTTTTTTTTTTTTTTCCTGATCAAGAGGACAAAGTGGAAAGGTGGGGCCTTGGCGCTCATTGCCAGGCTTGTTTTCTACTTCTGCCATGTACTAATTGTGACCTTGAGCAAATTACCTAAGCACTGTGTGTCAGTTTCCTCATAAGGTAGCCCTGTCATCAAAGGAGTGTTGTGAGAATTAAACAAGACACTGAATTCGTGCATAAAGCCACATAGCAGGTACTGAACATATATTTGTTCAGTGGTAAGTGATTTGGCTACCACTCCAGGATTTCCTTTTACTTTTAAGAAATAGTCCTTAACTTAGTCTATCTGGACCCCACACAGTCACTGTTAATGGTATTGACACATCATCTTTGTTATTGTACTTTGTTTCAATTGCCTTTTGTAAACAAGTTACATTATTGTCCTTCATATGATGATGAATTTTCAATCTCTCTCTCTTTTTTTGAGCAAAAAGGACTGACCAAAAAAATATATTGGTGAGAAAAATAAATATAGGGTATTATAATTGTAGAACAAGAGCTATGAACCTGTTAAGGGGTTTGTAGAGGAGCTTTGAAGAAAACTGATTTTGGTTTAGCAAAGACAGGAGTTGGAAGAGGAAACATATTGTAGAACTTAATGACCTTGTCAAATGCCTAAACTGTAAGATTCTTTCAAAAGAATGGTTTTCAAGCTAACCTTTAAAATGCAAAGTTTCTGTGAAGCTTCAACAATTCCATAAAAGCTTAACCTTTCATTTAATAAACTATTTTTTACTGCTTAAAAGAGTTTGGAAATATCTAGCTTGAGAGTCTGTTAGAGTGGACACCCAAAAAGGAATATTATAGTCAAGAGGGACATCAATTTGGAATATATGTTTCCATTGAAGTTTTTTCCTAGAATAGTACAAAAGGTAAAGTCAATTCTTGTTATTTTTAGTAGTAGTATTCTATAAAGTCACCATGAACACTAAATTAGCCAACACTGAATTGCTCTTTGGGGAAGCATAGGGTTATGTTCCAATGAACATCTGGTCACATTGTTTTCATCAAACAATCAATATATGAACTCGTTTTATGCATGCTTCTATTTGAAGACACTTCATTTAATATATATTGTTGATTCATTAACACTGAACTCATGGCCAACAGCACCATAACTCATGCCTGAACTTAGCTTATCTAACACATGTACTTTTTCTGTAAGGCACATCACAGCTTTCTTGATCTTAAGAACTCTGGACAGCACTTCTGCCTTATGCTTGGGGTCATTTTAAACAGTGAAATCACCAAAAAAAAAAAAAGCACAAAAAAATGGAACATAATATGGCAGTAAATAGACCTCAAAAGGACACTTGTTTACACTGTAAGAATTGCAACAAGAAAGCAGAAAGTCACCTTATTTTAAACTTCAGCTGTGAACATGTACATCAGGTGACTCAAATTTTCCACTGCTCTGTATGTCCATTACTGACTGCAAAGGCATGGTCATTGACTTTTGAGATTACAAATAAATTTTAGTAAGTAGTTATATTTCAAAATACAGAATTTGTGAATAAGGAAGATTGACTGCTCTTGCTTCTTATTCCAGCTGGAGAGTTAAAATGTAGTATTCACTTGGTTTAAGTTGTTATAAGGTGAGAAACCACTATGCACAATCAAGCAATGACTCATCTATAAATGTGCCTCTAGACTGTATTGGAGAAACTTAACCTTCAGCTTATACTCTAGCCTTATTACTCCAGTGTTCCCTTCTCTAACAGTGCGAAGCTTGCTTGGGATTCTCTCTCTCTTTCTCTGTCCCTCCCTGCTGGTGTGCTCTTAGACACTGTCTCTCTCTCTCTCTCTCAAAATAGATAAGCATTTAAAAGAAAAAAGAAAAAGAAAATGCAGACTTTTAGGCCCCACCCCAGACTTACTAAGAAGAATATGCGTCATAGCAATTTATATGCATATTAAAGTTTGACTAGTATGAGTCCTGGGATGGAATGAGGGAAGTATATATGAAAATTATAGGTAGCTGTTTTATGCTATAGAAATGTACTAGTGGAAGCAGTGGGTCCTAAATGGTGTTAGAAAGAGGGGGGGGGGGGCATTTTTTTTTTTTTTTACTTAGCTAAACCATCCTTTTCAAAATGAAAGCCTTTCCACATTTGATCTTGTTCAATAAGTATGACATTCTTAAACTCCATTTTTTTAAGCAACTGTTTCTCTTTTCCCTTTTTTTCTTACTTTTATTTCTGTTCTAAAGTGTTTGTCACTTTCTACACTTCTTTAATCACATGGGAAAGAAGTGTGTCAATTTTTTTCTAAGTAAAAGCTTTGCAACAGACAGGAAATTAGATTTTTAATATGCCACTCTCAAGATCTCTGCACATATAATTTTTCTCATTAGAAATAAAACAAAACATGGGGTGCCTGGGTGGCTCAGTTAAGTGTCTGACTCTCAGTTTCATCTCAGGTCATGATCTCGAGATTCCTGAGATAAAAAGCCGTGGGTCGGGTCCTTTGCTGACATCATGGAGTATGCTTGGGATTCTCTCTTTGCCCTCTTTGCCCCTCCCCGGCTCATGCTCTCTCTCTCTCTCAAAATAAATAAGTAAACTTTAAAATAAATAAACAAAAACAAACAACTCACTTTCATCTTAAAAGCAAGAGAAAGCCACATTAGAGTTTAAGAATTGCTGTGCTATTAAATGCCTTCATATTTTATTTCAGCTTTTTTGAGTTGATTAAAGAATGTCTTCCTTTAAAATAAAAATGTCAAAGAGACTTCCAACTACAGAATAAATCCGGAAAATAAGAGGGAACCTGATATTTAATCTTGTATTCTCTAGCTTCTCTTTGGGTAAAGTTTAAAAAAAAGAAAAGAAAACCCACTCCAACCAAGTTCAAAATTCATGTGGTTAAAAAGAAAGCACAAGAGAGGAGTAAACAGAGAAAGGGCTGTTTTTTCTGTTAAAACATTATCAAAGCTCCTAAAAGCAAATTTTTGTTTTCGAAACAGAACACTATGTGCTGCTGTCTTCTAACAAGAGGATTTTCCTTCTTGCCAGTTGTTTCCATTCACAATATTCAGCCACCTAGTGACTGATTTGTGCCAGGTGGAATTTTTCCAAGCATGCAATATTTACAATTCTCTGTTTACTAGTTCCTGGAGACAGTTAGATAAAAATACAGCAGCAAACAGTTCTATCTCCAGACAGAGGAATGTACTTAAGTATCTGAGACTCCAATGCAGACAGAGCTCTGAAATGCATTTGTTCCACTTACAAACCACTATTTTATTACATTTTTAGGAAGATGAAAACATCATCATATTGAGTAAGCTTAGAAGACGTGACTTTAGATGATGACATCGAAAAGGGTTATCAGCTGCAAAAAGAGGTGTCAGTAGAACCAAACGTGGTACAGAAAAAAGCATAAAGTGTAGACAAAATTTGCCTTATAAGTACCAAGAGCACTTTCAGGAAGTAGTCTGAAATTGTGTCAAAAATCAGAGTTGAATGAAGAACACTTAAGCTCGTTATTAACGATATCCTTACGTTGTTTTATTTTCAACACTCACAGATACACTGGAGGGAGTTGTTTGTCTCAATTGATTTATAAACTACCTACCTCCCGCTAGCAATGGGCATCTCTTAAATTCTACTTCTTAAGTATGCTCTTGAAGTTTAGGCATTAATATTTTTATTTTTCAACCTTTTCATGCCTTCAAGGTTTTATAACACTATTGATTCCAATGCCAGTGAATCATTATGTTTGAGGACCACTCACTTTCTACCAATATGGAAGTGCAGCCACTGTAAAAATGTATTTTAAAGAAACCATACTTAGGTCACACACACAAAAAAATCAAAACAGGGGAAGGTAAAGGAAGAGATTTCATTGAATCTTGAATCAATACTATTTGACCTTATCCAGTGTTTAATTGATTGGCTCTTCAAATCTGTAAAATGGAGGATTACCCTCCCTGGTTAGAGAGGCTGTTTTACAGCCACTGTGTACATCTGTATTGATCACGACTGTGCATTAGGTCATGGTTATCATTTAATGGATGGATCCGAATGGAAGAATCCATTTAGTGTTCCACAGCAATGTGATCCATCTGTAGGTTGCCAGATGTTTGTGACAATCCATGTCAACTAGCAGTTTTATTTTGGAATTGTGACCTTCTGGAAACACTTCCAGCTATTGGTTATAAAACATGTATACAGGACCAGTGACAAAATGGATTCTTATTATACCTGAATATTTTTGTCCCTCCAAAATTCCTATGGGAAGCCCTACCCTGGTGTAGCTGTGCTTGGAAATGGGGTCTGTAAAGAAATAATTAAAGTTAAATGTGGACATAAGCATGAGGCACTGATTGGTAGGATTAGCGTCCTTATAAGATGAGACACCAGAGAGCTCACGCATTTCCTCTCTCTTTCCATGAGAGCACAAAGAAAGAGGTGTGGTGAGTGCACAGAGAGACAGTTGGCACCCATAAGCCAAAGGAGTCCTCAGAATGAAACCTACCTCGTTGGCACCTTGATTTTGGACTTCCCATCTCCAGAACTGAGAAATAAATTTCTGTTGTCTCAGCAACCCAGCCTGTGGTACTTTGTTATGGCAGCCCAAGCAGACCCTACTATCATATAGGGCATAACGAAGAATTATGACATGCCCAAGCGTGGACAATTTCAGAGAAACCTCTTAATTAGGTGGCTTACAAACAAAGGCAAAATGGAAGTATCTTTAGTCGCTCTTTATTTGTGATTAAAGTTAAGCAGCTCTCTTGAGAATGTTTCCATGTGTAGCATCAATTACAACTTTGAGGGAAAGGATGCGACATAGGAAAGGAATGTATAGTGTGAAGCCAGTTTGTTTTGTATTTATTTTGTTACGGTGAGGAATTAAACTAGGCCAAAATTAAGAAGATATAGCTTGGAATATATTTATTCAGTCAATCTGTGCCTTATGGTCCTGAGCATGTCAGCTAATCTCTTTCAAATGCAGTTTCTTCATGTGTAAAAGCAAGATAAACTTTGTGGTGTTGTGCAGATTAAATGAGGTAATATGGGGGCGCCTGGGTGGCTCAGTCGGTTGAGCTTCCGACTTCGGCTCAGGTCATGATCTCATGGTCTGTGAGTTCGAGCCCCGCATTGGGCTCTGTGGTGACAGCTCAGAGCCTGGAGCCTGCTTCCGATTCTGTGTCTCCCGTTCTCTCTGACCCTCCCCCGTTCATCCTCTGTCTCTCTCTGTCTCAAAAATAAATAAACATTAAAAATTTTTTTTAAATAAATGAGGTAATATGTAGTAACTTAGCTCAGTGTGTGGTAATAGCACTCAAAAATATTTGAGAATTGGGAATGCTGTTCCCATTTTCCATTATTTCACTGAATATTGACCTTGAATAAAGTAAATACAGTTGACCCTTGAACAACATGGGTTCGAACTGCATGGGCAGTTATGCATGGATTTTTTTTCCAGTAAATACAGTACAGTCCTGTAAGTGTAATTTCTCTTTCTTATGAATTTTTTTAAGTTTTATTTACTTATTTTAAGAGAGAGAGAGAAAGAGAGCATGAGCAGGGGAGGGGCAGAGAGAGGGAGACATAGAGAATTCCATGCACTGACAGTGCAGAGCCTGATGTGGGGCTCGAACCCACAAACCAGGAGATCATGACCCAAGCCGAAATCAGGAGTTGGATGCTCAACCGACTGAGCCACCCAGGCGCTCTTCTTATGATTTTCTTAATAACATTTTTGTTTCCTCTAGCTTACTTTCTGATAACAGTATAGCATATAATACGTATAACACACAAAATATGTGTTGTCGACTGTGTGTTACTTGTAAGTCTTCCTGATCAGCAGTAAGCCATTAGCAGTTATGTTTTAGGGGAGTCAAAAGTGATACACAGCTTTTCAACTGCACAGGTGCCGTTGAGTGCCCCAACCCCTACATTGGTCAAGGGTCAACTGTACTTGTGTTTTTCCCGTAGGATAACTATAAATCAAACATACACCTTTTTTTTTTCTTTTACTACCTCCTTACTTTAAATATACAATATACAACCAATTTCTTAGAAAGAACAGAAGTAGCCTCATTACTGGTAGTTTTTGGTATCATTAGCCATAGGAGACTCCTGGCATGAAGGTATAATGTGGTTCAAATTACTCTTCCATTATTAGTTACTATCATAATACCATTATCTTCTAGTACTCTTTAAATTAACTTACCCAAAATATAGCTGGCCAAGCCGGGCTCATCTGTCAAAACTCAGCTACTCTGCCAAAGAAGGATGATTTTAACAACTAAATTATGGAATTGTAGACAGGATTAAATGAGAGAATATATATGAAGTGTTTAGTATTGTGTCTGGACTGAAGTAAGTTCTTTATGAATGATTATTGCTGATATAGCTCTTTTTAATTTCTATGATTATTAATATTATAATGTTTATCCTATGGGTTACACCACCCATATTCTTGGTCATGTATTCTTTGGAACAATGTAAATGAGAAAAGATTAGCCATGAAGTTTGTCAAGAAGGCAAGTAGCATTTTGGCCTATGATATTTCAAAAGCTATTAAGTAGCATAGACATTGTCAATGATCGATCCAGTGATTAAAGTGAAATGGAAGTTTTAGGAGAGTTGTAAAGAGAAAAATGACGCAATCTGACATAAAGATCAAGAGATTCGCTCTAATTGTGTTTGAAGAATACATGTAGAAATAAGACATAGGAAGACCAGTTAGGAGGTTATTGTAATATCAAGGCAGGAAATGATGGCAATTTGGACAAGGGTGCTAGACATGGAGAGAAGTGGCAGACCCTGGATTACTTACGAAGACCCACAGAATGCGACTGTGCAATGAACATGGGGTGGAGTAAAAGATGGTTATGTGAAATAATTATAAGATTTTCATCCTGAGACACCAGGAGCATTGATTTTTCACTGACTAAGATACACAAGAGAAAACTGAGACTATATGAGATTCCATCTGCCATGAATACCGTTAGAGAAGAGAAGAGGTCTAAGGACTATGGACTGTGCCTTGTAATACTTCAGCACTTGGTAGTCCATTACCAAAAAATTGGAGGAGGAGTGGGCAGTGATATCAGGGAAAAACTCCAGCAGAGTGTTTGCTCGAAACCAAAGGAAGGGAATATACTGGTTCAAGAAAAGGAAATGATTAACTGTGTAGTGCCCTGGTGAAGAGGGATGGGATTACTTGAAGATTTCATGCCTATATAATTGGGAATATGATGTTGTTGTATGCACTGGGGTTGGATAGAAGAAGTTGCAATGCAATATGCATTGGGGGTCGGAAAGAAGAAGTTTGGGGCATAAGCTAATGAATTGACTTTAGGATGAGTTGACTCAGTATACGCGAGACATCAAGTCAGAGATTTTCTACTGATCTAGGAATCTGGAGGTCAGAGCTGAGACAAGTTTGGAAGTTATAAGTTGAGTATCATATGAATAGAGATTATGTTGAATGTGGGATTAGATAATATCAGTGAGCATGTAGAGTGTGAAGTGACCAACAGAAGTACCTTGGGAATGCCTGAAATTTAAGGGTATGATAAAAATGATTTAAAAGAGTAGAGGGTCAGTGAGAGCAATATCAATAGAACCAGGACTGTGTAATATTTTTTTAAGTTTTTTTTTAATTTATTTTGAGATAGTGAGTGAGTGGGGAAGGGGCAGAGAGAGAGGGAGAGAGAGAGAGCATCCTAAGCAGGCCCCATACTATCAGCATGGAGCCTGACGCAGGACTCGATCTCACGAACTGTGAGATCATGACCTGAGTCGAAGTTGGACGCTTAACTGGCTGCGCCACCCAGGTGCCCCTGACTCTGTAGTATTTTTAATGTCGAGGATTTCTTTTGACCATACACATCTATAGATAAAGAGGTAATCAAGCTGGTAATAAGAACCAATAGTTCCTTAGCATTAATCCTTCTGCCCTTGCAAGACATGAAGCTTCCATGGGCTCCATTCCTGCAGCTTGTAACTGGTGTTTAACATTTCCCTTCTTCGGCCCTCTTCTGGTAATCCACTTGGCCAAATTTCCCCCACTGGCTAAGCCAGGTAAAAGTAGCACCACTGCTGTTGGGATTACTGCTGATAATACCATCTCTCCTGTTGCTCCAAAGCCCTGGTACTCCCATCAGCTGCTGTGGAAGATGTTGGCACTTGGTGCCCCTGGCATGTCGGATGCTACGAGACCTGCCAGGGCTGTGGGCACTGCTGCTGTGCAAAGAGTTCTGAATGTGCCAAAGCTATGACACATTTTCCATCTCCTCCAAAGCACAGTGCCACACTCTGATCCAAAGAAGGAGGAAACCTTCTCTCACCTCTATGTTGATCACAATAATTTCTGCTCTGGGTCCTAAATATCAAATAGCAATAGCTTGTCATCCCTGAGACAATGAGAACTGGACAGAAAACAAAAAAAGTGAAAAAACGCAGGATTATATGTTAAATCATGGCCTCTCCTTAATAGCCAAGGCAGTCATTCATAAATTTATTTCTTCAGCAAACCTTTACTGAGAGCCCAGCATGCCTCAGCATCCTTCTTCCAGCAAACACTGCCTACTGGTTATCATATGAGGAGGTGTTTTCCTCTTGTAGCTACCTCATCCCTGCAGGTCTCTGGATCCATGCTTGACAAACTGAGTACTTCAGAATCACGCCACTGCAGTGTCTGAATCAGGAGGTCTGGTGTGAGCCCAGGAATCTATTTTCCAGATTGCTCTGATGCACGAATGTGTTTGGTCACCATTGCTTTTGGCATCCCACTTCTATCTGAATGATACATGTGCACAAGGTTTGAATCCTAGGCTGAAACTCCTAATGCACAAGGAAGGTGGAAGCTTACGGGCTTGATAAGCTGTAGGAGTGCTGGAAGGAGGGAAAGGAGCATGGCTGGCAGGAAATAAAACGCAATTGGCTGACGTGGAAGTCAAATGTGACCTTGAAAAAATAATTTTAGTCGGGGGAGGGTGCTGATTGCAAGGACTTTGAAAGGTGATGTGGAAGTGGAATCTATTAGGCCTTAGGCTATTAATCATTAGAGAAACTTGGTAGCAAAAAGAAAGGTAAATTACAACCATGTGAGCACTTGAGAGAGAGAGCAGTAGGTTAGGGGAAAGTGTTTTTCCTTGTTGAATTTGGTTTCTTGTTTGGCGGCAGGGCAGTTACGTCTTCACTGGAAGAAATCTGCAGACGGGGCAGTTGAACAGAACTGTGTCTTGTCTGGTCAGGGAGGGTGGGTGAAGATTTACAGATCAAGATCCAGTGGTGTGCTGGTACACCAGCAAGATCCCAGGAATGTGACAGCAGAAGAAATAAAAGAAAACAGGTGAAAGGTTAGGGGCAAAGCCGGGTAGAGGTTCTTTCTCTGAGAGACTAATGAAGAAAAGGAATGAGAGTAAAGGGAAGAGATAAAGAAAAGTAAGGCTCCAATTCAAGGCTTCTCCGTTAAATAACAGATGGTGTCATTTGCCAAGAATGAAGCGTTTAGGCCCGAACTGAGGCCTGAAGAAAAGCTACCATGTTGAATTCTCCCGTGAGTCAATAAGCGATCATTACAGGAATTGTTGAACACCAGGGAGGGTCGAGTGGAGGTTGAACAGCACAGATTTGTAGAAGAGCCTGTCAACACCAGTTTCGGAGTTGCTCCAGCCCTAGCTGGCAGCTCCAGAGAGAAGCAAAGGAAGCAGACGGGTGAGGCTTTTGCAGGGTAAAGAATTAGCAAGGAGGCCAGAACTGCAGGTCAGCAGAGCGAGGCTTTATAAGGTCCTTGCAGGAGGACCCAAAATGCCTGCTCATGGGGGGGGGGAGAAGCCAGGGCAAGAGGGCTGGTGCGGCCAGAAAGAAATTCATGAACGCGGGGGCAGAAAGCGCCCAAAGTATCTTAGGTCTCAGGGTGGAGGACACACTGAGTGGGCAGGAGAAAGGACATGTGATGGATTTTGTTTGCAGATCATTTCAGGAGTCAAGTTTTCTGGGAGTGGGGCAATACGGAGTGGTAGAATCATTTTTGCCCATTTTGACATTTGTTTTGGTTTCTAATTTGCAGTCTCAACCATAGCCTAAGGCCTGAAACATTTATACATTTTAAGTACACTGAATGATAAGGGAATTGTAACTGTTAAAGATCTTTTTTTCCATCTAAACAGAGCGACTCACTAAAACTATTAAAATTCAAGATGTAAATGCGAAATACTATTGCATTCTATTTGTGTATTACATATGTTCAGAAACATGAATACATTAAAATACATTTGGTATGCAATTGAACGGGAGCTTTAATATATTTTTCTTTAGAGACATCTTAAATTTCCTGTGCCAGGTACATTTTATATCCGTGTATAAAATTTATATAGCTAGCTATAACTTATAATTGTAATACATAGTGCAATTTTAGTTGTAAAGAGGTGTTGTCGTGACACAAAAGCCCTCAAGGCCTGAAAGAGTTAACGTACCCCCATAATCCTAAATTTAATATAATGAAATGACTGTGTTTGGGGGAAATGAGCATTTTTCTTTTGCCTATTGGTTGTTTGCTTTTGTTATGAGCCGTTCTGACTTTTATGCATTCATTTGGAATTAATAAAAACCCTTCTGTGGGTGTTTGTGATTCATAGATTCCTAGAGCTGGGAGGTGCCATTTGCATTTGTCTGGGTTAATTCTTCACTTGAAGGGTGTGTAAAGCCATACCTACACAGGTTACCTGACTCGTAGCCAGGTGGGGAAAGAGCTGGGACTAGAAGCAAGGGCTCCTACCCAGTATTTTCTGGACTGTGTAGCTCATGAATTCTGCCGCATTGAGGAAGGGATTTTAGAAATAAAACTCTCATTCCTGCATTTCCCTAAGTACCCAGGCTGCCCCACCAACTGCATGGACCCTATTGTGAGGCATTGCTATAATGGCCGCCTTGTGATGGATGGGTTTATATCCTAGTGTCAACCCCTGGTATTGATTCAGAGGGTTTCACCTCTCGCAAAATAAGCCTCTTTACCTTGCTTTCAAACTGAGAAGAAAAAATGCCAAATTTTTATCGCAGAAGGTTGTTTCAAGAACCATATTGTCTAAGCCCTTGGAGCTCATACACTCAGTGCATACAGCAGACATCCTTCCGTATGCACCAAAATCCCTAGTCAAGAATGAATCTTTAAGTGGTCCTATGCTCATCGTGAAAGATAACCTAAGGTGAATGGTGACAAGGGGCTTAGAAGTCTTGCTGTTTGGGGGTGTTTGAGAGTAATCAAGAAATGCTTGCTGTTTTGTTCCCACTTTAAGAAAAGGAAAATACTCCACATTAATTGAATGCAATTGGCTTGGTAGTATACGTGTGACAAATAGAGATGTGCCAAACTGCCTGAAAATAATTTGGGTCATCTGCAAATCACTGCGCCTGCCAGTTTGCAGACAATTCTTAGTCCTTGTGGTCTGTCACATTCTTTTTCCATTAGCTATTTACCATCTGACGAGTGAGAGAGTACACTAATTTATTTGTTGAAAAAAAGATCTCCTGTTTTATTGATGTTCCTCCCTACCCCCACAAGCTTATTGCGTAGGGTAAACTCCAATACCTTTGCAAATATGCTCACTGGGATCTCACCCCCAAAATGGGGAATGTTAAAGTAATAGAGATGGAAAAAAAAAAAATTAAGTCAGCCTGCTCTGCTCTATCTTAGGAGATGACAATTGTTTTCAGATTAGCTTATACTTGGGATATGCTTCCAGATGTTAAGGAGTATTTGTGACCGTGGACATTGCACATCTCTGTGGGCTGGACAGCAGGCATTGTTCTTGCTCTGTGACTAAGGTCCAAATCAGCCTTATGTTTCTGAGTTTACAGGAAATTCAGGGTAAACCTTTTATTTACAAACAGGGAATACTTGCCAAGATGGAATAAAAAAGCAACTGATTAATCAGCATGCAGCCTTCATCTTGAAGGGCCTCGCTGCCAGGCCCTTTTCAACGTTCAGAAGATTGGCCTTGTGTGAGAGGGATGTAGTGTGGAAATGCCTTTGATAGCTTGGTGATTGAGTCTATCATGCTTTGGAAAGGGACAGGACTAGGTTTAAACAAGCCTGCCTGACAGAACACAGAGTGTGCATGGCTGGAAAAAAAATTACCTCATTATAGCTCAGTGCTGTTGCCCTTTGGAGTAAAATGAGAGAAAAGCTTGCTCTGGTACTTCTGCTGATAAAATTCACTTTCTGGAACACAACCAAATCCCAGCATATATCATCTGAGAGAAATAAAGCAGTCAAAAAATTGTATTCCTAAATAGGCCTGGAACATCTTGGCAACTGCTAAAGCAACACAAATAAGGAACGGTGCCCTACTAGCTCGACCCTTAAATTATGCAGCTGTTCATTACCCGAATTATACATCTCGGGCTGCCCTTTGGAAACAGGCATGGAGCACAGAGCTGGAACAATCCCTGAATTATAGCACAATAAGAAAGACCTCCTAAAGTGTCACATGCATGTAGTGGGAGATAAGAAAGGCCAGCTTAAGTTCTTGGCATTTTAAAGAAGGCAATCAAGAAAGCCTTTGAACTCCTCAGTTTTCTTTCTCTGAAATTCATTTGCATTTTTGTGTTAGTTAGACAAAGCATCCCATTCATGTGTCAGCAGTCCGGTGTCAGTCCTCTGCTCTGGAGATGTGCATGTGTGTTTTGGTTTAAGCTGCACGGTTTTTACAGAAGGGACAGTTAAAAACATTAATAACCACAGCGGCAAGCCTGGCATATTTAGAGAATTAGTAATGACAATATTTAGTATCTCAAACAATAAAGACATCATAAATAGAAAGCTATCAGAGAGCTTAAGGGCAGAACTCCAAAATTTATTTTGCCCCCTCTAATGGTTTTTACATTTATGCAAATGTGAAACGTATCACACTTGTTCGCTTGAGACTTGAGTAGCGCAGTTGTTTTATGTTGTTGTGGTAAGATTCACATTTCCTCACCATGCTATGTCGTCTCTACATCCACTTGATTGTGCTAAAAATATGTGGCATGAGGTCAAAACTGAAAAGATTTTATTTTCGCATCCAGTTTGTAATTTTTGGACAAAAGTTAATGAGGAAACTGACACTTTGTAGCATACTTTTGGCTTAAATTACAAGGGCAATTTTTTTTATGAATTTCAACGATATTCATTTCAATGAATATTTGGTAAATAGTTGAAGACATTGTCTTGCATAAAGCAAATAATTAAAGATTATGTGTGAGAGGGGAGCATTATGTTAGACAAAATTAGGTGATCGCAAAATTTATTTTTGGTCCCCCAGTTAGGCTGTCTGGGCTCCCTTACCATCCTTCACTTCTTCTAAGCCTAGTGACACAGGCAGAATGCTTCCTCCCCCCAAATGCCCATGCCCTAACCCCTAGAACTTGTGAATATGTCACTTTACATGGCCAAAGGGACTTTGCAGATGTAACTTCAGTTATGGACCTTAATATGTAGAGATTTTCCTCTGTTACCTAGGTGACTCAATCTAATCACATAGAGCCTTAAAAGCTTGTAACTTTCCTTGGCCAGAGCCCAAAGACATAGGGTTGAGGAGGAAGTTGGAGGGATTTAAAGTAGAGGAAGGATTCAAATGTTGTTGCTGATTTAAAGATGGAAGGGGCAAGGAAGGAATGTAGGAGACCGTAAGATGCCAACCATGGCCTCCAGCTGACAGTTATCAAGGAAACAGTGTTCTCCACCCAACAACCACAGGAAAGTGAAGTTGGCCAACAACCGGAGTAATCTTGGAAGTGGATTAATCCCCAGAGCCTCCAGAGGGGACTGTGGTGCTGCAGATCCCTCTGTTTTGCAGAGGACCCGGCTCGGTCACTCTACCCAGACTCCTGACCTACAGAACTGGGACAGGATGAATGGATTTTGTTAAGCCATTAATTTGGGATAGGTTGTTACATTAGCAATATAAAGTTAATACACTTGTCCTCTGGTATTCTTTCAGAAACTTACCCTTCCTGGAACATATGCAGTTCAACTGTTATTTTTACCTGTGTAATTAAGTACTAGTTACCGTCTATACCAATTACAGATATTAGTAATTGTTCAGATATTAGTAATTCAGTTGTGAGTTATTTGTTTATTGTGTGTTTTCTTGCTTATTTGGAAATAATGAAGAGAACCTTCTGATCACCAAAAACACATCAGAATGGATGTGTGAAACTTGATTAAATGAGCTCTGGAGACAGACAAAAAGAGTTTGAATCCTGACTCAATTTTACTAGCTTTATGACCTCAAGCAAGTTACTTGACCTCTCTGTGCCTCAGTTTTTTTATCTATAGAAGGAGAGTAATAATAGCACCTGTCCTGTTTATGCAGAGTAAATAAGTTAATACATGTAACATCTAGCATATACTAGGTATTTTGTAAGTCTAAATTATTTGATGATTATTATAATTGTCCATCTTTATAGCTGTAGAAGATGCATTTAACTATTTCAGTAGGAACTCTGTTTAAATTAGGAATTGTTATGTTTTATTAATTTTCTAATGTGTTGCAAATATAATAGCAGCAGTCCTTGAGCTTAAAATTTTGCAACAGAATTGCCATTTCTTTTAAAATTGAAACACGTTCTTAAATGGTATTTAGTCAACCTTGATGTGAGACTTGCTCCGTAAAATGGAGATCTAATAATCTGTAGGTAAGATTAATTTTGGGGACGCCAGGTGGCTCAGTCAGTTGGATGCCCACCTTTGGCTCAGGTCATGATCTTGCGGTCCTAGAGTTCGAACCCCGCATTGGGCTCTGTGCTGACAGCTCAGAGTCTGGAGCCTGCTTTGGATTCTGTGTCTCCCTCTCTCTCTGCTCTCTCTCTCTCTCTCTCTCAAAAATAAATAAAACATTTTTAAAAAGATTAATTTTAATCCCAGTGAGATATGAGTTAACAGTTTTAATGACAGTTCTTTCCTTCACAGAAATAATCATGTCAAGTTTCTTCCTTTGAATTTATGAAAACGTTAGTGATGAGCCTGCCGTCCCCATCCAGCCCAGACCAGAAGAAGCGAGAGTTTTCTTTTTTTCAATTTTACCAAGACTTCGATCACTAAGGTGGGCACTTGCGGCCTGTGCAGCTGCTAGCAAAGAGTATGTAAACACACACTTCAAGTGTGCATATTTATGTCTCCCTTGAGTGCAGTGGGGGCCACAAGCGCTCCTCCATTCTGCCTCTGTTCTGCCCTGACCGTGCCCTCATTCTGGAGATTTACGACCATCGCTACACAAAAGTCCTGTGCCCGTTAGTGCAGGAGTCATTTTAGCAAACCAGCTCAGTGCAGGCGCACACCTCGTACCCCAGGACGCACATAGATATAAGATGTTTGTTTTCTCTTTGGGTCACTTGTACAACCCAAAATCAACAGAGTCATTAATTAAATCAGTGCCTTTCAAGCTCCACTGTGCATGAGAATCAGCCTTGGGTTTGTTAAAATGCAGATTCAGATTCAGGTGATCTGAAGCTGGACTGAGTCAACCTTTCTTAAAGCCTCCGGGGGAGGCCACTGCTACTGCTCCTTGTACCACACTTGGCGCAGCAAAAACATTTAAACTTAGTAATTATGTTCTTTTGAAGCAAGTCATTGTCACCTGTGAATAAGTGACAGTATCTTTGAATGTGCACTTTAATTCTTAATCATCTCAAAGTACTTGCATTTTGCTATGAGAATACAGATTTGGTATCTGCTCTTATGTAAGGACAACTAAAATCATCACGATCCTGTGAAACTTTAATTTCCCTTCAGGTAATAGTATAAACCCCACAGGGATTTGGCATTTGGACTTCAGTATTACTACATGCAGAAAACCTAGCATAAACAATCTCTAGTAGTTCAGATTTGGGAAAAGAATAAATGTCTGTTTACCTATGAGCTACTTGCGGCAAGTTCTACTCTAGAACAGGTCACTCAACATCTGCCTGTAATGGGGGGATAGAGTTGGACCTGTGGCTAGAGTTTTTCTGTAAGAATTGAATAGACTATGTAAATAACTTAGGAAAAATGCCTAGCTTAAAGGAATAAACCTTTTTCAAGTCATTCCGCAGATATGAAAAGGTACGTATTTGCAGATCCTTATTGAGGAACATCCTTAAAAGAAAGTTTCACTGTCACTGCAGAATTATCAATTCTATGGGAATAGCTAAAGTGTGAAAGGAGCTATTTGATTTGTCATTAAAACTAGATCTAGCCTTGCCAGTTTTCTATACCATTTATGTTCATTCTTTTTCTTTAATTTTTTTTAAATTAATGTTCATTTTATTTTTGACAGAGAGAGAGAGAGAGAGCATGAGTAGGAGGGGGCAGAGAGAGAGAGGGAGACACAGAATCTGAAGCAGGCTCCAGACTCTGAGCTGTCAGCACAGAGCCCAATGCGGGGCTCGAACCCACGACCCATGAGATCATATGCTCTGAGCTGAAGTTGGACACTTAACCACCTAAGCCACCCAGGTACCCCTCATTTACATTCATTCCAAGCCCATTGGCTTGGGGCAGAAAAAACAAGCCACATAGTGGAAAAGCATCACCATAAAACTGTTCCCTGAAGAAAAAAATACAAGATCTTTCATTTTTCCCAATTCTGAATTTCTCCTGGCTGAGAAAATTTGCTAGGATCAAACTAGTTGGGGACAAAATAGAAAAGATCCTCTGGACTTTTAAACCATTAGCTTATTCTTACCAAATTAATTTTGGTTTTATGTATAAGGAGTTCAGTTTGAGAAATTTCAAAATAATATGACATTATCACAGTATTGATTTACTTGGTGACTGGATATTTGCATTGCTCTGGAGTTTTCAATTGAGGAAATCATTGAATCAGCTTTGGTTTAAATAAGTTTCTCTCTTCATCTTTTCCCTCAAGGAGAATTTCACAGGGACTGTAAAAGAGGAAGCTCATGTCAATAGGTTACTGAGCCTAAAGAACAATAGAATTTTAAGAGGTGGTGAGAGAGTCTGCTTCAAAGAGAGTGAAAATTATGTGCCAAGAGAAACAAAAAATGAATAAAGAGCATTCTTGATATGATGGAAGGGTTGAAGAAAACCAAAGAAGCAAACCAGAAGAAGCCACAGGTTGCTATAATATTCCCCTTTTTAAAAAGTGCCTCCAAAGTGTGGCTAGAGCTGTCTTTTCTCATCCTGCTATTCAAGTGAAGTCAACCACAAGCAGTGTGTTCAAAAAAATTGAAAATAGGGGCGCCTGGGTGGCTCAGTCTGTTGAGCTTCCGACTTTGGCTCGGACCACGACCTCACAGCTCCTGAGTTTTAGCCCTGCCTTGGGCTCTGTGCTGACAGCTTGGAACCTGGAGCCTGTTTCGGATTCTGTGTCTCCCTCTCTCTGCCCCTCCCCCGGTCAAGCGCGAGCTCTCTCTCTCAAAAATAAATAAACATTCAAAAAATAAAAAAAAATTAAAAATAGAGGAAAATTAATGCATATGTTTTGTTTACTCCCTAATGTTTGGAAATAAAGCAATGCATACGCTTCACAGCAAAAAATAAAATCATGATATGGTACATTCGCTTAACATCTTTATTCTGAATGTCTTGTACTTTAGGTATATTATCTCAGTAATTTTTAATAAGCTATCTGTGATGTAAGAGGCAAGTAAAAACACTTCTTTAAACAACCTAACTATTAATGTAGCTGGAAAGCTGGAGACTGAGGTCATCTCAGAGACTGAGAATAAACAAAGAAATGTAGACAGAGTTCTCTTAGAATCATCCTTGTGCTTTTGTTGTTGTTTTTCTCATACTATATAGTATGGAAAATTGAAATGAACACCTTCTTGAGTCTGTTTCAGCTGTGGTCATAAAGGCTATCACTGTAGCTTTGCTAAGAGTTGAAGTTGTGTTTTCTCTCTTCTGGTCTAATTCACTTTTAGACTCTTGCTTATGCCTAAAGCTCAAGTCCCCTGAAACTAAGAGATGTGCATGTTTGTGGTGAAAGTTTTCATTAATAATTTCAAATCACACGCTGCCAAGGATCTGCTACTGTTTCAAGTTATGGCTATTTGGAGTTCTTGTGTTTTTCTGCCAATGTGAAAATTGGTTTTGCAGGATTGTTTATTGCTGCTTCTTTACTGCTTTTTTTTCTCCCTCCTTCCACCAAGAGAATACTTCTGTTCTGCAGAAACAATGGAAGCCTAAAAAGATAGAATGTTTTCACGTCAGAAAAATTAAAGTCATAAAGGAGATAGATTTCCAGAATTAAATTAGAATTGAACAAGTCAGTTATGTGTACATCCATCAGCCCAGTGGTCAGGATCTCATTTCCACTGAAGCAAACTTAGCTAGAGGGCAGATAGACTTTCTACACAGAGAAACCCCCCCCCCCCCACATCTTTCACAGCAAATTATGCTGAGAAGAGAAAGCAGTCACCTACCAGTGGGTATAATGTCTGAAAAAAGGCATTCTCCTTTTTAAGAATAACTGTTAATTAAGTTCACAAAATATTCTAAATAAGTACCATATGAAAGAGTTTTCAGATAGATTTACTGACTCTCATACCCAGACTACAACATTAATGCTTAGGTGTCCATTTCTTATCATATTAAAGTGAGTAAAACCCCTCATTTTGATTATTAGCTTTTAGAGAATGTTAAATTAATATTCACTAGTGACACTAGGTGATGTTTATGCTAAATAATGTTTTTAATATGTTGGGTGTATATTCACATTTTTATATAATTCACTAGGGACTGTGATAGTTTTGTCCTTCAATAATTTTGACACAAAAAGATAAATGTCAGGGAGGAAGAAAAGAAAGAGTGGAAGCATATTAATTGGACACCAGTATGTTCTGTGTATTAGATGGCGTGATTTTATTTATGTGTTTTAACAAACTTCACAATGATTTTCAGAGGTAGGCATTACCATTCCAAACTTTACAGAATTGAAAACTGGAGTTCTGCCTGTCTAATTAATTTACCCAAAGTCGCGATGCTCACACATAGAACATACAGTTTTCTGAAGCCAGTTCCATCTGAATCCAATGCAGAAAAGAAAAATTGTTCACTGATTGTGGGCATTTCCTCTATCTACCTTATCGTGTATTTTATATGTGTATATGTGTATGCATATATATGTATATACACATAAATAAATGCATAATTCTTATGCCATATTCATAATGGCATGTTGCTTTTTGAAAATCAGGAGCATAGATTACTCTCTCAAGGTCATTCTATAGATTTATTTAATTAAATCACTTTTCATTTTAAATGAATGTTACTCAAATAGATATCCATTACCCTTTTATTTACTTTGTATAATGATATATAATTTAGTGCCTCTATTATACATTATGTTATTCTCTATGCCTTTAATATATTGGCCTATAGTTAGGGTTTTTGAACCTTCTGGAAGTTACAAAAGCTTTTGAGGTTGGTGACCTCAAAATTTAAAATGTCCCTAAGTGACTTGAGCAGTTTTTGACTTAGATTTGGATCTTCACATCATTAACAGACATTAGAGGGCCATTAGGCTGTATTTTTGTTTGTTTCTTCACAAGGATCCCCCAGGTGAGTTTACATCCAATGGGGGATGGTTGGAAGTACTGAACTGCAGAAAGACAATCCAATAGCATTGCCTTTAGGGTGAATCAGATTTTAAGAGGGATATAACCATTAAAAAGCCAGATATGCCAGCCTCATACCTCAGTCACCAAAAGCCTCTGGGACAGAAAATCCTTAACTTCAGGCAAATCAGTACTGGGGCCATTAATGAAACCCTCTTGTATTTTTAAGAGTAGTTATCTATTTCGTATTTGTGTTTCCCTCCAGAGACCAAATCAAGTATCAGGAAGTAATTTTCAAAACAACCCTAAATTTCAAAATCTATGCACATTGAGCCCAATTTTGACCTCATATCATTTACAGTGTTTTTTATAAAGTGCTTTAAATTGGATATTGAGAGACACCAAATATTACTTTATTATTACATTCTATGATTTTGTACATGTAGTCATTAAATCCTCTGTTTAGTATTGGATGTTGATTTATATTCATGTGTTTTTCAAGCTTTATTTTAGGGAAAATAATATTCCCTAAGGAAAAAAAAACCTTGTAAGAAGAAAATTGTTTAATTAATTATTGCAGTGTATCTTATAGTTGCAGAGGAGAATTTTTATTATTTTCACTTATTTTATTTTATTTTATTTTTTAATTTTTAATTTTAGATAGTTTGCATATAATTGATTTAATCAAAACTGCCTATATTTAGTTGCTAAGAGATCTGGAGCATTTGGAATTAGGAAGAAACTGACTCTTATGAGACACAAGAGAAGTATTTTGGGCTGAGGTTGACAAAACAATTTAAAAATAGAATTTAAACTGACTTACACCATTAGGATAAAAAAAATGATGTTAAAGACCCACAAATTACCAACATACATTTTACCATTTAGAACTTAGAAACTATATGCATTTTAAAATTTAACTTCAGCCCACTGTGCCCAAATAACAAAGCTCATTTATTTTCTTGTATGTAAAGCTACAAGAACATTAAACTATTTTTCTTCATTCAGTTCTCTTAAAAGGTTATTTGGCACTTTTAAAAGCATTTATAATTTTGTTTCTTTGTTAACATACTTGTCTATTTTTTGTTAACATACTTGTCACATTTTATTAATTTAAACTATTTTTATTCAGTGATGTCTATTATAGAAATAATTGAGATAACTTTGCTTTTTCCAGAGTGTTACATCATTCCTCTAACTTACCTGACCAGCTCTGAAGTGAGTAACACAGGCCCTATCGGGTCTAGGCTGTGATTTTGCATTTGCACAACAAATCTTACCCCATTGCTGGCAGTCCAAACGTGTGTTCTCTGCTGGTATAGTACTGTGGATTTTGTACTCAAACAAACACCTGCAACTTGAAGCCTTTGGGTGGGGTACTAGAATATAGGATAAATTGGGGCACTTGGGTGGTTCGGTCGGTTAAACCTTTTCCTCTTGATTTCATCTCAGATCATGATCTTAGAGTCCTGAGATCAAGTCCCAAGTCGGGCTCTGTGCTGGGTGTGGAGCCTCCTTAAAGTTCTCTCTCTCTCCGTCCATCTCCCTCTGCCCCTACCCCATGCACACTCTCCTTTTCTCTATCTAAAAATTAAAAAAAAAATTAAATTAATACAGGATAAATTATTGGGGTGTCTGGGTGTCTCAGTCAGTTAAGTTTCCGACTTTGGCTCAGTTCATGATCTCACAGTTCGTGAGTTCGAGCCCTGTGTCGGGCTCTGTGCTGACAGCTCAGAGCCGGGAGCCTGCTTCAGATCTGCATCTTCCTCTCTCTTTGCCCCTTCCCTGCTCACACTCTGTGTTTCTCTCTCTCTCAAAAATAAGTAGACATTAAAAAAAAATTTTTTTAAGTTGTTTCTGGGAATAGCTTTCTTCCTGGTATAGGCCCCCATCTAAATTATTTTAGGCAGTTCAGGGGGAGGTGAGAAGTTCCTCCTAAGTTTCCAGGGCCCCAGCTGTCTTAGGTCGAAATAATCCACATGCTGAAGAGGCACATTCTGCGGTGGTGTAACCTGCTTGCCCTCGTGCCCATTACCACACATGATTGCTTATCTTTAGAAGGGGCTGCGGTGCAGAGAACGTTGGGGTCTCCAGTTGGACAGTCTGTTCTTCCAGGATTTTCCAGTGTGTGCTCTGTCAAAGACCAGTCATTGTTGCATGGCTCTTATGCAGTAAACCTTACTTGAAAGTGACAATACACGCCTCAACAAGCTGTGCTTTCAAATTCAGCAGAAGCCCCTTGTACTTTTTATTAATGTTTTATTGACTAATAAAGAGAAGAGTCAGTTTTTCTTGTTTATTATTAAAAACCATGGAAAACTGTCAAGAAGAAAGGTTGCAGGGTTAAACCACTTTTCACAATAAAGGAATATTTTATCCTAACTACCACTGTGGCCAAAAGTATATCTTGTAATCAGACAACCCTTGGTTTAGATGCTGGTCTGGCCACTTTTGAGCTCAGCTATTTTGTGCAAATTAATGTCTCTGACTTTGTGTTTCTTCTTTGCTAAAATTTAAAAAAAAAGGCCCACTTCACAAGATTATTAAGAATTTTAAAAAATAATGCATATCAGATTCTTGGCATGGTGCCTGGTATTTAGTCCTGAAAAAAATGTTAACTTTTTTTTCTTTATTTAATTTGCTTTATGTTGATGTTGGTTATTACTGTTGTTAATGTTATTATCCAAGAAGCTAACAAGCTAGGAAATTCATAAATATTAAGTGGATCACGCATGTACAAGAGGTCAGAGCAGGCCCTGTTTTAAGAAGAGATGAGTAAGAGATGGGAAGATTCTTAAGTACCAAATGAGGAGGAAGCAATTAAGATCCAGAAATTTAATACTTTGAAATAAGCAGAAGTGAGGTGTCCACCTCATGTTTTTGTTTGTATGTTCCTGCTGGACTAACATGTAAAGGCAACGCGGAGCAGATCATCAGGATTGCCATAATGCCTGTTTTGGACTTAGGCAATTGTGACGTGATGGAAAGAGCAAGGTGAATTTCAGTCCTAACTCTGCCACACATTGTTTTAGTCCTGAGATAAGTTTAGGACACCTGGAGGTACTGCTGGATATGACTCTGGGCTCCAGTTCTTGGGTCTGGTACAGGAGACATGCTCAGAAAATGTCTTTCCCCCATCTTTTTATTCACTTATATCGTTAAGATTTGGGCAAGACTCATCCTCATTGATCATCTATTAGATAAATGTAAAAATACCTATACCTTGGGGTGTGTGTGTGTATGTGAGAGAGAGAGAGAGAGAGAGAGAGAGAGGGAGAAAGAGAGAGAGAGAAAGACTTAATAGTATGAAATCAATGAATATAAATGTGCCATGAAACATTAAACTGTTATTTGGGGGAGTTGCTAGGATTATAGGGACATACTTAGAGTATATTACAGGTTCAAGTATGAAAGGCCATGCCACTATCTGTTCTTTATAAAATATGAATCAAAAGAGACATCTTTGTTATAAGAATGGGACTTTGTGCCCAATCACAATAATTCCATTAAGTGAACATCAAAAGCAAGTCATAAAGAAAAATTAGATGTATAATCAGACAAGGAAACTTTTTTTTTTTTTAAGTAGAGAAGAATTACTTGCTATGGGGGTTTGTATTTGTCAGAGTTCTCCAGAGAAATAGAACAATAGTGTGTGTGTGTGTGTGTGTGTGTGTGTGTGTGTGTGTGTGTGTAGAGGGAGAGAGACAGATTGACAGACAGTCAGAAAGACATAGGTAGAGAGGAAGAGAGAGAGCGAAAGAGACGGAGAAGCTTATTTTAAGGTTTTGGCTCACATGATTGTGGAGGCTGATAAGTCTGAATTAAAAAAAAAATTTCTTAATGTTTATTTTTGAGAGAGAGAACGTAAGCAGGGAATGGGTAACAGAGAAGGAGACACAGAATCCCAAGCAGGCTCCAGGTTCTGAGCTGGCAGCATAGAGCCTGACACAGGGTTTGAACTCATAAACCACAAGATCATGACCTGAGTGGAAGTCAGATGCTTATCCAGCTGAGCCACACAGGCACCCCTAGCCTGGTAAGTCTGAAATCTGCAGGGTAGGATGACAAACTAGAGACCCAGATGTGTAAGTCTGGAGGCTGAATGCCTTCTTCCTTGGGGGAAGTCTGCCTTTTTTCTCTTATTACATTCAACTGATTGGATGAGGCCCACCCACATTAGGGAGATAATCTGCTTTACTCAAAGTCTACTGAGTTAAATGTTAATGTCATCTTTAAAAATCGTCACAGTGACATCTAGACTTGTGTTTGCCCAAATATCTGGGTATCATGACTCAACCAAATTGACACATAAAATTAACTATCACAGGGTTGTATCCATTTTTTTAATGAATTTAAATTATTTTCTTATTAACTGATTTTTATATCACTAATAAATACTCCAAGCACCAGCAGAAACACAACAAAATAATCCTTCAAAAGCTATTTCTGAAAGAAATATATTTTTATTTAAGCTTTTTCTTCTGTTTTTAAATCCAATTTTTTATAACAACAATAACAACAACAAAAGAAAGAAAATCGGAATTGAAGATCTTTGTTTTCAGGTCATACCGTTTTAAAATTTCCATCCAAAGTAATTTTTCTCCTTCAGAGAAGTATCTGGCCCTCGGGGACCCCACTGTTTACTTCAAGCTGGAGGAGAAAGAGCATTGCGAGGGGACTAGCTGCTCATGGCTGAGTTGTGAAGGACACAGCACCCCTGCTGGTCTGGCCTTCATGGGGGGTGCCTAGCCCATCATTTTTACCTCAGTGCTATATTTGTGTACAAAGAACATTGCAGGTTTCTGATGTCTCCTGCAGTTAATGTCTGGGACCAGGTTAAAAATAAAATCTCCATCTTATCCTTTTGACAAATATTCTGAGACCATTACACTACTCTGGTTCCTGAAAATCTGTACGCACTGTATGCTTATTTCTCTTACCTAAGGAAATAGTTCCTGGGTCTTTTCTTTTTTAGGTTTACCTTGTAGTTGGAAAAGTATGCTGGTAAGACAGTCTTCCTTGTAATGGGAATCCTGTATGTTTTCAATTCTATCATAATTAAGAGTCTTTGCAGTTGTAAATGCCACCTTTAGGTTAAATATAAACCAAGCATCTGTCAGCATCGATGTAAGAGAGCAAATAATGCCATAAATGCTCGGAGAGTAAAACTCTAACTGCATTGAAATGAGCTTGTCATCTCCATGAGCAGTGACAAACAAATCCCTGTTTAGTTCAGTCAAAGAGCAGAGTTAATAAGTACATATATTTTCACAGGTAGTGATTTATATTATATAAACCTTTCCTTTGCGTTATGCTGAAGAACATGTGATTTTCCAGGGCGTGCTGCTCTGTCCCCTTTGACTCCGGCTCCTATTCCCCAAAATGCCCTTTCCAGGGAACTCATTGCAGGAGCCACCTCTCCCTGGAAGCATGCCCTGACCACTCCTTCCATGAGAGTCCAGACCTCAGTACTCTATAGCACGTATATGTCATGGCATCTGCCACCTTGGACCTGCTGACTTGTGCGTCTCACCCATGAGACTATGAGTTCCTTGAAGTTCTTTATTTCCCTAGCACCTCGCACTGGGGGCTGCCCAATTAGTATTTGTTGAGTGAATGAATCAATACACAACTTGTGATTTCTATTGATTTAAGAATAATGATAGAACGCTGTAGATTGTGTTAAGAAAAGGGCGTGGCAACATTCTTTTGACAAAACAGAGACGGTCATGGGCAACCCATGGCTGGTCAAGAGTTGATTAAAGAACCTCTTTCTAACATGTTGTACTCTATCTCTAATACAGCTTCTCACTCTTTGCTTCGAATTCCCTCCATCTCCCCTGAATGGGCACAGCAGTATCACTTCATAATGGAGAGTTACTTAGCACTCCTGAATGCCTCAGCAATTTGGAAGGCACTTCTCTCCTCGGTGAGCCAGGGAGGCGTGGAGAGTTCTTTGAATCCTCTCCTTAGTGGGACCACTGAGAGCAGCCTTCTCTTTGCTTTTTAGAAAACACCTGCTGGCAACTTTGATTCTCTATTATTCTCTCTCACTACACACCCTTCCCTTGCTTTACAGCATTTATCACCATCTGTAATTATTTTTAAGTGTTTGGTTATTTCACCGCAGAGCCAAAGAGGCAATACAGAATCCAGCCTCTGCATCTCCTCTCCATTTTCATTTAACCATTCTCAAGCTTACCCTCCACGTAAAGCCCAAGAATTAAATAAATACATGGTTTCTCAGGTGAGAAATACCTCGCTTGCTTGCCAAGGATCTTGCTGCTCCCGAGTTCTCATTTAGAGCAAGTCTGCCTTGTTTACTCATTTACTATACTGCCGTCATCGTGGGGATAAACTTTCTTGTTCTAGCTGTGTCCCCTGTCCCCAGCAGTATCTGAAACAACCAGGGGATCACTGAAGGTTTGCTGAATAGTTATCCTTCTGCCAACTCATTTGGTTTGATCACCAGTTTAAATAAGTTTGTCACTACGTCATAAAACATTTTATACCATCTTATGCTACTTTCAAAATTTACTTCATTGGGGCACCTGGGAGGCTCCGTCAGTTGTGTCCAACTTTGGCTCAGGTCATGATCTCACGGTTCATGCGTTTCAGGCCCCCTGTTGGACTGTGCTCTGACAGCTCAGAGCCTGGAGCCTGCTTTGGATTCTGTGTCTCCCTATCTCTCTGCCCCTCCCCTGCTCATGCTCTGTCTCTCTGTCTCATTCAAAATTAAACATTAAAAAAAATGTTTTTAAATAAAACTTGCTTCTTCAAATTCTCCAAGAATTTTGGATCACTTACATCATTGTTCCTTAATTGACATGGCGATGCCTACTGATAAATTCCACCTAACATTAAACAGAAGAAAGAGATTTATTGTAACCACCACTTTTCTTCTGTCTCTCATGTAGTCTGGGGCCAGAGTGCTCCCATAATACTATTTCAGTATGCATCGGTCAAACATCATCTCTTTCATGAATGGAATTGCCAAGATTCAACTCTTCCCAGTGACCATCGGATATGACTGTACTTTAATTCAAAAGATCTCCCAAGTTGTCTGGCAATCATGAGGACTTGTTGACCCTATATTTTTCACACAGTATAAATGCTTATTTTAAATAACTGAGTATATGTTCCAAGGAACACATACACATATGCAGGCATGTGCAGACACACAAACTTCCTCTTCTGAGCAGAGTTTAAAGTTTGTGTCTATCATTGGGCCTGAGTCCACTAATTTCTAATCAGTATCCTTCTAATTATACATTTTTGTTGTTGTTATTTTTGCTGTTGTTGTTGTTGTTGTTGTTGTTGTTTTAATGGAGAAGTGCATTTGGGAGACATTATCTCAGACATCAATAAAATATCCCACAACACACATTTATTCCCAAAAACCTGCCTAGCCTTCAGATGTGAGCCTTTTCTCCCCTAAACAATAACTTCTTTGCTTAAAATGCAGTAGTCAGTTCAGGAACTATCTAATGCTAAGGCTGGATGTGATGAATATAGGCCATTTGTACTTAAGCATATAGCATACCGAAGGCATTCATTTTATACAGAATCGTGTGCTTATATGCAGGAGTTTTATCCCTGCTCCCTGATGAAAAATAAGTCTTAAAAGTCTTTTAGATCCATACTCTATCTATACTGTACCAGAAGAATCCAAAACACTCTTTTTCTGGAAGTTATTTTTGTCCCTGATCTTTTCTTTTAAGGAATAGTTTTATTTATCACATTTCCCTCCTCTTACCTTACAAGGGAATAGGGTTGGAAAAACAAACTGAGCACTGGCCACAAATGTGTCCAGTGGACTATAGTTGAAGCACAGTAGGTGTTGGCAGAAAGGGTGAGTGTGTGAAACACGGTGAATATGCAGCATGGACAAGTGCTTCTGGTGCTGAATTTTGCCGCAGGACATGCTGAGGCAGACACTTGTATAGACAACTGCTTCTAAATATGTCACTGTATCAGCAGGAAACAGAAGATCTCCCCACTTCTATTTTTCAATTCTGAAAATGGGTCCCTGTGAGTAATTATGTGGTGAATTAGCAAGCATCCTGAATAAGCAACCGGTGCCAAGCCGTTGGACAAGAGGATTTTAAAGAGCAAAGAAAAACAGGAAGAAACCATCAAAATAAGCATTGAACAGACTTCCATATGATTCATGCCATGTGCAAGTGGCGTGTAAGGGGAAGAAGTGACGGAGTGTAATGTTTCTCAAGCAGCCCTGCTATCAAGCACTTACAAAGTGTTTTTAATCCTCTAATTGGGTTAAATTCATTTAATTAGCACTGAAAAGATGCATTTTAAGTGTTTAATAAAACGTTTTATATTCAGAACCGCCACCAGATGTTTTTCATTGTAGATGTGAAGTTACGCATTTTTTTCTTCTAGAATTTCAGTACTTTCATAAAATAAGCAACACCTATTTTTCTTCAATAGACGGTGGCTGAGAAGAGAAAAGTCACCTTTACGGGGTGGTCTTTGTCATTTCAGAAGACTTTGTTGTTCTCCTCTCCACGCAGCCTCCCTGTGTCCATCTGCATGGCACACACCCGCGCCCCCTGCTCTGAAGAGCTGAGCAACAGCAAGGCTTCCTTTGGTTGACCAGGGCTTCAAAGGGATTCCTGGACATTGTACGAAAAGCCCATTTCATGCATTAGCCACAGGGAAAGACGGTAGAGAGCATCAGGAATCATGGCGTCCTTCATCAGCTGAGACACTCTCCTTAGAATGTGACTCGTTCTCAAGCTGGAAAAACACTGAACATCAGAGATTCCTTTGGGCAGCAGTGCTGGGAGGTGGGGGTGGTGAGGGTAAGTGGGATAATATGTTAAAATTATATACTTGAATTGAATCTTCAATTCAGTGACTGAGCAGCTACCAGAATCAGTAGATGCTTTTTTTTTTTCAAACTGTTTAATACAGCTTTTCTACACTGTAGTACATATCAGAATAATTGTTAAGCATTCAGAATCTACCAGTCACACAGTCACATGGGCAACTATGCCTGAGGGCTTTAACTCCAAGTTACTGATATAAAGGTATTGAAATTACAGAGAGTTAGTTTATAGAAAACCTGTCTTGATTAAATGATACGTGCTTTCCGACGTGACTTACTCTTCTCCATCTTCTTCCATTATCACTTTTCAGTGTCCTAAATCCCTGTAGTTAACATGAAGAAAAAATGATCTCTGAAGGGGAATTATTTGTAAGCTTACTTTCTTGAAAATGAAAAAAAAGAAAATAGTAAGGGGAAGTATTGATAGCGAATGACATCTTTGAATGATTAACTGAAAGCTCACAGATTAAAACATTAACTGATCTTTTAAAGTGAGGTTTAAGAATTCCTTAAGTTATGTTCTGGTTTAAAAAGAACATTCAACTTTTAGGGCAAGTCTCCAAGAAAATATGCTTTGATATTTCTTTGAAGTTCAATTCAATATCTTTGTCTAAGAGGGAAAAAAATCACATCTCGACTGTAGAAATCATACTGAAACACTAAAGTGCTTACTTGTGTTGCTGCTGTCAGTCATGCTAGTCACACTTGGTGACTGTCCTCAATCCAGGCAGAAAACCCATTCTCAGTTAACATGGATCAATTGGAAAGAATATAAACCACTCCACTGCCCTTAAGACATATAGACGTCAACTCTCACTCAGGTATTTGAGGCTCAGTAGGAATGGTGAGCAGCCCAGGAGGGCTCGTGACACACAAGGAGGTTGGATTGTAGTACCACATTGTAAATTTGCTGTATTTGTATGAAAAATAAAACAGTCATTGAAAATAATAGATTCATGTCCTACCTTAACTGTTCTCTCGTTCCTATAAAAGACAATAGCACACTTCGAAGGTACTTCTTACTCTCGTAATGTTTTTCTTTGGATGCTGCCAGGGCACTCGCGAGCTCAAGTTGCGTGTGCCCACTGAATCGCAGACTGACCTGGGCCAATAATATTTCCATCTGAAAAATATCCTTAGGGGCGCCTGGGTGGCTCAGTCGGTTGAGCAGCTGACTTCGGCTCAGGTCATGATCTCGCGGTCCTTGGGTTCGAGCCCCGCGTCGGGCTCTGCGCTGACCGCTCAGAGCCTGGAGCCTGTTTCAGATTCTGTGTCTCCCTCTCTCTGACCCTCCCCTGTTCATGCTCTGTCTCTCCCTGTCTCAAAAATAAATAAAACATTAAAAAGATTTTTTTTTAAATATCCTTAGTTTGGTTTCTGTAATTACAAAACCAGAGGATAAAAGTAACAAATGAGAGTAATTTGGTAAAGCATTTCATTCGACACCTCAAAAATATGTTAAAGAGAACAAATATTTCTGGCTTTGATAAAAGTAAACCTAAGAAAATTAAACACTGGCTGATGAATTTCATGCAACAAGTAATTGTAAAGTAACCTACGTTCATTTTTGATACCTAATGGGATCTTTGAAGGGTCAGTGATATTTTATCTGTTTTCAACATTGATCTTTAATGAGTAACTAAAGGTTTATTAACTAGATGTTACATGATGCCAAATCAGCTCCAAGGATTGTGGACAAATACAAATAGTTTCAGAAAGATTAAAGACACCAGCAGGAAGAAACAAAATTAAGTCAATCCTAGGTTCCATAGCTGAGGAAGATAGAGTACAAACACGTGGATTCATTGCCCATGTATCTTTCATTTTGTTTTTATTGTGATTGTGTACCAGTGTCACCTAACGTATTTATCCAATTGATTTTGATGCTCACAGTAACCTCCTAATGAATCAGATAGTATAGTCTATAATTTTAGAGATGAATTTAAGGTACAGAGATGTTAGATAATGCCCCAACATCCACTATCGATGATGATATAGGTATTTGAAACTTGGAGCTCAAGAGGGAGTCCACAGCTCTTTTGCCCACACTATGCTGCCTCTCATGAGAATATGTTTTACATATTTACATGGTTGGTTGGTTTGTTTGTTTATTTATTTATTTATTTATTTATTTATTTATTTATTTATTGGTTACTGCTGGGTTAGTATTTTTAAAGTGGCTAACGGTACATTTAGGAAAAAGGAAAGACTTGTGAAGAATATGCTTCCGGACAAAATAATTTCTTTCATTTCTCAAATCTCTGCTCTGTACCAAGGGTCTCATATTCTCCTAAAGGTAAGCTTCCCAAACCAAAGTAATGACAAGCAAACTTCAAGGGACTAGAGGTCTGTTACTTTCCTTTCCACCAAATATAAACTAAAATGCCGTGGCTTTATGGTTACCTGGGACCATAATAGTTGAGGGATTTAGGTTTTCCAAAACAACAAAGGCATCCCTGATATCAGAAGCTTAACACGTATTGGTCTGTTGGGCAGGTTTTTAGGCAAATGAGTACATACTCCATTTTTAGAACTCTGACTTGATGTGACTATTTCAGAGGTGGTTAGGGGATTCTCAAGGCCATTCCTAAAGCTTTGTATACAGAAGAGTGTCTTAATCATTTGAAAGATAATTACGTTAAGAATGATGATTGCAACTTCCTTGGAGAGAAAAACTAAAGGAAAGAAATAATCTTTGTGGAAACAGGGAGCCCAGTCTAAGGTACTGCGTTTATCTAAGCGAGAAATGATAGGTTTTAACCTAAGGCACTGTGCTTACGTTGGGTGGGGGAGGGGGGGTATTGGTTTTTATAATTTTAGTAGTTTATTTTTACTTAAAGCCAATACATTTATTTTTTATCTAGAATGTTTAAAATTGAATAAAATTTTGTGATGTCATTGTCATTAATTTCACCCTTAGGAATAGAATCACCATGAGTTAAAGCTACATACGTAATGTAGCCATAGAATTGCTCTGGTATCTATGGGTGTTTATAAAATAATGTAAAAGACATGGCTGTTAAGGCTGAAGGACTTATAATTGGGAAATATGAAAGAGAGAATATACAGCCAAGAGAGGACCTAAGGGGTTACAAACATGTAAGTTGGAAAGGATCGGCAATTATGTGTTTCAGTTCTTAATCCATCTATGCCCTGGTTAAAAACCATATGAAGATGTAATCAAGGTCATACAAGAGGAATATAATTTTGTTGTCATGGTATTTAGAATCAACTAGCCAACGGTGTGAGAAGCAGGAGACTGGTAAGGACAAGGCTATTAGGGTTTTCAGGATGTGAGTCAACCAGCCACTGGCCAGAGGTCTGATAGAATAATGAGAGGAATAGTGTCGCTGAGACGTCTTACAAGGAAAATGTGAGCCACAGTGCCTGTCAGATTTCTGAATAAGAGGTGGGAATGATATGCCAATTTTGCTTCATTATGATTGTAATGAACCTCTGCTTCAAAGCTGTCTCATTCTGATTCAGTCCAACTCCATGGACACAAGATCACATAGTTAATCTAATTCCGTGACTTTTTTTTTTTGTCAGTATCTTCCGAAAATACTTGTATTCATTAGTCGTAACCAAAAGCATTAGCTTTAATGATTGTGAATAAAATAAGAGTGACTTCTCACAGATGTATTCTTGGATTAAATATCTGTAACAGGAACAGTGACCCTACAGAAAATATATACAGTATGTAAATGCAGGTGCACAGTGATTATTCTTAAGTACCACTTTTCTAAGTAAATTCTGGAACAAGAAAAAGACAGACATTCTCGTATTTGTCTGAATGCTGGCCTATTCAGTTTAAAAGAATATCAGAAATTTAAACTTGTCAGCTCTAATTGTACAATAAACTGACATAGTTTAACTTGACACAAATGTTATCTCTGTCCTTAACAATTTTCTGGTCTTCTGGAAACTCTTTTCCCCCCATTTCCTTGGTAAAAACAAATCATCACAAGTCCCAGAGACATCGTGAGTGCATTTAAACCTTAACCCTTGGAAGAGAAGTACTGTGTCACAAACCTGAAGATCAGTGCTTCCCCTTCTAGTCTTTATAGATTAGCTTTTTGAATAATGATTCTCTCTTAGCAAAAGCCACAAAATCCAACCCTGGAATAGAGTGGCTACTGTTTCTTATACAGAGCCAAGAGTGGGGAGGGGACATGTTATAAAAATACCCGTGAAGTATGCACTGCAGATTTCCTACCTGTTTCCTCTTCCAGAATTTGAGTAATTCTGGAATGTAGATTTCTCGCGAAAGGTATTGTTTCTACCGCATCAGCAAATTATTTTTTTATGAGCTATACTAAGTCAAAGTATTGGTAATTTAGTCCAAGTGAAGAGGTTGATGTCTAGTTTCCCAGACTGGGAGTGAAAGATAATAGATGCTCTAAGTTCGTATATGTGTACACATTTACTTATTTTCAGCACAAGGAAGTTTTCCAGGTTTTGAGGACCAACCCAGAAACATTAGTGGCAAGTAGTGAACCTATCACTTCTAAATGCTTACTTGGTGAATTGTATTAATCTACGTGTTACGAATAATCCCAGTTTATAGGCAGTGTATTTCTGTGTTTAGGAAGTTACTTTGTTCTATTTGCTTACGAAATTCCACTTTTGTAATACTTTACCTTGCAGCCAATTTTTCCGCGCCATCCTTGCACTGGCTATTATCCTACTTTCTGAAGTGTTTTCATTCCACGGAATGGCTTATGGTTGCACCTGCACTTTAGACTATTCTAACTGACATATGGAGTTTATTTTATTTTATAATGCTTGTTTTAAATACCATTATTAATCTAAAATTTGATGTCCTCTGTCAATGACAGAGAAGCAGCAGCATGCAGCACTGTTTTTGTTTGTTTGTTTGTTTGTTTGTTTGTTTGTTTGTTTTGAATTGGAAGCTCTAAATCATGGCCTGGTTCTAAAGAGCTGTGTGACTTTTGGCAGGTCACTTTACCTCTCTCGACCCATCTCACCTAATGAAAATGATGGGGCCAAGGGAGATGCTCTGTACTATCTCTCTCCAACAATTCGAAAACATCTCATCTTATCTACACTATCCACCAACGTATCTACCTTTTTCCATCTTGTGAAGGGAAGGACATGGCAGGAGAGTGGAGGGAGATGGTGCATGTCATGGCCCCGGAGGTATTCTCTTAGGAACGCCTAGCCTCACAGGTTTCATGTGGTCTTTCATAGTTTGCTGTTCTTCTGGAGAGCACTCTGCTCTTCCTCCTTCACAGACCTTCTGTAGGAAAAAACAAAAGAAAGGAGGGAGGAGCTGGGAAAGAATTGCAACCAAAAGTCACCACTGTTTCAGAGAACGAAGTCGCATCCTGTGTAGGCATGTGCATTTTAGCAATACAACTTCAGCTACACTTGCTGAGCCAAGATGGAGAAATAGCCAGGAGATAGAGGTAGTTAAAATAGTCCAGGTGAGGGGTGCCTGGGTGGCTCAGTCGGTTAAGTGTCCGACTTCGGCTCAGGTCATGATCTCACAGTTTGTGAGTTTGAGCCCCGCAGTGGGCTCTGTGGTGACAGCTCAGAGCCTGGAGCCTGCTCCGGATTCTGTGTCTCCCGCTCTCTCTGGCCCTTCCCCTCTCAAGCTCTGTCTCGGTCTCTCAAAAATAAATAAACATTAAAAAATTAAAAAAAAAATAGCCCAGGTGATTCTACTAGTAATTCCTCCCTGGACAGTAACAAATGCTTGTTCCCCCGGGTCCCTCATGCTCCTTATAACTCAACCAACTTGACAGGCTGAGGGGGCTGCCAGGGTCCTTCTGACTACCCCTGAATTTTGCCTTAAGCACTCACTTCAACACCTACTTAGAATGTGAGTTCCAAATATGCAAGTTCCAAAACAAAACAAAACAAAACCAATGAAAATATTTAAAATGCAAATCAGTTTATCATAAAAGAATCTCCACACTGCCCATAAAATCTGTGCTTTAGAAGCAATGATTCAAATGACAAGAGAAAAGCCAAAGGAGCAAACTCTTTAATTCCCTAAAATGAAACCAAACACCTCTTTGTTTCTCCAGTGACACTATGATTTATTTTATTTTATTATATAAGTACTGTGATATTATTATTTTTGTTATTTGGGATCTCTCCTTGTGTGTGTGGGCACACACGCTTAACAGCTATTGCCTCCAAACAGCTCACTGTGCTGGAATTGTTCCTTAATAATTGAGTCCAGTAGTGGAAGGGTAAGTAGCTGGTTAAAGTGCAACAGCAGACTCTCTCAATGAAAATTTTACAATCGTTCCAATTTTTGAAGTTAAGCCAGATGTTCTGGAAAGGGTGGGAGATGAAGAGCTCATTTAAAATGATTGTTAGAGATCCATTTCCTTATTTTCCTTCATAAGCCAGTCATCAAACCCGGCACAGGACCAGAGGATCAAAGACCAAGGATTTTAGGTGTCTTGACAGGTCATTCCTGTATATTATAATTAACATCTGCACTGCTGTTCTTGTAAGAAAGGGAAACACTGAATATGTTAACGCTTGGGAATGCTGTAATTCCTGTACCCCTGATCTCACTTAATGGTTCTGTTAAAACTATACTTTGCTTTAAAAATGGAAACTCATGAAATATCATAATTCACAGTGGAGGAATTTTCCTGTTAAGTATGACTGGATGATTTTTAAAAGAGAAGAAGAAGAAAGAAAAATAGCCAGAGAGCTTTACCAGGCCATAGTTTTTGTAATCCATTTGGGCATGAAATATGTAGAGATTTTTCATACATCTAGTTTTGTTAGCAAAGCTTAAGAATGAACATATGTGCATATGCAAATGAAACTGAAATGTACACCAAATACTAATTATGAAATCATTGGATCTACTTCAGAAAACTTAACCTTATTGGTTCCTGGAATATATCATTTCCAACATCCATATAGCACACTTTCCTATCTGAAAACACAAGTTCTTGAATTAATAAGGCTGGTATGCATGCAGTCACTAATAAGCATGCTGTTAAATAAACAGAGGAAATGTGGCCTATGCCTTGTTCTCTAATGATATGAAGGAAGCAGATGGCTCGAAAAAACGATGTGTCAGTGCACGGTGTTAAATCATAAACAGGGATAGATTGCCAGCTTACCTCAAATCCAGCCTATTTTCCAGTCCCTACGTCGCACTAAGTGCTGCCACTCAAGTTGAACTTAACTGTGTCAGATTTTTGATTCATGCCTTTAAACACTTAGGCAGTATCTGTGTGTCACAAACTGAGTTGTGGCCATTTTCACAATCAATACTGATCGTCTCAGCCAAAATGATCATAGGTTAATATACATCTGTCACTGAGATAACTAGAGAGAATGGAATGGCTTGGCTTCTATCCATTCATTTGGTACATTTTGTTAGGTACTCAAATACTTGGATCCAGGAAAGTCTTCTTATGGAAAGGAATTAAAAAAAAATCCAGCATGGGAGCACCTGGGTGACTTCAGGCAGTAAAGAGTCCAACTCTTGATTTTGGCTCAGGTCATGATCTCAGGATCATGAGATAGAACCCCACATCAGGCTCAGCACTGAGCGTGGAGTCTGCTTAAGATTCTGTGTCCCTCTCCCTGTACCTCTTCTGGGCACCTGCTCTCTCTGTTTCAAAATATAAATAAGTAAAATAAAGTCTAAAAACTCCAGTGTGTCCTTCAGAAAAACAGCAAAAATAATGTGACTTCAATTTAGCAGCAATTCCAAATAACAAAAATAATCCCAAAATTGGTGCTTCCCAAAATGTAAGAGCCTGTTAATGTAATCTGGGTCGTTTGATCAGTCTTCACTGATAATTTCGATTTAGTAATAGTTGGTGAGGCAGTAACACTACAGGCCTAGACATCTCTAGTCTGCTGACACTGTAGCTGTGTACTGAAGATGCTGAGGTGTTCAGACAGGGAAGAAACAAAGAATCACAAGAAACAAAAGTGAGCTACAGTGAGATAGCGTGTAGAGACTTTGAGCAGCCCAGAAGGAGAGAACATTAAATAGTAATTTCAAGTCTTGCAGGAGTTCCGAAAGTGCTCATAGAGACTGCTTATCTTGTCATGTAGCAATTAGAAAGAGTAAGTTTTTTTTAAATCTCTATAAGTTTACAAACACAATCTGTTCATTTATAATGACTATTTTAATTAAACAAATGAAAGCAGCTTTGAATTTCTTGTATTGACCTGACCCTCTTAGGGATTCAGAGGGCATTGGAATAGGCAGCCAGCCAAATAACACACTTTCAAACAGCTTTAGCTCCTAAAATAGTAGTGATGATCATTAACCAAGAATAATTAATATAAGTACAAATAAGTTCTCATTGTCGCCTTGACCTTCATCCCTACTCATTCACCTGGATACCAACTTTAAAAATGAATCTTGGGGCGCCTGCGGGGCTCAGTCGGTTGAGCATCTGACTTTGGCTCAGGTCGTGATCTCACAGCTTGTGAGTTCGAGCCCCATGTCAGGCTCTGTGCTGACAGAGCTTGGAGTCTGCTTCAGATTCTGTGCCTCCGTCTCTCTCTGCCCCAACCCACTCGCATTCTGTCTCTGTCTCTCTCAAAATTAAATAAACATTAAAAAATCTAAAAAATGAATCTTTACATAAGGAAAATATAGTTTATAGTAGTCATTTCTAGCTCTTTGTAAAATGAATTAGACATCAACCTCTCATCCCCTGCAAACAAGCAAATTAAAAAAAAAAATCATTGAATCTTTATTTTACCACAAGAAAAAAAAATGTAATGGCAAATTAATACCCTCATTTGAGGAAGATCTTTGATATATTTCCTGGTTCATGACTTTGGCTCTCTTCAACATTATGTCAAAGAATTTGAAGGACAGTTTGTAGTCACTGGTATATATTCATACTTTGCTTCAGGAACCCAATCAGGCATGATTGTGTAGAAACACAAAGTATACTTCTTTAGCTCTGCATAAGGTGTTTATTCACCTGAGAGGAAAATGCTTTTGATTCACTGAGAAACACTCTGAGAGAAAAAAATTTGGTTCAGTGGTATTGCTTGAAGGGAGGATGCTCAAGCAATATGTGATCTTAAGTAGTCTATTTAATCCATTAACACCACTTAATCTTCTCTCATCTTTGTCATCTTTTAGGAAAATGAGGCTTGGAGAATGTAAATAAGACTTACACTGTATAGTTATATTAGCAAAAATAATGCTATCTGTATATACACACATATGTGTATTTATATATGTACCCACGTATATGTCTACACATGTGTATATGTACATAAATGTATATATACATATATATGTGGGTCCCAAGGAGTAACCTCAAGTAATTTATTAGTTTTAACATGATTATGAAATATGCTTTTGTTTTTCTATTTACATTCCATGCTGACAGGGAGAACATTTTGGAGTATTTCAGCCAGATACAAAATACTCTTAGTGATTGATTTTGAACCAAAGCCACACCAGTTGTTCTAGATGACAACTTAACTTTATAAATCTTGCCAAAGGTTCACAGATCTCAGAACCTTTGACTGTCATCCAGATTAAAAAATAAAGGTTCATTGTGCAGGTCACTTCTATTAGAGAGAAACTAACTGACATCCTAAGCAGTATTGATAATGTTTGGCAAGGGCCAGCTGTCTTGTGGTTTTATTGATGTGGTAGACTGAGGCACAGAGGCCAACTGAAGAACTTGAAACAAGAATCAAATGTTTTAACCATACTTTACTGCATAAAGTCAAAAAGACATAGAAACTACAACTTATGAAATTTACCAATAATTTTTACTTTCGATGAAGATATACTAGGTTAGTTATTTTTGTTATGATTCACATATACAAAGAATGAGATTTTTGGTGAGAATCTGAAGTGCAACATTTGAAGAATTTTTACTAAAATATTACAAATATTAACTCTCTTTTTACCAACTCACACAGTTACTCTGAATTTTAATTTATTTATTTATTTATGTTTTATTTATTTATTTATGTTTTATGTTTTATTTATTTTTTAAAGAGCACAAGCAGGGGAGGGGCAAAGAGGGGGAGGGACAGAGGACCCAGTTACTCTGAATTTTCATTTATTTATTTATTTATTTATTTATTTATTTATTAATGATTTATTTATTTTTGAGAGAGCACAAGCAGGGGAGGGGCAGATAGAGGGACGGATGATCTGAAATGGGCTCTGCACTGTCAGCAACGAGCCTGATGTGGAGCTTGAACTCACGAACTGGGAGATCATGACCTGAGCTGAAATCAGACACAAACAACTGAGCCACCCCAGGTGCCCCTGAATTTTTAAATAATATTTATTCTGAGTTATTATCCTTATTGTTGGCTCATATATTATGCATAGTTAGTAGGAAGTAATGTTTCCAAACTGATCACACTTGGATTTACGGTGGATGACCATAAAGGAATTTGAAAATGTGTCTAGACCAGTGAAGACTTTACAGTTGGATTTCAGTTGGAAGGATACTTATTGGCTTTGTATCTAGTGATTCACAAAAGAAACAGAAACAAAGACTCTCCCGTGTTTGTACTTATCTTTTATATTACCATTTATCTTGTCTATTCACTCTCTGCTTTCCTGAATACCTTCTTCCAGATCTTCCATAGTTCTTTCTAGATTCCAGGGCCATTCCGCCCTCCCTGTTGATTACCCCTTTAGATACAGGAGTGGTAATAACATCATACTTTTCCAGGTCCTTGCTTCCCTCTCTACTTTTTATTGGTTTTCTTTCCCCAGCCCATACTCCACAGAGTTCTTCATTAAACTCTTTTGAGGGAATCCTTTTGAGTGCCATCTCTTCCATGCCAGGACATTGAAAGGTACCCAAGCTCTGCCAGCTCATGGAGAGGCATATTTTCACGTTATGATTTGACGGATGCCTCCAAGCCTTCTCTATTCATCTGCCATCATGTCTCAAGCCTTCCAATGTGCAGACTAAAGCATCTTTATCTGGCTTTTACTGACGTGTAGCTTTTCTTCCAAAGGATAACACTTAGCGTGTTAGTCGATGACATTATAAGATTAATGAGTTTGTCAGAATAGCCAACCACCAATTATGCCCGAGAGACAGGTCATTTTCGTAAGACATATTGGAAAAATAATAAAAAACATATTTAATTGCAAAGGGACAGGAGACCTAGATAGGAAGCAGATGTGATTGTGACCACTCCTCCAAAGAAATTATTGAAGTAACCCAGAGGAAGAAAAAAGATGACCCCTCAGAAGATAAGGTCAAATTTTGCTTACCAAGATTTTTTCCATAGATATAGAATTAATGGCAGCCCCTCTCCCCTATTTTGTTTTCTTATATTCACTGTGAAACTTAATTCCAAGAGTCTGCCTAAAATTTTGCATGTACACATCAGCTTAATTGTGAGAAATTTGTAAATATTTTTTATTAGATATTAAAGCACATTGATGTTACAACAAATTTTTTTTCTATCTCTGAAAAATGATAATGACATATGTCTCAGAACATAAAATCATCATGACAGTGATTTTTTTATGATAAATATGTCAACATTATTATCTGTTGAATAGTTGGGACTTAGGGTCAACTACCTGTAACATCAAAATATTAAAGAGATGTTTTCTAGTGTCAGAAAACTATGGTCTCTGATTGGCAATAGGCAGAGCAGAAAATAATGCAGGAAATCTCAGCCAAATTTACATAGATGTTATAAAATTCACGTGTAATTCTTATTATTTTAAGAGAGAAATTTATCTTTCAAAGACTGATATTAATGAAGTAATTTCTCTGGATTTGCAAGGTGCATCCAGAGATAAACAGACATTTTAGATTGGAATGGGTAATTCTATGCATCACCCTGAGAGGGCAAGATTTCTCTCCACAATAGTCTATTATACAGGCCATTTTCAATAATGAAGTAATCCTATTTTCAACAGTTCCCTTAGGAGATTCTTTCAAAATATAACATTAAACTTCTCATTTTTAGAGTAGGTTTTCTTTATGTACAACTGAATTTAAGCAATGAATTTTACCATGACATTCTATGTGTAATCTAATGTGACATATTAGCTTCTTTTAAAATCACCTTATCCCCTAAAATTTGTGAACAATAATTTCATCTCTTATAATTGTAAGCCAATATATTTACAGAGGCTAAACTACATTTAAGTTTTCAATACATACCCTAATCAACTTTTTTTTTTCTAAATGGCATCCCATTTACCTGAGCATACCTGTATCAAAGAGCTAAATCCTACACAATTATCTGCTTCTCATTAGGGCTCTGCTTTAGAATAATTGCTAATAATTACTTTGGTGTCTTCAGGCTTTAAAGAATTATTTTGTTATGTATTCTGTGAATCTGGACTTCTGAAGACATCTAAAGGGCTCTGATGGTTAAAGGAGTTACGAATTTTCTGGCATGATAAAGTAGTTTGATAGGATATAGGAAGCAACCTAATTATGTTTCACTTTGGAACATTTCACTTGCTTCAAGTCCAAAGTAGGATAGTGCATAAGTGCTTTTGAATGCAGCTTCTTTCATTTATTAATGCCATTTATATGTTCCAAGTATTATCTTAGTGAAATTTTATGCTATGAACTCTTAGCAGTGTCTCTCATGTACAGGTAAAAAACTATTGGATCACTATTTTTCTAAATGTAAATTACTTGTCACATAATGTTCTACATACAGTTTTTATGTTAGTTCGCTGATTTGAGGACTCAGAACAAGCTTCATTTATTTGTTTTGTTTAAAAAAAATGTATCCAGAAATTATCTATAATGTTCCAGACCATAGTAACACATGTTGTGGATGCAGTTATCAAAAAGCAAATTACCTGGCATTGTGGTGCTTAGATTCTACTCTTAGAGCTAGATCATTAACAAATAAATATATTATGACAGGTAGCAATGAGTGCTAAGAAGAACTCAGCTGGGTAAGGAAATGGAGAGTGACTAGGTAGGGGATACACACACACACACACACACATATATATATATATATATATATATATATATATATATATATACACACATGTATATATACACATATATATATATATACACACACACATGTATATATATGTGTATATATACATGTGTGTATATATATATATATATATATATATATATATATATATATATGTGTGTATATTTAATAAAGAGCTCAGGAAATGCCTCTATGAAGAATTTAATTTGAGGAAACATCTAAATTAAGTGAGTGAGTTTCTCCAGAGCCAATGAGAAGAAGATATCCCAAGCAGAAATCATAGCAAATCCGGAGACCCTGAGACCTTATGGATCTTGGTGTATTTGAGACACAGCAAGAAAGTGAGTGTAGCATAGTAAGATAGGGTACAGGAGAACAGGTGGGAGGGTTGGCAGATACGAGATCAGAGGGTTGGGCAGGAGCCAGATCATGTGAGACTTTTTGAGCCATGGAAAGGACCCTGTCTTTTACTCTGATGTGATGCGAAGCAAAAGAGTGAGGTATTCTGCTCTAAATATCGAGTTAGGCTGAATAGTCCCCAAATGTACCTAAATCGTAGTCCCCAGAACATGTGACAATGTTATCAAAGGGGCTTTGCAGATGTGACTAAATTTAGGATTTTGCAATGAGGAGATTATCCTGGATTATCCACCTAAGTATTATGTAATTACCATGGTCCTTATAAGAGGAATTCAGGAAGAATTTGAGGAGGTGATGTGATAAAAGAAGCAGAGATTGGAGAGATGTGCTTTGAGAATGGGGGAAGGACCCAGAAGCTAAGAAACATGGATGGCTCTAGAAGCTGAAAGAAGGAAAGGGGATGGATTCTCCCCACAGGGTTTCCAGGAGGAAGCATTGCAGTCGACATGCTGACTTCAGTTTAATGAAATTGATTTCAGACTTTTGACCTCCAGAACTGTAATTGAATGAACTTATGTTGCTTTAAGCCACTAAGTTTGTGGTAATTTGTTACAGCAGAAATAGGAGACTAATATAAGTATATTAGTTATGTACTTACAACTCTGGCTGACCCTTGAACAACATGGGTTTGAACTGTGTGGGTCCACTTATACATGAATTTTTTTCGATAAACGCAGTACAGTACTACAAATGTATTTTCTCTTCTTTATGATTTTCTTAACATTTTCTTTTCTCTAGCTTACTTTATTGTAAGAATACAGCATATAATACCTCAACATACAGATGTGTGTTAATCTACTATAACATAGTTATAATAACTGTATTATGTAAAGCTTATAGTTAACAGTAGGCTATTAATAGTTAAGTTTTGGTGGAGTCAAAAGTCATATGACTGCATGAGGGTCAATGCTTCTGACCTTCATGTTGTTCAAGGGCTATCTATATCTTTTTTTTTTTTTTAATTTTGTTTAATGTTTATTTATTTTTGAGGGAGAGAGAGAGACAGAGACAGAGACAGAGACAGAGTGTGAGTGAAGGAGGTGCAGATAGAGAGGGAGAGACAGAATCTGAAGCAGGCTCCAGGCTCTGGGCTATTAGCACAGAGCCCGATGTGGGGCTCGAACTCACAAACTGCGAGATCATGACCTGAGCCGAAGTCGGACGCTTAACTGACTAAGCCACCCAGGTGCCTGAAGGGCTATCTATATCTATATATCTGTATCTGTCTATATCTATATCATCTATCTATATCTATCACTTAATTAAAATATATAGATGACTCTAAAGATTGGAGAATAGAATTTCAAAAGAGTAGAAGAAGGCTCAGTCAGTAGGGCATGAGACTCTTAATCCTGTGGTTGTGAGTTCGAGGCCCACATTGGGGATTGAGCTTAAAGAAAAAGGGAGTCCTGTTAGGAAATAATAGTGGTTTGAGCTGGTGGGTTTTCAGGGAAGTAGGTAGACTAAAGAACTTGCTGACTGACTGTGTGTCTTGAGTAAACGACAGATGTTCTATTAGTTTTCTATTGCTGAGTAACAAATTACCACAATTTAGCTGGTTACAGCAACACAAATGTATTATCTCTGCTTCTGTCCACTTATTATCTCATAAGTCCAAGTGGGCTCAGTATGCCTAGGGTTTCCCATGGCTGAAATCAAGGTATCAGCTGGACTGAACCCTTCTCTGGAGTCTCTGAGGAAGAATCCATTTTTTTAGCTAACTCTGTTAGCTAAAACAACTCTGTTGTTGGCAGAATTCTGTTCCTTCTCATTGTAGGACTGAGATCCCTATTGTCCTACTGACTGCCCAGCTGGAGTTGCTCTCAGCCATTAGAGGCAGCTCTCAGATCCTTTCTGTGTGGTCTTTTCTATTTTGAAAGCCACCAATGGCCCATTGAATCCTTCTTGTGCTTTGAGTATGAGCTCCCTTCTGCTACCTGCTGCTGAAAATCCCCTGCTTTTCAAGGGCTCACAAGATGACATTAGGCCTACCTGATAATCTCTCTTTATTTAACTAAAAGCCAACTTTATTAGTTGATAAATGACTTTATTATGTCTGCATTGTCCCCTTGGCCATTGTCTTAGTCAATACTTATACTCCTGGCCTGGTTTTTAGATAAGCAGCTGAGAATGTTTTTAAGGAGATGGAAGATTACATAGGCCGCTTCTCTGTTTTACATTTGGATCTTGGCCTGAAATAAATCTGTAAAAAATTACTTCATTTCTCAATACCTTAGATTGGCTCCTTAAAGTCTCTTGCACATTAAATAAGCCACACTACATTTTTTTGAGAAATAATGCAAATTCCAAGCAATGGAGAATAATTCAGGAAATATCAATATGAGAATGAGTATTTAAAATGAAAGATATTAAATATAATCAAAAATGTGGTAAACTATAGTAGAAACTAAATATGATCAGCGATAATATAAATACGATATTTCACATCGTGCAGTTTGGTCAAAATTTGGTAGTGAATAACCTTAGACCTTTTTATTCAACTGATTGCAACATCAAACATTAATAATAGTTAATAAATGACATTATCTCTGATAATTTTCTTTTCAGCGGTTAGCTTTTGCAGGTGAGAAAAAGGCAGCTGATATTTATGCCATGCAGAAGAAAGCTAAAGACTTATAAGGAAGTGTTCTCCATTCTTTGTGAGCTATAAAGTCTGTCCAAATAGCAATATCCTCTCCCTCAGAGAATCTGCTGCTTGGGCCGGCCGTGTGTTATTGTATTTGGACCGTCTCCATCTGCAAATGTTGACTTTTCATCTGTGACCAAGGAAAAAAATCTGTATGAGGAATGTGTAAAACATTTAATCCTTGTTTACTTGTTAACCAAAGGTTTTGTCAAATCCTGCTGGTGTGGGTTTTTTTTTTTTTTTTTTTTTTTTTTTTGCATTTGCTTCTCAAGGTGACTGTAGGTGCAGTCTCAATGTAGCGTTTAAATCTGAGCTATAAGCTAAACTCTGACTAAATCATTAGGTTTTTTTTTACTTAGATTTAGAAACATAAATACTTGTTCTAAATATAGTTTCACATTCAAAAAACTGAATGTGACCTAAATAATACAGTAATCTACAGGAAAAATTGATTTATAATTTCTTTGTCTGGGGCTTCTCATAACTAAAATGAAAACAACACTGAAAAGTTTGATTATCTATGGCAAACCACAGTGGTATTTGATGAGAGAATAAGAAAGTGGTAGAGGTCATGCATGAAAATCTAGTCTCTTACTCTTAATTTATAGATGACAAACTAGGACTAGCTAAAATCTTTTAGGAATCTAAAATTACTTTCACAAAGTCTATATTCATTCATTGTTTGACTGTGACTTAAATCTATTTCTGTTTGACCTAGCTATCCGTGTGACCTGATGGTTCTGATTTTAGATATTCTATTTAGCAATCTCTTGAGCCTAACATGATCAAACAAAGCTTGTTGAGTGAATGAATGAAAAATATTTTTCCCATAAGTGTGTTCAAATTTGCCAGATCTATTTTTGGGATTCAGACTGTCCACATAACTGTGCTGCACTATTTCGTATGCCAATGGAATGGCAACATTAATGGCAATGTAATTTATTATACTTTTTGATTGTTTTTCTATATAGAAGAGTAATAACTGATATTTATTCCCATGTGACATTGATTTAAAAATTTTGATTTGGCATTGTGTATTGTGATCTGAAGTAGAATGATGTCTCAAAAGGGAATGTGGGTAATGCTAAGCAAGTTCCTCTGTTTCTCATGCCAGCTCTCATATTTGAAATTAATTTTGGCCATAGTTTAGATGGGAAGCAAATTAATTGATTTGATTTTTAACAGCAACTGTTCAATAAATATAGTAAGTGGTGATAGAATAGTAGAGAGGAGGGATGCCTAGCAGATGAATTTGACCCATTTTTCAGGTCCCTCCATATTTGCATAAGCATAAGCATTTAGCTTCAGCTTTTCGTTCAAGGTAATCCACAGCAATGATAAGAAATCGTTACACTGTTACATCGTGCCAGAAAAAAAAAAAAAGAAAAAGAAAGAAGGAAAGAAAGAAAGAAAGCAAAGAAGGGAAAAGAGAAAAATGATAGACATAAGCTGAAAATGAGGGTGAGAATGAGCTAGCAAAAATACTGATGTTTTTGTATTGGTCTCTTAGAGATGCTAAAATTAACTTCAAATGTAGTGGGTGAAAGTATTTGTTTCCCTGAAATTTTATTATAGGAAAATTGATTAAGGCAAAGAGCAATCATGAAAAATAAGATTTTTCACAGTATATTAATAACAGCAAGTGTAAAGCAAAATTATAGGATGAAAGTCTACGTAAAATGGAAATTTATTTAAAACAAGTGAAGAAATTTTATCATTTGCCTAGAGATCTGGGAAACTGCTGCAGCCAATCCAAATCTGGGGATGCCTCCTTCACTGTAAAGTGCTTAGTGATGCACAGCTCTGTGAACTTCCTACCTGCTACCATAAAATCTTGGGGAAATCAGCAAAATTGAACTTAAGAACAAATGTTTTGCATAAAAATACTGATATATGTTCTTACCACAAAAAAGGCCATTGTAACATGAGAATCAGATGTGTTCTGCATAGAAGATGTATTTTTCTATCATAAAAATCAAGTGAAATGAAAAATTGAGTGAAATGGGATGAGTTTGATCCCAAATGATATAAAAATGACTCCTCTCTTTTGCAATTCAATCCTGGTAGTCTGTTTAATCATATTTTACCCCACAGTAAAAATTCTAGAGAAAATTCATTCACATAAAAGGCCAAATATTCATATAGTATGAAACCTAACCAGGAATAGGAAAGGTATCATGATTTTTTAAAAAAAATATCAGTTCCAAGCTTTGGAATTAAAAGGTTTCAAGTCCCCAGGTTGAAAAGTAGGTGGACCACAAGCCAGAAGGTACTTGTTAATTACAGCAGTTGAGTTAATCAATGAAGTAACGGTTCTGCCTCTGGGTATAATAAAATGAGATCAAGACCCATTCAGCTATCCTACCACTTAGGTATAGCTGGAGATCCATTAACTTGGATCGTTTCACATTTTAAACTCATGTCTTTAAAACTCAGCAATTCAAGCAGCTCTCTGACAGCTATTGATGCCTAACCATAGAAAAAGTATTTTGTTGGGTTTTGAGTGAGAAGGTGAGCTATGCAAAGGTGGAGAGGGAAATACACTGACACCTGATATAAATATTAACTGAGACAACTTTCAAGCTTTTGGTTATGTGCTTTTGTATTTGCTTTCAACATTTAAATGCAGAGACAGATGGCTTGTACAGTTTTATCAGCCCTCGTGTCTTTATACATTCAAAAACCTGGAATGATAACCAAACCCATAGATTGCAGATTGTGAAAGGGAACAAATAATTTAGTTTTTTTTAAAAAATCAATAAATGTTTCAGTCTTAGAAAAATCATGATGGTGGATTTTAATTATTTTTAAGAGAAAGGAAATAACTTGGTGCAATGCTGAAATTGTAGAAAATAATGTATGTGCAGTTCAGAATCCTGACCTGGGTTCTAAACAGATATTGTATGAGGTAGCACAAGTAGGACATTAAAATGTGTAAAAAATTGGAGAAATGGGAAAAACACATGTGCACACAAACACATGTACACGCATAAAATCTTAAGGCATTTATTAAGAATCCAGCGTAGTATCTGATATGTGTGGTACATGATAGATATTCAATATTCACTTGTTGAGGGAACTTATGAATGGAAAATATTATTCATCACTTAAGATAATTACTTATTATGATAATATTAAAAATAATTATGGTCAAAGATGAAGAGCAATATTTTAGTGCCTATATTTTTCATATTTTAGCAAAAATGTCCTGGTATTTTAAGTGCTATATATTTGATGGAGAATTATAGGTTGATTGTTTTTAATCATATTTTGGGAAGTGACAGTATTCAATATCAGTGCTTTATAAAGAATGTGTTTCTCCTTTTAAAAAGTACAAAACAATTCAGTCATTGTATCTAAAAATGAAAGCAATGAATGGTAACTCTTCCACGGTTAGCATGCTTCCGATTATAAGCTTTTACTTTTTTTATAATTTTTTTAAAGTTTATTTATCTTGGGAGAAAGAGCATGCAAGTAGGGGAGGGGCAGAGAGAGAGGGAAAGAGAATGACAAACAGGCTCCACACTGTCAGTGTGGAGCCTGACCTGGGGCTGGAACTCACGACTTCTAAGATCACGATCTGGGCCGAAATCAAGAGCCACTTAACCAACTGAGCCACCCAGGTGCCCCCTGATTGTAAACTTTTAAAGAACAGGGACTTTTAGGGAACCAGAGGTGTGACTGTTTTCCCTTTAATAATCCCTAATTTAAAAAATGTGTTTTTTTCCCCTTCTTACCAAATCATGACAATTTGGAAGCATTGTTATTTTCCAAAATAAAACCCAGGAGTAGGGGGTGGTTTGTTGTTGTTTAACATCAAGGCAACTACTGGTGATTAAATATAGGCCCAAATAAAACAAGTAAAAATTTCCTTATTCAGTGTCATGTCCCTAAATAAAACTTAACCAAAACATAAAGCAAAGTATATTTCCCAACCATGTGGTTCAAGCATATAAGAAAATTTGTGTCATACAATTTCATATACTTATGTTTTTTCTTTAATGCTGTGTTGAGTGAGTGCTGAGGTCCTGGCAAAAGTCTGGTCACTTCCCCTTGAATAATCCCACACCACACGTTACTTCCCTTCTAGAGACCTCACACTCCTAGATCATTATGCACCCTCCTTAATTGCCCAGGGGTGACATACCAGACAACTTCAGACAGCCCCTTTCCCCTAGAATGTGAGAAATTATTCAAATTCATCAGTCCACAGACAGCCCAGGGAACCAGCTCACCCCACCCACCCTGTCTGCCAGGCATAAACGCCCCCCCTGAAATTCCCCCTTTTTCACCTTTTCCTGGTGCAACCTTCTGTGCTGCCCTGCCCCGTGGCCTTTTCTCTTTTAGAGCCATAAGGAACACAGACTTCTGGCTTTCATTCAAGTGTTGTGTTGTGTTCCACCTTGCGGTGGATCTTTCAATCTTATACAGGAATCAGCTACCTGAAAGACTTATCTAAGAATCTACAAATGTCTGGAAATATATTTATGCATTTTATCAAAAGCCTTCAAATTTACTTGTGCGAATAAATCTAAGTAGAATTCGCAAAGAGCGATTGATATTATTTAATGGAAAGAAGCTCATTTTTTTACCAGTCAGGATTTTGTATAGTACTCATAACTGTAGATGTCTTCAATTGTCAATTATCTGTAAGAGGAACTTTCAGAAAAAGGTAGAAATGATGTAATAGGGAAAAAAGTCCATCTGTTACCTTGCAAAGAGACAAGCCTTCCTAAATCAGTTGACTGCTAATGACACCTGTTCCTTCTTAAGGATACCCTTTTCTTCCCTCTTTGTTCACTGCTTGTAAAATAGAAGTAGTGAGAATTTTAAAAATTCCCAGGGTAACCTGAAAACTCTATGAGGACAGTGTTGACATCTATTTTGACCACTGCTGTATTCCTGGTGCCTGTCACAGTGTCAGCATATAATATGTGCTCAGTAAATATTTATGGAATAAATAAATGTTACCAGTTCTGAAAAAAAAAAAATACAGTATTTGTTAAAATGTGTCACTCATTGCTGAAGACTTGGGGTCCATATATTCTGACACACACACGCACACGCACACACACACACACACACACACACACACACTTTCTCAATCTCTGGGTAATCTTTCTTTTTTTAAATATTTTTAAAAGTGTATTTATTCTGAGAGAGAGAGAGTGAAAACATGTGTGTCAGCAGCGGAAGGGCAGAGAGAGAGAGGGAGAGAGAGAGAATCCCAAGCAGACTCTGCATGGAGCCTCATATGGTGCTCTATTTCACAAACTGTGAGATCATGACCTGAGCCTAAATGAAAAGTCAGGTGCTTAACTGACTGAGCCACCCAAGTGCCCCCTGCGTAATTTCTTAATTTAATATGAGGATAATGAATGTTGGATAAAGCTATTTTAAAAAATAATCTTGAGTGAAATCATATGAGACTTATCTTTCCCTGACTTACTTCTTTTGCTTAGCATAATACCCTCTAGTTCCATCCATGTTGTTACAAAAGCCAAGATTTCATTCTTTTTGATTACCTCATATGTGGAATTTAAGAAACAAAACAGATGGACATAGGGGAAGAGAAGGAAAAATAAGATTAAAACAGAAGGAGGTAAATCATAAGAGACTCTTAAATACAGAGAACAAACTGAGGGTTACTGGAGGGGTGTTGGGGTGTTGGGTGGAGGGATGGGCTAAATGGGTGATGGGCATTAAGGAGGGCACTTGTTGGAATGAGAGCTGGGTGTTATATGTAAGTGATAAATCACTAAATTCTTCTCCTGAAGCTATATTACACTATATGTTAACTAAGTTGGATTTGAATAAAATTAAAAATAAATAAAAATATTTATAAATAAAACAAAAATAATCTTGCATATTCTTTCCTTTTATGTACTCAATAAAAACCTGATTCTACTGATATTTCTGAGATAGCTAATTATTTGTTTTCCTTTGAGATATCAACAACAACAAAAAAAGAAAAACTTAATGGTTCTAGAAAAGTAAAAAACGAAGGTTGGTTTAGAGGCCTCAAGCCAGATTGCACATCAAATTGGTGATTACTTTATCTCCATTGATGTCTTGAAAGGAGTGAATATATTTAACAGTGAAGTTAAATAATTCATTTATTATCTGTCACAAAGTATTGTGAAGCAAAGAGATGTGCTGTTGAGGAAGCTTTTGGTGTGATGTTTGTGAAATCAGCATCTTCTATTAGAATTATTTAAGGTCTGCCTTTAAGCAGAGGATATTTTTAATTATTTCTCAGAACATTTTCAACCTCATAAAATTTTAATTAACAATTAACATTGTTCATAGATCATCACTGTTGCTTAGCACAATAAGGAATCAAAAGACTGAGAAGTCGTTTTTTTTTTTCCATTAATGGATTTTAAATCTAGTTGGGATAAAACAAAAATAAAATGATACTCACGAAAGTACAGAACCTCCCTCAAAAGACAAAGGTATCATTAAGGCAGGAGTTGAGGAAGCTCAATTAGGAAAATTGTCATTCATCACTAAGAGGAGATCTGTGGATATCTTCAAGGTACACACAAAATATGAATTGGTGTAGTTGTGGGAGTTAGCTTTGGTACTTGGGAAGCAAGCTGACCTTGAAAGAATAAGTAATTAAATGAAAATGGTCCAAAGCATGCAAAAAGCATCTTCTAAACCTGTGATCTCAATGTAAGGAGCATGAATTGGTTTGAGCAAAATGTGTTCGCTTTGTGGATACAGAATCACTGAGCACACTAAACTGAACCTAAAAGGGAGAAATTAGTTTGAACTTTTGAAGGGTGGGCAGAATTCTGAGGACAAAGAAAGGCTCATAGAGAAGTTCAAATTAAATATACTAGGATGTAAGTAATCTTTGGAGGTTTGTGACAGAAATAGTTTTGAGTAATGAGCGTGTGTTTAAACGAAATAAATCTGTTTGCTTTTGGCGGGATGGAAATACAGGTCAGATGAGAAAGAATTTTAAAGTTGTTCTAAAGAGAAGGTTTTAGATTTTTAAAATGACTAAAATTTGAATTTGCAGGAAAGAGTAAATTTTAGCCACATTTTTTTCTCATCTGGTGACCATTCTGATGTTGCTTGTGTTTTGTGGTCTCAGGTATTTGTATCAACTGTTACCTATTTCAGCAGGAATTTTTTCATATGCAAGGAATAACTGGAATATTAGTAAGACAAAAAGATGTTAAAATTAAAAAGCACAATTTGGGGCACTTAAAAATGTTAGTAGTGCTAACTTGGGCTTTAGCAAAAACATACATTCCAATCAACGGATTAAGTGTTTTAATTGTTGATGAGGCAAAGTTGCAGAAATGTTTTCTTCATTTTCTTCTACATTTTTATTCTGGTGACTATTTTGAAAATGCTTTTTGCCTCAGCCATTTTTGCCTCTCCACTTAACCTCCTTCGTAAAATCAATTCCTAATTTCCAGCCTATCACTTATCACTTGACTGTTTAATCAAGGGGAAAGAAAACAAAACAAAACAGTTTTTTCCTAAATCATTTGGCTGTTGTTTTTCAGTAAAGGGCTAATTTCCTCTTTATATAATCAGAAAAGAGTTTACTTTTGAAATGAAGGTTAAAATATATGTTGTAGATTGCCTGCTAGGAAAAACAAGCAAACCAATAGATAAATATCTACGATGACTTTTTCCCCCCTGAATATTAGACTCCATGTGATCCAATTTGCAACTTAGCTAGACTTTCATTCTAGTGAATTTATTTAATACACTTAGAAATATAGAAAATAGTTTAGGCTTGTCGGCACCTGCGTGGCTCGGTGGGTTAAGCGTCCGACTTCAACTCAAGTCATGATCTTGTGGTTCCTGGGTTCCAGCCCCAGGTCAAGCTTTGTCCTGACAGCTCAGAATCCGGAGCCTGCTTCGGATTCTGTGTCTTCCTCTCTCTCTGCCCCTCCCCCCACTCACACTCTGTCTCTCTCTCTCTCAAAAGTAAATAAACATTAAAAAAATTTAAAAGAAAAGAAAATAGGTTAGGTTTGGAAACAACCAAATGCTGTCTTTGAATGCAAATGACTTCTTTATTTACTTGGATTTCAGAATGCTTGCAGCAGACCAGGTGTTCCTTTAGTAATACACACAGTTAAAATATGCTTTAATTTTTTTAAATTTAAAAATGTTGCACAATTACTTTCGTATGGTTTTGTATAAAAATAACATGTTTTTATGGAAAACTGGTATTTTATATAATCATTTAGAGTATTTATTTTTTAATATTATATTTCAAGTATTTTCTGTTTTTATGGAGTTGTACATTACATATTTACATATTTTTCAACATCACACATAAAAATTTTCGACTCTTCATAATTTTTCATGAATAAGGGCTTTTTGTTGAGAATTAGACGGTAAATCAGTAACAATACATACTCCACAGAAACAGTTGATCAGAAATGGTGTATTGTGGGTATATCTGTTTACTCATGTCTGTTTCTCAATATAAATGAAGGCTGAAGGAAAGAGATGATTCTTACTTCCACAACAAGGAATTCGATTCCTTCTGTTCCTCTTAAAAGACTGAATTCTTTGAATTGCGTAACTTATTATACTTTCATAAGAAAATGAAATCACCAATGCACTTCTTCTCAAAGGTGACAATTTTAAATTACAGTTCTAACCACTTTCTTTTCTTATTTTCTCTGTCTCTTGCCCTCTGTAGATGGGCCTTTGGGTCCCCGAGGATTAGCTGAAGCCACAGAGATGTGCACTCAAGAGTGCTTGGTTTTGGGTCACTCTGATAATTGCTGGATGCCTCCTGGCTTGGGCCCATATCAACACCCTAAATCTCCTCTCTCAACCTTTGCACCCCAGAAAGAATGGGTCAAGAAGGACAAGCTTGTGAATGGGCACACCCTTACCAGAGCCTGGAAAGAAGATAGCAACAGGAACCAGTTCAATGACCGTAAGCAGTATGGCTCCAATGAAGGCCATTTCAACAATGGCAGCCACATGACAGACATTCCTCTGGCAAATCTGAAGTCTTATAAGCAAGCAGGAGGTACTATTGAGAGTCCGAAGGAGCACCAACTCTAAAAAAAAACAAAAAAAAAACAAAAGGCTATATGGGACCTAATAACTTTAATCTAAATAGACATGCTAATACTGTGTGTGTCAGAGCTTTATGTATTCAATAGATCTCTATAACTATGCCCCTTTATAGCAGGGATATCCATAACTTTGTGTTAGCACCATGGAGGATACAATATTTTACAACATAAAAAAGAAGATAGTTCTACTAGCCACGTGATCTTGTTTACTAGAATTGATTAAACTCTCCAGAGATGATCACTCCATTGTGCAAATATCTTTTTTTCTTTTTTTTTCTTTTCTTTCTTTCTTTCTTTTTTTCTTTCTTTCTTTCTTTTTTTTTTAATTGCATTTTACTTTTGACCCTGGACTGCTGCTATGAACAATAGAATATGCATTTGGAGAGTAAGAAAGTTCCATGGATTAGAGTGACTGACAAACATATCCAGTTAGAAAATTGTGCTCTTTTTGTCATTGATTTGTGCTGGGACTGCTATACTTGACATTATACTTCAAACGAAACTTAAAAAGATTAAGCATTAAACCTATTGTGCTGTTAACAACGTTAGTGGATACTTGTAAGTCAATCAGTGTTAAAGTATTTGTAAATAGAAGCAAGTTATTATTAACAACTTTTGTGTACTTACAACGTTCACCTAAAAAATGTTGTAGCATAATTCCGTGTTTTATGGTTGCTTCTTTCCTTTTTCTTAATTTGCCTCTTTGTCGTTATTTTTGTTGTTTCTTTCAGTGAGGTGTTTCTGCGTTAGTAGTCCGTCTTGACACACATTGTTCAAAGGATCTCAAACGCTTGTGTTTAAAAAAAGGTTCTGGAATCCTGCTTCTTTTGTGATTGCTTATGATGCTGGGATTCTATAAAAAATAAAGATAAAATGAAAACCTTATATAAGAACAGGACTTCTGCAAAAGCTTGGAAACTCAGAACCTATTTTCTTGACATCCTTGTTTTCAAAGTAGGCGAAAGCAAAATCACTTAATCAGTAGCATTAAGTGTGAGAGTAATGGGAAAGTGTTATCCTTCAGCAAGTAATACAATATCCTGTGCTTGTCACTCATACAAAACTAATGTATCAAAATTAGCATATATTGAAGAAAAATTACTATTCAAAAATAGTTTCAACCGGGCAAGTGTGTGTCTACAACTTTGTTGAAATGGCAGAGTTTGTGTTGATCCTCATATACAATAATGTTGTTGTAACACAAGTGTTAGACCATAGCCACAAAATATTTAATGTGTTGTGCCTTCATGATGTAACAGAACATTCTCCAGGTAGGCTAGTTGGGGGAAATAAAGGGATAAATCTCTAATTATTGCTGTTTAACTGTTTGTTATCATAGTCGGTCAATGCCTGGCAGGTACCAGCATCTTGTCACTTAGGTCCAACCAACAGAGTGACAACAAATGTTCATAAGATCTCAGTTGCACGTGCAAACAAATCCAAATTCGAACATTCTTAGGAGGTTTTTGTTAAGGCATGACAGATGATTTAAACAAATAAATAGCATGCAACAAAATGTCTTTATTGAAAGAAGTGAAAGTTATCTTAATGCCACGGTTCAACATCAGTTTAAAAGTAAAAAAAATAATAAAATAAAAAATAAAAAAAAAGGTTTGCTAATCTGATAGTTAATTTGTTCTTACCAAAAATAAAATTACTTTGTAAATAGCAATTCACGTTTTTCCACAGTATAATGGAAAATAATGGGTAGGGGTGCATTGCTTATTGAAGTACATTTTTGTCGGTTTGTGAGGGGTGTTTGATGACTTTGACAGAATCAATATCTAAACAATTATCCTTGTTACTGCTTTGCCAGTTCTACGTTATTTACAATTATTCAGCTCTTGCAATAAATGTTCTGAATTCCTGATTGTAGTGTGTTAATTCTTGGTCAACATCCAAAGTGATAATTTCTACTCTAATTGTTGGATAAATATATGTGGGTAAATCAGCTCTTAATTAGAAATCAAGGCGGACTTTTGAGGGGTTTAATACCTATGTTCTGAAAATACGATTTCAAAGAGTTAAACTTCTGGTCTATGAAATCATTTTCTAGAGAAATTCATGGAGAAGTTCAGTTCACTTTCTAGTCAAGATTCATGCAAGTTTTAGCAAACTGAAATCCCAAGTCCAGAAAGCTGGCAGGTAGACTAGTAAATGAGGTTATTTTATTGTTGGCCAAGGCAGAAGAGAACTATTCTGGGATTAAGGCCTTGAAACAAGGGCTAACACGTCATCTGTATTTCTTTCAGATAGGAAAATAGGCACAGAAAGCTGTCAAGGATAATAAGACATACTCATACATATGCCGTGTGTTTATTTCTCCAGAGAACACCTGGATCGATTTTCATTCGTGTTAGGGTTTTAGGGGAGGTAAGCAAGCCTGACTCTCCCTCTAGAGCTTTTTGTAGCAATGGGAGATAAGATTCAGGAGTAAGAGACACAGAGATAAAGCTACTTGCTTGGACTGTGGCTGGGTGTGAAACTGTAACCCTTCACTTGTGAATAAGCCAGACTCACCCATGACCGTGAGGCACACCATGGAACCTCTGTGTTTTCTTCAGAGGGTGCGGCCTGCCCCAGGACACAGAGAATGAATGAATCCTGAAAACATGTCACTCTGGAAAAGATAAAGTCCATGCCTGTACAGTCTTTCTTCATTTTGTTATCAGATAAGTCATTCTCCTCTGCTTTTAAAAGTGTGAGAGAAATTAAAACAATTTCTCTTATAGTTCTCCTGCCCGTAGAGTCGAACTATTCAAGTAAAAAATAAAGACATAAAAATGGAACCAAAAAAAGTGCAATAGTTCTCCTATGAACAACCTTCACAAGTGTGGGAAAGAAACTCCTCATCCCCTCCATATTTCTATGAATAAATACAACAATATCTAGTCTTATCAAGACATTCAGTTATATGCTTTGTGAAATTTTAGGGTTGATAATATCACGAACCAAAATGGTTTATCAAGTAAATAAAAGAGTATATTCATAATGACTGTTGTTCAAGTATTGTCCACATTGTTTAATTGTGGAGGCATTGAATATTATGAGTCTTTATTTACCTGAAAATTAAAGCCATTTACATTTCCTAGAAAAGCACACCTATATGAAATCTATAAAGATAATGACTTCTAGAGTGATTATCAAATATTATGATGCTATATATTAATGTTTTTAAGACAGGTATAGAGATAAACTTTATAAAGCTGAATGTGACCTATGAGCATTTCTACACATACTCTAACATAAAATATATATTTAAATAATGGTCGTTCATTAACAGACAACTGAGCACTCATTTTGTTGCACTGATGCTATTCAGCAGATCTCATTCAGCGTCAAGTGGTGTTCCCTCCCCCATCATTCCTTAGCTAAAGCTAGAAATGCAGCTGAGGCCCCAAAGCCCTTATAGTATTTATTAAACTCTCTTGGCTAGACGCCAGGGATGGCTAATTATTATTAGTGAGGAGTGTTGGCAGCCAGGGATGAAAGGGATGCCTTGTCGGTTTCAATTCTAATGTGGATACCAGGGTGTTGCTTTGTAAGAGGGCAAACCAAACTATCAAAAGGAGGAGGGGTGTTGCCAGTTTAAAAATGCTTCATTTTCTGCTTTGTTTTAAAGAGTTGATCTTCTCTCCCTGAAGGAAGCTCCTTCATTGGTTCTTTTGGGAGAGAGTGCTTTCAGATTCTCCCAGTGTTCTTAAAGGCACAGTGATCACATAATGAACTCTCTATGTACTGTTCCTTCCTATTCACAACTACCGAAGTTTTAGTAGATATCAACTGGCCTTTTCACTGTTGAGAAAATATATAATTATTCTCTTAGTATTGAAATATCTTTGTAAGGTAAATACTATTAAAACATGACTATCATAATATTTCTTTCACATCCAGTTCACTCAAAGTATAAATTAATGGGTATCCCAAAAATATCAGTTTTGCGTTCTCTTGATGCTACCATCATCTGTTTTAAAACATTAAATAAGGGGGCGCCTGGGTGGCTCGGTCGGTTGAGCGTCTGACTTCAGCCCAGGTCATGATCTCACAGTTCATGAGTTTGAGCCCCGCATTGGGCTCTGTGCTGACAGCTCAGAGCCTGGAGCCTGCTTCTGATTCTGGGTCTCCCTCCCTCTCTGCCCCGTCCCCACTCGTGCTCTGTCTCTGTCTTTCTTAAATAAAACATTAAAAAAATTTACAAAAAAAAACATTAAATAAGGACTGTATTTTCTATTTTTATATATGCGTTTTATTTTCTTATATCTTAAGATTCTTAAATAGCACCCCCACATACATGGAAATGAGTTCCGTCCATATTTTTGTTATCCTAATGTATTACATTGTTCTTGAAGCTTTATAGTAAAAATGTCTTTAGAAATATTCTTTCATTTTTTATCCTTAGATTTTTCTTTAAAGTCTTCTGGTTGTATTCTTATTAGCATATATACAACACAATTATTATTGGGCCTATTCAATGCCAGATATTATAGAACTCATGTATTTTGAAAATATGTTCAACTATAGTGATTTTTCAAATAGTATCACAGTACCATTTAAATTCAAACCCTGTCTTTTCTGGACCTTTGTTGTTCTTCTTAAACTTTTTTTATTGAGATACAATTGGTTTCAGGTATACAACATGATTCACTATTTGTATACATTGCAAAATGATCTCCACAACATCTAGTTAACAGCCGTCACCACCCATAATTATACTTATTTTTCTTGTGACAACTTTTAATATTTTCTCTCTTAGCAGCTTTCAATTATACAATACAATATTATTAACTATAGTCACAATGCTATACATTATCTTTATGGTTCTTCTGTTCTAACAAGTGTTTATGTTTTCACTTCCAAATTCATCATTAGTTTTGGCATCATTGACATCATCCTGGACAATGATACTCAATTATAGTAATAAAAATCTTCACCTTGGATCTCTAATACAATTAAGGTGTGCTGTGATATAGTATCAGGTGATTCTAAGTGAAATTTCACTTTTTTATATTTCACGTCGTTACATCTATTTTGTTTTAACTGTTCACATCAGCCATTGTAGTCATTATTATTTTGTATATGAAGCATTTTTGCTTTCTGAAGAAAAATAAATCATGAAAAGATTTAGGGTACCGTTATATACATTCTCCATTAAATTCATAGACCCCAAACATACTTCGATGTCAGTATAACCAGCAACTTGTCCTCAGTGGCAGGGGATCAAACTGCTTAGTGATAGCAGTAAGCTATAATGGAACATATGAAACACTCCCTCCTCCTGAAAACATTTTCTTCTCCTGACTTCCTGGATACCACAACCTCTTGACTTCCTCTTACTTCATTGGCCATGTCTTCTCAGATCTTCTTTTTCAACATATGTGTTTACAGCTCTAAGTTTCCCTGAGTACTGCCTTTGCTTCATCCCATCAGTTTTGATATGTTGCCTTTTCATTTTTTTCAACCATAAGTATTTTCTAGTTTCCCTGCTGATTTCTTCTGTGACACATTGATTGTTTAAGAGTGTGTTGTTTAATGTCCACATATTTGTGAGTTTTCCCATTGTCCTATTATTGATTTCCAGCTTGATCCCACTGTAGTTAGAAAAGATCGTTTTAGAATTTCAAACTTAAAATTTACTGAGATCTGTTTTGTTGCTTAACATATCTGATCATCCTCTTTTAAAATTGAAATGTCTCCCTTAGGATTCCCAATCCTACTTACAACCTGCTCTACTTCTCCCACCCATAGCACTGACCACCTTCTGACATAACTACAATTTACTCATTTTCTAAAAAAAATTGTTGATGTTTATTCATTTTTGAGAGACAGAGAGAGACAGAGCATGAGCGGGTAAAGGACAAAGAGAGGGAGACACAGAATCTGAGGCAGGCTCCAGGCTCTGAGCCATCAGCACAGAGCCCAACGCAGGGCTCGAACTCACAAACTGCAAGACCATGACCTGAGCCTAAGTCGGTCGCTCAACTGACTGAGCCACCCAGGCGCCCCATACTCGTTTTTAATGCTTATTGTTCATTGTCTCACTCGAAGATAAACCGCAGAAGGGCAAATAAAACAAATGATTTCCCTTTTACTCGGCAAGTTCTCTTCATAGATTCTATTTTCCCTTCTGTACTCCTTGAAGTCTGCACACTCTAATGACTGGTGAATGTGGTCACTGTTTTTTATAGGTTGTTCTTCCTTGCATTATGATTTGAAGTTCCAATACAAGCTTCCCTCACTCTCTAGGATACTCACTGTGCATTCCGCCCCCACCCCCAGTGCTGTCCACTCCCACGAAGGACATGTTTTGTGTGACCATCAGCCTATGGAAAAGATGGTAGCAGCCATCATTTTAAAGCCACATGTTATTTCTGCCAGAAACAAGTTTTTAGATTGTTTTCTCCCCCCCAGAATCCACACATCACAGGAAATAAAAATAACAGAAAAATTACAAAAACCAAAACAAAACAGAAAATTGAGTCAAAGAGAATGTGTGTGTCTGTGCATTACATGTGTGTGTGTGTTCATAAATTCACATCACCAGTTCTCCATACCCTCCAGAAATGGGCCATATGTTTGTCTCTGAAGTTAGTGAAAGCAAAAGCAAAACAGGAAGCAAAAGCATTCCATTTACCAGTAAAATAAGTAAAATAGATTTTTAAATTTCAGTGGATCGTATTCCATCTTTGAGATTTTCTTCAAAGTCTGATAACAAATGGACCATTAAAAACAATATTTTTAAATAAACACATTTTCCCAAAGTTGAGTACATTTTTAGTAATAGTTTGTGTAAAATGTGAACATGACTATATAATCTACATAAAATTGTGTATAAAATATATTTTTACTTTGCTTATAATAGCATTTTTAAATATTCAATTATGCATCACCTATATAATCTTGCTCGCAAGTTCCACCCTTCGGAAAACATCATAATAATGATAATTGTTTGTCCCCAGATCACTTATGTCACCAAGTCTCCTGTCACTAATTCTCCCCATGTATTATGGGAAGGACAGTTTCCCTTAGGAAAGTTTCAAAATGAGGAAATAATTTCCTTAGCCTCCATAGCCAGGAAGACCATAATCTTTGTAAAACATAACATGTCCAGCTTCGATAATTGTTCTCATTCCTCCACCTTTGGTTAAAGCATCTGTAATAAAATTGTGTTCAGGATCTAACTACAGGACCACTGTCCCCAGATATGGCAGAGGTTATAACAGACTTAAAATCTCTGCTCCCCAGTGCATGTGGGTTAGAGGCCTTTGGTTGTTTCACAATATGACAACTGACGAACAGTCTTTTTTAAAATCAGGGTTTTATTTCCTTTTGGTTAGAATTGTCCCAGACAGCAGTGGTGGCTTTCATCAGGCTTTAATCAAAGGCATTTGTATAGCACTTACTCTGTGCTCAGCACAGGTCTAAGGATTCACATGTGTTAACATTAGTTTTCTCATGTACTTTTTTTTTTAAGATGTGTGCTGTTTGTATCCCATTCTATAGATGAGGAAACTGAGATATGCGGAGTTTAAATGAATCAACCCTAGATGGTAGCGGGAGCACGCAAGCGATCAAGCAGGGTGCCGTTCTGCCGGTCTGACGGCACAATCCAGGTGCTTCACTACTATGCAATACTCCCTTCTTATGAAAAATGCAAGCATTCTTTGATTCTTGGACCGAGTGACAAATTGATTTTTCTTTTTTTTTAAGTACCAGCAATCATATGATTTATTAATTTATTCTAGAATAAATATCCCCCTTCCACTTAGAGTTGGGTTTACCCAATGGATGACATATTCATATGTTGGTTTAAATATCTTAGTTATTAAATGTGTAACAATTGTGCTATTTAGCCTTGGGGTGAAACGATACAGTCTAAAATGGCACACGGGTTTAGAGTGAATAGAACCTAAATCGTGTTACTAGGAAATCTAGCTAAAGTCCCTGCTGCTAGATAAAAATGCTCACTTCCTTTTACATGCCCTGGGTGTATCTGTTCACAGTTCACACCTTTTTAAACGTAGCCCTTGCCTTCTGTTCCCTACCTTGGAAAATCAGGTGAGGAACAAAGTGAGCCACATATCAGGTTTCCATTGCCAATAAACAGGGCATTAAAATGAGACCCAAATCAGTCTGATAATTAACTTTAGCAAGCCTATTTTCCTCCCGTCACGGAAACGCAGCTCGCATGGACATCGAGGGGAGCTACGTGCTCGCATGGAGAAGAGAATGGACTCCCCGAGTGTCATGGAGAAAGCTATACATATGTTAAGCTTCAAAGAATAAATGCCCTCTCTTACTGCATCACCAATTTTAATCAGCTGTTCTTACATCTACAGTTTGGCTTATTTTCCAAATGGAGACACAGCTCTTAATTTGACAAACAAGAATCCCAGATTACAGATATGAAATAAATTAATTACAGTGACAAGGTCATACCATGTAGCAGGACTTCATCTGTCTTTTCTTCTCCCAGGAAGGGCTGACCATAGATTTTAAATGTCAGCTCCCTGTAGTTCACAATCTTACACTGCACTCTTTTATAATAAGGTATGGTAACAAATGGCACAAGGAATTAAATATAAATATTCAATTAATAGTAGTTCAATAATATCATAGTATCACTCAGTAAACCATTATTCCATTTAAGCCACTTGTATAGGATAACATTATTCCTCTTTTATACTTGGATCTTTAATTATTTGCCATGACATACTTGCTGATGTAAATAACTGAACATCAGGTGCATAAGAAGTATCTGTCTCTTTATGCGCACACAGTAACCAGCATCAGAAAACCAATATTAAACTTCTTGAGAAAGAAAACACACATGGGTGGGTGTTTCTTTTAAAAATGTTAACCTGGGAATCTGCGTGTTTTATCATTTGTATGTAGATAGATATAAAATATATAGTTAATATAGTTATATAGACTGTTGTATGTTATTTTTAGCATTTATTACTAGTAACTTGTATGGTTATTTTTGTGTTCGTTTGGTATTGCTTATACAATTCCAGAATTCTAGGCAAAGAAGTTCATCTAGTAAAATACCAATTTCCCAGTGGGCTGGCATTTAAACTACCCAGCGCAGATGAAAAATCGCCAGAGAAGAGCTTGCTTTGGTTATGCATTCTAGGACTCATGAATTCATTTAAACTTACATGGTACAAAATGAAATACTTAACTATTTAGTTCACGGTTGATGCCTTTAGAGATATTTAGCAGTAGTGAAGTTCTGTATAATATTTCAATATTTATTAAAATTAATAATGGAATGAAGATAAAGAGATTTAGCTTATAAATCCTACTTAGGTAGAAAAATTTAAAGGAGATAATGATCCTGAATCTTATCAACTTGAGAAATTTCCATTTTACAGGATAATATTTGGCATTTTGTATAATTGACACAATCATTTTTAATGAAGTACAATTGGGAGAATAATATTCACATTGTAAGCTTATTATGAAGATTGAATGGGGTGATTAATTGTTAGAGCCTAGAATGGTGTCTAGAATACCATAAGTGCTTCATAAATGCACTTTTATTTAATTACTTTTGATAGTCATAGTTTATTCAAAACCTTTTTTAATCACAAAACACTTAAAATATATCAAATCTTCAAAATATTATGAATGCATTTTCCTTTGGTTCTGTTCCTACACACTAAGTGTTGGACCAAGATTCTCACTAAGTTCTCTCTACTCTCAGAGAAGATTTTGCCTTTCATTCTAGGGAGCTGAGATGCTGTTAGTCAAGAATTCTTTCCACTTTTTACCAAAGCAGGTAGAAACTTAGCTTTTTCTCCTTCCTTTTTTTCTTTCTTCAGTTTACTTGAAAATTTTCAATATTTCTGAATCCACATCCTTTGGCTCTTTCAGGATTATTCTATAATTATTCTATTGTGATTCTATAGTTCAGTCTGAATAAATGCAAACACTTCCAGAGGCTTTGAAAAAGATAGCAGACTCTGGCCACCATGGCCCTTTCCATACAGAATAGAGGGCTCTACTTGCCAAATCTTGCAAAATTTTCAAGGGAAGGCTAAATCCCCAATGTCATGGGAAATGTCTCTCTAGAATACATCATGAGTCTAATTTTAATTTTTTTTAATGTTTTTATTAATTTATTTTTGAGACAGAGAGAGACAGAGCATGAGCAGGGGAGGGACAGAGAGAGAGGAAGACACAGAATCTGAAGCAGGCTCCAGGCTCTGAGCTGACAGCACAAAGCCCGACGCGGGGCTTGAACTCACGGAGTGTGAGATCATGACCTGAGCTGAAGTCGGACACTCAACCTACTAAGCCACCCAGGCGCCCCATACATTATGAGTTTAAAACAAACAGACAAATCTGGCCCAGGTTAGAAATTCTCTCTTCTATTTTCTGTAAATTCAACTATTTTTATTTTACTTGCTCATAAGCTTATGTCTTTTCATGAGCATTTTCTAATGCTCGGGTGTCTCTAACTTAAAACAAACAAGAAATAACATACAAGTAAGTGGAAAGCTTCATTTCACTCACTTATCTATTGTCAGACCTGTTTTTATCCATTTCATGATCTTGAAGAAAAATCCATCAACACACTACCCAACTGTTCCCACCTATAACCACTCCCAACAAGATATCTCTTGCTAAATTCTCAAAATTATCTTGCCCAAATTTATTCCTGAATCAGAAGGTCACCTCTCAGGCTTTACTTCACTCAGTCTTTTAGTGGCATTGCACATGTTCTTAGAACATTCGACTCCTTTAGTTTTGCAACAAGGAATTCTGATGGCTTTCCTTCTATATCCTCAGAGTACGTCTTCTTAATATCCTATGCAAAATGCCTTCTTTTTCCAAGTGTTGACTGTTAGTTTTCCCTAAGGTTCTGTCTTCTCCCACACTGAATACTCTAAGTGCATCTACGCATACCAATGGTTCAATTGTGAGCTCTCCAAATGTACAAATATAGTCCAGCTTTTTCTCCTACATACCAGACCCATGAAAACAACTGGTCAATAAAATATCCCAGAAATGCCTCAAATGCAATTCTACTCAGTGTCTCCATGCAGCCTCTAGAGAAGTCAGATCTCATGCTTCCAGACCATGTCTGAATGTAGAAGTAAAGAAAGAACCAGAGCCTCTGTGTACCTGGGCACCAGAGTCACTGTGGACCCTGCTGAAGATGTAGGATGGTGGTGTGTGAGAACAACCCTCACAGGAGAAGGCCAAGAGAGCAGATTATGCTAGGGCAAGAGGGGTAGTGTGATAGCCCCTTCTATTAAATCACTGAAAGCCATAATGCTACTAAACCACTAGAGCCACCAATCTCAATTGGTGCTGACCAAATTTGGGGCATTGTTTAAACTGGATCTGTGACAGACAGCACGGTGGTGTAGCAAGCTCTAACATCTATTTATCTTCTTCCTGACTTGAAGTCCTGAAAATCTATTCTCCACAAGTAGCCAGTGTATTTTGTCTAGAATGAAATCTGATCATATCACTCTGGGTCAAAACTATTCAGTGTTTTTCTATTATTCTCAGTCCAAAAGTCCATATGTCTTAAAATAGCCTGCAGACTCCAGCACCTTCTGTCCTCTGATCACTTGACCAGCCTCTTTGCAATTTATGCTAAAACATGGATCACTTGGTGATCCAGCTAAATCGAACTCCCCAGAGTTCCTTGAAAACACCATGCTCTTTTTCCCTTCTGGGTCTTTGTGAGTGTTCTTCACTCTGCTGGTACATTCTTGCCTTCTGTTCTCTTCCCTGGAGTAGCTAACTCCTTCTTACTCTTTAGGTCAGAGCTTAAAAGACTTCCTTTAAAGGCTTTTCTGACTGCTTCCAAGGAACCAAGACTATTGCCCACTCACAGCACTTGCACGGTATTGTAACTGTTCATTTACTTGCCAGGATCCCTCCTTTGACTCTAAACTGAGAACAAATATGACGTCTCTCTTATTCACCATTGTGTTCACTGTTTGACATAGGAGGGGTTCAATAAATGTTTGTGGAATCAATTCATGGGTTTTGCCTTCTTGCAAGTGCACATCGGTACTACTCAGAGAACTTGGAAGACGATCCGAGTGACTGTTATAGATATACAGATACATTGAGATATCTATAGATAATTGCCTGTATTACAGGTATGATAAAGATATTAAAGGTATTATTAAATCGATTTAGGACTGATCTGATATACTATGTGTCGTAGGTTTTTCCTTTATTCCTCTTTTGCTTCTATTTTTTTTTTCTGTCTGAGGAAAAAGTAGACCTTCTTTTAATAGGGGCTGATTCAGACTTTACTGGCTTTGCCAGGGTGTAGGTGACAGGAAAAGGCAGAAGCAATAGTGATTACGCCTTTAGTAGGCAAGTGCTATAGAGAAAAAGATTGGTTTTCCTCTTGTCCAGATGTTCCTCCTGAGCATTCCTCTAGTGCCTTCCTTATCATAGTATTATTTCATTAAGCTATATTTGTATTTCTCAGTTTATTTGTTGCCCATTCCTCCTGACTGGGGACTATTTGAAGACTGATTCGTTACTCCTGTGGAATAAATATCTCATACAAGATTTATAATATGGCAGGCATTTAATGAATGCATAGTGTGAAATTTGGAATAAAACTCTTCTGCTTCTTGAAGTAGCAAGCTAAACTTGCTATAAATATGACAACCATTTGTCAGAATTTTTAAAAGATATACATCATATGTGGATTTGATTAAATGGCTTTTAAATATCATTTTTTCCAGCTTAATGTTCTATAACACTTTGTAACATGATAAGTAGGATATATTTATGGAGAGGTATTAGGATAATATAGGGTTGGGAAATAGGGATCTATAAACCAAAGCAGAAAACCGAGACCCAAGGTGAAGTCAGTTTCTTATAAGTGTAATTATTTCACTGGGATTTTTTTCAACATGCTAATAAAGCAGACAATAGACTAGTCTAATACAACCTGAAGTTGAAAAACCTGCTCAAAGTTCTTTTTTGATTTCTCTTTCTTCAACTTTGTATTATAGTATAAATAATTCAAAAACATTTCAAATTTCCAAATTCAAACATGAACTACTTAGGAATTATGCCGCAATTGCTAAATGGCACTATAAAATAAAATGGTTGGGCTGTGGATATGAAAAACCTACACTCAAATACAGTTGTTCAAAGTTTTATGCATTAAATACTGAATTATGAGTTATCAGTCATTCTTAAAAGGTGCATTTTATTTGAAATACTAAAAGATATTCCATAAGAGACAGTAATCTGCACTTACTCAATGCTCCAATATATAGAAGCAGTAATGCTTATGCAGTGGAGACAAACTGCTGTTTTAAATTTACCAAGAGTTTCTTCTGTTGCTCAAAGCGGAATCTGGATGTTTAAATTATTGAAGCAGATGAAATGGCAAATATGGTATTTATAAGTAGATTCTGAATTTTAGATTGGACATTGGAATTGTGCTGTGGAAATACTATCCCTGTATTCTGGTCAGGTCGGCTTGCGAGCGACAGTGACTCATGCAGACGTGAGGCAATCTTTAACAGTGATGAAGTCTAAATGAAGACAATTAAGACGGAGATGTGACGTCATTAAGAGCTCAATTAGAGCTGAAGGAGATTAATGTTTATTCATCCTTTCCCTGTCCACCCCCAACACATACACTCGCAAAAAGGGAGGCGGTGGGAATTTGACCTCAAGAACGAGGACAGAAGCTGGCCCTAAGCAAAATGATTCAACAAAACAGATGGTTCTAGAAGTGAAAAGACTGCTAGATGCTAAGACTACTTTATATGGAGCCCATTTTTAAGGTGTCCCTTCCTGCATTGTAGTTCTCATTGTTATAATCAAAATTTAGCCTAATTGTGTTACACACTACAGACTGGCATGAACTGTGCTGTGTAGGAATGGTGTATAATCACTCCCTTGTCCCTCTTGTGAGTCAAGAGGGAACAAAAAGAATCCTGGAATGACATTGCTTGAAGACATGGCAAGAGGAAACCAGTATCGATTTGTGGTATTAGAATAGCATTTCTTGAGAATCCTCAGAAATAACAAGAAAAGTAAATTTATGAAAAACACATATTTTCTGTGATCAAATAAGAATGGGGGCTTGGGGGTTGTCATTTGGTATTATGGAGAGAAACTGCTTTGTTAATTGAAACTGCTTAAGTTAATTTATATCAATAAGCATTCTTGCACTCCTAAATAGGTTATACTCCAAAGGTTTGCTTGGCTATTGAATGTTAGAAATCTGGATCGTTTTTCTCAAGGAGGGAATGATATGACAGCTGTATAGGATAGCTAGATGCTTCGAAAGCCTCTTTATCTTATTAATTCTTTTTTTTTTCTGTAACCCACAATGCTTGGGTAACATCTTTCATATGGACATAGTCTCCTGCTTCTGTACAAAGCCTGTTAACCCAACACAGATCTTAACACAGTGTTAATTGCAAACCAACTGCTCTTTTGAATTTAAACAATGCTTATTGACAGACAGAATAAGAAACACTTTTAACTCACTTCCATCATGACTTCGGTCTTCCCTCCCCCCTCTTTTTGTTTTTTTCCTCAACTTTGTAGAAAAATATTAAATTATGGTGAGTTGTCACTGGTACAGTTTTGTACACTCAGAGCGGCATCTACAGCTGACCCTGGTCTTCCTTGGCAATTCAAAAGAGCGGGGAGTTAGTGATGTAGCTGACTGGTCAAGCCAGTAGCCCTAATGAGGAAAAGCAGAAAGGCCACTCTTGGGACTCTCCCTGGGTCACAATGCAAGGTAGAAATGGAGAAAGCACAGGGGCAATGTTAGGCTGCAGCCATTGGAAGGTAATAAATGGAAAGGCACTAGAAAAAGTAAATTCCAGGCATTAGCTCAGATGCCAGAAAATTCTAAAAAAACTATTTTTGGCAGCATAGCTTGATCTAGTTCCCGCTTACCCAACAGACTTAGCTTTTCTCTTTCAGCAAGAAATATTTATCAGAACACTGTTCTTAATGATTGCTTTACACTTGTCTAGGTGAAAAATCTTCTTCCAACAATTTTAATTGATTGATCACACTTTTGTTCAACTGTAATTTCCACTTTTTTATTAGAAAACTTATTTTGCTTTTGGTACACCAACCATATATACAGTCATTGACTTTGTCTTGTGCAATTTATTTTCTTCAGAAAACTAATACTGTACCTTATCTCTGTGATATTGATTATTTTAAAGTTCATTGAAATTAATGTTTCTAGAAACCCATGCCACACCTATTCTTTTTAAATAGAATCCTATGTTTTATGTGTAACTGTGTATGAAATATTGGAAAGATCATTTATCATTACTGACCACCTTGTGAATTCAAATATCCAAAATATAATAGAATAGGAGTCAATCAAGTCAAGGTTATTTTACTTAAACAAAATGTTCAGTTATACAAAGAGCACAGTATCCTGCTTAATCACATTAGCTACACAAGCATCTGGAGTATAAGTCTGCATATAGCAGTTCTCTTAGAATTCACATGTCATATTCACTCAATGAAATTTAAGAAAGTTACCCTAGATAAATAAAATATGCTTTGACTTAGTACTTTTTTTTAATGTTTATTTATTTTTGAGAGAGAGACAGACAGAAAGAAAAATAGAAAGAGTGAAAACACAAGCAGGGGAGGGGCAGAGAGAGAGGGAGACACATTATCTGAAGCAGGCTCCAGGCTCTGAGCTGTCAACACAGAGCTCTACACAGGCATTGAACCCACGAACCGTGAGATCATAACCTGAGCCAAAGTCGGATGCTTAACTGACCGAGCCATCCAGATGCCTCTTGACTTATTACTTTTAAATATTGACATTTAAAAAGTGTTTCCTTAAAAAAAGAAACCAATAAAATCAGACAAAAAAATTTAAGTCCATTTTTCTCTTTTGTTCTAAATTATTGTGCTATTTCTTTTTCTTTATAATATTTTTAATGTTTATTTATTTTTGAGAGAGAGACAGAGCATGAGCTGGGGAGGGGCAGAGAGAGAGGGAGACGCAGAATCGGAAGCAGGCTCCAGGCTGTCAACACAGAGTCTGACGCGGGGCTCGAACTCATGAATCCCCAGATCATGACCTGAGCTGAAGTCGGGTGCTTAACTGGCTGAGCCACCCAGGCACCACTAAGCCTAAACTATTTTCTATATTTCTAAGTGTATTAAATAACCCAGGAGCCCATATTGCACTATTTCTGTCCAGAAGATGTTGCTACACATAGCAGGTAATTATAAATTTTGAAAATATGCCAACCTTGCTTTTATTTTTTTTTTCCATGCATGGTATGCTTCATAGTTACCTTATGTTCAATTTTCTGAAGGTTGACTTTTTTATCTCTCAGCAAACTTAAGTCTTATAGTTCAAAGTTCCAAATATCTTCCTGACAATTCTGGGTATAAAACCTCTTTGGTTGGAGAAATATGTTCTCATAATATTTGTGTTAAATTGACTGTGTATATGGTCTTTTTATTCCTGAGGCTGAACTGGGTCAATAAGTTTTGAATTCTTTGCTGCACAACGGGATCAAGACATAATTCTATAATATATTAATTAAATTAAATTAGAGTACATGTAAAATATGGTTCAATAAGAAAGCTTTTCTTTGGATTTAGGATATGTGTCTAATGTGTGTTATTTGCGATAGTCTTACATATTCAAATTTTATAATACTTGGCCCTGGGTCAAATTCAATCATAATGAATTTATAGCTTCTTCTGTTTTTAAAGAGATTTAAGAACTGATTAGATTTGAAGGGAAAAAAGTGATTAGATTTGATCAATCACTGTGCTTTTTAAAACATTTTTTCTCTGATGCTTTATTATTTTTACACAAAAGCTATTTCCTAACTTTTCCCCTATTGCTGTCAGCCTGGTTTTGTTCAGCAATAGGACATGTTTTAAAAAAAAAAAAAAAATCTCACTGAAGGTAAGATTAGTCTCTGGCATAAAAGTGAATATGTAACAAATTTCTGGCCAATGACACAGAAATGGTAGTCTTCTGGGAAACCTCTGGGACAGACTTTTTGTGTTTTCTTTAATAAAAGAGACATCTTGATTGCATGCAGCTGTCTGTTATTATGAAGAAAAGGCCAGGAGTGAACCTGTTAACCCAGCGATCACCCACCTTGAGACTTCCTAATAAGTGAACAATCAACACCCTATGATTTAAGCCAGTGTCACGTAAGTCTATGATCAATTATCAAAAGCAACTCTCCTAGACAAATAGATTCATAGATGTAGCTTGATCTCATCTACAAATAGCTGTAGCTTCAACTCTGACAGTTTGTACAATTTAAAGAGAAATAAAAATGGGAGCGAATGGAATAGGTGTTTTTCCAAACCAAAGAGAGAGCTCTGTGAAAAATAAATATGCCATAAGGGTGCAATGAATATTAGGTGCCTTTATCATTCTATCTGATTTTCATACTGTGATAATCCTAGCCTAGGGCAATTTCATTGGCTGTCCAGTGAGAAGTTGGGAAGTCAGTATGATTTGGCTGAAGGAAGATGGAATGAAAGCCAAGACATCAGAAAAATGGTACTGGTTCTAATCTGATTTTTCAGGAGTAACTAATGGACTTTAAGCAACATTATAAACACAAGACAGTCATATTAGTCAACACAAAAGATGTATTCTGAACATGCATTAAAATAAACTTTATATTCAAATTAGCAACTCCTTGTTCAGATGAATTATAGGTATTAAATCACATATAGTCAGGGTCAGCACCGAGAAAGCCATTCTTTGCTTTTAAATTGAGGGCTTCATTAAATTTCAGGCCACTGGAGTATGGCAGAGCAGAAACCCATACAGAAAGAGTAAAAGCTGAGCAGAAAACCCATATTGCATGAGTACATTCATAGTTTATTTAGGCAGAATCTTTGTGTAAACAACAACAAATAAGCGATGATTCAGAATGTCCTTTGCCCTCCTTTGTTGAGGTTCAGCAACCATTCCCCTGTGACCAAGTGGGTGGTACTAGACCTTGAAGAAAATATCTCTGCTTCTTTTCACCTGTGATACTCATAAACTTTTTTCTTTTAATCCCTTTAATATTTTTAAAGCAATAATTTTGTCTTTCTATCCACTATGCCTGCCACGTGGTACTTAATTGATGATGGATGCTTAATAAATCTTTCCTGATATACCGACAAATTCCCAACCTCATTAGAAAAAAATACAAATAAAAAATGAGATACAATGCTTTAATCTATCAAAATAGCATTTTTTTTTTTAAAGATGCTGCTTGGTATTGGAGAGATACAATGAAATCGGCCGTTTTTATCCATTGCTGGAAGGGGAATAAATTGGCACAAGCATATACTAGTTATACATGTTTCCTCATCCGTAAAATAAGGAAATGAATACTTAATTCACAGATAGGGATTAAATGAAATAATAAAAGGAAGTAGACAGTACAATAGTTTGTATGTAGTGACAAGTCCCAGTAGCTGACAAAAAAAAGAAAAAAAAAAGACAAGCAATAATTGGACACCTGTTTGTATTTCTTATCGATTTTGTGTTGCCTTCTTGACCATAAATTCCATAAGGCTGGATGCCATAGTCATCATATTTACTTTTGTAGCCTGTCACTTTACGCACTGGTGGCCATATTGTCATTCAGTTACTATGTGTTAAATTCATACGGTTTATTTAGCTCCCTTAACTACTAAGAGAAATTTCATGTGCAAAAGCATACTGGCTATCAGTGGAGCAATAGAATGCATTTTACATTCTATGAATGATCATGTATGTGAAGGAGTGTGACACAGGAGGAAAGCACAGGCTCTGATTTTGGGAGAAATGCATCCAAGCTCCAACTGGCTATCTGCCATGGACAAGTTATTCCACTTTCATGAACTTCCATTTATATTTATGTGCCTCTGCAGTGAAGAAGTTCCATCTCAGGGAGTTTCTGTTGTCTTCAATGGGAACACATTTAAAGGTGTTGTGCACTTCACATGATCACAGATTTATAACTATTTCACCTAAATACAGAATTTCAGATTTTTAGGAAACATTCTAAACAAGCTCCTTACCCAGGCTCAAAACCGGTAAGATTGTAAGATTCCTGCCACCTACATTGTGCCCTTTACGTACCATACTCTTCGTGAGATTCTTTTTCCCTTTTGTGATTACAGTGCCTGAACATTCCATGTTGCCTGTTTTTCGCAGGAACGCTATAGTTTATGCCAGGGAGTGAGGAGGAGGAACAGAATAGGCAGAAGCCGATGAAAGAGATGAATGTGTCTGGTGGCGAGTTTGGTTGACACTGGGAGGGTTGGAGGGCTCCCTCTTCTCATTATAGCAAGCAGATACTGTCTGTTTCATTCGTGTCCAGTCTGTCAGGGAAACAAGTAGGAAAGCCTTTGTGCAGTTGTATTTGTGGTTTTAAAGTAAAATTCAAAAGAAATAGGAAGCAACACAGGGGAAACATCCTGGGGGGTAATTTGCCTCAAAGTTCCCATGTATCAGAATATACATGAAAAAGTTTAATTTTTACGATTATGAGTTACTTAATGTTATTAATTTTTTATTATGATTATGATTACTAAATGTTATTATCCTTAATATCATTCTATTGTCTGTGTATAAGAGTGTTTATAAATGTAGCAAAGTGTGATCCACGCTCTCATGGATTCTGGTGTTTACATAACACCTTTTACCTAATGTTCAAATGTGTTACCTGCTTAACCCTCACAATTTCACCACGGAGTCAGGATGTGAAGATGGAAAATTTAAGCAAATAATAATATCAGATCATTACCGAGCACTTCCTACATGTCAAACACTATGTTATGTGGTTTACATTTACTAATCTATTGAATTGTCATAGCAACCTTGTGAAGCAGAACTATTAGCCCATTTTATAGATAGAAAAACAGAGGCTGGGAGAATTTAAGTTATTTCGCCCAACATTACACAACCATCATGTTGTGAATGCAACATCTTGGCTCAGGAAAATAAAATTATTTATGAAATGTTAAGTCAATGATAATATTTAATCTAGAAATAAATATATTAGTTTTTATTCAGATCTCTTTATCCAGATTGCAAGTAGACGTGATGTGAATTTTCAGTTACTTTTTCTAAGCAGGAAACTTTCAGTTACTTTTTCTAAGCAAGATCCAAAATGAAGAGCGTTAAGTGTAATGATACTTTCATTCCATGGAAGAAAGAACAGAAGCCAGAGTTGTCAATCTCTCTTGTATTATTCCAACAGCTTTTGTGGTTTCATATGGCAGTTTCTGTGGGCTGCATTATTAAGTATGAGTTGACTCTTCTGATTTCATGTCTCTATGGACTTTTTAACGTTTATTTTATTTTTGAGACAGAGAGAGACAGAGCATGAACGGGGGAGGGTCAGAGAGAGGGAGACACAGAGCCTGAAACAGGCTCCAGGCTCTGAGCGGTCAGCACAGAGCCCGACGCGGGGCTCGAACTCACAGACCTCGAGATCATGACCTGAGCCGAAGTTGGCCGCTTAACCGACTGAGCCACCCAGGCGCCCCTAGAGTTTTTAATATTTCTTATTTTCTGACAATTTTTTTTTCTAAATAGGGTAATTTGAATTCAGCATTGTGGTGATTGTTTATAGAATTTAGTTTAGCTGTAGATAATGGAAATGTCTTTCATAAAAAGTATCATTTTATTAAGCTGAAGGTGGGCTTTGTTCCCTTGATAACTTTTTGACATTGAGACTGCCAAAAGAAGATGGATTTGTATTTTAAATGCTTTGAAGTTGGGACAATTTAAATGAGGGAAATTTCAAATGTCGCATGGAGACACAGCAAATTCTTTCATTGCCTGAAGCAGATAAAGAAAAAAAAGTCTGACTCATTTGCGTTCTTTTTTTAAAGCTGTTTTAAAATTGTAATGATGAGGTGTTTATATGTGTCAGGAGCTTCAAGGCTTAGTGGCATGATTAACTGAAAACCAAAAACATTAATGCTGTTTGGTAATACCAACATTTTCATTGGGTTTTAACTGTTTGAATAATGCTAAAAGTTGGAATTTTAGAAGGTGTCCTTGGAAGGATACTTTATTTGGCAGAATCATCCCTAGGGAGGTACACATATTAAAAAAAAATCTTGTTTCTCATATTTCCTTCCCAACATTTTATGCAGGTGAAATCAGATAAAAAGCAACATTCATAAAACACTTGAATAAAGAAAAATATCATAAGATATAGCCTGAAGGAGGATATAAAGACAAGGATAGGGCCATTTCTTCCCTATTTCCATTTCTAGGCCAGGTAATATCCAACTCTTTTTGACTCCAACCCACAATAAGAAATACATATTACATTGTGATCTGGCACACATACCCAAACGAACTCCTGAAATAAAAGTGGCATGATGTATTACATGTGATGTACTCTATTTGTTATTCTTTTCCTGCTATATTTCACCACATTTCATTTTATTTGAAACAAAAGACTGGCCATTAGCATTAACGGAACTTTAGAATCCACTACTGAAATTTTTGAAGGTTTGGAGACAAAGTGAACTTCCTGTAGTTCTTTATGCCCAGCCTCTGTCGTTGCTAACCATCTTTCTAGCTGTGAGAAAGCCAGAGCTCCAATCTTGGATCATTCGACAATTGTATTCTCAGCTGATCTGTTTTATAAAACACTTAACATTTCTGTGCAGTTAAAAATATAAATTGTGCCATGACCTGATTTTAATGGAAACAAGTTTATTATGCCCTTTCATGTGCATTTAAATTGAATACATTTTAAACATTTTAAACAAGGAATTGATTCAGGTATGCTTTGCTGAGAAACACGACTATTTCCAGGCAGTTATAAAGTATGTCAAGCTCTGTTTGTTGAGGGCACAAATTCTTTTTAAAGAGGAAGGTAATTTTATTTTAGTTTTCGAAAAAATATATATGCTACAGCTTTGCCTTTGAATGCACCGCTTGTTACATTTATTGAGGAAGGGGATTGAACTGTTATCTCTCACAACCTTTTCATTTCTTAAGAAATCACTTCTTTCCTAAAGATCAGCTACAGTGTTACATTAGCTGAACTTGGGTGGAGTCTGGATACCGTAACAGTTTGCAGAACAGCTGCCCATGCACAGATCTGTTACCTGCAACTAAATGCAGCCTGATGTTGATCTGTCCTCCACCTGAATTCTCAAATGTCTTAGTCCTTCCTTGAACCCCTTCCCACAACACACGCACTCACACCCACACACTCACTCACTCACTGACTCGTTCACTCACTTCTCGTCCAGATGCTACTATGACCTGTAGTCGGCCTGTTTCAACCATTCTTGATCTCTCTCTCTCTCTCTCTCATTTTGGTCTCTATCATCTATGCCTATCTCTAACCCATGGCACTGCCTTTTACTCTTAGAATTCACCATTTGCATCTGGCTTTGTCCTTCCCGTAATCATTCTATTTTCACAGAGGGCTCTAGATCTGAGTTTTTGTTTATTGACTTCCGCCATTGGACAGAGCCTGGTTGAGTTACAAGGTTTGTAGCTTGCTGCAGCCATCTTTTCCTTACTCATTTGTATATTTCCCTGTATTTTAAAAATGTACCCAGACGAGTATTGGCCTGGCTTATGTGCCATCTCACTTTCTCCCTTATGTCTTCTCCCATTTGCAATTCCTCTTTATGAACTGTCCACTACCTATATTACTCTTTGGCAACTGGCCATAAAGTAAGTTTCCAGAAAACAAATCACAGTTTTCCTTTGAGTTGTATTTAGTATAAACAGACATATTCCTCTGGAGAAAATCTAAACTGAAGAACTTGGTTCATCATCTTCCCCATTATATACTGGGAAATATTGTTTACAATTGTTTTCATCAGAGAGATTTTTTTTCTTTTTTCATTTTTTTTACATTCATTTATTTATTGAGAGAGAGAGAGAGAGAGAGAGAGCGAACAGGGTAGGGGCAGAGAGAGAAAGAGAGAATTCCAAGCAGGCTCCTCACTGTCAGCGCACAGCCTGATCTGGGGCTCAAACTCAGGAGTGTGAGATCATGATCTGATCCAAAATCAAGAGTGGGATGCTTGGGGCACCTGGGTGGCTCAGTCAGTTGAGCGTCCGACTTCGGCTCAGGTCATGAACTCATGGCTCGCGACTTGGAGCCCCGTGTTGCACTCTGTGCCGACAACTCAGAACCTGGAGCCTGCTTCAGATTCTGGGTCTCTCTCTCTCTTTGCCCCTCCCTTGCTGGCACTCTGTCTGTCTCTCTCTCAAAAATAAATAAATATAAAAAACTGAAATAAAAAATAAAAAGTGGGAAGCCTAACCAACGGAGTCACCCAGGCACCCCAAAGAGACATTTTTCTATATCTATACCCTGATCTCTCAGACATGTCAGACTCCATCCTCTTGGTTGATGTTTCCAGTATTTTAGGTGATAGTAGCAAATGTTGCCTTGAGGTGATGCATTCTTTCTGTTTTGATAATGTTTACTTATTTTTGAGAGACAGAGACAGAGCACAAGTGGGAGAGAGGCAGAGAGAGAGGGAGACACAGAATCCGAAGCAGGCTCCAGGCTCTGAGCTGTCAGCACAGAGCCCAACGCGAGGGTAGAACTCATGAACCGCAAGATCACGACCTGAGCCGAAGTCGGACGCTTAACCGACAGAGCCACCCAGGCACCCTGAGGTGATGCATTCTAAACACATTTTTATCGATACTGGACAGGTCTCTTAATGTTAAATATGTGATTAATAATACAAAAGAAAGTAATACAAATTGACCAGTTCTACAGTTCTATTAATACATGGGATTTACTTAAAATAAGCAGTATGCCATGCTGAGAACTTCCAATGTATATCAACTTTGTTCACTACTCGCTTTCTAGTGCCCAGAATAAAGCCTGGACTTAGAAGTTTCGTAATATATTTGTAAAATTTTAAAAAGAATAAATGTTCATGTCCTCGATTCAAATGCCAAAAGTAAAATAGACTTAAAGAGAATTGTATTTGCCAGTGTAGGTAGGGGAATTCTTAATCTTCTTTTGTACATTAAACTATCATGCTCTCAAGGAAAAAAAAAAAAAGGAAGCAAATAATTCAGCAGAATAATGTAATATGTGCTAAGTAATGCTAAAGCTTCCCTTGTTTCAGTTTAGTTTTCCTTAGAGTTTTTAAGTGTTACAAAAGATACTGATATTAATTGTTCTAAAGCGAAGCTTCATTTTTCTTCCAGATATGCAGGATGCTTCCATGAAGGCAAATTGGAACACTTGAAAAATATTTATGCTAATCAGTACCTGCTTTAGTACACATTCGGCCCTGTTAGCCTCTTTGATTTAGGCGTCTGCTGGTGAGGAAAGGAGCCTGCCGCTCCACCTCAACCCTCCCTCTCTACTACTTTGCGTGCCTGCCAGATTGTATCTATATCCATGGGGTATCTCACAGTCACTCTCTTTCCCACCTTTGAGGAAGAGGGCCAACCATTCCTTTCTCTGTCTGCCTTCTTCCATCAGGGGTCACTCTGGTAGAGCAACAGTCACAGTGTGAGAATTAACACAGGGAAAACAGTTCGTAAGAGTATGAAGCAGTGAGTTCATGGCTCCAAGGACAGGCTAGATCCTTCCAGTTGAGTACTCTGCCGGCTCCCCTGAGAATCTTCTCTCAGTCTCTCCTTCATCCTTAGTGCCATACCACCAGACGCTGGGTCAGGTAGCATCTCTGCAGGTTAAAGAAGCCGCATTCTTTGGAAACAGCACTTGGGTTGAATGTATTTTCTTCAGTGTCGGCCTGCAAGTGGCCTGAGCACGCACTCATGACTGAGAACCTCATGGAAACGCTTGTGAGGAAAGGAAATTGTAAAGCTGTTTCCACTGAGAGACTCTGCGGGCAAACTTCTGGACGAACTCCAGTCATTACACATTTGGAAAGGGTTTCACACAAAGGTATTTTGTGCATGAATGGTCTAGAGGAATAGGTTTCTGGACCAACTGGTGTGTAGCTAATTTTAAAAAGTCAGTTTACCATAACAATTATTTTATGGGCTGCAGAGCAGATCTCATTAAAGAAGGAAGGGAATCGTAAATTAGAGGAGAAGCAAACACATTAATATGCCTAATGCTGCCTCTCTTAACATGAACATTACAAATAGGATTAAGATACAACTTTGTTTTCTTTTTCTTTTCTCTTTATTTAAAAAAGAAAAAGGACTGTTCAGTGAAGATTTTCAAATATGGTGTCTCTCAATTTCTTTCTTTGGTTTCTCAGAAACATTTAAAGAATACCTATTAGTTTGTCCAAAAACTTCTCCAAAGGTATCCTAATTATTTTGTTAGTTTACGCAATTTATCGGAGGCTTTTTTGTTTTATAGAAATATTTTGAAAATCCTTATATTAGTATTTTATTTCTCCAGTGGCCACCTACTTTCTTCTGTAATCTGTTTTGGAATTAAAACGAGTTGCTTAAGGCTGCTCTTGATAGCTATTAGAGAAAATAAAATATGTATGCCCCATTATGTCTTTCACTGAAAAAAGCTCAATATTTTCAGTCTCATTTATTTGATTTATTTAAATACACAGACTTTTGTGCGGACTTTCTTGGAGTGAGGTGTTTAAAACACCCATTTTCCACTTTTGTTTGTTCCTCTCTCCTCTCACAAACTTTCCCCAAACATTAATGTATATTTTTAGATTTAAAAAAATTAATATTTAGGAAAAGATTGTAAGCATTTTTGCAATATATGCAAGGTGCTGAACGCTTTTGAGATACATTCCCCAAGTTTTAGAGGTAGTTCTAAGGTCCCTTCTTGTAAATCTTATCATTAAATCTCTTTTATGTGTTCATTAATCCCATAAATATTAATTGAATATTTACTGCAACAGATGCAGTGATGGGTTCGGATTTGGAGGAGCCTAAGTGTGTATAATTTTGGAGTCTGTCTTTAATAAAGGCTATAGAATGAACCATTCACAAAGTGGCAAATGTTTAACAAAAACATATGAACTTGCGAATGCATTGCTTGGGGCCCTCCCAGGGCCATGAATGTACCTAAGGAAGGAATGGACCCTCAAGCCCAAGGGCTTCGTTATCTTCACAGGAAATATGGCTCTAGTTTTAAACACAATAACTTGTGCTGGCAATAAAGAGATGAAGAAGATATTTAGGACCACATTCATGAAATTCAGAGTCTAGAGGGAAAGAGTGACTTTAAATAAACCTCATATCCAATCAGTGTTTCTGCTCCTGTTTTGCTGGGGGTGATCTGGCTACTTTTCAGGCTCTCCCACCTGGTTCTAGGCACCAAGGCTTCAGATACCCAGCTCAGTGCATTTAAATTTTCCTACTTTTCCCATCGCATCACATTCTCTTTGCTGCAACTTTAGTCTTAGTTAAAACCGAGCTTCATCCAGTATCATCTCTTTTCTTCTGGGCAACTCATTATTCTATTGCCTGTTGAAAACTCTTGAGGAACAGAGCTGTGAGCATTCTTCCAACTCCATGTCTGTTTTGAATAATTATTTATAAGTAGTGATTCCCAAGTCACACCAAGTAAGGAGACATATTTTTTATAATCATAAATCGGTATTTTTGTGACTCTTTCCTCAACTCCTCTGGAATTCTTGACATTGTCAGATTCTTCCGAAGAGATCTGAGTATCTTCCAGAGTGGGTAACAGAAGTGCTCTCCAGCCTAATCTCTTGGTTCCCGTGATAGCTTCACTCACACGCTGATTTGCTGTGATTGTATCTACAGTCTTTGACATTGTCGAAGGCCACTCCCCAAGGTGCCCTCATTATTGTGATACCTGAAAATGTCTACACTAAGGCTATAACGCTCAAGGTCAAAGGAGCTAAGTTCTGAACCCAAGAAAATGTAGAGTTTTGAGAAAACAACTGGAACTTCTTCCAGTACTGGAGGTTTAGAACCTCATGTCCTCATGTCATGGTTAGGCAATGTCCCAGGTCTGCAGCGGGGCAAACAAGAAAACAAATATCTCCACCACCACTAAATCTGTTTATTCCCAACATCTTTTTTTTTTTTTTTTTTTAATTTAAAGTTTATGTTGAGAGAGAGCGTGGGCAGAGAAAGTTATGTTGAGAGAGAGCGTGGGAGGGGCAGAGAAAGAGGGAGAGAGAATCCCAAGCAGGCCCAGCACTCTCAGCGCAGAGCCCACTGTAGGGCTTGATCTATGACCTGAGCTGAAATCAAGAGTTGGACACTTAACCGACTGAACCCCCAAGGTGCCCCTTTCCCAAATTTTTAAAGAAAGTGTGCAAGCATACAGAAAAGGTGAAATAATTTTTAGTGAACTTCTGTGTAATGACTACCTTGACGCCACTACTGTTTTACTATATTTGCTTAACCACATCTCTATCCATCTATCCATCACCATCCTGTTCTTTGATGCATTCCAAAATGTACTTTCCTCTAAATACTTCAGTATATGTATCACTAAAACTAGAATTAGTGTGAATGCTTTTGGAGGTGACAGGTGTTAAAACAGCAGTTCTTCTCTTCTACTTCTTATGTAATAAAAGTCTTGTATGGTTATCACTTTATCTGCACCCTTCCCAGGAAAATTTTGCTGTTACCTTTTGTTTTAGGCTTTCACCATTATTTTCAAATTCAGATTGCTCTCTGCAACTTGTTAAAAGGTCTGATAACCTTACTCATTGTCTATTTCTTTATGTCAACTTCTGCTGTCCTTATGGGCAACTCTTATATCAATTAGCAACCCATTCCCCTGGCTGCAACTCAGAACTTGTTATCACCTAGAAACAATCAACTTGTGAGATTATTGGTAGGCAACACTCTATGGCATTTCTACACATCATCTTGGCTTATCTTGCCAAACATTTCTGAATAGCATATAGCCTTGGCAGCCAGAGATAGCCTATACCCCTGCATTTGTTTCCTGACTAATATGCTTCCCCCCAACATTCCATTGTAGTAAATTCTTCCTCTACGCAGAGGAAATTTGTTTACATTGTAGGGTAATAATACAATGATTTACGTGGGGCAAAGGTTGGAGAGTGTTGCTAGAAACTCCCTTTTAGATTTGGTGTTTCCCACCTGGGTGCTCCTCAGGTCACATAGCAGTTCCTTTAACCTCTGCCTGACCTAGCATCCTAGTAAATTACCTTTCAGTGTGTCATCCACCCCTGCCTTCTCTTCCCTTCTTTTCATTCACTTGACTCACATCTCTACAGATTCTATAGCTATTATCTTAAAATTCTTTTAATACCTGTTCAATCCTATGAACATCCTATCCAATTCCACAAGTTAATGTCTCTACTCTTGCACTTGAACTTTTGAACTCTGCTAGTAAGAGGAGGGAAGATGGTAGTGACATCTTTAAATATTTCAAGAATATGATGGCTTTAGCTAGGTCACTAATCCTAGCAGCAAATTTTATCTTAAGCTTTCATTTCTTTTATTTGCCACTCCCCACATAATGTAGAGAATCCATCAGTGTTTCCTCATGACTTCAATATGAAATCCAGACTTCTGAGAATGGCTAACTTTCTGCATGAGCTGGTTCCAGAAAAGAAGTCTAGTCAAACTTCACCCACAACCAACAACTTTCAGGTCACTGAGTAGCCTCTCCTGTCCCGAGGCTTTGCAAATGCTGTTCTCTCTCTGGGTTACGCTTTTTGTTTCTTTCTACCCAGTGAAATTTTACTGACGCTTGTAAACTTGGTTCAGCTATCACCAACTCTTCTGACTCTTCAGAAGGAAGGAAAATTTTATTAGAAAAAACATGGCTTTGTAAATAGACTTGCCTAGATACAGTTCTTTACTGAGTTTGAACCTGCTACTTAACATCTGTAAATCTTGTTTTCCCGGAAAATGAACATAGTTAGTCTCTTTACGTTTGTTGCGCTGGACAAGTAAGAGTTAAGTTATATTATACAGATAATGGATGTGCTATTCACAATGCCACAACATAATTTAACTTTGGCCTTTTGACATCAGATCACAAGACAGTTTTCTTTTGCCCTTGCGCTGAGTATATTCTTAACTATCCACACAGTTAACAGCTGGATGATGAACACTGACTCTCTACACACAATGTGGTTTAATGTGAAAATGAAACATATTTATTTTGAAATGCTGGGGCACCTGGGTGGGTAGCTCAGTCGGTTGAGTGTCTGACTTCAGCTCAGGTCATGATCTCACGGTTCATGAGTTTGAGCCCCGCATCAGGCTCCCTGCTGTCAGTATGGAGTCTGCTTCAGTTCCTTTCCTCCCCCTTTTCTCAATGCCCCTTCCCGGCTCACATTCTCTCTTTCTCTCAAAAATAAACATTAAAAAAAAGAAATATAATATTCTTGAAATAAGTGTCATTTGACAAATTTATTTTGGAATTCAGTGCCTTAAAACTGTTTTCATCTCTTTAAAAATTGGCATATTTTTCTCCATTATGTAAAATAAATTATGTAATTCTGGAGTGTCAAAACACTCAAAACTTAGAGCCCAAGTTAGTATAATAATGGTAACTATATTCCTTTTACAGACACCTTTTTAATTTTTTCTTTTCATTTCCCTGATTTTTCTCTCTTTTAATAACCTTTTATTTTGATCCTCAACATTTTTAAAAATAGATATTCACAGGGAAACAAAAAGGAAATAGCTAATTCTATTTTGAAAGCACAGTACATACCTTCAAGCAATTTGTTATTCAAAATGCTCAAAATCAGCTTGCATTAAAAAGGAGTAGAATAAAAACACCGAACTTGAAAACAAAATTTTATAAAATAAAGGGTGACTTTTATGAAAGGACCTATTATTTAAAATTCTACTAATTACAACAAAATGTGTGCTGCATTATTTAAAATATGCTTTCAAATAAATCATTTTATTTCAGCTTTAAAATACCTTCCTTAGGCTATTTGCCCTGCTATAACCCAAATATCATAGATTGCGTGGATTAAGCAACTAACATTTATTTATCACAGTTCTGGAGGCTGGGAAATTCAAGATTCAGCTGCCAGCTGATTTGTCATCTAGTGGGAACGTGCTTCCTTGCTCATTGACAACTGTCCTATCACTGTGTTCTCGTTGGCGGAAGAAGTAAAGGACCTCTCTGGGATCTTATAAGGACACTATTCACCTCCCAAAGGCCCCGCCTCCAAATACCATCACACTAGGGATTGGCTTTCAACATATGAATTTTGGGAGGGACAGAAACATTCAGTCTATAGCAACATTCCTGTGAAAGAAGAACAGAACACCCACCCAGTGGTCCCTAGTAGATTTCACCAGAAACTTCAAAATCCTAAGCCTCTTCATGATATGACCACTGAACATTTGAGTAAACATAAAGTAGTAGTGAATTACCTGGCCACTGGACTGGCTTGAAATTTTTACTTAGCAATTTATTACCTACCTAGGGAGTTCTGGAAAGTTGCTTAACTACAAATGCCTTTGTCTCTCTACTGGTAAAGTGAGGATAATATAATGCCTACTGAATAGTGCTGTTATAAAAATCAAATCAATAAATAATAACATACCAGGTGGAAAAAAAAACACAACAACTTAGAAGAGTGTCTGGAATGTAATAGCCATTCAATAAGATTATTTTTACTATACATTCTGAAATAAAACCTATTCAATTGCCTATGTCAGACAAGGGCATGAAAAGGGAAAATGTATTTAATTGTACCTCCTCTAGAATAATGCTGGAGGCAGAGAGGCTGATAGGGAGGCTCCCACTGTAAGGAAGTATAGATTATTACAAAACATTTGCTTTGAGGAGGATAAGTAAATAATAAATATATATGTGTTTTATGAAATAGTAAAATAATGGCAATTTTCTGGGCCTTTTATGAAAATCTATATAGGTTTGCTTTCAGGACTCTATAAGAGGGGTGCCTGGGTGGCTCTGTCAGTTAAGCATCCGACTTCAGTTCAGGTCATGATTTCGCAGTTTTTGAGTTTGAGCCCCATGTCAGGCTCTGTGCTGACAGTTTCGAGACTGGTGCCTGCTTTGGATTCTGTGTCTCCCTCTCTCTCTGCCGCTCCCATGCTCACACTCTGTCTCTCTCTCTCTCTCTCTCTCAAAAATAAACATTAAAAAAAAAAGACTATAAGAAATGCCATCAATATCACACAATGCCATATATCAACACACGTGAGTACAATGTGAATATCAACAATCCAATTATTGTTATTTTGAAACATTTTTATTTTAAGATATCTTGAATGTGGAATACAATCTGAATCTAGATTATAGGAGTGAGAAGGTAAGAGTGAATATGATAAAGATGATGTAAAAAATATATGTGATTTAGTGAAAACTCTGGCATAATAGAGAGAATTTAGTACAGGGGCAAAGTGACCCCTGAAAATTCTATATCGATTCAAAAATATTTTTCGTTGAAATAAATCTTTGGAGTGTTCCAGTGATTGACTCCTTGATATCTCAACTATGAGATACAATAAAGTATGATATTTGCAGTACAGAAGTCAAGGGGAAAGAGAACTTAACATTGATTAATTATTTTTCCCAAGAAATTGGGACATATGGATTATATTTTTAAAAGAAGTCAAATAGAAAATATGTGGATTGGAAATTTAGCCTATTATGAACTAACTTCGTATGTAATAAGCCCCCCAAATTGACGTTTGCAGTGTAAATTTTATTCTTTGCTATTTGGTGGTTGTGATTTATTATTTTATGTAATTGTAATTATACTGAGGTTAAAAACCACAACTTATCCTGGAATGTCTATTCAGCAGTCCATGCCCAGCATTACTACAGCCAAACCCTCTACTGGAAGTCTTGCTGTAAAGCAAGAAGACCATCTTGCAGCCAGAAAACCTGAGGTCAAACCCTATGTCAATTTTTTAAAATTTTTTAACGTTTATTTATTTTTGAGAGTCAGAGAGAGCATGACTGGGAGAGGAGTAGAGAGAAAGGGGGACAGAGGACCCAAAGCGGGATCTGTACTGAGGGCAGCGAGATGAATGTGGGGCTCAAACCCACAAACCTGTGAGACCGTGACCTGAGCAGAAGTCAGAGGCTCAACTGACTGAGCCACCCAGATGCTCCCCTATGTCAAACCTTTTACATAATGTCACCTTGGACAAATCACTGATTTCTCAGAGCCTCTCTGTGTCCCTATTTGTGTAATGGGAATTACGATCCATGTCCCACAGGTCTGCTGTAATTGAAGCTCATTGTACAGAATAGAGCTCAATAGATGTTTACAGATATGTATTACACAGTTGAGCCATTTCTGTACAGTGGGAACAGGAGGAACTTAAGTCCATTAAACCCGTGGTCTCAGGAAAATGAATAAACTACTCTAAACGTCAGACCTGTAAAAGCAGAGATATTCATAGTTACATAGAAAAAGTATTGTAAGTACACAAGATGATGTGTGTAAACTGCCTAACATAGCTCTCGACATAGGGTGGGCTCCCCATAGATGGAGCTATACTTCTTATCAAATTACCTGATAGAGACTCTTCTAAGAGCTTGCTCAAGCATGGTTTTAAAAGTGAATTTAAATAAATATTTAAGCATTTAGTTTCACTTTTAAAAAATCATAGGTATGTATGAAATTTAATATACCAGAGTATAAACATTCGTTTGTTTTTCCTGCTTCGGAAGAGCAATTTTTTCCCTTCTTTAAGGAAGGGGAAGGGGACATTTGTCATTGTGTTCTTGGGAGGGGACTTCTCTGAGTCTGGAGATGGTATAAACAAGTGTTTGTGATACCCTAGTAGTAACGACATTAGTAATGATAATCACAAAATAAATAAAAACTAACAACATATAAATGCCGTTCTAAGCATTTTGCAGGTATTATCTACTTTAATCTTCTCAACAACTTTATTTTAGCAACATTTATTGTCCTCATTTTACTTTATTTTTTTACATGTTTGTTTATTTATTTTTGAGAGAGAGAGCATGTGTGTGCAAAGTGGAGAGGGACCGAGAGGGAGAGAGAATTCTCAGCAGGCTGCACACTGTCAGTGCAAAGCCTGACCTGGGGCTTGACCCCATGAACCGTAAGATCATGATCTAAGCCGAAATCAAGAGCCAATCATTTAACCAACTGAGCCACCCAGAAGTGCCTTATTGTCCTCGTTTTAAAGATGAGGATTTTTAAGAACAGAGAGGTGAAGTAACTTGTTTGAGATCACACAGTAAGGCAGTTATCTGATCCTAGTGTGAAAGGTGGGGGTTAGAAGGAAAGAGTAATAGAATTCTTCTACGGAATTCTATTACTGAGAAAGAGGAGAACTGGGGTCTGATAGATGTGATTTGTTGTTCTATTTGAAAAGAAAACTCAGTGTTTTACTTTTTGTACTGTCATCACAATCGCCAGCCATCTTCAATTCTCTTTTCTTCAGACTCCAACTGGGATCTAGACCTCATGATTTTTGCCTATGTTCTACACCATGTTCAAGCAAAGCCATTCAACCAGGAGACATTACATATTTCCTCTATAAAAATAATTCTAAAATATAAATCTTCACCGTAGTGTTCTTACCTTCACTGAAGCCCACCACACTTTCATCCCTAGTCATCTATGTTTCAGATCAGAAGGGCACTGCTGTCTCTCCACCTGTTGAGAGAAAAATCCTGAGTCATGCTTAATTTTTCTCTTTTCCTCACACCCACCCCCAAGGCCGGTCACCACTATCTGCAAATTATAATTTACATCCAACCATTTTTGGCATCTTCATTGCTATACCAATAATGTTGTAATGCTGGATGCAGTGGTCTCCTCACTGGGTCCCGTATCCTCTCTTGGATATTCATAATCTCTTCTCCACAGTACAGTCAGACCATCGTCTTAGGGCAGCTATCAGACCATATTGCACTGGGACAAAATTAAAAGTCATTACCTGGTCTATAAGTAAGGAAGGTATGTGTCTCAGGTTGTCTGGGAGAGTCCTCATTTATATGGGTTGTCCTAAATTGCTCTAGCCTTCTGTTCTCAATGATCTCTTTTTATCTTTTCTTTCTTTCTTTCTTTCTTTCTTTCTTTCTTTCTTTCTTTCTTTCTTTCTTGTTGACAGTGTCCTTTCCACTCCAAAAATTGACACAGTTAAAGCAATAAATTATGTAGCCTCTCTAACTATAAAGCTCTAAATGTCTTGGACCTTGCTTACCTTTCTGTCCTTATCTCCTATACACCTGGCCTCCTGCCTCCAGCCTTTGTTCACTCTTCTCTAGCAATACAAACTGTCATTATGCCCCCAAGGTAGTTCCTGCCTCAAGATCTTTTAATTGTTGTTTCCTCTGTATGCAGTGCCTTGCCCCAGCTACTTATGGTGGTTGATTCTTTCTCCTCATTCAGGCCTGAGATCAAATAAAACCTACAGAAATGCTATTCTTCAATACTTTAGCTAGATTGTGTCTTCCTTTTGTTTATATTATATTTTTAGTAACACTTGGTCACAATCATATTACATATATATTTTGATTATACATTTACTTATTTTTCATTTTACTTATTTACATTTACTTATTACTTATTTTTCCTTAAAAATCTTTATTTTAACTTTATTTTTGAGAGAGAGAGAAAGAGAGAGAGAGAGAGAAGGAGAAAGAGAGAGAGAGAGAGGGTCAGGGTGTGAGTGGGAGGGGAACAGAGAGAGAGGGAGACACAGAATCTGAAGCAGGCTCCAGGCTCTGAGCTGTCAGCACAGAGCCCGACACGGGGCTTGAACTCATGAACTGCCAGCTCATGACCTGAGCCAAAGTTGCACGCTTAACCAACTGAGCTACCCAGGCACCCCATACTTACGTATTTTTTCATTGTCTGTACCATGTTTTCTTTTTTATCCCAATAAACACAATTGGCTTGAGCTTTCTGGGGCTTTGGCTCCACTTCTATCGTCCTTCATAAACATCTTAGTCACCTCCCAGTGAACCAGCTCTTTTATTTGACATGCAAGAATCAAGACAAGGAGTCTGCAGTGATGGAATATTTATTTCATAATCACAGGCTGTCCTTTAGGTTATGTGCAATTTTTTTTTTCTTTTTGAGTCTTGTATGGGGGATGTACATCCAAAGAATGTTTGAGACAATCTGTTAGGGGTCTAGTAAAACTAAGATGCACACTAAAGAGAAATGATAAAATAAGCCTGCTACTTAATACTGGCTTTTATAGATGGATAGATAAATACTGTCTGAGATGTTTATAACACGGCTGTAATGAAGTTCTGCCATAATAATTGAACTGGCAGTTTAGCTGAGGCTTGCATCTATTCATTAGAAATGAGGGACTGTGAGTTGATTAAGAAGAGATTTCAAGAAAATCTCTGAGTGATTCTTATCAAGTTTGAAGAAGGAGATGAAAAGCATAAAATGGGTGTAATAGGCAGAGTAATGGCCCCACAAAGATGGCCACATCCTAATCCCTGGAACCTGTGACTACTTTGCAGACGTGATTAAGCTATGGGCCTTGAGAAGGGGAGATTAGCCTAAATGTTCCATGTGGGCCCAATCTAATCACAAGAGCCCTTTAAAAGTGGAGAAAATTTCCCATCTGTAGTCAGAGGAGATGCGACTAGGGAGGAATGATCAGAAAGAAGCAACATCGTTGGCTTTAAAGAAGCAGGAAGGAAGCCACAAGCCAAGAAGTATGCATGTCCTCTAGAAACTGGAATAGCAAGGAAACAGATTCTCCCTAGAGGCTCCAAAAAGGAACGCAGCCCTGCCAACACTGGGATTTTAGCCCAGATACCCATGTTAGACTTCCACAGAACGGTAAAGTAAAAAAATCTATGTTGTTTTAAGCCATTAAATTTATGTAACTTTTATAGAACTATAGAAACTTAATACAATGAGGGAAATAAAAGAATTATAATGTTGTCTTTGCTCTAATACTATTCAGATTATGAGCACAGGGAATTTCATTTTTAACTTAGTTTGTACCCTTAGACCAACATCTCCTCCATTTTGCCCACCCCTAATCGCTGGTAACCACCATTCTACTCTGTTTCTATGAATTTAACTTTTTTTAAAGATTCCCCTTATAAGGAGATCCTACAGTAGTTGTCCTTCTCTGTCTGGTTTACTTTGCTCAACATAATGTCCTCCAGATTTATCCATGTTGTCACAAATGGCAGGGTTTCCTTCTTTATTAAGGCTGAATAATACTTGTGAGTGTGTGTGTGTGTGTGTGTGTGTGTGTGTGTGTGTATGGGTCTATATCACATTTTTTATCCATTTATCTGTTGATGGACACGGTTGTTTTTCTATGTAGACTATTGTGAGTAATGCTACAATACACATGGAAGTGCAGATATCTCTTAAAGATAGTGATTTTATTTCCTTTGGATATATACCCAGAAGTGGGATTACTGGATCATGTGCTACTTCCATTTTTAATATTTTGAACTATCCATATTCTTTTCCGTAGTGGCTGCATCAATCTACATCCCCAATAACAATGTATAAGGGTTCTCTTTTCTCCACAGCCTGATCAACAGTTGCTACCTTTTGAGATTTTGGGGGACAGAGAGAGAAAAAAAAAACATCCAAAATTTATTCTCCAACAAGACATATAGTATCAGCAGGTAAAACTATTGGGGTTTCTCCATATATCATACATTCATAAGGCATTATTTTTTTTAATTTATTTTTAATGTGAAATTTATTGTCAGATTGGTTTCCATACAACACCCAGTGCTAATCCCCACAGGTGCCCTCCTCAATGCCCATCACCCACTTTCCCCTCCCTCCCACCCCCCATCAACCTTCAGTTTATTCTCATATTTTAAGAGTCTCTTATGGTTTGCCTCCCTCCCTCTCTAGCTTTTTTTTTTCCTTCCCCTCCCCCATGGTCTTCTGTTAAGTTTCTCAGGATCCACATAAGAGTGAAAACATATGGTATCTGTCGTTCTCTGTATGACTTATTTCATTTAGCATAACAGTCTCCAGTTCTATCCATGTTGCTACAAAAGGCCATATTTCATTCTTTCTCATTGCCAAGTACTATTCCATTGTGTATATAAACCACAATTTCTTTATCCATTGATCAGTTGATGGACATTTAGGTTCTTTCCATAATTTGGCTACTGTTGAAAGTGCTGCTATAAACATTGGGGTACAAGTGCCCCTATGCATCAGCACTCCTATATCCCTTGGGTAAATTCCTAACAGTGCTATTGCTGGGTCATAGGATAGATCTATTTTTAATTTTTTGAGGAATCTCCACACTGTTTCCAGAGTGGCTGCACCAGTTTGCATTCCCACCAACAATGCAAGAGGGTTCCCGTTTCTCCACATTCTCTCCAGCATCTATAGTCTCCTGATTTGCTCATTTTAGCCACTCTGGCATGAGGTCGTATCTCAGTGTGGTTTTGATTTGTATTTCCCTGATGAGGAGTGACATTGAGCATCTTTTCATGTCCCTGTTGTCCATCTGAATTTTTTCTTTAGAGAAGTGTCTATTCATGTTTTCTGCCCATTTCTTCATTGGATTATTTGTTTCTCAAGTGTGGAGTTTGGTGAGTTCTTTATAGATTTTGCATGCTAGCCCTTTGTCTCATATGTCATTTGCAAATATCTTTTCCCATTCTGTCGGTTGCCTTTTAGTTTTGTTGATTGTTTCCTTTGCTGTGCAGAAGCTTTTTATCTTCATGAGGTCCCAATAGTTCATTTTTGCTTTTAGTTCTCTTGCCTTTGGAGATGTGTCAAGTAAGAAATTGCTGTGGCTGAGGTCAGAGAGGTTTTTTCCTGTTTTCTCCTCTAGGGTTTTGATGATTTCTTGTCTCACATTCAGGTCCTTTATCCATTTTGAGTTTATTTTTGTGAATGGTGTAAGAAAGTGGTCTAGTTTCATCCTTCTGCATGTTGCTGTCCAGTTCTCCCAGCACCATTTGTTAAAGAGACTGTCTTTTTTCCACTGGATATTCTTTCCTGCTTTGTTAAAGGCTAGTTGGCCATACTTTTGTGGGTCCAATTCTGGAGTCTCCATTCTATTCCATTGGTCTATGTGTCTGTTTTTGTGCCAATACCATGCTGTCTTGATGATTAAAGCTTTGTAGGAGAGGTTAACTCTGGGATTGTGATGCCTCCCACCTTTGGTCTTCTTCTTCAATATTGCTTTGGCTATTCAGGGTCTTTTGTGGTTCCATACAAATTTTGGGATTGCTTGTTCTAGCTTTGAGAAGAATGCTGGTGCAATTTTGATTGGGATTGCATTGAATGTGTAGATTGCTTTGGGTAGTATTGACATTTTAACAATATTCATTCTTCCAATCCATGAGCACGGAATATTTTTCCATTTCTTTGTATCTTCTTCAATTTCCTTCATAAGCTTTCTATAGTTTTCAGTATACAGATCTTGTACATCTTTGGTTAGGTTTATTCCTAGGCATTTTATGCTTCTTGGTGCAATTGTGAATGGGATCAGTTTCTTTATTTGTCTTTCCGTTGCTTCATTATTAGTGTATAAGAATGCAACTGATTTCTGTACATTAATTTTGTATCCTGCGACTTCACTGAATTCATTTATCAGTTCTAGCAGACTTCTGGTGGAGTCTACTGGGCATAAGGCATTATTTTCTTAACAATGAGAAAGACTCTGGTGTGTTCTCTGTAACAATACCCACTTCACAATGTAAATAGGTACCAGTATTGTGTTCAACTTACAATTCCAGGAGGAAAGGCACAACTTGGCCAAAAATTCTTTGGATGCTAAAATCAGGTGCAATAACACAAATTTTGATAGCAGTTTTGATCAACTTTTCCACATAGAAGGAGACACCTCCACTCAGAAATTAAGGTCTTTCTTTCTCCTTCCTTGTTAAATCATCGAAGCAATGTTCTTTATTTGCTTCATATTGTATATACAAAAAGGAGGGTGATAAGAGAAAAAAAAAGAATCACAAAAATACCTTGAACATCCAGCTGCTCCCAGCATAGGTCAACTCAGGTTTAAGATGGTGTCAGAAGACTTCAGAGATCATAAATTAGGAAAATAGAGACTATGGCTACAAAAATAAAAAAAAATAAATTAGGTAGGTAAATTAAAGCTTTCACACCCATGACTTATCCGTTCCAACATCGTAGCCTTTGTGCAATACTCAAGAACAATCTTCATAATTACGTGGCATAAGCTGCACCAAGGACATTTTCGAACATATTAATATGTGAATCTATTAGAAACATACCCTTCCATGAGTTTCTCCAAGAATGAAAACCCAGGTCTTCAATAGAGTAGGCACTGGTGAATCTATTAGAAACATACCCTTCCATGAGTGTCTTCAAAAATGAAAACCCAGGTCTTCAATAGAGTAGGCACTGGCAAACTATATTAAGTCACCTGAGGTTCCCTGCTCAGGTGTACCCTGCTTCCCCCACCCCCACCCCCCACCCACCCCCACCTACTGGTGGCTCAGGAAAGAGGCATCTGGGAAGCATAGGGAGTTCTTTGGTACTCTTGGACTCTTGAGGCTCCAACTGAATTGTATTAAATGAGCAGCAACACACATTTGCTACCTAAGGATTAAAATCGGTCCATTTGAGGGCATTCTACTTAAGGTTCCAAGGTTGAAGGAATTTTGTAATTCTACAACCTTAGTTTCAAAAAAAAAAGTACATTCAAAGAAAAAAGAAAGAAAGAAAGAAAGAAAGAAAGAAAGAAAGAAAGAAAGAAAAGAGAAAGCAAGAAAGCCAGAAAGCAAGAAAGAAAAGGATGGGTGTGGGGGGTTGGGAGTCTTACAAAACAGGTCCCTAAAGAGATGCCAGATTTTGTGCATATACCTGCATACAGTCACCAGGGAAGTATATTGAGTTTTTGAAATCATCACCATTCTAACAGGTGTGAGGTGATATCTCACTGTGGTTTTGATTCGCCTTTTCTTGATGTTACTGATTTTGAGTGCCTTTTCATATATACCTGTTGGTCATATGTACGTCTTCTTTGGAAAAGCGTCTACTGAGATCTTTTGCCCATTTTAAAATCAGACTTATTTTTGATATTGAGTCATATGAGTTCTTTACAGATTTTGGATATTAACCCTTCACTAGATATATAGTTTGCAAATATTTTCTCCCATTGCATATGTTGCCTTTTTCATTTTGGTGATTGTTTCTTTTGCTGTGCAGAAACTTTTTAGTTTAATGTAGTCCCACTTGTCTATCTTTGCTTTTTCACCTGTGTTTTGGTGCCATATTAGAACATCCAATGTCAAGGAACTTTTCCCATTGTTTCCCATGAGCACAACACAATTATGCTCCTTGAGGACAGTGACTGCTCAACTCACAGTTTTATGCCTAGACCCTAGAATATGGCCCTGCACATAATTGGATCAATGCAGATGAGTTTTAGATGCCTGCACCCCCTCCCTGAGCAAATTTCCATTGATAGCCTATTACCAGAAGAATATTGCTGACAATTAATTTAGAGATTGAGAAGTCACTCAGAAGGACAAAGGTTATGCCCCTGACCATGCAGGCATTGGATTCAGGAGACCTCCCTGCCATCATCTGAGATCACGAACTTGGTTCAGTGCTACTGGGACTTTGAATCTCCACACAAAACTAGTCACTAGTCATTGAGTTGAGTCACTATGATACCCTTGTACACTCACAAACTCTAACAGACTGACCGTACAGTCATAACATTTCAGTGTGTCTACCTATATTTGGAGACTATGAGGAGGGATTTTAGAACATTCTGACGTGGAAACAAAGAGAGGAGACATGCCTAATGTGAATGATTATATGAAAAAATACCAAGAAAAATCAAGCGTTTCTTCGAGTTTTTTCTTGCATATTTTTCTCTTGTACATTTCTCCTTTGCTATTCTTTCGTATATTTTTAAGTCATTCCAAGTCAAGACACATATTGCATCTATATCTGCCACTCTTTATGAGTTCTTGCAATTTCTGTGCCTCTTCAGCACCCTTGAATTGGAAAATTTAGATTTTTTTCTTGCTTGAAAAAGTTACTGTTAATAATTTTCACTGGAAGTTGACTTCTTCTCAATGTAAAAATTTCCCCAAACTTCACAGAAATTTTGCCCAAAAACTATAGGAAATCTTGAATCAGATTTCTAATTTTAATTTCTTTCATTTGTTGATTTTTAAAAATCCAGAAATGTACTGAGATGTTCAGGTTATTTTTATTTTTATTTTTAAACTTTATTTATTTATTTTGAAAGAGAGAAAGAGTGAGAGAGAGTGCATGCACAAGAGTGGGAAAGGAACAGGGAGAGAGGAAGGCAGAGAATCCCAAGCTGGCTCCATGCTGTCAGTGCAGAATCCCATGCAGGGTTTGATTCCTATGAACTGAGGTATCATGACCTGAGCTGAAATCAAGGGTTGGTGCTCAACTGACTGAATCACCCAGGCACCTCTAGAGTTTTTTTAAGAGTAGGGATTAATGCTCTCTTCCAAGATCAGTCACCTCACCACAATTTACAAGGAAGCCATTTTTATCAGTGTGTAATGTCTATGTGAGTTCAATCTTTCTAAAATCACCAGTTTATTAGTTTCATGAAGTATAAATTTATTGGTAATCTTCAATCTTCTATATATCACTTTCTCCCTTCCCCAAGTTTAGCACTTCTTGAAATACCTGAAATGTTTGAGGAGTATAATTTAACCACATTATTGCTAACATATTTTCTACAAAGTATTTTGGTATAGGGTTATTAACAGAAGAGAGATATAACAAATATTCAGAGAATAAATTGTGAATAGATTTTTCCAAACCAATTAACTCTCATTTTTCTGTTTTTCTTCATGTCCTTATAGGTGAAGAGTAGGTGTTTTCATTTAGACTTCTCACTGTTTTCCGTGGCCTGTAGCGTGGGACAATGTGAATTGGGTAAATGTGAATAAAAAGAAGGCAGCACCTGGGAGCTTTTTAGAAAAACAAAAGCTTGGGGTGCCTGGGTGGCTCAGTCGGTTGAGCCTCCGACTCCATGTGGGGTCATGATCTCACGGTTCATGGGTTCAAACCCCGTGCGGGCTCTGTGCTGACAACTCGGAGCCTGGAGCCTGCTTCTGATTATGTGTCTCCCTCTCTCTGCCCCTCCCCTGCTCACGCTCTGTCTCTCTCTGTCTCACAGAACTAAATAAATATAAAAAAATATATATTAAAACAAACAAAAAACAAAAACAAAAACAAAAAGCTCTGGCATTACCCAGATCTAGTGAATCAGAATTTGGATTTGAGTAAGATCTTTAGGTGATACATACACAAGTCAAATTTTGAGAAACACTGCTCTAGAATGCCATCCATTCATATCAATATAATAGGACTAACTTTTTGGAAATACTGAGAAAATCCTACTTCTCAGTCACCACACGCCAGGTAAGCACCTATGGGAAACATCTTATCTTTGCCGTCACCACTCTACTGTTTTGCCTGTCTCTGAATCACCGAACCCCCTGCCCTCCCTCTCAATCTGTTCCATTGGGCCCTGGTCATACTAATAACTGTCATAGTAACAACAGCAGGGAACAATAACATTGATGGCGATGATGATGATAGAATGCTTCTTCCAGCACCTGTGACTTAAGTGACACCCTCTGGTCTTGCAAAGAGTCAACTTCCCTACAGCCTTCTAAAAATGCTGTTACTGATTCTACATTGCCTGAATACCTCGGAATCTTGAGAACATGCTCAACTACTTTTTGCTCTGAGATACAGGTTTTAGAAAACTCTTTCTTTCATTCTCATAGAAAAGACCTTGTCTTCTGAGGCTTGTGTTTTCAGGCCAATCAGCCCTTCTCCTCATTGTTACTCTTACCTTCTTCCTTCTCTGTCACTCTTTCTTATTCTTCTAAGGCTTTGAAACTGCACCTCTGTCTTTACCTGCAGAAGTCTGTTATCCACATGATTCAACAGCAGCACTGTGTGACCTCAATTTTAATAACTTTTATCTCCACACTTTTTAATCTCGCTGTCAGGTATACAACTGGACCTAGGCATTATCCGAAATTGTCACACCTCTGCCATCAGTATGGTTTTTAAAGAAATGACTCTATGACTCTATCATGTTAGAAAAATCATACAAACCTCCTTCCTAATATTGTTCAAAGTCCATTTTTATCATTTTCTTGCAAAACTTTTAACTATTTTTAATCTTCTCCGTCTGTCATACATGCCTGTTCCTAAGGGACAGGCATACAAGCAGATCCTAATTCTGCTTGACCCAACTTTGTGCCTTCTGAGCAACTTCATCTAAACAAGTGAATATTACTGGAGAAAACCAGACTGTCTGGTCTCACTTTAAATTCATTCCCACAGACTTCAAAGGGTCAGTCAATTGCTCTGAAATTCTACACAGTTTTTTTTTTTTTTTTTTTACTCTCTCAGAAAACAGTTTATAGCTTCTCTTTTTTGCTCAGTATTCCTACATTGCCCCTGCATCTCACTCTCAGCTGATGGCCTTACCTTGATAAGAATGAGACAATAAAAGTCTTCAGGAAAGAACTGTGTTATCACCCTACCCCAACCGGTAAAAACGCATCTGTGTGTAACACTTCACATAGTCTCTTATTGCATCCTGACAACAAAACAACGAGGTAGTTGTCTTGTCGCAGACCAGAAAACCGAGGAAGTGGGAGGTGAAATAACTAATGGCATTCATACTGGAGTCTGAAGTCAAACCAGGTTTGACTCTAGAGCCCGGACTACAATCTGCATTCAAACCATAAACTGATATCACAGGCTTCTTTTATTGCCATCGCCTGTTCAGCAAGTACTATGTGCTATACTGTTTTGTGGTGTTGTGGATAATAATTATAGCATCTACCAGAAAATCGTAATTATTATCAATGTGTTTTTCTGTTCAAAGGTGCTGGATTTTGTCAAGAGCTCATAGTTCTGGTCTCTGCTCTGAATCTTACCAAATCTTTCAAGTTGAAAAACTCTCTAATTACCACAGAATTTCATGTGCTATTTTTAAAATGAAGAGGATTGAAGCTCTTACACATTAAGATTTTTAATGACCATTTGCACCAATACATTTCTGTTTGTGTGGTAATTAAGGGTATCCAGAAAATCTTTGATGCTTCATTCATTGAAAAGTTGGGTAGATGTCCTTGCTTCTTGAATCTGTTGCAGGCTCTGTGACTACTCTGACTGGTAGAATATGGCAGAAGTGACTTTGTACCACGCTCTGTCTCTTGGGATATTCATACTTGAAGCTCTAAGCTGCCATGTTAGAATTTTGATCTTTCTTCTGGCAAGACTACATGAAGTCCTAAGAACTCATAGTGAGGGAGGATGGACTTGTTGGGGTCACTATTCTTGACAAGGCACCAGAAGTGTGGGTGAAGCCATCTTGGATCTTTTAGACAGCTCAGCTGCCAGCTGAATAAAAACAGTAACCACATTTGGTGCTGTTTAGAACAGAAAAATCATTCAGCTAAATGAGCCCTGAATTCCTGGCTTACTAGTCACAGACACAGTACAATGATTGTTGTTTTAAGCTACCAAGTTTGGTGTGGTTTGTGAGGTAGTACATAACTAGAACAGATTCCAGTTCTACTCATGGGTTTAGACTGTTAGGTTTGCTTTCCTGCCTGAAACAATTGCAGAAAGAATAAAACAACAAGTATAAACAAAGTGAGTGACTGAATCTTCTACAAATCAGAGGGAATATAAAGTTCACACTGGAATGTCAGATTCTCAATGTTTGTACATGCCTTGGCCCAATTAAGAGTGTCCCGAAATGAGAGCAGGTAGGAAACCCAACAGGCATTAAATGAAGGTGCTGACAGAGCCAAAAGAAACCCTCATAATTAGGGACTTCTCTTAGGAGGTTGGTTTGGGAGCATAACATTTCCCACACTAGGTTTAATATACACTGAAACAATATAATAAACACAATTTATTCTTATGTCCCTTCCCTATTCGTTGAATGTTTTTATTTCTATCACTTTGAGAAATAAATTGTACTCTGATGGCGATGGCCTGAATTTGAGGATATGTCCAGGACTCAGGGCTATATGATAATTACATGTAACTAGTAAAACTAGTTAATGAAATATTAAACAGTTAAAAGAATATTTCCTATAGAATTAGTTTAGCAATTAAGAGACTAACTCTATTTCCTTATCTACATTTTTGTATGTAAATAAATGCCCAAGAGATAGAGAAATAATAATACAAGCAAGAATCACTACAATCTGATATATGTAGATGTTTCTATTCTATTCTATTCTATTCTATTCTATTCTATTCTATTCTATACAGAATGTCACAAATACAAATTAGAGGAAGAGAATAGTCAAATCTACATGGCAAAGCTTATAAAGGACACATTTACATCTTTATGATATTTGTTGACATCTTGAAAGCAATCAGTATATTTTACCAAAGGCATAAATCATCATTAATGTTTGTGTAGATAATAACTTCTTAAGAACTATAAAATTTCCCCATAGTAACATTCTCCTTGCTTTAATATTGTGGTCTATAAAATTCAGAGGGGTTTATGAGAAAAGAGGGTAAAAAGGTTTCAAACTTGAGAACTTAACCTTTAATTTGGAGGTGTCTGTACTTAGGGTGATCTAATCTTTGTTCTCATTTGGTGACCTAATCTAAATCTTTTAGGTTCTTGGTATCTTGCTCCATATAGCACCTGTTTGTAGCCTAGAAAATTAGACAAATTAATCTCCACTCCAAAATGTTATCTTCCCATTATCTGGGATCAGAACATTAAAAAGATTATATATACCCTAATATCTCAGCTCTACCTAATTCAGCAATCACAAAGGATATAGCACTCAGGACGTAAGAGGACCATAAGTTTCTCAGGCAACCAAGGAGAAGGGGAGCAAGAGTCTGTTCTGTTTTGGGGCGCCTGGGTGGCGCAGTCGGTTAAGTGTCCGACTTCAGCCAGGTCACGATCTCGCGGTCCGTGAGTTCGAGCCCCGCGTCAGGCTCTGGGCTGATGGCTCTGGGCTGATGGCTCTGGGCTGATGGCTCTGGGCTGATGGCTCGGAGCCTGGAGCCTGTTTCCGATTCTGTGTCTCCCTCTCTCTCTGCCCCTCCCCCGTTCATGCTCTGTCTCTCTCTGTCCCAAAAATAAATAAAAAACGTTGAAAAAAAAAATTTAAAAAAAAAAAAAAAAAAAAAAAAAAGAGTCTGTTCTGTTTTGACTGTAGAATTTGCCACTGGGTATGTGGTAGAGTTCAGTTTAAATCATTTTGATTGGTCCCTCAGACCCCTGCTTAATCCAAACTTAAAAAAATAAAGTGTAACTTTATGAAAGAGGCTGAAAGAATAATAATAATAACAATATGACACAGATTAATAAATAAAAATCATTTTAAATCCTTTGAAAAAGACCTAAGGGGCACCTGAAATTTTGCACACACACACACACATATATATATATATACACACACGCATATACATGTATGGTCAAGTCATTTCAGAAAGGCATAAATACATTTAATGTAGATACACGTAGAATTTTGGCTCTTCCGAAGCGTTTTGAATTGCAATGGTCCATTTGAACATAAAGGATACTCTTCAGACCTCACTCCACTTCTAAGTCTGAATGTCTATTGTATTGACTAGAACTGTAGGTAATCTGCTACTTTCCTCCCAGTGGAATGAAGCAGTTTCTTATCTTCAATTTCTTCTCACTGGATACAGGATTTTCATGGTATCTATTCCACTCTATCTTTAGAGAGAATGTAAATCTTCCTAAAGGAACTAGAATCATCGTTTAAAGCCTTGCACTTAGCTACAGAATGATTCAAGCAGAGACAGTAACTCCCTTACCAGTGATCCTTAATTTTGACTTACAGATTTTGGCTCTATAGGAGACATTTCTGTGTCTCTGTTCAGGCAGTCCCAGGCTTCCCTGATGAGACTGATAGAAAAGGCATTGACTTGCATCAATTGAAAGGTTTTACGACTGGACTGAGATCAGAAATTCATTTTACAGACCACTGAACAATTGCTAAATGCCTGCTCACTTCAGTTTCCAGCCATTCACTAATAATTTTAGTCCTGGGGTGGATTTTATGAATACTGGTCAAATGCCACAATAGTGAAAATGTGAATTATTGGAGAAAGGATGATTTTGCTTTACTATGACTTCATTGTCCTCTAAATTTACTTTTAAATTTGTTTGTTGTGAATTTCTTCATAATCCATGAAAGCAACGAATTTCACATATTAACACTCTCACTGTCATTTGAAATTAAGGACTTTGTAATGGATTGAAATGAAATTAAAATAAAAATTAATTTACCACATATTTTATCTTCTTTCTAGTATTCCATTGTTTATGTTTAGACTGTTAAATGCTAGCTGTAGAGGACTATTTTCATTTTAATACAGACTTTAACCATCATATCTGTTTTAAATACTTATAGATACTTATCAAAATCATTAGCATACTATGTGAATTTTGACCTTTGTGAATCCTAGCATGGCTATCAGCTAACTCTGAATTATAAAAATATGTTGATAATTCATTGATGGTAAGCTAAATTGTTTCCTAATTTCAGTGTTTTTTTTTTATATTTGAGAGAGAAAGAGAGAGAGTGAGCAGGGCAGAGGGGCAGAGGGAGAGAGAGAGAATCTTAAGCAGGCTCCACACTCAGCATGGAACACGATGTGGGGCTCGATCCCATGACCCTGGGATCATGACCAGAGCTGAAATCAAGACTCAGACACCTAACTGACTGAGCCACTAAGGTGCCCCATTTTCAGTGGTTTCAAAGAAAAAAAGTTTGTTAGTGTTTTTTTTGTTTTTCTCATGTAACCGTCCAGTGTGGAATTTTCATGTTGACTCCGTGTTCAGGATTCTAGGCTGTCATATACAACATTTGTCTTTTAAGACATGGACAAGTCCAATTAGTTGGAAGGGATAAATAGGATGAAGGGGTATAGCTTAAAGATTATGGAGAAATTTAGAAGAAAAGGAGTTAAGAACAAGAGCATTCACAGATGGGAAAATATGTATGTAACAGGCTCCTTTTTAGAGCTTTTGATTTCAAGTGACAGAAACCTAATTCTAAGTGGTTAAAAGAAGAAAGGGAATATTTAGCTTATGAATCTGTAATGTCCAGAGATAGACCAACTTTGGATATGACTGAATATAGGGGCTCAAATAGTATCATAAGGTATCATTCTTCCTCTGTCCCTGGGTGCTGCTTTTTTCTCTGTTGACTTCATTCTTAGTAGGATCTTTACTCATAGCTATATCTACAGTACCAAGGATACATCCTTACAATCTTATAGACACCACAAAAAGCATTTATTTTGCTTTTTATTTTATATATATATATATATATATATATATATATATATATATATATCTCCCTTAACATTTATTTTGTGTGTGTGTGTGTGTGTCTGTATGTGTGTATATATATATATATATGTGTATATATATATATATGTATATATATAAAGATACCAAATATTTTATATATCTATATCTATATCTCCCTTAATATTTGGTATCTTTAGCTCTGTCTGGCCATGTCTGTGTCACATGCCTATCTCTGCAGTTAGGGGGTATACTTTAATTTCCTCAGGGCTATCTGAACAAAGAATGACACAGTGAAGTTTACAAGAAATTTGGGTGCTTATCTCATAAAAACATAGATCATGTAGCCACAATTACCAAATGTCCTCTATATATGAGGAAAACATATTGGGAGGCGATATGTTAACTCTTCCATGTGAAAATTATCCTATTACTGTACTTTGATTGTTTTTACAGTCAAATATAGTGTTTTATTTTTTTAAATCACGGATTAATTTGCTCCTAGTTATGATTAACAGCCTCTTTGTATTTCAAAATCATCCTGAAATCGACATTTTGATATGAAATAGCCTAATTTTCAAAACATGACTTAGGCCACACCAAAACCCTTCTGTGGGTTGGCTTTGGCCACTTAGGCCATTTTGCAACCTCTGCTCTAAGTCCTGTAAGGAGAGAATTGGAAATTACCCCTAGAATGGGAGGTGTAGAAGGCTGGTAGTTTGTGTGTGAGAGTGGTGAAGATTCCTCAAGTTGGCAGAAAAACACCAGTTTCTGAAACTGGCAAAGAGTGGCAACAAAGTCACCATCAGTAGACTAAAGGCTGAGGAGCATGGATGGTGGTAGCTGGGGAATATCTGTGTGATGACTTAAACCCCAAGAACTCTAACCTTGGGTGATTGTTAAAAGTCCCCATGCTTCTGGTCAAGGATCGATAGCAACAGCGACAGCTATAAAGTGAGAGGTAGTAGATCCCATTTTCCCTGGACTATGGCAGCTACAGCTTTTTGGTAAAACTCAAGGGCAGTAGAGAGAACCACGAAAAATGATTAATATTGAATCTTATGCCAATATTGTTGGGTAGAGGATGAGAACCAACTTTTTTTTAAAAAGCGACACTTCATATACTAGAGATGTCTTGGAACGATCATACCTATTACATCAGCATAGCTCAGAGATTGAGGGTGGCACACTGATAGAGCACGTACTGTTTGTTGCTCAGTGCTAATAACACCCGGTAAGGAAACACACACATACACTCTATCGAAAAAGATGGAACAGATAAAAGTGTGAAATGAGATACAAATCATTGGGGTAATGAAACAGCCAAAATTTTTGGTAGTCCCAAACAAGTTGAATAAGTGACAGTTGAAGATGGGGAAGCTATAGTAATATTCATAATAGAAGACATTTTAAAAAGTGAAAAAGCGAGATGATTATCCATTGTATTGCCTTAAAATGAACAATTTGTAGTAGACAGTATCTGAGATGACTGACATCCCCAAGAGATACACTGGCCTCTTCCACTAATGAGAAGCTTGATTCCACTGTGTTTTAAAAGGCATGTTGTTTCATCTTTCTGGAATTACCTGGGGCAAGGACACTACAGACACACTCAAATCACCATTGCACACTAGCTAATGACACGTCTGCCTAACACAGGCCTGCATCCCTGACCTTATCCACCTTCTACATCGGGAGAAAATCAAGATCATTATGGTTATTTTTTCCACCTGCCTTAAACCCTCACTGAGTGAGACATGCCATGTTCACAGGGGAAAGGAAGGGGGGACGCGGATGGGGTGGAAAATCTGTTTGCTCAATAATCTTCTAGTTTTAAGCCATCTACCAAGAACATGCACATAGTTTCATTGTCTTTCTCTCTTTCTCTTTTATTTCTCTTTTCCATTTTTCTCATTCAGAAACAAAGAAATCTGTATAGAAGCAATTGTTTCCTGGTTATAGGTAGAAAAAGAACAATATTGATCATAGAGTTGGGGGCATTCTTATGACTTGATAAGAAGGTATAGTAAAAAGAAATACTAATATGAGAAGCATGCTTGAATGAAAATATGTTCATTAAAAAATATAAAAATATTTGTATGTCTGATATATCCTTTTTATTATTTTGCAAAACTGCGATAAGAAACATGTGTAATATTTAAATGAGACCGTATTATGTAGGAATCGAATTACATTCAACGTATCACACTAGATTTTACCTTTATTTTTAAACCTTGAATTCAATAATAAGTTTATGATTAGATCATTTACAATTTAAGCAATTTTATTCTGTTTTCTTCAATGAAGTTTTCATAATTATAAATAGGCAAATAATCCAACTATTTAAGGCAAATAAGAATCCATTTTTAGTATATGTGGCTTTGCTCTGGTGAAGAAACCTATATTTCTCACATAAGACCAGAAGATTCAATGAATAATTACATTAACATAAAACATTAATGGTTATTTTTGAAAATTAAATTCAGAAAAATGTTGTCGTCTACTTTCAAATGCATTGTTATTTTATTAATTAAAAAATGAAGTTTGTCTTTCATTTATTTTTCTTTCTGGACTGAGATTATGGTCGCCGACCTCTGCCAGCTACAGCAGGTGTAGCTGTGTGACTGACTCTCCCCTTCTGGCAGAACGGCCACTGTCCCCCATCCCCACAGTGGGAGTCCCTGGAATTGGCGGACGGTGCCTGCGTCTCAATATTTAGAGAAAGAAACTGTGCACAGTAGTGTCAATTATGAATCTTGACTGAATAATGGATTAGATGTGAAGTCAATTTATTAAATTTAGGATTATATTTTCTTTCAGTTATTGGAACAAATAATCAAATTTTGGTTTACTTGTTTTTTAGGTTTATCTCTTTATTTATTCAGAGAGCAAGGGAGGGTCAGAAAGAAAGGGAGAGAATCAGAATTCCAAGGAGGCTCCTCACTGTCAAGGCAGAGCCGGACGTGAGGCTAGAACTCAAAGCGGTGAGATCATGACCTGAGCTGAGATCAAGAGGCAGATGTTTAACTGACTGAGTCACCCAGGTGACCCTAGGTTTTGGTCTAAAAAAAAAAAAACAAACAAAAACCTTTCAATATCAATTCATGGTGGTTACCTTTTACTTTTCTCTTTTGTTGTCCAGTGAAAAGTGTTTTCAAGCCAGTTAAAAAAATACATAACTTCATAGGTTGTAATTATTAGTTGACTGTTTATCCATTTACCACATCCGGCCCTAAACTAATGCCATCATCAGAATGGAAACTCAGCTGTGTTGTTAAATTGCTGCCTGGGTAAGTGCTCTGTGAGGAAGAACGTGGCTATGAGCAGTCAAGGGCCATTATGACTTAAATGCACACGAAGGTCATCTAAAGTTGGCTTAATCTTTTCTCCATTTTCCACAGTCTGTTTAACAATCACTACCACTGACATTCATACTTTCTCCCACCTTTGCTAGGATTTGGTCTGACCTCACCAAGGCAGAGGTGGCTCACTTTGTGGTATAGCCAGCGAGAGCTCCTGTCTGTTGAGGGATTAACTAGCTTTGGCACACTTGGAAGAGTGATTAGTTTAAGAAAAAGAAAGGAAAGAAAGGAACAATAAAATTGGCTGACACAGCAGTCTGAGAGTGTTCAAGAATTTACTATAATGAGTTTCTGAAGAGGACTCCAGCAACCTTTCAAATATATATGTTAATCTATTCTAGAAATTCTGAATTTGGATTCCCTGGCACTTTTCCGATCTTGGGTGAATTTTAGTTTGTTTATTTATTTTGCCAATATAATAATATTTGAAGTAAAAAACAAATCTGGGTTTGGTAAAGAGAGACTTTGTTAGAAAGGATTTTGAAAGTAGAGGGAGGGCATTGCAGTGAGAAGTCTCGGCCCATAGATCTGCCAAGTGGCTGAGGACTAGGCAGGAAAGGGTTATTCTTTTTCAGTGAGTAATAAGCAGGGCTACAAAGGACTGGATTTGGGGAAGTGGGATGAAAGGGTGGCCTTATAGGATAGCAGGTCAAAAACGTTTTATTTACAGTAAGGCCAGCATATTCTCAGGAGGGGCTGTCTGCTGGCTCTGACTGAAGGTAAGTCAAAGTTCCTCCTGGAGAAGGAGAGACACTTAACAGAAGTTTGAGTAATAAGCATTTTGTTCTGATCGATTAGTGGGGACAGTAGAATAGCTGGTGATTTATGAGGCAAAGAATGGAATTTTGGATACAATGTCTGTGTCTGGCCTTATCATAAGTAAACAAGGGTGGAGCGCTCACATGTTAAAAGGTTTTAAATATCCCCAACAAACTTGAAAAGATGCTATGACTTTAACACGAAGGAGATATAAAAAGAATACAATTTATAATAAAATAATATGTGCATACTCAGATATGAACTTACTAGAAGTCAAAATGAAGTACATGCGATTCTTGCATCTGCACATAGAGTCACCCGAAAGGGATTAGCTACAAAAAGCAGACCTAAGCAGATGTTTCTTTGGTGATTTAAAATCTGTGATCAACGTGGCCATTAGTGACATGATTTTCTATAATGATGATCAAATCTTGGTTATGTTTCAAAACAAACACAAAACAAACAGCCTTCCTTGAATTTAAGTTCGCTGAATTCCTGGATGATGCATTTCTATTAAGACCATGTGAAAATATTTGCATCCATATGTAAATAGAGTAGGTCAGCAGGCTCACGTAATTATAAGCAGTGGCCTCACTTCCGTAACAGCAGGAGATGGGGACAATTTTTTTCTCATGTAGGACCTGAACAAGATGGCCTTAATTTTTCCCTCAGCTTGAGTAAATTTTAAATTTTTTTCATGTTTATTTATTTTTGAGAGAGAGAGAGGGAGAGCCAAAGAGAGAGGGAGACACAGAATTTGGAGCAGGCTCCAGGCTGTGAGCTGTCAGCACAGAGCCCTACGCGGGGCTCAAACTCTCGAACTGTGAGATCATGACCTGACCCGAAGTTGGACGCTTAACTGACTGAGCCACCCAGACACCCCAAAAGCTTGACTAAACGTTAAACAAGCTCCTTCCTGACTCTAGGCCCTAACCTCCTTTTTCTGAGAGCATTTGCTTTAGAAAACATGCAATTGTAAATTATTTCTCTGCCTGTTTGAGATGTAAATCTTCTTCCAGCCTCTTACCAGTTTTAAAATCCAGTTTCTCAAAGACCTGGGAGCCATCCCTGGAATGTAATCATCAAGGAAGTTAGGGCCCCTACCTTTCATTCTCTGTGGGAGGGTAGGTAGCAACAATTAGCAAACACAGATGGCCTAATCACATTGAACAGCTAGCCCATAATCGTCTGGTACATTTCCTCTAGTTCATCCCAATGCTTAAAACTGCTTCTACCTTTTGTTTCAGAGGAGTTCAGTTCAATCTGCAGAAGTTTTGAGTAAAGTCTCCCTTGCCTGACCAACTGATCTGGTACAAGGGAACTCTCCTGCAGGCTGTAATAGAGCCACACCCCAGGTCCCCACCCACTGAACGTCAGCTACTTCTCCCAGTTATAGAGTAAACAAAACCTTCCCAAACCGTTTTTCAAAATTCCTTCTGCACGTGGTATGCCTTTCTGGAGATCCATTGATTTAAAGTATCTGACACTTGAGGACCAGAGTTTATAACCAGCTTCCATATTACTACTTGTATATAATCTTGAGAAAGTTTCTAAACTCTTTAAAATACGGTTTTTCTGCTCTTTGAAAATACATAGTAACAATGCCCACCCTATATGTGATTGATCCAAACATGAACGTAAACTAAAACCACCCTATAAGCAAATGACACAGAATTATCACAGCACACTTATTTTTTAAGTTATCTCAACTCAGTTGCGTTTGAGAGAGAGAAAGAGGCTGAGAACATTCAAAGTGACTGGTGGGAAGCAGGTGGTTATAGGTTTTCTGGACCGCCTGTAGAAAGCTATTGAAGAACTAATTAAGGGCCAAAGAAAACATTGCCTAAACAAAAAGTTAGATGTAGCTGGGAGACAAAGGCAAAACAACAAACAGAAAAAGGATGGAGGCCTGGTAATTTTACGGAAGAATTCTAAGCAGTGAAAAGCTTGAATGAATTAATTCCTAAGTATTGCTACTTCCAGAGAATTTTGTGTGAACTACATTAGTAAATACAAGATGCATCTAGACATACTTAAATCTGTTTAAAATTGTATGGACAAAAACTAGTTTAGTATACTAGATGGATGAGTTAAGAGATTTTCATTACTCATGAAAATTTTGTAAGTTTTGCCCCATGCTCTGACTTTAGGCTCTAATCCCTCCAGGTAATACGTGATTCCTTTGTGTAGAAGACAGGGGAGTCTGTATTGCACACTGGTTAGCACCCAAAAGCTATTCAACCCTTACTTTGTGCTCCCCACTGTGCTAAGCCTTTCTCTTCACGGATTCATTGAAATTCCACGATTCTTTGATTTAAGGACCAATTTACATGCACTTGATATTTCCTCCTCCATTTGAAGTATTTCAAAACATCTTTGCTGAATGCCTGGTAGAGTACAGAGTACAAGGAACAAGCATTAACAGTTCTGCCTTCAGAGAGCATATTCCCCAGAAAAAGGAGACCATAGAAAATCAAAGTCACAGGGAATCCAGCCGAGATAAAATCTTATATAAGTACTTTAGAAACCTAAACTATAGGGTTAGAAACCATAGGGACTCAGTCAGGTAAGCGTTTGACTCTTGAATTCTGCTCAGGTCATGTTCTCATGCTTGTGAGATTGAGCCCTGAGTCAGATTCTGTGCTGGGCATGGAGCCTGCTTAAGATTCTGTCTCTCCCTCTCTCTCTGCCCCTCAAAAAGGAAAAAAAAAACCACAGAAAAAACAATTGGCTGTTCATTCCAGAGGTCACAGATGTGGCCTTTGAGCTTGCTATATGTCACAGTAGGCCACAAGGTATCGATGGAGACAAAATGTGTTAACTGCATTAGTTTGGGAATCTGTAGACCCATCTTCCAGTACAAATAAATCACTTAACCTCCCTTGAACTATTTTTTTTTGCCTGTAAAATGGGTGCAAGATAAAGACTGGATCTGGATCCGTTACTGCTTTCAGCCAGCATATAACATGCAGGTTCATTATACTGTTTACCTACGACAGCATTTGTTCTGATATTTTGCTTATTCACTCTGATTGGTCAATGCCCATGCTGTATGATTTTTAGCTATTCTGAATATCACCTTTGCTCACACCAAAGGAGTTGTGTGAATATACAGTTTATGTTAAAATATTTTATTAAATATTATATCAATAATAACAGGTATGTTTGCTCAGTAAGTATTTTGTCAATTTACGGTTTAAAACGGTTTCAAAGTACATATTGTGAAGTTGAAAACCCTGTCTTATTCATCTTTAATTCCCCAATGCTCATCTGCCCTAAATGGAGAGATTCTATACTTTGTGACCCCCATCTACCTGGATGCCACTCGAATACACAATGTGTACATATGTAAGTAAGGACAGGGACCTGAGATTTGTAGCACGGCCTGGGAAATGATTTACAACAATCAGATTCCTGTTCTTGGCAATTTGAACTAAGAATATAAGAAGGAATTTGGGGGTGCCTGGGTGGCTCAGTTGCTTAAGTGTCTGACTTGTGATTTTGGCTCAGGTCAAGATCTCACAGTTTGTGAGTTCAAGCCCTGCATCGGGCTATACATTGACAGTGCAGAGCCTGCTTGTGATTCTCTCTCTCCCTCTCTCTCTGTCACTCTCCTGCTCTCTCTTTCCTTCTCAGAATAAACTTAAAAAAATTTTTTTAAAGAAGGAATTTGACAACTGATAGAGAAAGTAAAGAGGAAAACAAACAAAAATCAACCCAGATTTCACCAGAGTGAAAGTGTACATGTATTACTGGGGTCCTCAGGGCTTCCTTCAGTCTAGGAAACTTCCTCAACTTGGTCTTAAGTAAGCCCCAGTCTTGTCAACATTTAGTCCTTAAATTGTTTTTACTGCTCCTTATTATATCTCACAACAGACTTTCTTAATTTGATCTGTTTTGATGAATCTTTTATCCTTAGAGCAAAATTATCCTAATTAAAATAAGTGACCAATTTCGTATCCCACTGTGTCACAAAATGCCATGCACATAATAGGCAATCAATAAATATCTATAAAAGAAAATTATATATACCTAAAAAAAACTTCAAGTTTTTGTTTGAACTGTCAATACTATTGTTTTATATATATATATATATATATATATATATATATATATATATATATACACACACACACACATATATATGTATATATATATATATATGAAGAATCTTAAAAACCATAAAAATGAAAATTTTCTCTTTTTCAAAATGCCTTTAGGTGACATAATTTTCCCTAAAGACATATAAATTGACCTAAAAACTTCTCCTTTTCTTACTCTTTTAAAAATACATACCATAAATCGCCCTTAGACAGCATTTGTATTCCTGTTTGAGTTGATAAAAACCTTTGTAGTTCACTGCCATCTTCATTATGCATGAAATGTGACTTTATGGAATATACTGGGACTCTAGGAGCAATAATGTATTACCTTGAGGCTCACATAGATCAAAATCTGTTGGCTAGATTGAGAGATAGGATGAAATGCAGGTTGAGCAAACATTTTTAGTAGAGGTTTCTTGACTTGACAGAATAGAGGTTTTACGACTATTTGGACTCTTTTATAGTGAGCATCATGCATTCATCAAGAAGGCTGATGACCAACCTATTCCATGGTTGGCCCTAATACTGTGTGTTCATCTCTTTCCATTTCTCATGGTAATACTTTGTCATTTTAAAATTCCACCTTTATTATAGCGAAGTAGGCATGTTTTATAACAACGATATTTGCCACAATGTCTTGATCCTAACTTATCTCTAGAATATATTTGTTTGTTAAATAATCCATATTTTAGTCCTTAGTAAGGATCGGACAATGTAAATCTTGGAAGAAATAATTTAAAGAGATGTCACAAAACTATGCGCTAACAATTAGAACTATGCTTATATAGGTTTACTGTTTATTCCGGACTGGGACTCGTTTTTACTAATGTGGATTCCCTCTTTCTATCTGTGATGGAACTCCTGAGTTTTGGGTAGGCACAAGGCTACCCAGGAAATTACACTTCCCAGAAGCCTCATTTGAAGCTGGCTGTGAGTGGAGGTGATGTGAACCACTTCTGTGTTGTCTCTTAAAAGGGGATTTTGCCCTTTCTTCCTTATCCCTGAGAAAAAGACACAGTATCAAGAGAAGAAACAGCTTCCTCAGATCTTGAAGTTACAGCTGCGGATTGAGAAAGCCAGCGCTGCCATACTGGCGATGTCCTTCTGAAACATACTGTAAACCAGAGAGAAATGGTATTTCTGGTCTCCTTGATAGAACAGCTCAGACAATACCTTAATAGTATATTAACATTTTAAAATTCAACTTCTGTTTTATATCTTTATGACTTTCCTCATGTCCTTACCTCCGGAAGAGGTTATTCCCTGTTGTCCAGGTGAGAGAACCTTAATTTTTCTTCTCTTCTGACATCATTATCGCCTTCTATCATCTCCTCTGGGCTCTCTTCTAGGTGCCGTAAGCACTATGGTCACCCCATTTTCTGCAGTGATTTAAGGCATTTTATAATCAGCCCATAACCCTCACTAGTTTGCATATTTATGGCAGTCGAGAATGTAATTAATATTTATATCTTCATCCTCAGCCCTAAGCACATTCCTTGGCACACACTATGACTGCAGAAATGTGGCTTGGATCGATGAACACAGAAAACTTCAAAAGGGGATGAAAACCAGAGATGGTGGGACGGGGAGGGAGGAGCTCCCTCACTGCGGGGCTTCCCTCTGGACTGAAGAAGAAGGGAGAACACCAGGAATCAAGGCTTGATTGTTATGCATGTGCGCCTTAGGTTGTTTTATTTTTTCCCTTAATTTTAATTTTAATTTTTTAGCGCCAGCTGGCAGAGCCCACTCGTCCCCTGCCAGCTGCCTGCCTGAGATGCTGGCCAGCTGCCAGCAGCTGTGCCTGTGGAAAGAGGGCTCCCCCAGATCCTCAAGGCAGACCACTGAATATCATTCCTTTAAGCTTTCTTGATAACTTGTATTTTTTTTTTTTTAACATCTAATCATTAAGTTAGTTCTCCTTTGAACAGTTAACTTTCTTCAAGGACTAAAGTGGCTATGGTTCTTGAAGAAGCCTTTAGTTCATACCAACTTTATTTTCATGAGCTCATTTATATATTCTAGACTTTAGAGTTTTGTTTATAATTTTCAAGTGTACAAAGGTGTGCCAAGACTTAAATATCATAACAAAATTGATACTTCAGTTCAGTGACTGCTGTTTCTTGTTGCTTTTCTTTTCTTGGCAAGTGAGGTAGTTCGAAAAGCTCTTTCCTTTTTTTCTTTCTTTTTTTTTTTTTTTTTTGTCTCAGGTGTATGTTCATGATCCTATATGTAGAGACCATAAGTTTTCACCTAATGGAATAAGTTCAGTGACCTGTACAAAGGAAATTAGCAATGTCCATCTATTTGTACCAGATATGTGTCTAAATCACAGTTGGCTATCTTGTTAGCTGCCTCAGTTAAAAGTCCGGTGAGAGAATGAAACAACCTAGCCTTTCATCCCAGGGGACATCTTTTAGCATATTGGAGGCTCATTAACGCAGCTTTGGCACTGAGAGTGGCCATTGTATACTTGTACTACTAAGAGGTTTCTTACTTGAGACGTGGTAAATGTCTATTGCAAATCCTATTGACATTTAATTTTTAAAATTATCTTCTCTATTTGTTTGTAATTTACTTAGGAAGTATGCATAGTTCCCATCTGTTGAAATATTGATTCTGATTTATGATTTAGTAAATTAAGGAATGGTTGGTTTGCATATCAAGCTTCACAAGTGACTCACAGTATATTACATCTATATTGCCCTTTAGAGTTCTACAAAGTCCTTTCATGAATGCTATTTGTGAGCATATTGGGGAAAAGAATCATGTTTAATTCATCTTTATATCCTTAGCATCTAACCCAATGCTGGGACGTGAAAGCTACATAATATTGGGTTTTTAATGAACTCATTTGAGCCTCTCAACAAGTCAAAGAAAATGATGAAAGTGATCATTTAAAAATTTGTTTTTAATGTTTCTTTATTTTTGAGAAACAGAGTGCGAGTGGGGGAGGGGCAGAGAGAGAGGGAGACAAAGAATCCGAAACAGGCTCCAGGCTTTGAGCTGTCAGCACAGAGCCCCACACGGGGCTTGAACTCGTGAACTGCAAAATCATGACCTGAGCCAAAGTCAGACACTCAACCCACTGAGCCACCCAGGCACCCTGTGAAAGTAATCATTTAAAACTTGTGCACAAATTGTTTGGTACATTTTATGTTAGTTTTATATTGTTGCTATATAACAAATTATCACAAAGTTAATGGTTTAAAACAACACAAATTTACTGTTATACTTCTAGACACTAAGAATCCAAAAGGGTTCAAAAATCAACATAGGACTCCAGTTTTCTGAAAGCTCTAGGTGAGAATCTGTTTCCTTGTCTTTTCCAGCTTCTAGAGGGTTGCCTTGCCTTGGCTTGTGGCCCTACCTCACTCTGACCTCTGCTTTTGTCACATTTCCTTCTCTGATTCTGATTCTCCTGCTCCCTCTTAAAAGGACCTCTGTGATTACGCTGGGCCTGCTGGATGATCCAGGATCATCTTTCTTCCCTTCTCAGGATCCTTAACTTAATCACATCTGCAAAGTTTCCTTTACCATGTAAGGTAACATACATACGGATTTCTGGGATTAGGAAATGGACATTTTTGTGGGGGTGTAATATTTAGCCTAGCACACTCCTCCAGAAGATGAGTCTAATATGGACTTCCCTTGAATATGGACTGGTCTTGGTAACTTGTTTATAGAATTAAGATGCAATGGAAAACAACACAGTATGATTTTCCAGCCCAGGTCATATGAATCAATACAGCTAGATAGCTTCTACCCGCTTTTCTCTCTTTCATTTTCTTGAGATATGTGTTTTTGAACCCTAAGCTGTTTATATATATATATATATATATATATATATATATATATATATATATAATCTTTTATATGTATAATCTTTTATATATATATAAATCTTTATATATAAATCTTTATATATATATAAAATCTTTATATATATATACACATATATATATGTGTATATATATATATATAATAAAAGATTTGATTACATTGAAGTTGCTATTAGTTGACCTGGTACTTTGCAAGTTGTACATGTTCTAGAGATCTGATTCACAACATCGTGCCCATGGTTAACTATGTCATACTGTGCACTTAAAATTTGTTAAGAAGGTAGATTTCATATTAAATGTCCTTAATGCGCATGCACACACACACACATGCAGAAAATTTTTGGAGCTAAAATTTGGATGGAACACAAGCATGAAAGTTAATCCTCTTGTAAGCCTTAGCAAATTGTGGGAAGGGTTTTGACTTTTATAATCACATGAGATGGGGCCTCTAGCCATTTTCTTGGGTATTAAAGGAAACGTTAATTCAAGAAGTCTGGAAGAATTTGGTTGTAATTCCAAATTTTTATCCCAATCTAGATGTTGCTCTGAAGCTCAAAGAGTCTCTTAAAAAAAAAAAAAAGTTCAAAAACTGAGTTTAATGTTTCCTCCTCTAATTACTCACTTCCTCCACTGTCCCCTATGTGAATAACACCTGTACATACCTGCAAGTTATCTCTCATCTTACCTTCTCATTTCCTCGTTGCCATTAGATTTTAAAGGCTCTCTTTAAAAAAATTGAGGGGCACCTGGGTGGCTCAGTTGGTTAAGTGTCCGGCTTTGGCTCAGGTCATGATCTTACCGTTCATGAGTTCTAGTCCCGTGTCGGGTTCTGGGCTGACAGCTCTGGGCCTGGAGCCTACTTCAGATTCTGTGTCTCCCTCTCTCTCTGCCTCTCCCCTGGTTCACACTATGTCTCTCTCTCTCTCAAAAAAAAATAATAAACATTAAAAAAAATTATGTTTATTCATTTTTGAGAGACAGAGAAAGACAGAGAGAGACAGAGGGTGAGCAGGGGAGGGGCAGAGAGAGAGGGAGACACAGAAACCAAATCAGGCTCCAGGCTCTCAGCTGTCAGCAAGAACCCGATGTAGGACCCGAACAGTAAATCATAACCCGAGCTGAAGTCAGACGCTCAACTGACTGAGCCACCCAGGTACCCCAAGGCTCTACTTCTTAACAGCTTCCAAATCTCTCTCCAACTCAACACCCTTCCCCACTCTTCTATCCATGCCTTTAATCTCACCTGGGTTACATGCACCCCTAAGGTGTTCTTGTCACCTCCTCTTCTGTTCCTTTATGAATCATTCTCCATCCTCCTGTTAGGTCTATCTTTCTTAGAGCAAATTGAATTATGCTTTCTTAGGTATTGATTCAATTTACTGAGTTCTTGCTATGTGTCAGCCCCAGCGATTTGCCTTTTACCTTTGTTATTAGTCTGATTGAACTGCCATAACAAAATACCATAGGCTGGGTGGCTTAAACACAAAAATTAATTTTCTCACATTTCTCACGTCTAGAGGTCCAATGTCAAGGTTTCAGCCCACTTAGTTTCTGGTGAGGGCTCTCTTTCTGGCTTGCAGACTGCTATCCTCTCTCTTTGTCCTCACAGGACCTTTCCTTGGTGCATGCGTGTAGAGAAAGAGAGGAAGAAAGAGCTCTCTGGTGTCTCTTCTTGGAAGGAAATTAATCCTATCAGATCAGGGCCCCACACTTACCATCTGGTTTAACCTTAATTAGTTCCTTAAAGCCCCATCTCTAAACTCAGTCACACTTGGGGTTAGGGCTTCAAAATATGAATTTTATGGAAACACAAACATTCCATTTATTACATCTATTTTAGTTAATTCAATTTTTCATCTCAAAGCTATGAGGTAGATATTACTATTACCATTTTATAGAAAAGCATACTGAGACAAAAAGAAGTAACTTTCTCAATTAGCATTAAAATGCAGGATTTCCTGATTATAGAGTTCATGATCGCAAACCTAGTCATAAGTACCAACCATTAAGCCCACTAACTTTTGCTGGGTATCTGCAGATTTACAAATAAGCCCCTTTATAATTTCTCCCACTGACTATTTGCCATTTTTTTTCTCCTTTTTTCTTCTCTTTCCTTTCTTTTTTTTTTTTTTTTTTTTTTTTTTTTTTTTTTTTTGAGAGAGAGAGAGAGACACAGAAAGAATATGAGCAGGGGGCAGAGGGAAAGAGAAACAAGCATGCTCCATGCTCCGTGTGGAGCATGACGTGGGGCTTAATCCCATGACCATGGGATCATGACCTGAGCCAAAATCAAGAGTCAGTCACTTAAATGACTGAGCCACCCAGACACCCCCCCTTTTGCCAATCCAATCACCGGCTTATAGGCCACAGTATGTGAGCTTCTGTGTCTTTGCACATGATTCTCTGTCTAGCCAACTTTTTACTCATTTTCTAAAGCTTGCATATATATCATCTCCTGCAAGAAACCAACACTTGTCCACTCTTATCTATGTATGTTGTTTGCGATGATTGTTTTCATGGGAACTTCCATACAGTACCTCTTGCCTATCTCTTACCCCTTGCCTGTCCCTTACCACACTGGGTTATCATTGTTTCCTCTGCTACCTCGCAGTTGTTTATGAACTCTTCAGTTTCAGGGACTGGATCTTGGCATTACTCTAGCACATAGCACATACCGGACACATAGTTAAATGTTCATAAATGTTTGTTGAATGAATCACCTAAGATCATATATACAAATGTGGGTCACTTCTTCCTAGCACTGTAACTATATTTTGTCACCTGGTCTGTTCCTCATTACTTTGATAACTGGGAAGTTCAGAGTTCTAATATTTTTTTTTTCTTACTTAAAAGATGTAATATCTGTGTATAGATTTGGGAATGGTTTTTGCATTTTAAGTAACACTGCCCATTCTTTTGGAACAAAATTTACCTTAGCCCCAAGACTTGAGAATATGGAACTTACAGAAAATTTCATTCTACTCTTAAACTTTAGAATGTAATTTTTAAAGTGCAAACAGAATCCAGGAGTTATATTTAGTTTCTAAATTGGCATTTAGTTGGAGCATAGTATTGAAAATTGTCTTTCAATTTTCTGTTAGCTTGTCAGCTGGTATATTGTTCAATGACTTCAAGATATAATATTTGCTACCATAGTAGCCTAAGTACTTTAAAAATGATCTGTAACTAGTAGAATTAAATTTTGTATAGAATAGGTGTCTTCTTATGTAATAACAATCATAAAATGTTGTTCCTTTATATCAAGAATATAATGAGAAAAATTCTTGATATTTTTCATTCATAAAGCCATAAAGAGTTTAATAAAAGGCTTTGGCTTATGGTATATTAATAGATAACAATATGTTCATTTTATTTAGCTGAATAATAATTACATATTTTATGAGTTCAATCATCAGCCTAGGAAAACTCATTCAGTAGCAATACCTGGAATCATGTATTTTTCATTTTGCATTAATTAAATAATGCCAGCCATAATACAGGTTGCCAAGATAAAGAAAATTTTCATCTGTTAAATTTCATGCTTGTTTACAAAACAGAAGGTACTTCAAAGTTTCTTAACCTGGTGCTTATCATTTTAATTGTAAAGACCAAATAAGTTGTCTTTGCAATGATATGTATAAAGCAATTTTTAAAACCCTTGCATCTTATGTAGTCTATTTGTGTTTCAATATTCTGGCATAGGTTTTAAGACGAAAGTCTCTCCTTGTCTCATTATGTTTTATTGCTAAAGCAAATACTTTAGGGATACATTAAATACAGCTACCACTCCCCCCCCCCCCCACCCAATTTTAGTGTAGTACACTCAGATTAGTGTTTCTGTGAGACACAGGACAGAGCAGGTTTGTGTCAAGGTAAAAAAAAAGAAGGGGGTGGAGAGGGAGAGGAAAGAGCACTAACACTAATAAGGATAGATCTAAGTTTATGCATCTTTTCTAAAACTGCTACTGAGAAATATTTATAGCATCAGCAGTTATTTTTATCTTTCATTTTTCAAAAGGTGATAAATGTGTTAATTTTTTTTTCAATCTTAACACTGTTGTGGGGTGCCTGGATGTCTCAGTTGGTAGAACATGTGACTTTTGATCTCAGGGTTATGAGTTTGAGCCTCATGTTGGGTGTAGAGTGTGCTTAAAAGAAAAAAAAAAGTACCACGGTTTTCATCATACCCTTGGCGGTACTGAGGGAGCACTGGGCAGTGCGTTAGTATGCCAGGCTGCCATAATAAAGTACCATAAAAACAGTGGCTTACACAACAGAAATTTATTTTATATTTTTCATAGTTCTGGAGGCTGCAAGTTTAAGATCGGTGTGCTGCCAGGTTTGGTTCATCCTGAGGCCTTTCTCCCAGGCTTGTAGACTGCGGCCTTCTTGCTTGGTCCTGCCATGGCCTATCCTCTGTTATGTGCATCCCTGGTATTTCTCTGTAGGTCCTAATCTCTTCTTATAAGGACACCAGTCAGATTAGATTAAGGCCCGCTCTAACAACCTCATTTTAACCTCACTGTTGCTTCCAAGGCCCTATCTCCAAATATAGTCACTTTCGGAGGTGTTGGGTGTGTTAGGGGTTTCAGTACATGAATTTTGAGAGGACACAATTCAGTCCATAACACGTAGTGTTAGTAGATTAACGATGAACACCAGCCATGTGATCTCTTTCCTTTTTATGTTAGCAATTTAAATATTTTTATAAGAAAGAAGGTTTGGGAAGTCTGTAAATATCTTTATTGAAATAATTATTGCGGTTTTCTTATCCCGAGGGCACATAGGTTTGACTCACTAAATGTAGTAGATTTCACTTAAATAATACTTCTTTGTCATATTACCTAACTTTATGGAATTATATCTATTTATTATAATTCCTGTGTAAATGTGTGTACCTTACATATTGTATTTATTAAGGTGGTCACATGAGATTAAACTTTCACTCTTGTCTAGCATACGAGGAGAAAGAAGAAAGAATTCAATGTGATTATTACAATGAATAATACTTTTAAGGAGAATATACATATGAAGAAGCAGAGTAGTAAAACTGTAAATGAAAAACTTTTCTCATGTGAGGCATTGAAATACATATCTAGAGGCTATAAAACCTTTTAAAACTAATTTCCCAGAAAAGTAAGGAAAAATTATAAGGGAATGAGATTTATTTTAATGAAATAGAAAATGTAATACACCACTTTTTTAAAAACACTATTAAAGTGCTCTCAATGTAATACATTCAAAATTGGGTTATTATAAACTATATGATTATCTATTTACTTAGTAATTGAATTAAATATCTCCAATCAAAATTGATAACAATAGTTGATTTATTCAAAGAGAATATCCATGTAGAGCTATATAAAACTTAAATTTGTGGCATTATTTTAGTGTGAAACAGCATATTATAAAGTAGCATAATGGAGTGCTTGGAAAATACAAGTGTAATTCAGGGTTTGACCTACCTATCATAATTAATCAGAGACCTCCTATTGTTCTTTATTTCTCATTCCTGTTAAGGGATTGCCACATATATCGTGATTTCAGATACTTCTTAGTCTATCTTATATTTTTACCCTCTTCAAAGATTCCTAGTGGGTTTTTTTTTTGAATGAATGATATCTTAATAAATAAAAAAATTTTTTAAATACATGTAATTCTCTCACAAATTATTGTTCTTGGTTAAACCACTGAATGGGTACCACCTGATAGGCAGTGATACAAACAAACTAGAAGGCAACTCTTGCTCTCAAGTTGCTGAGATCTACTTGTGGAGACAGAAAAGCACTCTGACTTTGCAAGACAAATGTGGTAACTGCAAAATAAGAGGTAAACATGTGGTGCTTCGAGGGGAAGATTATAAATAGGCTCAGGAGTTGGGTTGATGGGTAGTGTCATGGAAGGTTCACAGAAAATGACAGCATCAGAAGTGAATTTGGAAAGAGATAAGAATGGGTACAAAATGATGAATTCTCAGTTAGAAATTGTTCAGAGGTCGTGATATACAGTAGAGTGTGGCCAAATTTGATGAGAAGAGTTGAAATAGCTTGATACTAAACAGGAGGGACAACGATTTGAGTACTGAAATTACGGAAGAAAGCAAGGCACCTTTCATAAAAAGCCTTCTATGCCCTACTAAGGCGTTTACATTTTATCTTGTAGGCAGTGTGAGCTTTGCAGAGGTTGATGCTGGGGATAATACTTTAGAAGATATCATATTCAATACAAATTACCACAAACTTAGCAGCTTCAAACAACACACATTTGTTTTGTTTTGTCTTGTTTTTTTAAGTTTATGTATTTATTTTGAGTAAAAGAGAACGGAAGCTCAGGAGGGGCAGGGAGAGAGAGAGAATTTCACACAGGCTCTGTGCTATCGGCACAGAGCCCAGATCTTGGCACAGGGCTCAATCCCACTAGCCGTGAGATCACAACCTGAATCAAAATCAAGAGTTGGACGCTTAACTGACTGACCCACCCAGGCACTCCACAACACATATTTTATCTCAGAGTTTCCATGGGTCAGGATCCAGCCATTGCTTATTTAGGTCCCTTGCTCAGGATCTCACAAGTCTTCAAGAAAGGTGCTGGCTAGACTGTATTTTCATCAGGCTACTCAACTGGGAAAAATTCTACATTCAAGCTTATTTAGATTTTTGACAGAATTCATATCCTTGTGACTGTGTGACTGAGGGTCCCAGCTTCTTACTGGCTGTCTTAGAGGCAAACCTTATATCTCTGTGGCTTCTCTACAGGTGGTTCACAATCACAACATGGCTGCTTGTTTCTTCCAGGCCAGCAGGAGAACTTCTCTGTCTCCTGTCTCATATAGTAGAGTCTTAGATATTATAATATAGTCAGCAAGTTAATATCCCATCACTTTTGCCACATTCTATTGGTTACAAAAAAAGTCATAGGCTCCTCCCACACTAAAGAGAAGTGCATAATACAAGGGTTTGCAATACAAAAAATAACAAACAGAATATGGACTATATCAGAATTATTCCTATGGTCCACACGAGTAGCATCAATATTCCCTGTGAACTTGTCAGAAATTCACATACTCAGGTCCTACCCTATACTTATTGAATCAAAAATGCTGACAGCATTCTGTATGTCACCAGTTTTTCCAAGTGATTCTTATGGCTGCTAAAATTTGAGGACCACTGATCTAGGTGCCAGATCTTGTTCACCAAGAAGTAAAGTTTGATGTATCACCTGATGATACTAAGAAATGTGCTAGAGAATGTTTTCAAAATCAGGTTATCTCCTCCAGAATGAACAGGAATTGTAGTGGTGAAAGAACAAAGGAAAGAAACTAAAAAACAAGAGTCAGGGTGTGAAGCTAGGTTCACGTTGTTAAATCATGTACAGCAATGTCTGATGAAGATGGGCAGTTGAGGAAGTGGGTGGTGAAAGCAGTTCCTGAACCAAAGCATAGGAAGATTCGGTGAATTTTATCTGTTTTCTCTATTTAGGGACCTGGCTGGAACAATAGTATACATAAAGGGAGTAGACAATGGATGTTGGTGTTTTTATCCAAAGAGAGTTTATTGAATGAAATGACAAAGAGCTGAGATATATCCACATTCAAGGGACAGATAGAGAAAGAAATCAATAAATGTAGTATTAAAAAATGCAGGAGGGAAAGCTAGAGAAATGTATCTTAGAAATTTAGGGCAGGAAGAATTAAAAAACAGAGGTAATGTTCAAGAGTGCTGTGCACGACAGGGCAATTCGAATGCTTCCAGTTATGAATGGAACAAACCTAATTCAAACCATTTAAAGCAACGAATATCTGCATGAATACATTTTATAGGAAATCCAGGGTGATGCCTGACTGGATCAGTTATGACTGGATCTAGGGTATTCAAGCATCAGGAGTTTCTCTCCCTCTCTCTCTTTCTCTCCCTCCCCCTGCCTTTCACTTTGTCTCTCTCTCACTTCCCCTCTCAATTCTTTTTTTTTTTTTTTTTTTTCCCCCAGAGCAGTTACAGGCTCATCTTTTAATCCAGAGCTGGGGACAGACAACATAACTTTCTCTCCCCTAGCATCCATATAAATCCTGTAAAAGGATTCTGTTTGGCTCCACTTGGATCACATGACTACCTCAGGAGCATAAAATATGTCCAATGGCCATCCTACATCATGTTCCCACTCTTACAAAAAAGCAGGAAGAGCTGATTGAGTGATAGCCTTCCAGAAACACTGTTATTGCCAGTGAGGTAAGTTCTGTGAAATGTCCACTGTTTTTGGCAATCAGAAGGTCATTGATGCCAGAACTATTCCGGTAGGTGGGCTGCTACAAAAGCAAGACTGCAGTGGTTGAAAAAGTGTAAAGGAAAGGAGGCAGCGGTGCACGTTCCAGCCTTGGCGTCATGGCTGCTGAAATGGCGTCTCATAGAGAAATTCATCAGTGAGCCCGGCCAGAATTGCCCACCTTTCAGTTCTGTTTTTGCCATTTAAAAAAGGGAATTTAAAGTTATTCTTATTTTCTGACTTGAGATAACCACCATTATTCTGTAATAAGAAGTTTCCAGTCCTGGCCCTGTGCTTTCCACGTGCACCCCTATTCAAGGGGCAGGAAGTCTTCTCGGGTCGGGTTCCATGCCCTGATTTCTAGATGTGTCCTGGAGTCCAAATTCCCTGCCCAGACGACTGTAAGTCCACTTACGAGGCTTGCAAAGTTCTCTCTTCCGTGTGGATCTTCTAGAGGAAGGACCGTACCATAGTAGGATTCAACTGCAGGTCCAACAAATGACGTTTTGCTCTCTGGAGACAAAGTATTTGGAAATTTGGACTATGATACAAAAATGCATGGCTATGAAGCTTCCTATAATGCTACAGCTGGAGCAGGAAGCTCAGAAGGGTAAGCTGTGGACCAGCTCTGTTTGGTCTCCACATTCCAGCAAGAAACCACTAGAAGTCCCAGAGATTTGAACTTGAGGAAAATGAGGGTGAAATGAAAAGCACTCAGATGTGGGAGTCAGAAAAAAAAAGCCTGGATTTAAATCTTGACTTTGCTTCTTATTACCTTTGTAACCAGGAGCATGTTTCACACTCTCTCTTAGGGGCAATTTCTGGATTTAATATAATAGGATTATTGTTAATATTTACTAACATAGCACTTCTGAGGTGGCAAGCGAAATATGCGGTGTATAATAGGTTCTTGATAAATGGCTTGTTCTCTTCCCCTTTGCTACTCCAAAGGGTGGCAAAATAAAAAATTTATAAATATGTGGTCATTTTTTTGTGAATAGGTATTTCTTTATGAAGAAACACAGGTTTGCATGAGTTGTGCCACATGCTGGGGATGTTTAACTTTATATATTATATATAAATGCCGTATATAATTTACATTAAAAATGTTAAATGCCTTTGAAACTTCCTTAGAGGTATTGCTTTTGCAGTGCCTCATTTACTTCTCTGTTCTATGTCTTAGTAAATTCATAACAGGTATTGGAATCTAGTTGGGGAAGAAAAATATTCAAAAGCTACTCAAGTATGTGAACACTCTTCAAATATATTTTGTCCAAAAAGAAATGAGTAGTAAAAAAAAAAAAGGTGTGCACAACACTTGATATGGTAAAATTATTATATATCATATATATCACATACCCTATATATATATTTCAACCTGGAAAATTTTTGGAAATGGAGTTCCTGGGTAAATTCAGGATACCAAAAGAGAGAGAGAGAAACGGGGGCTGGGGGGGGGGGGGAGGGAGAGGGAGAGAGAGCGTGTGAGCACGCAAGTTTGCACAAGAGCACTGTGCCTAATCACTGAGCTTAATTGGCATTCCTAAGGTCATCTTATCAACCACTCTGATTCCTTCCAGCCTCACACAGCACACTGCCTTTCAGATCTCCTCTGTTTCCTGAGGACATAGACAAAGGAAGTGTCATATCCATATCAAGAGGGGCCTCTTTAAGAACAGAATATCTGACCAGGCCTGGCAGGTATGTTTGGACTGTGTCAGCATGAAAGACAGTGAAAGGCCTATGGGAACTGTTGGAGCAGCTCACTCTTCCTTAGCCCTGCTCTTTGGTCTCCTGGCAGCAGCTATTCTTTAATTCTGTATTCACTTTTCAGACTTTGATTCTGGATCTCTGAGCCACTGCCAAGAGTTGCCAGGAGTCAGATTCCAGAGCAAGAAATTGCTATCAAGTGCCTCTTGTGGGTCAGTGGCAATAGGAAAGAAGGCAGACAGGGTCCTAGATTCAGGAATGTAGAATTCAGTGGGGGAGACAGACTAAAAAACAAATAAATACACTGAGTTAAAAATTTGAGTTATGAAAAAAATGGGATGTCAAAATATAAAATATGAAAGCATTCCAAATTTCACTGTTTGGATTTTTCCATGATTTTGATGAAGCATAATTTACAATTCTAATCCTATTCTTTAGGTGCTTAATCTTATATATGCATATAATTTATTTCCCTGAAAAATCTGAACTTGATTGCCAAGAAAGGAAGAAAATCCAGAGGTTTGGGTAAAGATCAGTAGTGAGGATGAAGCCTTCTTTCTTTGTAAAAAGAGCTGCCTCTCTGTGCGTTTGGGCAAATACAGAAAGCAGCAGGTCCTGCAAATTACACAATGATCAGTTTAGCGATGAAGAGTTGGAAAGCTGGATGGTGTAGGATCAGAGATTTCTACAGTCTCAAAGCCTGAGTTTGAATTCTAGCTCTGTCACTTACAGGCTGGTGATTTTTGACAAGTTACTAAACTTGGCTAATCTCAACTGTCCTCATCTGTTAAAATGGATATTAAAGTAATACTCCATAGGATAAAGAATTAAGTAACATGATTCACATAAAGCACCTAGCATATTATTTTGTCCATAGGTATAATTGTCCATTAGCTACTTTTACTAATGTGAAATATGTGTTGATACTGTGGTAGTAAGATTGTTTTTCATTTATTTCATCTATAAACATATCTATATGTATATACATGAAAATATGCAGTTTCTAACTATTGATCATATGATAAAATGATGAGATTATAAGGAAATTTGCTTTTAAAAGCAGACATATTGCTAAAGTATATAAGTCCATTTTTTTATTGATTGTTATTGCTCTTTTTCTTTGAAGTCTTACTTGAGAGTAAAAGTGTCACATCTTTTTTTTTTTTTTTTGAGGTATGATCAATATTTTTTTTTTATTTTTTTTATTTTTTAATATATGAAATTTACTGTCAAATTGGTTTCCATACAACACCCAGTGCTCATCCCAAAAGGTGCCCTCCTCAATACCCATCACCCACCCTGCCCTCCCTCCCACCCCCCATCAACCCTCAGTTTGTTCTCAGTTTTTAACAGTCTCTAATGCTTTGGCTCTCTCCCACTCTAACCTCTTTTTTTTTTTTTTTTTTTTTTTTCCTTCCCCTCCCCCATGGGTTTCTGTTATGTTTCTCAGGATCCACATAAGAGTGAAACCATATGGTATCTGTCTTTCTCTGTATGGCTTACTTCACTTAGCATCACACTCTCCAGTTCCATCCATGTTGCTACAAAAGGCCATATTTCATTTTTTCTCATTGCCACGTAGTATTCCATTGTGTATATAAACCACAATTTCTTTATCCATTCATCAGTTGATGGACATTTAGGCTCTTTCCATAATTTGGCTATTGTTGAGAGTGCCGCTATAAACATTGGGGTACAGGTGCCCCTATGCATCAGTACTCCTGTATCCCTTGGATAAATTCCTAGCAGTGCTATTGCTGGGTCATAAGGTAGGTCTATTTTTAATTTTCTGAGGAACCTCCACACTGCTTTCCAGAGCGGCTGCACCAATTTGCATTCCCACCAACAGTGCAAGAGGGTTCCTGTTTCTCCACATCCTCGCCAGCATCTATAGTCTCCTGATTTCTTCATTTTGGCCACTCTGACTGGCGTGAGGTGGTATCTGAGTGTGGTTTTGATTTGTATTTCCCTGATAAGGAGCGACGTTGAACATCTTTTCATGTGCCTGTTGGCCATCCGGATGTCTTCTTTAGAGAAGTGTCTATTCATGTTTTCTGCCCATTTCTTCACTGGGTTATTTGTTTTTCGGGTGTGGAGTTTGGTGAGCTCTTGATAGATTTTGGATACTAGCCCTTTGTCCGATGTGTCATTTGCAAATATCTTTTCCCATTCCGTTGGTTGCCTTTTAGTTTTGTTGGTTGTTTCCTTTGCTGTGCAGAAGCTTTTTATCTTCATAAGGTCCCAGTAATTCACTTTTGCTTTTAATTCCCTTGCCTTTGGGGATGTGCCGAGTAAGAGATTGCTACGGCTGAGGTCAGAGAGGTCTTTTCCTGCTTTCTCCTCTAAGGTTTTGATGGTTTCCTGTCTCACATTCAGGTCCTTTATCCATTTTGAGTTTATTTTTGTGAATGGTGTGAGAAAGTGGTCTAGTTTCAACCTTCTGCATGTTGCTGTCCAGTTCTCCCAGCACCATTTGTTAAAGAGACTGTCTTTTTTCCATTGGATGTTCTTTCCTGCTTTGTCAAAGATGAGTTGGCCATACGTTTGTGGGTCTAGTTCTGGGGTTTCTATTCTATTCCATTGGTCTATGTGTCTGTTTTTATGCCAATACCATGCTGTCTTGATGATGACAGCTTTGTAGTAGAGGCTAAAGTCTGGGATTGTGATGCCTCCTGCTTTGGTCTTCTTCTTCAAAATTACTTTGGCTATTCGGGGCCTTTTGTGGTTCCATATGAATTTTAGGATTGCTTGTTCTAGTTTCGAGAAGAATGCTGGTGCAATTTTGATTGGGATTGCATTGAATGTGTAGATAGCTTTGGGTAGTATTGACATTTTGACAATATTTATTCTTCCAATCCATGAGCAGGGAATGTCTTTCCATTTCTTTATATCTTCTTCAATTACCTGCATAAGCTTTCTATAGTTTTCAGCATACAGATCTTTTACATCTTTGGTTAGATTTATTCCTAGGTATTTTATGCTTCTTGGTGCAATTGTGAATGGGATCAGTTTCTTCATTTGTCTTTCTGTTGCTTCATTGTTAGTGTATAAGAATGCAACTGATTTCTGCACATTGATTTTGTATCCTGCAACTTTGCTGAATTCATGTATCAGTTCTAGCAGACTTTTGGTGGAGTCTATCGGATTTTCCATGTATAATATCATGTCATCTGCAAAAAGCGAAAGCTTGACTTCATCTTTGCCAATTTTGATGCCTTTGATTTCCTTTTGTTGTCTGATTGCTGATGCTAGAACTTCCAGCACTATATTAAACAGCAGCGGTGACAGTGGGCATCCCTGTCGTGTTCCTGATCTCAGGGAAAAAGCTCTCAGTTTTTCCCCATTGAGGATGAGGTTAGCTGCGGGCTTTTCATAAATGGCCTTTATGATCTTTAAGTATGTTCCTTCTATCCCGACTTTCTCAAGGGTTTTTATTAAGAAAGGGTGCTGGATTTTGTCAAAGGCCTTTTCTGCATCGATTGACAGGATCATATGGTTCTTCTCTTTTTTTTTGTTAATGTGATGTATCACGTTGATCGATTTGCGAATGTTGAACCAGCCCTGCATCCCAGGAATGAATCCGACTTGATCATGGTGAATAATTCTTTTTATATGCTGTTGAATTCGATTTGCTAGTATCTTATTAAGAATTTTTGCATCCATATTCATCAGGGATATTGGCCTGTAGTTCTCAAGTGTCACATCTTTAAAGATATGTTTTATACTGCCCTGAAGGTATTTAGTCAGTAGCTTCTATGTGTTCCGTTGAAATCTGCACTTTTCATATTCCAGTGATTACCCTATTTTATTCAATTTTGCTTACCTTTACTCTTATTTTTCTTTGACTGTTGCTTTCATATGATGCTGTCCCTAGAATATAGTAAGCACCAAGGAACCCCTTGTGTAATGAATAAGTAGATAAATGGATCGATCACTAAATTATAAGAGAGTGGTCATCACCATGATAGAAATGCAGAAAAGGTGTGGATTCACAAATTCTGTAGCCTGGTCTGGCAAACTACATTTTGTTCATGATACTTCTCACACTTACGTTAACATCATCAAATTCATGGACTAGGTAGATATTATGGGGCTATATGCAAAGAGTTACATAGAATTCAACTTATCAATCTCTTTGAAACATATAAATACACATGATTATGAAAATTAAGTGAATAATCTTGCTGAGGTTGATTGACTACAAAATGGTACCAGTTCATCAATCTTTCCTGTGTTCATATGCTTTGCAATATGACTTTGCTGCTCCTCTCAACAAAAAGGGAATCTGTTTTCCCATTTGGGATACCCTTGATACTTGCTTTTGCCAAGAGAATCTTTGGAGAGTGGCCTTGCACTAGTTCCAAGTCTAGGCCTCTAGTGGCTTTGTAGGTTTTCTCTTTTGGAACCGTGATACTATCATGTGAACAGATACAATATAATCTTCTGGATAATTAGAGACACATGAACCATGCCAGGTATGCCTGACAACAGTCAGTTGATCACCAGGTCAGTGAGCCTCCAAGTGAACTACCAGATGATGGCAGAAACAGAAGCAAACACAGACAAAATCAGCCAAGCCTGGATAAGATCAGGAAAGTTGCCTGGCTGATACATAATCCTAGGAGATATAATAATAACTTGTAATTTTAAGACGCTGGATTTTGGTGTAATTCATTATACAACAATATATAACTGGTTTACATATCTACTCACATGGAGTCAGTTATGTATGTAACATATGCATACTCACACATTATACATGAAATACACTCACAACCTTTAGATTGTGCAATATATATGTGCAATTATATGCATGCATATAAATATATTTACATACATGGAGGGCAGAGAGCACATGTGTGGACAGAAGAGAGTTTGAGAAACTCACTTTTTCATCACTCCTCAAAAACCCCAATGACAACAGAAAATTATAACTCTAGCTTTAGGTTAGAGATTTGCTGTGGTGAATCTCCCTCCGTAAGTAGTCTTAGCTCATAAATTTCCCTTAAGTAGTAGCCGCCACTCAGTGGTAGTGGCAACTATAGAAAATAGAATAGAAATAGAAGTTTGAATCTTTCTGAAAATTGTCAGTGAAGAATCAGGTTTCAAACCCCAGTAGGTAACCTAATCTTGGTCTCAAAATGTAATCTCCTGCATATGTGAAATAGCTAAAGTTCATGGAATGTCATAATTTTAAACCTTTATTTTATCCTCTGAGAACGAGATGGCTGGGCCAAACTTGTCAAGGAATTAGTTTAGTGATAAACATATGAAAACCCTCAATTTTTCTTTCCGTTGGTAGTATTCCAGTATTTCAGATTGTTATTTCTAACATTCTTCTAATATTAAATTGCAAAATATCTCTACATAATTATAATTATAAGGTTATTCAATTATGGATTTGTGGATCCTATATTGACGTTATTGGGGAAAAACTTTCAATTAAAAGTTCTGCATTAAAAGCATAAAATGGATTAAAAATAGTAAAGAATTACTGGGTAAAACATGACAACTGGAGAGGCAGCCAGAAAATATGAAGACCTGGAGGGCCTGGGTGGCTCAGTCGGTTGGGCATCTGACTTCAGCTAAGGTCATGTCTTGTGGTTTGCGGCTTTGACCCCACGTTGGGCTCTGTGCTGACAGCTCAGAGCCTGGAGCCTGCTTTGGATTCTCTGTCTTCCTCTCTCTCTGCCCCTCCCCCAGTCTTGCTCTCTCTCTCTCTCTCAAAAATAAATAAACATTTAAAAAAAAGGTTTAAAATATGAAGATCTGATGGCCCTTGGCAATGAAGACCCTACAACTTGCAAACTGTATCTTAGTTTTGAGGTCTTGCAAAGTAAAAGTTAAAATATAGAGTATCTGGTAATACTTCTGCTCATTAAGATGAGATCAGAGTAAGAGTGAACCAGAAGTAGACCAGCCCCCTTTATTTTAGCCAGGAGACTACAAAGGAGAGTTGACTTGACAGTGTTAAGAGAGAAGAAGAAGAAGAAGAAGAAGAAGAAGAAGAAGAAGGGGAGGTGGAGGAGGAGGAGGAGGGAGGAGGAGAGAGGGGGAGGGGACGGGGAGGGGGAGGAGGAGAAAGAAGGAGGGGGAGGAACAGAAGGAGGGGGAGGGGGAAGAGGGGGAAGAAAGTGGGGAGGAAGACAGGAGGAGGCAGAGGAAGGGGAGGGGGACAGAGAAGAGGAGAGGAGGAGGAGAAAAAGAAGAAACAAAGTAAAATCTTGGTCAGCCCTATCAACAATGTACAGCCCAGATTCTCATCACTAAAGTGGTCTAGGGAACTATCTCACAGTATATTGTGTTTAAAATAGTTCTGTCTGTCCCGGTCACTTGGCAAGAGAGCAAACACTGATCCCTAATGTAAAAGCCATATCTGTTGTAAACTTCTAGAAACCACAATAATAATATTTCCAAAGCAATGAAGAGTGCAGTGGTTGAAATGTTTTCAACTTGCCATTAGAAAAGGGTACAGAGGAGAGCCCTGGAGGAAGAGAGATTCTAGGTTTCTTTTAGAATGAGAAGTTGAAGGTAAGGACTAGAGAAGAGATTGAGAATATAGAGAATGTCATAATAATCACACTTGACTCCTCAAGAGTTAAGATTAGAGTAATCTTACATGAAAAATTTCAAGACTGTTTCTAGATAGGATGTCTTAGTCATGTTCTGGGGCTTCTCTTTTACTTCCAAAGATTGAGATATGGCAATGTCACCATAAGTTCTCTAGAGACCACTAAATAGAACTCTAAAATAAATTCTAGATATCTATTGCTACTATAAAAATATATTAAATTGTTTTTGCTTATATGTAAATGCTCAGCGAATTCTGTAAAGTTACTCTTACAATCTTTTGCAGATCTTGGATTTTTTTAAGTGTGTATACATATACATATATACATATATATGTGCTGTCTGAGAATAATGCCATTTTCTTTTTGTCAGATCATCATAAATTCTATTTTCTTGCCATATAGTGTGGGCCAGCACCACGAATAAAATTTTGAAAATTAGTTATGTTAATGGACATTTTGTTTTGTTCCTTTTAACAGAGAATGTACCTATCGTTATATCACTATGTATGATATTTTAAAGGTGTTTTGATAGATAATGTCTTAGTTAAGGAAATTCCAAGCAGTTTAGACTCAGCAAGGCATTTTATCATGAACATCATTAAATATTTTGACATGCTCACAAATTAAAATTTAAATTTAAATTATACACACACACACACACACACACACACACACACACACACATTGGTCTGCAGACACCAGAATTGGATTTATCAACAATGTGCACAAATAAGAATATTTTTCCAGGCCAACCAATTAGTGTCAACCCTTGACTTCTGAAAGTCAGCCAATCAGGTAAAGATTTATTCAAATAGACTTACTTCTGATAATCAATCAACCAATTCACCTCTGAGTAATCAAGCTTTACCAAGTGATGACACCCACCACACTCACCTCTAAAAGTCCACCAACTCCTAAATTCCTCTGATCATAAACATCGGCATTCTGCTCTATTTTGGAAGGCTGTGACTGACTAGTATAGATCTTCCTTCCTAAAGTAAGCAATGAATTCAGTTTTTCTTTTTATTTCAGATACTGAAATATCATCATTTGAAAACTGCCTCTATTATAATGATCATACTTTATTTTTTTTAATGTTTTGTTTATTTACAGAAAGAGAAAGAGAGACAAAGAGAGAACACAAGCAGGGGAGGGGCAGAGAGAGAGGGAGACACAGAATCTGAAGCAGGCTCCAGGCTGTGAGTTGTTAATGCAGAGCCAAACATGGGGCTTGAACTCATAAATTGTGAGATCATGACCTGAGCGGAAGTTGGACACTTAATCAACTGGGCCACCCAAGCACCCCTATAATGATCATATTTTAAAAATATGTTAATATGATGAGTATAAATCAAACAGTAATAGTGGTATTTTGCTTTGTAAATATAAGTTGATGGGTTCAAATTGCTAACATTGTAAGCAGGATTTGGCGTCTATATTTGTGTATATTTATACTCTCTGCTTATCAATATTGCTATCAAGACATTTCAAACTTTATAGTTTGAATTTTTCTGTCTTTTGGAATAAATTACATGAAATTGGAAAGATCTAGCATGAGTTATGTGGGTTTGTTTTGGTTAGTAGATTTATAACTAGTTGCTTTGATTGTTTCTCCACCACCTCAAAATTTTCCCAACCTTATTGCAGCTACATAATGGTTTCCGTGCAGATACTGAGTTGCTATGCAAGGACAATTGGGCAACCCATCACCTGAGCCACTCCGTGTACCCTTTATTTTCTACCATGAGTCCGCCTTCAGAGTCACACCCTTCAGAGTCACTCTTCAGTCATTCATGCACAACCTGGAAATATCAAGAAATTGATTACCCTTGGGCTATAATTGACCAAGGAAGAATGAGAGCAAATGGATATCTGTCCCCCTTGCTTTTCCTGGGTAAAGAGTTCTGAGACATATCTTCTTAAATCCAACAGTATTTACCTAGAGTTGAGGACAATTTGATAAATTCTAACATCGGCCATTCCCCTTCTCCAGTTTCATTCCACCTGTCCTGTACTTCTGCTCCATGGCAAGTACCACATGCAAAGTTTTATGTTTGGTTCTAAGAAAACCCAGGCTAAAGCATGTTTTACAATATGTATATATAATTTTTCTACCTTTTGTGTTAAGTTACATTTTTATAAATAAATAAATTTTGTCTCAATTGTCAAATTGCTTGACAAAATTGCTCATGGTGCTTCCTTATAATAATATTTTATTTAGTCATTTATAAGATGCATAAATTTATGTTCCTTTAAGGAAAGAAAAACTGCATCAATTAAACTATGACATTTTATCAATTGTAAAGCATCCTGATTTCAGACATGTTAAAATATAAGAAAAGATACATTTGTAGATTTCAAATCCTGGCATTGATTTTCATACTTTCAATCTATGCATTTTTTAAGTCTTTAAAAAAATAAGCTGTTGGTTTTATTGGTCCAAACTGTTCATATTTTTGTTTTCCATTGTAGTTTTACGTTGATTCCTTCCTTATACTGTCTTAAGATAGTTCTTCAGTTCCTCTTCTAATTTCTCATGTTGTGCTGTAACCGCATTAATTCTCAGGCTTTTCCCCTTAATGTAACCTTGTGGAACTAAAGTTTCTCCTCTAAATACTACTTTAGCTTAGTCAACAAATTTTGGTGTGCAACTTTGATTACAAATTGTTTCTAAATTTTTATCCATTATGACTTAATTTTTGACCTATAAGTTATTTATATACTCATTTAAAAACTTCCAAACTTTAAAGTATGGGTCTTTTAAAAGTTAGTTTTGAACATCGAATTATAACTTATTTATATTATGATTAGGAAACATTCTCTGGATTATATCCTTTCTCTGTTATTTGTAGAGAGTAATTTTTGTTACATTTAGTATATTTTCATTTAAAAATATTTGTATATGTTCCATGTAGGCTTGAAAATATGTTTATTCTTAAATTTGTGGACTCAGGATTTCAGTCACTTTTTCAAAGTGTTTTTATTTATTTATTTATTTTTGAGAAAGAGAGTGAGAGCATGAGGTGGGAATGGGCAGAAAGTGAGGGAGACACAGAACCCCAAGCAGGCTCCGCACTGTCAGCATGGAGCCCAATGTAGGGCTCGAACTCACGAACTGTGAGATCATGCCCTAAGCCAAAACCAAGAGTTGGATGCTCAACCAACTAGCCATGCAGGCACCCCTCACCCTTCTATTTTTTAATGATCTCTTTTTTTTTTGAACTTTTACTCCATATATGTATGACCTTATTATTCTGTCCCTATGTCTCTTAATTGCTCTTTCATATTTTTTCTCTCTGTGGGTTTCTATGCTTTTATTTTCTGTAAATTCCCAGTTATATGTTCTATCTCATTAATTAACTACTTATCTATTTTGCTATTTAACACAGAATTTGTTAATTTGCTTTATTGTTTTTTAGTATATATTTTATTTGCAAAATGTATTTTGTTCATTTTCAGCCTTGTTTATTCATTTTCAGAATGTTTTATAACTTTATATACTTTATTCATCATTTAAAAGTCTGTATCTAATAATTTTATTACATAGAAATATTGTTTGTTGTGTCTATGGTCTTGTTCTTGGAAGACTGCACAAGTATTGTGTCATTTGGGTTTGTGAATTCCATTCACAGAGACTTTATCTGTAGGAATTCTCTCTAATCTAAATTAAATGTTGTTCTTTTAGAACACTTTTGCCATGTTTCCATCACTTTTGGCCCCACTTGAGATTGTTTTTTATATTAATCTACTGGATTGGATGTCCTGGATAATGCAAGAGGGAAAATATTTAGTCTCATATGAAGTCATAATCATATTTTTAAATTCTCAGGAAAACTATTTTCATTTCTGCGTTAATCCCTGCAAAGACCGATGAGTTTCTTTGTTTTCCAGCTATAAAAGATTTATTGTTTTCAATCCTATCTGTTCAATGATAGTGAAGTCTTTTGAATGTCCAAATAAATGATGATGTAATCTTTTAAATGTTCTGAATTTCAGTTACCCACCATCTGAGGGCCCAACACTTACCTTTCAAGTGGCTGTTAAAACCAAAAAGTTTAGTCATTGAGCCTGCAGCACCCAATCCCAACCCATCAGCCCTTCCAATAGCTGTTGTCTTTAGTTTCAATTTCTTCTTTGTGGTATTCTTATATAATCAGTTATAAGGTTTTTGTTTTTTTTTTTTTTTTGTAATTTTTTTTAACGTTTATCTATTTTTGAGGCAGAGAGAGACAGAGCATGAATGGGGGAGGGTCAGAGAGAGGGAGACACAGAATCTGAAACAGGCTCTGGGCTCTGAGCTGTCAGCACAGAGCCCGACGCGGGGCTTGAACTCACAGACCGCGAGATCATGACCTGAGCTGAAGTTGGCCGCTTAACTGACTGAGCCACCCAGGCGCCCCTCAGTTGTAGTTTTTAAATAACGTCTTTTGGGCATGTATGTAGGAGAGTATTCAGGACATTTAGTCTGCCTAAATGCTGAAAAATAAAATCCAAATTCATTCATTTCTTCAGTTCATTTCAAAGTTAATTGAAATAAAATTCTCAAATGCCTCACTTTCCACCTGATGTGAGGGGGAAATATCTTAATCACATCTCTCTACATAGCAGAACGACACAATGGGTTTGACACATAAATGCAGTAAAAACAAGCTACTACAACTCGTTGTACAACATGAAAATCTTCAATAGCTTTACTGGTGGAAGGGAATATAATTGTAGGCCTTTCTATCCAACCAAAATTAGCAGTTGCTATTTTTCTACCCCAGAAAAATGCATCTAATAGCAGTTTACTGAAACTCTATCATTGCAAAATGTCACTAGTATAGGGGGGAAAAACCCACTCATATAATCAGGGAAATACTATGTTTAGCTCATTTCTCCAGCCTATCAACCTCTAAATTTAATAGTTTTTAAGTATACCTACAGTAATGATTTACGAAGTTATGAAGAAATGATTCATTACACAGGCCTTTGATTCATTCACTACCACCTATGATTGTAGCCACCATTTAGAAGTGTCACTTAGAAATAAAGTTTTAGATAAACATAAATGTGTAATATTATAATGTGTAAAAATCCTTGAACAGAAAACAAATGCTCACTTGATTCAAAGTTAAATATACAAATATAGAACTGGTGATTTAAGCAGCTTAAAAATAGTTGCTTGTATAATTTTGTTCAAATGGGGTATCAAATCATATTTTTAATAGATAACTACACTGAATACTTATGACAGTTACTGCTTTCTTGTCTTTCAGCTCCAAACCCACTCTTTCTTGTCATGTCTTGTGTAATTGGAATTTTTCCACCACCACCCCCCCCCCCCCCCGGCATTTTTCTTTCATACCTAGCACAACGTTCATTAGATGGCATTAAAAGGAGTCTGGAAGGAAAAGTAGAAGAGATTTTTGTTTTTGTTTTTGTTTTTTTCCCTTGGTTCTAGTGTATTTTATTTTTCTTGCCTCTGATGATCAGTGGTTTGAGAGACACCTGTTGGGACCGTGCCTTCAGCAAGATTCACCAGTATCCCAGTGGACAGCTCCCTTGCTAGTGGTGTGTGGGAGACCCAAGGGTGCATACCTCCCAGTGAGTTTCACATCACTGCAAAGTAAGACTGTCATATTCAGCAAATAAAGATACGAGACAGTTAAATTGGAATTTCAGATGAAAATTTTTCTCAATATTTGAGATATACTTATGCTACCCTTTATTCATTATTTGTCTGACATTCAAACTTTGCCCTACATCCTCTATTTTATCTGGCAACCCTACATCCAGCGGGACTTCTCTGTTTATCAGTGCAGAGAGTTGGCATCCTCGTTGGTAGTTTTCTGCTCAGCCGCTCTGGTATATGGTACCTCTGTGAATTTTGTCATCCAGTGGTCCGCAACCATACCTTCTCCAATGAAGTTTGAGTTTCAGCCTGAGTTGAGGTCACCAGGGTTGAGGAGGGGGGTGAGTTCTTCTAACTCTTTTTCCTCCTCACATCCTCTCCCTTGGCTTTGGATGTACCAGCTGCTCCTTATTTTTGCTCTTCCTGTATTTTTTAGGACTTGTTTTCTGTTTACCAAATCTTACCTAGTTAATAATTCTTTATATTAAATTTTTTCGGTGCCAATTACCGTATTTGATTCTGTTCCCTAACTGGATCTTGACTGATGCAGGATTAGTACTTGGAGTAGCCCTAAGAGATGAACTTTTAAAGATGAAATTTAGGGATTGGTTTGGTCCTGCTCATGGGCTTCAGTAGGGTGGTGATATCCTGACCATTGGGAAATAGGATGCTAATAATTCAAAGCATGTAGTGGCATCACAGTTAATCAGACTACCACCTGTGGTTGATTCTGATGAAGTGCCAACTGAAGCACGTGCCTTGGGACCCTAAGTGGCTGTAGCACTTGACCGTTAAGCAATCACGATACATAGAAGAATTGTGATGTGAGAGGAATCTGCTGAGTGCACTGGAGCACTTACAGAAAATAAATGACAAGATCAAGTCCTTTAACCTTCAGTTCAATCATGATCTGAAAATCAGAGCTTTCCTGACAGCCCTCATAGCATCTCTTATATTTTTATCCATGGAGCTGATGCTGCTGAAAAATCAAACAATAATGGTGCAGGTTGCTAACTAACATCAACTGAATTCACAATGTCATCATGTGACACAGTTTCTCATGTGAACACTGTATTGATTTGGAAAGAATGGAACCAAGCTTGGAATTGAAGACATTAGCTTGGCCTTAGATGGAATGGGCATGTCAAACTCACAAGTCAATTCGTGCTTCCCTTGCACATGGAAGAAGCTTTTCCTTTGTGTCAGAGGAGTGTGCTTTGTTTGGAAACACTTTTATAACCTCACCTTTTGTGGATGCTTTTGTCAAAGGATGCTTTTCCTCCTCAAGAACCATCACAATTACCCCTTGATGCCACTAGAGCCACAACTAGAGTCAAATATTAGAATATTTCCAGTGGGGTGAAAAAGACCTGGTGGCTCTCCCCTTCCAACATATTTCCAGCATCTGAACGAGCAGTTTCCTTGCTACCCACTATTTGGAAGACACACCGGTAATTACCCTCCAGCAAGCTTCACTGACATTTTACTGAGAAGGTTCTTGGCGTGTTTTGCTGGCACCCACACAGGTGACTCCCATGGGAGAGGTGTGCCAGGGGATCCTGTGGTTTCTCCCTCTGGGGAGTTTTGTCAACACCCGGGCACATGGCTTCCTCACTCTTGGTGTTCAGGAGAGCCACGATCGCACATCTTTCAGTGAATGTTATTAACAGCCCAGTAGGCATTTTCTTATTCTCAACTAAGAGAAACTGCTGTAAAGAGGCTTTTAGTAATGTGGTGGTGAGGTGTAGGGGGAAGGGAAGAGTTCTATAGTCCTATGATTAGGTTTCGGTCTTTTAGCCAGCGTCTGCCTCTGGACTGTGAACTACACACGTTTCTCTGGTTTTGTTGTTGCTGTTATTTGCTTGTTTCTCCTGTTTAGGTGGGACAGGATGGCTAGAGTGAGCTGTTCTTCCACATAGAAGGCTAGAGCTGGGTGGAGTTGGGTAATCCCCTTCCCCCATGCTCTGATAATATCCCATCAGCTTAGGATCTGGTTAACTCGTTTCTCCAGAGGAAAGGACTTAAGAACATAGTGCTCTGGAGTATTTAAAAATGGTTCCTTTTCCCTCCTGTCAGAAACAGGAGGGAAGTTTTCTCTGATATTTATTGTGGGAACCTAGTAGAATCCCTAGAAGTAAATCTCAACAATACAGTGGGGAGCCCCCTGTGATTGGATCCCCTAACTCTCAAACTTGTCCACATAGAGCATCTAGCAGCTCATCAATTACAGACCAGGTTTTCCTGCCAGCACTGGTTCCAGAGGTTGTTTTCACTTGTTGATTGTTGGTCTAGTGGCCACGCCTTCTTCTATTTGCTTATCTCTCCTGTCTTGGGACAGCAATTTTCTCTGTGTGCTCCGTATACGATGTCTCACATATTCAAGAAGAGTTGTTGATTTTTCAGTTTATTTAGCTTTTTACTTGTTGCTAGCACAGAGTGGTGACTTCACAGCTCCTTAATACAGAACTGGAAATTGAAAGTTTATAAATTTGCTATGTAAATATAGTACTATTTATATCTGTCTCCTTTAGAGTTCTCTTTGACTACTTTTAGGAACCACTTCTTACTCTAGCAATAGTAAGAAGGTTTTTATATTAAATTCTTCTTCAGATAATTGGTGTGTTTTCTTTCTGTTGACTGGACCCTAATACATTTATAATTACATTCTGCCCAGAGGCGCCTGGGTGGCTCAGTTGGTGGAGCGTCCGACTTCGGCCTAGGTCATGATGTCACAATTCATGAGTTCTAGTCCCGTGTCGGGTTCTGTGCTGACAGCTCAGAGCCTGGAGCCTGCTTCAGATTCTGTGTCTCCCTCTCACTCTGCCCCTCCTCCACTCACACTTTCTCTGCCTCTCAAAAATAAAGAAACGTAATAAAAAAATTTTTTTTAAACACATCTGGGAAACAAATTGATGGCTCTGTTCCACCACAGATTTACAATATGTAATTTCAGTTGAATAGTATATGTAATGTCTCCAGTGCTCAAAGCTCTGTAAGTACTGCAGTAAAAAAGTTGTGACTTCACAACTAGTATGGACTTAAGCTCATAGGGCCTGGGGATAAGTATGCATAGACCTCAGAGACCTTTCCTGTGGTAAGTTTATGCCCCAGCATGGTTTTTCAGCCACCCACTGCATGTATGACCTCTTTGACATCAACTTAATTAATTATCTTTCCTTGTACATTAACTAAAGTTGTCTCTCAATGTTTCTAACCTAAACCCTGATGAGTATAGCACCAAATATCAAGAAAAATTACCTGAAAAGTTCCTTCATAATTAGTTGAGAAACTTCTACTAGACCAATGATTTAAATCCATCATTGATTTGGCATACAATTAAAATCTTGACCCAGGTAACAATTAATTTTTGTTATTAAATTAGCTAGCTATATTTAAAAAAAAAAAAATAGACCTAAGATCTGACTACTGAAGTTTTCTTAATATATGGAGAGTTTGGTTCCAAGGTTTTGGCCATCTGACCTATCTTGTAAGAGGTGAGAGCCAGAAAGAGAGATAGATATACTGATCTATCATAATAGTTTAGGAAATTATTATAAATTTGATAGCATGGCTATGTATTTGTGGAGAGTGGTTAGACAGTACAGGTGAATAGTGAGAAGGATGGTGATGGTGGAAAAAAACAGAGAACAGGGAGGAAGAGGTTCAACAACATGGAGGCAAGCAGAGGGGTCTACAGTATACTTGTTGGCCAGTGAAAAATTCCTGATGGCAGAAAAGATTGAAGGATTTGAAAAACAGGGATGTTGAAATATCGAATTATAACTGCTAGTACTTTTTTAAAAGTTAATTGTTTGTAATACATGTTGTAGCTTTACTTAAAAGATTTAAAATTCAATCTCCCAATTTTTCTTTAGAAAATCTTGATGTAGGGGCACCTGGGTGGCTCAGGAGGTCAAGTTTCCGACCCTTGATTTCAGTTTAGGTCATCATCTCACAGCTTGTGAGTTTGAGCCCCACATCAGGCCTTGTGCTGACAGCACAGAGCCTGCTTGGGATTCTTTCTCTCTCCCTCTGTCTGCCCCTCCTCTGCTCACACATACATGTTCTCTCTTTCTCTCAAAAAAAAAAAAAAAAAAAAAAAAAAAAAAAAAATATATATATATATATATATATATATATATATACTTAAAAAAATCTTGATGTAGTAATATCCCAGGCCATTCTGATACATATAATTATTAAAATATCTATTTTTTTTTTCCTGCAACCTAGAGTTCCAATTGGCCGTCCCCTCACTCTGTTTTCTCTAACAAAGGCCATTTTGATTCTCCACATGAACATATTTAATAGGTGACCATTTACTTTCCAAAGGGTTTATTCAGTGTGCTTCTCAAAAGTTTGTTATATCATTTCTAGAATAGTGGAAATAAACATTTAGATATGGAAAAGAATTTAAATAAATATTGATATTCATTAATAATGTATTTATGTTCTAAAAATTGGACAAATTAACATTTTTATAGATTTGGCATTGAGAAATTTTTCAGTTGCCAAGAAAATGACACTATAAATTCAGAGTAAAATTAACCTCACTGTTTCCACTGTATACTCCATTGCATAGCATGAATTTGTTTCATAAACAACTCTTAGATTATCAGTGCAGGGAATTCAGTGAGAGTTTTGCCCAGGGAACAATACAGAACATAAAAACTTTTTGTATAATACAAAATAGATTCCCAAAACAAAAACAAAATCCCAAGTCTAAAAACACAAAAGGATTTTACTATTGTTTACAAAAGTTGAGACTTTAAATTCAGAATGCATAAAAAATATATATTATCATATTTGAACATGTGATGTGTATTGTGAAATAAAACTGTGTCTTTCCAGTGACACTGAATGTTTTAAATTAAGTTAATGGAAAGTTACCCACAACAGGAGGGCAGAATTTTAGGAAATAAATAACTGATACATATCATGCATATAGGTGAGGATTCTTAATGCAAGTTAAAAAAACTAATGGAAACCAACTTATCAATTATATAATTGTCTGAATGATGGATTGGAAACCAGTGAAAAAATATCATTTAGGAACAAATGGAAATTGTTAGCTTTATGAAGAGATGGATGATAGTGAACAAGGGCAATAATAAGAGACTGTCCAGTTTTTTTAAATAAAAGGAAAAAGGGGCACCTGGGTGACTCAGTTGGTTAAGCGTCCAACTTTGGCTCAGGTCATGATCTCCGCAGTTTGTGAGTTCAAGCCCCGCATCAGGCAGTGTGCTGACAGCTCAGAGCCTGGAGTATGCTTCAGATTCTGTGTCTCCCTCTCTCTCTCTCTCTCTCTCTCTGCCCCTCTCTTGCTCAAGCTCTGTCTGTCTTTCAAGAATAAATAAACATTAAAAAAATAATAAAATAAAACGTAATAAAATGTAATAAAATAAAATAAAAGGAAAAATCGTCATCTACCTATAAATTAACCAACAAAAACCATACATAATGGATGCAATCAAAGTTATCCAAAATTATCTCAAAGAGACTGACACATCTTTACATCAATTTAAGAGATGAGTTAGTTTATCTGTAGAAGGTTTATGCTTGAACTTGGAGTTTGGTTAGAAGAGAGAACAGAGTCAGAGGGATTAAGGTCAGCAGAGCCCATTTGCTGTGTCAGTGATTTTGAACCACAGTGCATCTGTCTTTTCTCCACTACACATGTCCTGGTTCTACACTTACACTCTGAATCAGAATTCACAGTTTAGGGAAGTGAAATTTGTGCATGGGCTTGTAAAATTGCTCCCCAGAGTAATTCTGATGTTCACTACTTGAAAAGATTATTGACTTAAAATATTTTCTTTTTCTTTTTCTTTTTTTTTTTTTTTTCTTTTAGAGAGAGAGAGGGAATCTCATGAGGGACAGAGAGGCAAAGAGAGAAAAAGAGGGAGAAAGTGAGAGAGAGAGTGTGTGTGGAGCCCTAAGTAGGACTCAGGCTCACCCAAAGCAGGGGCTTGAGCTCACCTAAAGCAGGGTTCGAGCTCACCTGAAGCGAGGCTCAAACTCACGAACCATGAGATCATAACCTGAGCTGGAGTTGGATGCTTAACCGACTGTGCCACCCAGGTGCCCCTAAACTAGTTGAATATTTAGGAAATGGGCCTGAGTACATTGTAGATGGATTCATTTAGTTAATTGACTAACATTGCTTAAAAATATTTCATATAATGCTTATTCTTTATTTATAAATTTGATGTAATACAAAGATATTTACTAAGGATATGCTATCTGAAAATAAGAACTTATATTTCTAAAATACGTTTTAAATTTTCCTCTGAATATTTGACTGTAAACCTGTTTTATTTTTTCACAGGAAAAGTACAAAAGGCATTCAAGACCTTCAAACATCCTTGTTTAAGGACAGAATTGTCTAGCTTTATTTTACAGAGGATAAGTGTTTTTAAAAGAAAAAAAAAACACCAGTGTACTTTTTACCTAGAAGAAGAAAATTAATAATTATCTTATTGCCACTATTAAATCAATAGCATGATAAAGAAATGCAATCCCATCGTATAGCACTGTGGCTTATGTATTTATAAATATACTCAGTATGCTTAGGAATCCGAGCTTTTGTCCTTAAATTTCTCCCCTGAGTTTCAATTCTATATCCCCCCTACATTGTAAGTGACAATTCCATTTTGGATACAGTTCTCAATATTAATATGACCAAAAAAGCATTTTTCTCAATATATTCTTCCAACCTTGGTCTTTCCCATCTTAGTAAATGGTACTGCCTTTACTCAGTTGCTTAGGCCACAAACCTAGTTATCAACCTGACTTCTCTCTTTGCCTCCAACCCATATTCATTAGGATTTTTTGATTACTTTCCTTCACTCAGCCATTAACTAACCCTCAGTCTAGACACCCCTCTACCTCTCTGAATTGCTGCCATAGTTCCCAGTTTGTCCTCCTGCTGTGTCCTTCCATTTCCCTTAAAGTCAGGTGGTCATCAGTGATTTTATAAAACGTAGAATTCCTTCATGTCACTCCACTGTCCTAAACCCTGCAAATGGTCTCCAGAAATTTTAGAACAAAAGCAAACTCCTTATCAGGGTCTGCACAACCTTACTAATCTACCCAAGGAAGACCTCCAATCTCACCACTCTGCACTCCCTTCTTTTCCCAAGCTGTTCCCTTTGTAGACTGACTTAATGGCCTGTACCCACTCTTCCCGCCATTTGGAAACTTTATCCTTCAGAGTTGTGTGACTCACTCCTCTGGTCATTTCTATCTCTGTTCAAGTATACCTCTTCAGAGAGCCTGTTAACCACCCTGAGTAAAATAGTCTTGCCCCAAACCACTACCCATGCCTTTGTTTTGCTCACTTGTCTTGCTCCCTCTTTTCATTACACAGGTCTTAGTTACTTGTTTAAAATCTGTTTCGCTCATCAGAGTATGAACCGTGAATCAGACTTTTAAAAATATCAGTTTAATTTTGGTGTTTTAATGAAAATTTAGTTTTTAAATTATTACTCTGAGCTCAGAATTTAGAACAGTACCTGCATATTAATCAAACAGTAAATTTACTTTAAATGAATGAATTAGAGATGAAGAATGTTATATAATGCCTCCTTTCTCCAAGTATTGGTCACCTCTGTGACAATGCTTTAATGGCCTAGACCCGCAAGATGCTTTTTGTCTGTTTGACACTCATTTTCCTTATTCAAGAGCCTTGTTGATAAAGAGAAAACAGATGCTGAAAGTGCTGCCCTTTACCATTCATTCTCTCCCATCAAATTCCACGACTACTCACCTCTTCAAACCTGTGTCAAACCTGAATTCTTGTGCTTTTTCACTGAAACTGGTGACAGTTTTTTAATGATTTTCAGTTTTTCATTTTGCACTTATTAATTGAGTAGTGTTTTTATATTAATAACTAAATAAAAACCCAGAACCCCCTCCTTTACTGTGTTCCCCAACACAGAACATACTAAATTCAGCTGACATTCAAAATTTCCCTAATTCCTGCCTCTCAAGTCTTATCTCTGACTCTTTTCATATAAATCTTCTACAAGAGCCAGATCAGAAATGTTCTTATACAGGTATTCTAAGATAAACCGTTAGAAGTGTTATTTAGGTATCTAGGAGGTTGAGAAAGTGCTAGATACAGGATGAGGGATTGATGAGAGGAAATAAAGTGTTTATGTTTTTATAATCCACCAGGTTGTGAGGGAAATTGTGGGGACATACAGGGAAAAGATTGGTCATGAAATGATAATTCATCACACTGAGGAATATATGAAGGTTTAATATTCTGTTTCTCTCTCTAAATATGTATATATAGTAGAATACATATATATGTATATAATACATGTGTATAGAATACAAATATATATATATATAGTAGAATACAAGTAGCTTTATATAATGTAAATATATATGTGTGTGTATATTTAAATATACATACACAATATATAGTATTCTACTATAATACAAGTAGCTTTCTTTAATGTAAATATATATGTATACATACACACATATATACATATATATGTATATATTTATGCCTATATATACATTATACATAAATACACATACATAACATACATACACATATATATGTACATATATGTATATATACATATATTTTTTACATATATATACATTATATTTACATTAAAGAAAGCTACTTGTATTCTAATATATATATGTGTGTGTGTGTGTGTATATATATATATATATATATATATATATATATGACTGTTTCTCAATTACCTACTAGCTCCAAACACTCATACATTCTCAGTGTTAAAATAGAATGTGTTTTAAGGTCAATAAATGTTTACTTATATGTATACAATTAACTGGAAATTAGTCTTTGTATCTGTATACAGATGTATATGTGTATGTGTAGATGTGTATGTTTCCAGTTAGGAGGTCCTTGAAACTATTTGTCAGAAGGCATATGCTTTCGTGTGCCAGATGGTTTGTAGAAAAATGTAAGAAACCAGGATTACTTTGTCAATATTTTTAGGCGTTTGCCTGAAGCATTTCCATTGACTTAAAAGGAGAGTTAAGTCATAATATTGTTTCAGAATGTTATGATTTATTTTTAATTTGGCAATAATTCTTGTTAAGTCACTGAAGAAGGTTACAAAATGAGTAGGACATTTGAAGGTAAAATAATAAAATTCCTGCCTTTATATGGCTTATGATGGGAGGAGAGCCAAATTTATATTAGTTGGTTGAACTAACAGAATTGATAAAGGCGAAAGAGGGAAGGGATATCCATATAACTATTATAGGATAATGCCTGTAACATAACAAGGAATTGATTTAGTGGCTGTATTTGTTTCCTAAGACTTCCTTAACCAAGTAGCACACTCTTATGCAAAGAGTGTGCTGAAACAACAGAATTTTGTTGTTTCACAACTGTATAGAGTCTAGAAGTCTCAACTCAAAATGTTGACAGGGCCATTCTCCCTCTGAAGCCTCTAGAGGAATCCTTCCTTGCCTTTTCTGATAGTTTGCTGCAAACTTTTGTGTTCTTTTGCTTGTTTTGCATAATTCCAATCTCTGCCATGTCCTCACATGGAGTTCTTTACATGTGTTTCTGTGTCTTCCCTTATAATGGCACCAGTCATACTGGACTCAGGGTCTACTCTACTCCAGTATGATCTCATCCTAGTTACATCTTTGAAGGCCTTATTCCCAAATAAGGTCACATTCTAAGTGGGAGTAACAACTTCAACGTATTTTCTTTTGGAAAGGACATCATTCATTAACAGCTGTGGTTTATGAGAAACATTAACAAAAGTGTATTAATTGGATGTAAACATTATACAGCAATTGAGACATAAGAGGCTTCCCAAATGAATAGAAGAACTCAGATACATTTTGAAAAAAGTGACAATATTGATACTTGTAAAAAGCAGAGATTGTGTTTAGAAAATCATGAATGTACAATTGAGCTGGAGAACAAGTTGTGTGTGAATATCACAAAAGGAAAATAGTGAAAAACAGGGTTGGGTCTATTTTAGGAGGAGTCTCCATGACAAGACCATTGAATTTGTATTGAATTCTCTAGACAACTTTGTCAGCACATGCCATGTCAGAAGTTGATATGACTGGATCTGCGTGTTAAAGTTCAATATAGCGGACAGCTGGGGTAAAAGTCCAGGTTAGAGAAATGACCTTCTGAACTAGAATGGTAAAAATGAAAAAAAAGAGGTGCTGGACTTTTTTTTTTCAATCTACGTTTGAATTCTCTGTAATAGAATACACACGAAATATAAGATCTACTTTTGTTTCAAGCACATTTTCCTTTTTTGATTAATGACAAATAACAAAACTCAAAAGCCATTCCCCAACATTTGGTGTTTATATTATCTCTGGAAAGTTTTGCACCAAATTGTGTTGAATGAGGCAATTTAAAATTATTGCAGATTTACTTTATTTAGAGAATGCATTATTAAAATAGCCAAGTCCCATCTTTGTTTATACTGTTATGCATTATTTTGTAAAAGTTATAGTTTAAAAATATCTCTTTGATTTTTTTGTAAGAAGCAAATTGTATTTGTACTTCCTTTCCTACACCTAAAAGGTTTTCTTCTCAGGAACAGGCATTCCAAAAATATATTTCAGGAAACATTTTATCAAGTCAAGAAAAAAATCTATTTAGTCACAGCTAAGAATAAACTTGTGCAAATAAAAACCACATGCCAGACAAAGCCTTATAAATTTATTCATTCATTCAAAAGAGTTTTATTGATTACCTATTATAATTAAACCACTACATCAAGCAAAATGTAGAATAAAAAAGCTTTCTGATGTGGTCTCTTCCTTAAAGTTACTTGTATTCTATAAATGAATATAAGACTCTTACAAAAATAAGTATAGTTCAAAAAGAAGAGTGATCATTGCGACAGATGTGGGATAAATAATTAA